>NC_140589.1:596740777-597340777 GCF_964204655.1 Triturus cristatus
TTTAATTTCTTCTTGCAAATGTGAGTTCTGCAATCATTTTAACCATAGTACAATTTAATAACTGATTCCGGTTCAAGTGTTTGCACTCTATAAACTTCTAATTTCTGGAATACTATGATGGTCTTGAAAAAGTGTTAATGGGCTCTCTCGTGCCTAATGCTTACAAGTGCAGATAGTTAAAGAAAAGAAGTCAGTGAAAATGGCTGTCATCCAAATGCAGAGATCAAAGTGGTTGACATGCGTCTGGGTAACATATGCCTCTTATGCATCAAAGGTGCTACAGGCTCTAAATTGTCTCATTTAGATTAGTTCGCCAATGAAGTCAACAGATGCTGCAAGAGTGCTGAACCTGAAAATCCTGCCCTTAGAAGTCAGACATGGAGTACCTGGACTTGTACTTAAAACAACATAATTTCTAATTTGTGGAACATGCCAAAATAGGAATGGAATACTCTGATTCCACATTAGGAGGGAATCTCAATTGTGACCAGATAGGAAGAAACATTAATATCTAGGCCTTTCGACAACCCTCATAAAATCTGAGGGAAATGCCAAGCTTAGTACACCTCCCTCAGCTAAGAGTGGACAGACCTTACACAGAATATCTAACTTGAAAGCTTCTCCGGGTACACAATTATTTACTAAATAATACAACAAGAGGGAGTCCATCTGTAATAATCAATGTAATAATGCGAAACGTATAATATTTTCAAAGGGTATGTCTACCACTCAAAAAAGAGGCAAGTTAGAACTAAAAGAAATACCAAAATGAATAAACCAGTGTCAGAAAATATTTAAGACTAGCATTGAACATATGCTGTAAAAAAATTAAAAAATAAAGGGACTTTCAAATTACTAAGAAAAGAGATCACAGCTACATTCAAATAGACTGTAAAACACAGGATGGTGAAATGCTCAAAAGCAACATTTTGCAAGAAAGTATTTCTGAAACTATGAGTTGGGGTGTCAAGATGCTGTTTTTTGTACAATCAGCCTTTTGAGATGGTGGGAAAAAAATTATGTAATATGGCCAACCTGAGATTACATTTTCATAGATTTACAATACGAAAGTACTTGAACTGAAAGTCGGCTTTATGTTGGGAACCCTAAATGAAAAGATGAAAAGAAAAGGGCCAGATGTACTAACATTAGGAATACCAATTTATTAATATATGAAACTCTTGAGTTTCATTAGCGATTCCTAGAGGGTAGCAAATAAACCTCCCTCATACAGATTAATGAGGTATGACGCAATTTGCGACCTATTAGAAATAGCAGTCATCACATGGATGGTGGCCTGCTGAGTTTCGCAGACCACCATGTCAGTGACTGCTTTTTAATGAAGCACTTTTTTAAATTCCCAATGTTTTCCTTAAAAGAAAACGGGATTTGTTTAAAAACAAAAAAGTGAAGTTTGGAGTTTCATTTTTTAAGACTAGGCAGTGGTCCATGCCACTGCCTGCTCTTAAAAAAATGTATTTACATTCTCAAAGGGGAGGGTGTCCCATGCAAACATGTTAGCACCAGTTTTAATCTGGTTGTAAATTATTACTGTTTTACGACCGGAATTAGGTCGCAAAACAGTAATACATACCATACTGATTCTGTATTTGAAAGGGACGCCTTAAATGCGCCTCATCCAAATACCAAATCACAAATGCAAAATGCGATTCGTTAACAAATTACCGAATCACATTTTGCATTTTTTACATCAGAAGGACCATTTTTCCAGTTGCAAACGGTCTGATGCTACGCATTGAGCCGTTTGTGACCGGAAGAATCCTTTGTACATCTGGCCCTCAGTTCTGAGCACAGAGCTGTTCAAATAATGATAAAAAAATCTGGAAAAATATACCAGTCAATCAAGTACATAGGAAGATCATAATCACGTAAAAAAAATAAATGAATAGCAAACATGGTTATCTGTGTAAGGTTAAAAATAGATTTACAACACACTATACAGCTCTCATTTTACGGAAGGTTCACTATTCTACATAATCAATGTATCCGACGATGCTGGTTACCATCTGAACTGTCAGAGTCGGGGCTGTCAGTGGTGCTATCCGGAACGTCTTTATTTAAAACATCATTCAGTTTAGCCTTGTGGAAGCGCTCCAGCGTACTGAACTGTTCCAGTGCTTTGCTGTGGAATGCACTGGAAGGCTTGTGTGGAGTAACTAGGATATACAACAAAACGAGTAATGCCATGCATCAGCGAGGAAAGCAATTTCAGGGAGAAAAGAAAGCAAAAGAAGAGCATTAGTATATAAGGAAGCAAAAATAAAACAGAACTCTTTATGGGATGTAAAGAACAGACAAAGAGGCAGGACTGAGGCAGTTGAAAACAGAACAATACAGAGAGCAAGAAAATATCGAATATAAGTTCAATTTATAGAAGGGTGTGACTCAAGATTTCCATTTGTGCCTTTAATCTCTGTAAAAGCAAGCCAAAATAGAAAAAAAGCACATAGGATGATCGTGTGTACCACGTACGGCATGCCCTAGACTCAGCTTTAGGAGGGTGGCAGAAACATCTCCAGCTTAGAAAAGATCTGAAGACCTCTCTTCATGGGCACTCTCAAAACATGATTATGGGGTCTATCAAAAGTATCTAATATAACACTATCTCACATGCAAATAAGGTTTCTTTTTCCAATTTCCTGTCCTCAGACTGCAGGCAATTTCAAAACAGCCTCCATCCAGTATATTCCCCAAACTCTGCATAAAAAGTGACCTTAACCTATACTTTTAGAATGTTGCCTCTCTTTTGAATGAGCCTCTCCTTACCTTCCATCCTTCGCATGGAGCCTCTCCCCGACTATAGCCTTTTCTAAGTCATATGCCCATCTGCCTTATTCTCTAGCATGACTTTTTCCAATTTTTTTAAAGCCATACCTCTGTAACTTAACAATACATGATCTCTTCTAGCCGATCTATTAATTGCACCAATCATTTGCACACTCTCATACTCCGACTACTGATCATGCCTTACTCCTGTTAATTTATTCTACAAACGAGAAACTGGAGTGAGTGCATGGAATGGTTTCATTGAGAAAACAAGACTGATCCTAATTACCAATAACAATTGGATGAACCTCTAACCTTGGGTTCCAGAGTAGCATGCTACTCGCTGTAAAGCATTTCAGTGCCTCATAATGGGTAGTAAGCAATCTAATAATGCAATTACATTAAAGCCAGATCTATAGATGTATAGAAAAAGGACTGAGGGCCTGATTTAAGTCTATTATATCCTATAGCACTTGTAATATGGCAGATGGGATAGCCATCACGTTTGTGACGGAGAAACTCGTCAGACAAACTATAAATCAGGCCCTATCTGCCTACAAATGGGTTCTGAATTTATATATTTGTTTAAATTATGAAGTCAGGGCTAACACAGGAGAAAGTTTTAGAGTTTTCCACTCGCCATGTTATTCAATATTTGGAATGGGTACATTATTTTTTTAACGAACCACACATTTTAGCTTTTACCAGAATTCTGTCCTTTATTTGTATTACATATTTACATATTATGACATTTACTTTTATCTCCACAAAGGTGTATAAGTGGTACTGTAAAACCATTGTTTTGTACAGAAAACTTCATTAGATCCAGATTTCTGACATCTTCCTAAGTCTGTTCAATGAAGACAAGCATCCATTACTTCAAAAATAGTAACGGTGAAGGGCAGAAGCTACAGTTTCCAAAAAGATATTTCCCTCAAAATGTTAAAATGAAATGACTAACACATTTTATGGATCTCGCAGTCTGTTTCGGAGTTGGAATTGAATAATTCATTCAGAGCACTGGTATAAAATGAAAACATACTAGTGGTATTCCTTCTGCCAACAATGCAAAATGTGTTAGGGGCGTTTGCTGCTTCAACAGTGTATTTTTTTTAGAATTCAAGAGTTTTTATTGGTTGTTTTCAGAAAAATCAAAACACATAATAAGCACATACAATAAGGCATAAGCATATAACCAATCTGAAATCAAGAAAGACATAATACAATGAAGATTGAGTGTGAGGTGGTAACATAACAATCTAGGTAATGCAGTCCGAGTTACAAGTCAAATACTTTGTTAGAGTAAACGTAGGGCTGTAGGAGCCACCTTAGATAAACCTCTGACATACAATAACATACAAAACAAATTCTGTTAAGGGGAGATAAAAAGAATACAATAATACAAAATATACAACTACCGGCATGCATCTATTGGCCTAAAATATAATGCCAGTAACTGTCTACTATTGTGGTACAGCGACCTGGTGGAGGGAGTCTCATTTATGGAACTAGTTAGTCAAGCCTCCAGGATTCGGGTTTCATGGCGGTTTATGTGAATTGAAATATAGATCGAGGTTATCCTACATGTGTCTGAGGAGGGGTTTCCATGGTGAGTTCTGGAGAGCAATGTTGTCAGCACCCCTTAGGTTGGAGACCCAGTTTAATCGACACTTGTATGACGCTTTTTGCGTGTCTTTCCAATTGTTGAATATGGTCTTAACCGCTGTTGTCGGGAGTAGGTCTAGAAGTGCCCTATCATTGTCGTTCAGTGATTCTACCCTGAGGAAGCTGAATGTCAACACGGATAGTTCCTCTTTGAGGGAGCATGAGAATAGTTCAGAGATAAAGCCAAAAACCCTGTCACAAAACGGTTCCACTCATTTACAGAATAGTAATAGATGGGCTAGGTCACCTATCTCTACCCCACAATTCCAGCATCTAGGATCTTCACGAATCTGCTGTGAATGTAAACGGGCTGGTGTCCGTAGGGCTTATGTAGGAGCCAGATTTTTGTTTGGGAAAGGGCTGGTGTAATTTTATTTCGCTAGACAGAGCTCCAAGTTTTGGACCAATCATCCTCAGATATCAGGGAAGAGGAGTGTGAATCCCAGAAGGATATAAGCTTCTTATTGAGGGCAGATTGTTTTGGGCGGATTCATTTGTAGATCCAAGAGACCTGATGCCCTAATCTATTTATTCTAGTCATATATTGTGGTAGGGAGGGGAGTAAGGGCAGTAGTTTAGCCTTGGTCAATGCTGCCTTTATTTTTAAGAAGTTGTAAAACTCCAGGGGGTCCAAGTTATATCTAGCCTGTATTTTTTTTAAAGTTAAGGGGTATGTTGAGTCGAACAGTTGGTATGGGAAAAAGATACCTCTGTCAATCCAGGTTTCCTTATGTAGTGTGTTCCCTTTACATAAAATATTATGGTTGTCCCAAAGGGACTCAAGATTAGATTGTTTAATGCTGGTGTCTAATTGTTTGTCCACTTTCAAAAGTGCAGACTTTGTGTTTTTAAATATGGGTTTTGAGCACCTGACGTTGGTGAAGTTTGAGGTAAGAAGGTAAGCTGGGGCAAGGTTTTTAAGCAATGATTTTTCAATTTCTAGCCAGACTGGGGTATACTCCTCCGGTGGACCGAGCCAATATGGACCCTGTTTTGCTAGGAATGCTGTTTGATAAAGTTTAAAGTCCGCTAGGTTGACCTCCCCCCATAGATTTGTCTAATCTTAGTTTTTTCAGACCAATTCTGGCCCTTTTCCCTTGCCATAAAAAATTTGAGATCAGGATGTCCAACTTGCGATGGAAGTCCTCCGACAGTATGAGGGGAGCATGGTGATTAAATAGTTCACTAATGGCGTGATCATCATCTTGATGGTCTCTATCCTACACCACCATGTGATGAATCTTGGGGACCATGCATCTAGGAGATCTTTGATTTTCCCCAGGGTGATAGCTTCATTTTGTTGGAGTGACTCTAGTATAGTGCTACCAAATTCTATCCCCAGATATTTGATAAAGCCCGGCTGCCAGGCAAGGCCCGAGTCTCCCAGTACCTCCCCGGTGCAGTGGATGTTCAGGGGCTTAACTTCAGATTTGTCTCAGTTTAGCTTATAACCGGAATGGGTTGAGTAGAGTTCTATGGTATGCCTCAGGGCCTTAATGGAAGAACTCGGGTGCTCCGTGACTATGAGGATATCATCCGCATACGCAGCTAGTTTCACTTGAGAGTCACCAGAATGTACTCCTTTCATTTTGTTCTTATGCCTAATGTCTTGAATTAGTGGCTCCAGAGCTAGGAGAAATAGGGAGGGGGAGAGAGGGCATCCCTGCCGGGTTCCTTGCTCTAGTGTGAAGGCATCCAAGAGGGTTCCATTGATCGCTATGCGGGCGGTAGGCTCTGAATACATAGCCATGACCATGTCGATGTATGAACTATCTAGATTTAAGGACAGCATGCAGTGTCTCAAGAATGACCAACACACCCTGTCAAACGCTTTTTCTGCATCCAGGGTGATGGCTATAGATGGGTCAGGCTTCATCTTTGCCTGCTCAAGTATGTGACACAATAGCAGGGTGTTATTGTTAGACATTCTATATTTGAGGTAACCAACCTTGGAGTTACTAATTAATTTGGGGAGAACCTCATTCAGTCTCATGGCTAGGATTTTTGCATGTATTTTACAGTCCACATTGATCAATGAAATTGGCCTATAATATTTTGGTAAAAGAGGGTCCTTCCCTTCCTTAGGTATGACAATAATATTGGCTTCTCTCATTGATTTCGATGTATGTCCCTCTCTGGCTATGGTATTGAATACTTTTAATAATGTTGGTTGAAGGGACCCACCGAATGTCTTGCAGAAGGAGGCTGAGAAGCCGTCTGGGCCCGGGGCTTTATTACTTTTAAGAGATTTAATAGTTAGTTAATTTCTTTTCAGAGATGAGTTTCCCTAGTGCTGCATTTTCTGTCTCGGAAGGTTTAGTGATTCTAAGTATCTGGTGCATTCTTCTGAGTTTACTGTTTGTTTACTTTTATATAGGTCCTCATAAAAGGATTGGAAGGCGTGCAGGATCTCTTTTTGTTTTGTTTCGATATTATTATTGGAGTTTATCGAGGAGATAGTGAATTGTCTCTGCTTGTGTTTGAGGTAAGTGGTTAATAATTTGCCCGCTCTGTTCCCTTCACAGAGCTTGGGTGCCTTGTATTTGTTGATCCACACTCCCGCTCATTTACTCACAATTTTGTTATATTCATATTTTGTCTTAACCAGTTGATCTAAAATATCCTTGCAATCTAACCCCTCGGCATGTGAGGCTACTAGGAGTTTAATTTCTTTTTCCAATGTATCTAATTCTACATTTAGTTTTTTATTGATTTTTGCTCTAATTCCAATGATGATTCCCCTGATGGTCGGCTTTAGCGCGTCCCACAATGTGAATGTGTCTGTGTCTGGGAGATAGTTATACTTAATGTAGTCTCGAATAGCAGAATCAATCTTTTCTTGGTCTACTGGGTCAGTGAGTACCTCATTAAATCGGCACCTTTAAGGAGGAAATATGGAGGGAGTACCTGCTAATTTGGTGTTAATGCAAGAGTGGTCTGATACTAGTTTAGGGGCCATATCCGTTTGATCTATAAGATGTGTGTATGCACCTGAGATTAAAATGTAGTCAATCCTAGTGTAGGAATTATGCGGGGCTGAATAGAATGTATAATCCCTTGTATCTGGGTGCTGGAGGCGCCATAAGTCCTTGAGGTTGAACTTGGAGCAAAGTTTATGGAGAACCTCGTGTGAACGTGTGGGCTGGTATCTACATTTGAATTGACGGTCAATAAGGGGGTCTAAAGGCAGATTGAAGTCACCGCCTACTATGATAAGATCATCTTGAGGGAAGCTCTCAATTGTAGTTGAGATATTTTCCCAGAAGTTGGGCTCATCGGAGTTAGGGCCATATATATTGAGAACATGGATTGAATCATCCCCTCTTTTTAGGTGTGTGACTAGCATCCTCCCATCATCATCATGTGTGTGGGAGACAGTGGTGATGTTGGATTTTCTGGCTGTAAGGGTAATGACTCCTTTTTTCTTATGATCTGCAGGTGAGAAGGCGATATGGGAGATCCAGTTGTGTTTAATAAAATCAACATCCTCCTCTGAAAGTTTTGTTTCCTGAAGAAGTATGATGTCGCCCTCAGTTTTGGCCAGGTAGTCGAAAATTTTCCTACGCTTAACTGGATGATTAAGCCCTTTCACGTTCAGGGAAACAATATTAAGGTCTTCTGCAATATTTTTTGTTTGAGTCATCGGCAGATCAAGTGATCGCTATATAAATAAGATAGCCTGTAGAGTAGGTGTGTGACACTGCCCTTGAAGACTACAATGAGGTATTTTAGATTCATACTGAAGATTAACTGATAAGGACGTCTTACTTTATGGCCCATAGGGGCCCTGTCACTGACCATGTATCAGAAGTAGAGCATACCAGTCATTTCGATGTAACCTTGGAAACAAATAAAACCTACATACAACAAAAAGAAAACAACTACAAATACTTTTACCCTCTGTCCCTCCTCCCCCTTCCCCTCCCTCCCCCCACCTGAGAAATTTGAATGCAGGAGCTGCGATGGCAGGTCTGTCAACTGGCAACCTGGTAGGTATTAATTTGAATTTTGTTTCATCTGGAGAAACTTAGATTGAAATAACGGTAAATCATTACCTGTATGCCAATGATAATTTAGACTTGTATTTAAACACCATAGGTATCGTTAACCGCCAATGGTATGTATAACTTGTTATATAACTTGTTAGCTTGTTGACCAGCAAGAAGAGTATAAGACAGCGCGAGTAGAATAAGACTGTCTCTTAACTCAATGTGCCTGAATCTCGGTTAATTGTGTAACATGAAGGACAAGGAACAATGCCACAAACATTAGTGCCTGCATAACTGCTTTGCTGCAGCAAGCAATTACGGATAAAGCTTATACAATTGCAAAAGCATGAGAAGAGTAAAACAACTACAATAACTCAAAGGATATCAAGTCTTCCGTTTGTTTGAGGCTCCTGCAGAAGGTTCAATTTCTTGTATTGGAGCTACTTCCAAGTGTTTCGCTAGCTCTTTGGGATTTGTAAAGAAGTACGGTTTGCCATTTTCAAGGATCCTGAACTTAGATGGGCCTGCAAATGAGAATTGAATGTTCTTTTCTTTCAATTTGTCTCTTAGTAGAAGGAACCCCTTTCTCGTATCTACCGTCTCCTTTGAATAGTCTTGTGTGAAGATTATTCGATGGCCTTCCCAGGATACTTGTTGGTTTTTCCTCGCGAAGGTTAGGATGGCCTCCGTATGTTGGTAGCGTAGTGGTTTGCATATTATGGGACGAGCCCCTTTCCTGTTTGAGGAGTTGAATGTTGGAATCCTATGCGCCCTGTCAATTTCCAGGCCATGATGAGCAGTGAGCATGGGTATCCAGGATTCCAAAAAAGCCACGCAGGATCCCGCAGCATCCCCGGAGCCCTCCGGAATTCCAAAAATACGTATGTTGCCCTTTCTATTTCTGTCCTCCAACTCAGCAGCGTGTCTCTTAAGCTTGTTTGTGGTGTCACGGAGGTGCTTTATTTCTTTGCTGGCCTGGGTGGCCACATCCTCAACATCGCTTATTCTTTGCTCTGCGTCAGTAATTTTTACAGGGCTCTGGCTCAGTTTAGACCGAGCAGTGTATTTTTTAAACCAAATTTCCCACCGGACTAATCGGCCTGAACAGCGGTCTTGTCGCCTGTGCTTCAGCTGCTCAACCAAAATACCTCAAACAGGTTTAACTGCTGCAATACTTTAGCTTCCCTGATCCCAACCCTAGTGTGTATTTATCAGACACAATTCTATGACTTGTTTAAGTTCCAGTGTGATGGGTCCAATTACTTGCGAGTTATTTGCATCTGCTCCACATCCACTGTTAATTTAAATAAATCCACGTTTGTCACAAAAGAACAGGTGCACTTCAAGAACAAGTAACGGTGAAGACTGTGTTTTTATGTCCTAGCAACCTGCACAAGAGGCCACATAGCATAAGACATAATTCACATTGAAAACAAAATTACTTACCTGTTCTCAAGCGTTGGTATATTTCGTAGAATCATATGATTGAATTATTTCCCCAAGATAAAGATGGGAACCACAATAGTTAATGTTAAAACCGCAGTATTACAATACAGCAAATAACAATGAAAACAAACTGAAATCAACCACAGAACTACCAGAACCCTCCTCACTTCCTTTTATGACCTTCGGCCCAGCTAATCAGGTGGATGCCAACTGCCCAGATTTTCAAAGCTCATTTCTTTAAGTTTTTGGCAGCATCATAAACAGGAAGGAGAGTGGACGCATTCAAGACTTTAAAACAAGCCAATGCTGGAGAACGGCAGTCACTTGTTTCTTCTCTAGCCCTGAATATTTCATAGATTAACATGCTTGAATTAAGACTATCAGAGCAGAATACCACATTAAGAATAATGCATATGCGGAAATGAGGCTCTCCAAAATTAAATAAATTGTGTAGCACCACCTGTACAAAAGCGGTCTCCGATCTGGACTAGATATCCAAGCAGTCGCGCTTCTTAAAGGTGTGCATAGCATAGATGCAGATTTGCATGGGCCATAAGTGGGCCTACACTGAAGGGAGCTGTGATGGCCGCCATGCCTCTTTTCCAGTAAACTACTATTTTTGTCACAGAGGCCTAACAGCCTTGGAACTACAGAAAATGTTGCAAGATGAAATCCTCCGTGAAATGCCCCATTTTGAGACAGAAAAGCCTTCGGATTTACTGCAAAATATTATGCGAGTTGGTTTGACTTCTGGATCGGACTTCTCCTGCTTATGTAGTAGTTTAAATATCATTTAATATCTTAAGTGTGCAATGCCCTTTCCGCTAGTGTGGAGGGGTAAGCGAAAAAAAGTTTGCAAATTAATATATTCATTTGGCTGTAATGACGAGGGATCTTTTGTAACTAAAACGTGGATGGGTGGTTAAGGTGACTTAGACTTTGGAGAACTTTATGAATGGCGGCTTCACAGAATTAAAAGACTTGAATTTCTGCTACTTGTACTCGTCTAGAAGAGTTATTGATAGCTGGAAAGCAATCTCCCAAGAAATGATCTGCAACAAAGGCCTGTGTGTCGGTTCAAAAGGACCGCTCATAAGAGCCACCAATACAGTATGCAGCTTCCAAAAGGATGGTTTTGTCCGTGGAGGGAACTTCTGAACAATCCCGTCATAAACTCATGTATTATTCTTAACGAGAAAAGATTTGATAGTGATAGGAATCTGGATATGGCTGCAAGCGGAACTCAGGAAAAGTAAGTCACCCAATGCCACAGGTGCTGAACTTCCTGAGGCAGGATTGGAGATCATATTCCCCCTTGCTTAATGATGTGATGTAAAATCATAATATCGTCAGGTCTTATCAGTGCTTCGTGATCGTGGACACATGGCAGAAAGGACCTTATCACCAGTCTTACTGCTCTGAGTTTTAATATGCGGAGAGACTGTTCCCATTGGTTCCAGAATACACTTGTTGAACGTTTGACGGATAGGGGACTTGCTGCCAACGAAGGACTAGTTGTTCTTCCACAAACAGCTCACAGGGCTAGTTTGTGAGTTAAATTCTATCATGATCATTACTACTTGTTATTTGTGATCTGCTTTCCCAAATGAATGCCTCTTGTGAAGGAAATAAACACCTTGAGATTGTCTGCGCATACTTGTGTGCCTAAGAATAACATCTTATCTGCAAACAACAAATTTAATTTCTGAACATTCAAAGTCCATCTTAGCTGGTGGAAGAGGTTGGGAATTTTCAAGTTGCACTGTTGAGGACCAGGACTGCAGTCGCGTTGACCAATTAATTGTCCTAACATGGGAAAACTCATACTCCGAGTTGAACAGATGGGTTGCCACTGAGGCTAGACATTTTGCAAATACCAGCAGGGCAGATCTGAGGCTAAAAAGAAAGGTCTTGAATTGGTAATGCTGAATATCAACTATGAATCTTATATAATTTTGATGGCAAGCATGCATTGGCATGTTGAAGTATACATCCTTCAGGTCCATGGACGCCATGTCATTTCCTGTTTTGATGGACTTAAGTATATCTAGCAACTTCACTATTTTGAATTTTTGACTTTTGACAAATTTGAGGTGAGCCTTTAAGTGTAACACTGGGTGCCACTCTTCTGATTTTCTTGATGAGGAAGAAACCTGAACAGAATTCATGATTCTGTTGGGGTTTTGGGACATACATCACTGCTTTGTGATGGGGAGCTTCAGGATTTGGTTAGTAGTGTCTCCAGGTGAAGTTGTTTTCCTTTCCTTCAAAGCTAGGGTTGTGGTTTTGAAGTGACCTTTTAATGACTATACCAGATATTATTCAAAATCCCATCCCCGCAGTCTGAGGTGATGTTGAGTCAGCTGCAGGGAATGCCCAAATCTTTCTCCCAATCAATACAGAAAGTGAAGGGAGCAGGCAGCAAGAGGACTTGACATCTGGTGGAAGAGGCCCCGCATCCTTGTTTTTTTGCTTGTTAGGCGACTGAGGTCCTCCATAGTCTGAGTACAACTATCCTTGCTGGTAAACATTTGGCTTGTATTGATAAAAAAATACAATATTGGTAATTGCTTTTTTTGTTTATAATACTATCTCCTATACAATGGGGTTGACGTGTTAATAATGTACCTAAAGACCAGTATGTATCACTGTTGGTTTTGATGACTTGCAAAGCTTCATCTACATGTTTCTCAAATAGGTGCAAGCCGTCAAATGCTATTTCCAAGGCCCTTGATCACACTTCCAGCCTGAGTGATGTGCTGTGTGGGCATCTATATCTGCCTGGAACTCCTGTGGATATCTGGTGGACAGCACTGTTAAATGAGGCTACTGAAGCATCACTAAGGGCTGAAGATGCGAGTTTCCCTCTTTCAAAATAGCCTTGGCTTGGGCATGGTATTCATCTGTCAGTTAGTCCAATAAAGATGATATTGCATGTCAGAGAAGCAAAATATACCTTGATAGAATGGCAGAAGCGTTGACAATTTTGGCTGATGTTGCAACAAACACACCTATCAGTTTGTCCATCGTATCCAGGCTGTGGCCCTCTTTGTCAGGTGGTGGGCTACCAGGGGCCAAAGGGTTCTGTGGGCAATGTTGGGCTGCTGAAGAGATAACTGGAACAGTTTAGATATTATTCAACAAAATAGGCAGGGACTAATCAGGGGCCTTATATCTTTTTTTCTCCACATGTGCCACAGATGTTGATATTGCGGCCAGATAATTTATATGGGATAGGCCTTCCTCGCACATGCAGTCCAATATTGGAATACTTCTAATACATTTCCTTGCTTTATCTTTAAAGTCAAATAGGAAGTTCATCTTCATCTAAATTTGAATTGATATATTAAACTTTTGGGCTGTTGGATCTATTATCCTGTGGAGCTTCCCAATGTCATCAGTTGGCGAATCATGTGAGGTGGAATCTTGGGTAGCACCTTCAGAAAGAATCTAGGCAACCTACTCAGGAATCTGGCAACCTGGAAGCTGCAGGTCACATTCTTGGTCACCATCTATGAGCTAGACTTGGCAATCATCAGAGCCCAAGGATTCATCATCTGCATCTTTTGGTGTTCAAAAGACGGACCAGGAAGGACAGGCTCAGATGTGACCACTTGGCAAACTGCAACAGGCTCAGGTAGAGGTTGTGGAGCTGTAGTATTCACAACTTGTGATGCAAGGTTGGAACAGCTAGATGAGGAATGTAGTGCAGTGGATGCTGTCAAGGCAGAAGCATCCTGACGTAAAAGCCCTGAATCATGTGTTTTAATGAGTCCAGGAAATACACAAGCACTTGAACCATTGGTGGTAAAGGGAATGGCAGCTGCTCCCCTAATGCAATAGCTCTTATAGGGGTGGTGCCCACAATGGTAAGTTTTTTCTTCCTCACTGTTATAATCATTTATAAATTATATTTGTAAGTCTTCATGCAAACGTGCCAAATAATCTTCCTACTGACTGCCACTGGTATCGAAACAGACATACATAATCTCTTCTTCCACATCAATGTCACTTAAAAGATCTTCCTCATCATCTCCTTCAAGCAACCTTGCTGGAGGCTCTGGCTTCATCCGCAGTGGTTAGAAAACTGACTAGAGCAGAACGATAGACATCAAAGGATTAATTGGCAGTACTGTGAACAAAAATTGTACTCATCAACATTTCCTTGTTGACAAGGTTACTGTTGTTAATGCTATCATCAGTGGTTGCTCTGTCTTCAGGATCACTGCTGGTACACTTGTAACAGAGGACGTAGACGGAGATGTCATTTTTAAGGGCTTGGACATCATCTAGGATTTTGTCGTTGTTGATGGGGGCTTGGTCCTCAAAGAAGGAGCTGACGACTATTTGTTTGTTGGGTCATCCTCAACAGAATGTGTACAATTTTACCTAGAAATGTTGCTGCTGAAGAAGGTTTGACAGACCACTTCAGAGTAGCTGTAGAAGATCAGCCATTGATTTGCCAGCTCTTTTTTATGATAGACGACTTGTAATCTGCTCCAGAAGTCTATTCCTTGCTTAACGAACAAGAGGGCAATTAAGAAGCAGAAGATGATTGCTTCATAAGATCCCTGAAGGTGTGAGAATCAAATTTGTGCTTCTTAGATTCAGTCTTCAGGAGAGCAGTTTCAACAGACTCCCCATCAGGCAAAGATATTTTAAGTGCCAAAATAGGCTGGCCCTCATTATTCTGTAAATTTCTGGCACTCAATTTCTAATGCAAGGAGCACTGCTTTGCTGAATTTACATCTTTGTGGAGAAAAGTAAAAATTGTGTGAGAATAAAATAAAATCAAAAAAATAAAAATCTATCTAGTACCTCAAGTGTCACAGACTCAACCATGTTGAAGACAAAATAGAGCGCTATGGATCAGCCACTAAATGAAGTGCAAGATTCCTCTTTTTCAGTCAGAAGGGGGTAATAGATGTTCTAGCAGTGAGAGAGAGAAACAGGTAATTCTACTGGAGAAATACTTCTGTAGAAGCGCACAGAGGATTTCCATCCACTGATCATACATACGGTAGAATATCTGACAGTTGGTGCCCCTGAGGATGGTTGTAGCTCTGAGTTCATGCATCCGATGAGCAGGACTTGATGGTGGGTGGGTGGGTTACTGATAGTTCTATGGTTGTTTTCAATGTTGGTTGCTGTATTATAATATTGCAGTTTTAACCATGACTATAGAGGGCTCCCATATTGGTGGCTACGAATAATTGAACCATGCAAATCAATATCCAGTAAGTGAGAACATATGCATAAATAATCAAGCATGTTCTTAGGCTACAGGAAAATTGTACTTGCTTTTAGCATATTGAGGGCTGTGTCAAAAATGAATGAGGGATGTGGGTGTAAGCGACTAAATTAAATCTATATTTGTTTTCACCAAAATGTATGGGAAAACAGAATAAATAGATTTAGTTTATGAAAAAACGAGACAATCCACCATACTGAATGATAGCATTCACAGAAGAAAGGAAACAATTACTGCAGGTTTTAAAAGGGCAACTCCAACTCTACTAGAAGTAAACTCCTTTAGTCATCTATCAACACAGCAGTGAGGTATTTATCATTTGAAATATTAGGAAATAAATATGAAATTTAAGTACCCGGATTGACATCTGAGGCAGAGATTTTCTTGGGTAATTCTTCAGAAACATCTTCAAAATGCTCAGACTCATTCGATGATCTCCTTAGTTTTACAAACTTTTTCGTTTGACGCTCTTCAGAAAGAAAAAAATAGAAAGAAACCAGAAGGGACAGAGAATAGAAATGAAACCTAGCTACTGTGAGGAAGGGAGAGCTACCGCAAAAGGATCTAGAACTACAGAACAGAGGCTGGCTGGTTAGCTTCTAAGTAACTACTAGTGTTTAGCAGGAGGACAAAGAGTACACCAACCTGGGCAGGCCGCTCCATCACCTAGAAGGCACGAGAGTCATCAGTGAGAAACACACCATGAAGCTTGGACGCTGTTGCCACATATGTCAGAGATTCACACACTCACTAAACCCCATTTCTATATGTTTGCAACCTTATTAGATGGGGTGAGTAGGGAAACCTGGTTACCCGCCAAAATAACATTGCCATAGTGAATTTTGGTAATAACTAGCGCCTGGACAACTGGCCAGAAATCATTATGAGGAAGAACAAGCTTACTTTTCCTCATGGTGTGCATCACCTAGTTGCTTTTCGTGCTAAGCTCTCAATTTGTGGTGTAATGGATACATGCTAATCTTGCCAAAAGCACAGGGATATGAAACCATGGGCTAAGTGTGAGTTGATACTCAACCTTTCAGCTGATGCACAATGTACATATTTGTGCTAACACCTCGAATTTATGTTCTGGGATGTGTTGAAATGGCGGCACAGGGGCGGATCAGAGTATACATTTTACCGGATTTGGTTATTTAGAAACCCTTTTTCGAAAAATAGTAGATGTGCTACTAACTAGTTAAGAACAATTGTTACTTACCTGTAAACAGGTGGTTCTCCAGTATTGGTGTCTTTCATAGATTCACATGCTTGAATATTCCCCGTCGTCGGAGTGGGAGTCCCACGGTAAATAAAATAGCAATATATATATATATATATAGTAAAATATATACATAAGTAATCATATAATTAGTGCATATAGGTGTAAAACACACATAGTGTACCTATAAGAGAAAAAACTCCATAGGAATACAATGGAGAGAGACAAAAGACCTTTGAAGTCTATCTCTGTCATTATGTAAGTCCGAACTCCAGCCAATCAGGCGTCAGCCCCTCTCTAGAACCTTCTCCTCAGAGCTTCTCACCTCAGATTTTCGTAGCACCAAAGTGACTTTTAGAGTGTATGAGGAGAAGAGAGCCTCTGAAGGGAGGAGGGAGGGTCGCATGTGAATCTATGAAAGACACCAATACTGGAGAACCACCTGTTTACAGGTAAGTAACAATTGTTCTTCTCCAGTATTAGGGTGTCTTTCATAGATTCACATGCTTGAATATAGAATAGCTAGCAGTAACAATCACCATTGTTTCCATGCCAAAATAGATTCAACATATATAGATAATCAATCTTCTTATGCATAAAAACAGTATAGAAACAACTGTAACATTGTAAATGCATAATATATATATGGAAACAATATGGAGGCGGGAGGAAGAGGCTCACCTTACTTAAAAAGATTGCGCAGCACTGCCTGTCCCACTGCAGCATCCTCCTCGCTTAAAGTTGCCAAGCAGTAGTGCTTAGTAAACGTGTGTCTGGTCGACCACGTAGCTGCTCTGCAGATGTGTTGCAAAGATACTCCAGCAAATAAGGCAGTAGATGATGACACTGCCCTAGTGGAGTGTGCCCTCACTGGAGACTGCAGAGGTTTATTTGCCCTTTGGTGGCAGAAGACAATAGCTGCCGAGATCCAGCGTGCAATCGTTGGTTTAGTAACCTGACGTCCTTTATGACAGCGTCCATAGGCTATAAAAAGTTGATCGGATTTCCTGAAAGAAGCTGTCTTACTGATGTAGAACTTAAGACACCGCTTGACGTCCAAAGAATGTAATCTTTGTTCTGCAGGTGTCTGAGGATTGGCAAAAAATGTCTTTAATATTACTGGCTCATTAATGTGAAAGTCAGTAGGCACCTTGGGTAGAAATGATGGATTGGTGCGTAACACTACAGCATCCGGTTTGAACTGCAGGAACGGAGGTTTGATGGTAAAAGCATGGATGTCACTGACACGACGAGAAGACGTTAGTGCCAGAAGTAGAGCCACTTTCCAAGTGAGATATTTTAGGTCGGCCTTGTGAATGGGCTCGAACGGAGGTCTCATCAATTGTGCTAACACAACGTTGAGGTGCCACAACGGAGGAGGACGCCGAACTGGCGGAAATTTCCGGAATAGACCCTTAAAGAATTGGCGGATTATTCTTGAGGAACAAAGGGAACTTGATCCATCTTGCCGGAAACGTGAAATGGCTGCTAGAAAAACCCTTAGGGTTGCATGCGACAGTCCAGAACTGGCTAGGTGCAAGAAGAATGGTAGCAATTGCTCTGCCGTGGAATGTATCGGATGGACTCCGTTAGCAGCACACCAATGGCAGAAACGTTTCCATTTAAACTTGTACGTCCTGATTGTAGAAGGTGCTCTTGCCTGGGCCAAAATATCCCTACAATCCTGCGGGATGTCTAGGTGGGCGAACTCATGGTGTTCAGGTTCCAGGCTGATAAGCTCAGTGAGGAGGGATTTGGATGACAAATTCTCCCTTCGCTCATTGTGAGCAGATCCGTCCGATGTTGCAGGAGGATTGGTTGGCATTGGGACAGGAGGAGCAGTTCTGAGAACCACGCTTGCCGTGGCCAGCGCGGGGCTATTAGGATCAGGTGGCAAGGTTGTCTCCTCATCTTCCAAAGAACCCGAGGTATGAGGGGTATTGGAGCAAAGGCGTACGCAAATAGATTGCACCAGTTTATCAAAAGGGCATTCCCTTGTGATTCCTTGTGGGGATGCCAGCTTGCGTAATTTCGGCATTTCCGGTTCTCCGGCGTAGCAAAGAGATCGAGTTGCGGACGGCCCCATAGTTGGAATATCCTCTCTAGAGTGGGTTGGTGTAATTCCCACTCGTGGGTCGACGAGGAGGACCTGCTCAGGGAATCCGCTAGGACATTGGATACTCCTGGCAGGTGTACTGCCGTAAGCAAGATCTGATGACTGAGAGACCAGTCCCAAATTCTTTGAGCTAACCTGGAGAGACTTGGGGATTTTGTTCCGCCCTGTTTGTTGACATAGTGCATACAGGTTGTGTTGTCTGTCTGTATTAGCACTGACTCTCCTTGGAGCAGAGGCAGAAATGATTTTAGAGCCAGAAAAATCGCCATGAGCTCCAACTTGTTGATGTGCCAAGATCTTTGATGTGTGGACCATCTTCCTTTCACAGAGAGATCCTCCAAATGTGCGCCCCATCCTTCCAATGAGGCGTCTGTTGTGAGTGTTCTGTCCGGTGGCAACGACAGAAAGGACATGCCTTCCGTCAAGTTGGCTGGAATTGCCCACCATGCGAGTGCTGACTTTATCTGATCTGTGACACATATCATGTCGTGGAAAGATCCCGTTACCTGACGCCACTGAGCATCCAGAGCTTCCTGAATAGGACGTGTCCTCAGCCGGCAATGAGGGATCAAGGCAATGGATGATGACGCCATCCCCAGAAATGATTTTAATAGTCTCACAGAAACTGACTCTCTTGATCTGATCAGAGCCACCAGTCGCAGCATCTTTTTGAGACGCTCCTGGGAGAGGAATGCCTTCGCTGACACAGTCTCCAGAGTTGCGCCCAGGAAATCTCTTTGTTGGTACGGATGAAGTTGGGATTTTTCCACATTTACGGACAGGCCTAAAGAGCGAAGCACGTTCTGGCACAGAAGAGTGTGTTGTCGCAGTTGAGTGCTTGACTGAGATTTCAGGAGAAAATCGTCCAGGTAAGGAAATATTTGCACTCCCTGGAGGCGCAAATACGCTATTACTGGAGCCAGTACCTTCGTGAACACTCGAGGGGCCGAGCGCAGGCCAAATGGTAACACTTTGAATTGGTAATCGTGTTGACCCACTCGAAAACGCAGGAACTTTCGATGCCGCTGTAAAATAGGGATATGAAAATAGGCATCCTGGAGATCTATCGTCGCCAGAAAATCTTCCTGCAAGAGTAAGCGCAAGATGTCTACCAGCGTCATCATACGGAAGGATTGGCTCTTTATATATTTGTTTAGTGCTCTTAGATCGAGGATGGGCCTCCACTCTCCGTTCTTCTTTGAGATCAAAAAGAACCGGGAATAAAAACCTTTTCCCTTCTGAGACACTGGTACCAGTTCTATAGCTCCTTTTTGCCTTAAAAGTCGTACTTGATGCAACAGTTCTTTCATGTGAGCTGGTGGCAGTCCGGAGGGTGGAGTGGGAGGAGGGAATTTGGTGAATTCTAAGGCGTGTCCCTTCTTCACAATGTCCAAAACCCAACGGTCCTTTGAGATGGAGGACCATTGGGAAAAGAACAGAGAGATTCGACCTCCAACCTTGTCCGTCCGGTAAGAGTCACTGTCTCTTTGATGCGGTTCCTCTATATGAAGATTTTCCTCTATATGACTTGGAGGTTTGCTGCCGTGATGTTTGCTGTTGCTGTCCATAAGAGTAACGGTTGGACCCTTGATTGTAAGGTTTGTATTGTTTATTGTCTCTTCGAAAACTTGAGGAGGTGCCGCGTCCGCGTGCACCACGAAAATTACTCCGCTGAAATTGAAGGTTTCCTAGTGATCTAGCTGTTTCAGTGTCTTTCTTTATGGACTGTAGAGCCTCATCGACATGGCTCCCAAATAAAGACTCTCCGTCATATGCCATGTTTAGGATCATGGACTGAACCTCCTGACGAAAGGATGTAGATTTTAACCATCCTTGCCTACGCAGAACAGCCGCTCCAGCAATCTGACGGAAACCCATGCAGGCGATGTCTACTGCACAATCGATTATTTCCGCCGATGCCGCTTCTCCCTCTTGGAGCAACTTCATTGCCTCCACTTTAGATGGCTCTGGTAACTCCTGAACCACATCCGAGATATCAGCCCAAACTTGTCTGTCATATCGTCCCAGGATGGCCAAGGCATTAGCAGCTCTAACCACCGTAGAGGCCATAGAAGAGAATTTACGCCCTATGGCATCCATCCGACGTCCGTCACGATCCGGAGGTGAGGTGATAGAAGATGCCGGATTTTTCGCCTTACGTTGCGCTGCCTGCGTAACGACCGACTCAGGTTTAGCCTGACCCGTGAGGCATGCTGGGGTTCCTATTGGTGCCTTATATTTCTTTTCTAATCGAGGCACCTGAGCTGGCAAGGTATTCGGTGTCTGCATTAATTTCTTGCCTTCTTCCCAAATAAACTCAACTATGGGAATAGCATGAGTCTGTTTGTAAGGTTGATTCTTGAAATCATAAAGGAAGCAATCTTCCTCCCTGCGCTCCGTTGTTAACTTAAAACAGTGTGATGCCCTTTCCATCAGTTGGTGAAAGTTGGCTATGTCCACTGGAGGTGAATCCCCTGTTACTATCTGTGAGGGGGATGGTGTTTGTGCCTGGTAATTGTCCCACTCCGCCATATCATCATCATTGTCATCTACATCCCCATCATCATCTGGGATTTCACCCTCTGTGTCCTGAGGGCCTTCCTCTACAGGCTCATAATGAGGCCACAACCTTTTCGGAACCTGTCGTGGCGGTACAGGCGGCATCTGAGGAGCAGGATTTACAATAGGTACCGGTGGAACAACTGCTGGAATCACCGGGGTTGACGGAACCTCTGAACGTTGAGGGGATAGAGGGAACCGTTGGTTGTAGTCGTCCAACATGCGTTGGAGATTAGTAATGAGCGACAAAGGAAGGGTCGCCGTTCTATGCTTCGGAGGGGCCTGGTGTATATATACCGGATCCTCATCCTCACTACTGACATCCTGGCACTTAATAACTAAGTCGGATGGACTTTGTGCCGTTCCGAAAGACTCCGGTAACCCTTCGGACTCCTGATCCGAATCCGTAGCGAATAATGGTGAGGGAGGCTGTGCATCTCCCACAGGAATATTATGTTCCTGGCTATCCGGGCCCACAGTAGGAGGTAATGGTGTCCATGAAACTCCAGCTAAAGATGAAACCGACGCTGAAGCTAGCTGAGGCTGTTGTTCCCTTCTTGTTTTCTGGGTAGACGCAACACCTCTTATTTGTACCCTTACAAATGTCTGTGGAGATGTACTCGTCGATGGAGCAGTCGTCGACGGAATGATGGTCGACGGAATTATCGCCGACGAAGTCTGTGGCAACAAAATTGCCGTCGTCGGATTCGCCGTCGACGGAGCCATCGTCGTCGACGGGGCCACCGTCGACGGAGCCACCGTCGACGGAGCCGCTGCCGACGGAGCCGTCGTCGAGGTCTTCGTAGACAAGGCTTTCGTCGACGGAACCACCGTCGACAGTGTCGTCGACGAGATCTTCTTTTTCTTCGCCGACGGAGCGGGCGTCGACGAGCTCGACGACGTCTTCGTCGACGGCACAGTCTTCGTCGACGGAACCTTTGCCTTCTTCGTCGACGTCGAAATAATGGGCACAACAGAAGTCACCGCCCTCGAGGAACTGATGGTAATCGTCGACGAGGATAACGTCGACATAACGCTCGTCGACGACGAAGCAGCTGACGTCGTCGTCGGTGTCACCGTCGACGAGGTAGAAACAGCAGATCTCGTCGTCGGAAGCATCGTCGACGAGGCTGACAATTTTTTCCCAGAGGAAGTAGACGCCTCAGCAGCCTGAGAACAGTGTCCCTTAGGCGACAAAGCAGTAGGTGAGACCACAGAGGTGGCAGTTATCAGAGGCAAAGCCAGCTTCTTCTTCTTCAGGAAAGGAGATGGTAACTCCTGCACACTACTGCGCTTAGAGGCTGGTTGGGAACGACCAGAAAAGAGACTTTCCACATCAGAGAGTGGGTTATCCTTGTCCTTCAGTCTCTGTAGCCATAATAGCAGGCGGCCTTCTCTGTCCTTTAGAGTTTTTGTAGAAAAAGTTCTACAAAATTTACATTTTGCCACCTCATGGTCAGGATATAAACAGTAAATACACTTACTGTGTGGGTCCTCAGAGAACAAACGCAGCTTTCCACATGAAGAACATGGTCTGAACAAAGATTTCTTACTAGAAGACATCCTTACTGACAAAAACTGAGCAGAGCTCAGGGAGACTCCCTGTCACACGACGTGCGGTAGAAAATCTGAGGTGAGAAGCTCTGAGGAGAAGGTTCTAGAGAGGGGCTGACGCCTGATTGGCTGGAGTTCGGACTTACATAATGACAGAGATAGACTACAAAGGTCTTTTGTCTCTCTCCATTGTATTCCTATGGAGTTTTTTCTCTTATAGGTACACTATGTGTGTTTTACACCTATATGCACTAATTATATGATTACTTATGTATATATTTTACTATATATATATATATATATATTGCTATTTTATTTACCGTGGGACTCCCACTCCGACGACGGGGAATATTCAAGCATGTGAATCTATGAAAGACACCCTAATACTGGAGAACTTATTTTACTTCACTGTACTGGGCAATCGCTAGTTATTACCAAAATCGACTGTCGCAAATCTGTTTAGGTGGGTACCCGATTCCTCATTCAAACTCCTTTTTATAAGGCCAAAATAAATGCATACATTTTACCTTCGTTTGAAGAAAACATTTCCCTAAAATTACCGATTTGCAGTGAACTATGTTTGTTTATTTTACTTCACTGTACATACATTGCAAACCCCAGCTAATATTTTTCCCATATATAATGCAGCTTGTAAAGGCCACGGACCGTTTCCTTGGGGACTGCGGCTTTATTTTAGACGCCATCATTACCAGTAAACTTTGTACGCATTTGTCTGTATGAGGTACTACTCACATTGTCAAGACATCACTTTTCGAAAAATTGGAGGACATACAGAAACACAGTCATTGCAATCGAGCAGGAGAGTACGCTAATTTGTGAGGACTACATTCCTATTAATGATGCTTGTCTGACAATTTGTTAGTGGATTTTATCGTATGACGTTGTGTCAGGAATACTTATGTCAGGAACGTCTAGACATCTTAGTTGAAATCGCCTTGAAAAAGTCTATGTTAGACGAAACACGTGTTAGCTGAATCCTTGCTGGGAGTACCTATTGAATAAACCAACAAATTGATGGACGTTTGCGCTTACTTACATTTTTGAAAAGATATCATTGATCTACTTTGAATTGGTGTGAAGTTGTGCTCAAAACTTTTTGTGATTGTTAAACTGATCCATTACATTATGGACAACTGCATGTATCTACGAGGGTTCTGAGTGAGGTTCTACTTTTGCCACTGCTTAAGTTAGCGGGGCCAAGGCAGAGTCTGTGCAGCTGCTTCCCAGGGCCTCTGTGCGACCGCTCAGACCAGCAGAGCAGAGTCTTTGCCTCAGCCGCACCTGCAGCGGAGAAACTCTACAATTCATCATCAAAGCTGAAGTGCGCAAGAAAGGTTGCTGGGAACGCAATAACTTAAACAGGCACCAGGGAAGATGCAGGCTGCATGGGAGCAGCTATACTTTACAAGTCTGAGCAGTGGCAAATTAACACCTGTGGGAAAGTGAAAGGAAATTGCACTATTCAACTTGGGGTGGCTCAAATAAATTGTGCAATTATAAGAATCTGGCAGTAACCTACAGTTATCATTAGCCAATTCCCCGGTCCCCACAACTTCCAATGAATGGAGTACAATATCTTTGCCCTCTGCCTTTTATGTAGTGTATTTAACTGCATGTCACGCTTTAATGTACTTTCTTTCCAAGTAAAAGCAGTGGCTAAACAATGATTCCTGGCGCGTCAATGATTTACTACCTGATGTTATAAGCTCGAGTTCCAGGTTTCTATCCCACACTGCACCCCTGAGTAATGTTGTGATAGCTTTACCTCACTATCCTAGGGCCGTGTGCTGTAGGGGCTTACTCTGTTTTGGACCTCCTGTAGGGTAAACCCTAGGATACCAGGAGGTAAAGAACACGTTAGCTACTTTCGGCAACACTCTTTCTGGTGGATATGTGATCTAACCACAGATTACTCAGCTTTAAATGTCAGACTCGATCCGGAGAATTTTAACAACAGTGCCCTGAGCGCCGACATGCGGTGTCATGCAGATTCGTGGTGACTCCATATCACCATGTAACCGAAGGAGGGGTGCTGCATATAAATCGCACCACTGTGCGCTGACATTAGTTTGTCTTTTTCACTTTCTGCGCCCTCAGATGCAGAGCATACGACAATTGTCGATGACAGCGTGCCAATATCTACCTTGGGACCTTTTTAGATGTTAAAGAAGCTCCTCCAAAGAAGTGGTAGGACAGTGAGGAATCTGTGGTTAGACAGAGTATACACCAGAAAAAGTGTTACTGAAGGTACGTAATTTGCTCTTCTGATGAATACTTCTAGCCAAAGATCCTTTAGTTTTAGAATAGATACCAAAGCAGTACCCCCCAAAGGTGGAGGGCCAGGGGATTGGGCTCAGACTAAAATGTCCTTCATGACCAAGCGAGAAATGTGACCTTCTTATAGGATCTGACTGTCAAGGCAATAGTGCTTTATGAATCTATGCACTTACACTGACAGGTGTCAAGAAAGGCCTCTAAGGTGCCAATACTATTGTTGCAGACTTGGCCCTGGTGAAATGGGCGTTCAGGACTTCAGGGGCAGAGTGCTAGATTTTGGCCAGTGAGTACAGGATCTTGATGCAAGGCTTTAGCCACCATGGCGGTCCCGTTTGGCACCACCTTGTCATTCTTCGTACCTGTGAAAAAAACGTGCAGCTTATCATCTAACCGGTAAGCTTTTGTAAGATCAATGTAAAAGCTCACCACCTGCTTTCAATTGAGGAGACTAAGCCTCTCCTCCTTTTTCAAAGGATGAGTTAGTGCGGAGAATACAGGCAAAGTGATCAACTGGCCTCCGTGTAAAGGCGTCCCAACCGTATGGAGGAAAGCCACAGAGGTCCCCAACACCAACTTGCCCACAAAGAAGTAGAGTAGGGCAGTTGCACTGACAGCACCTGCTGCTCACTCATATGGAGTGCACATGTGACGTGACACAAATATTGTTTTCAGTGTTAAGAACCTTAAGGAGCAGCTCTACATAGACTTAAAGGGTGTACACATAAGGAAAGTCAATACCAGGTTAAGGTCCCACTGGAACATTACAAATGATTTGGGAGGAAACATATGTGTAAAAGGTTTTATAAAACGTGTCCCGTGCAGTGATTTGGTTGGCTTGGTAAAGATGAAAATGTCAAAGGGCTGACAAGAAATATTTCACTGGGCCCACTATTAGGCATTGCTGAGCTAGGGAGAGAACAAACAAATGAACATCATAAATTTTGGCTTCCAAGCATTCACTGTCCTGGGCATCACAACAGGAAACTAATATGTTCCAGGGCCCAACATAGATGGACTCCAGAGAAGTCTATCTATATTGGCAATTCAAATGCATTAAGCAGCCACCGTTCAGTCTCATGGAGATGTAAGCTGTGGAAATTCGGGTGCAGGACCCTGCTCTGATGAGAAGATACTCAGGCTCATTCTCAGAAGGTGTGGGCACCAGAATCTCCTGCTCAGTAGGAGGCCAATGAAGATGACGTGGGCCCGATCTTGCCTGACCTTCAGGACCCAGGGCAGGAGAGTTATCAGCAGGAGGGCATAAAGAAACCCCTTGCCCCATTTCTGCTGGAAAGTGTCACCTGACAAGTTAACTCCAGTGAATGCTGATACTGCATGTTTGACGGTGACAAACAGATCTAGCTAGGGCTCCCCGCAGTAAGCAGACATTATGCATCATAGCAGGGTAGACACTACTCGTGATTCGCCAGACGACAACTGGTCAGTTTGTCTGCTTTGGTATTTAGAGACCCTACCATGTGGTTAGCAACCATGAAGATGTTTTATAGTTCCATCCACCTCCAGAGGAGCAGAGCCTCCAGGCCCAGGGCACATGACCCAACTCCACCCTGCTAACTGCAATACCACAGGGCAGTAGTGTATTCCAAGAGGTTTGTGCGTGACTCCTCTTGTTAGAGCGCAGGTAGGCCTTTATGTCCAAATGAATTCCCCACTGCTCAAGAACATCAATTTGTAGCTGGCTCTCCGGTAGAGACCAGAGTACTCTAATCTCCAACTTCCCTAGGTGACCAATACAGACCACAAATGATTTGTCCGCCACAACAGGATGCTCTTAAAGGGGAAAAGAACAACTGCCGCCTACAGTTCACATCGGCATCTGCCAGTCGCCACTGCAGATCCCGAGCGGTGTTGTCTGGAGACCTGAAGGGATTTAGAGAGGCTTCTCTGATGCAGAGCTCTTGGGACTTGAGGTTTCATTGCAAGATTTGCATGTGCCACCAATTGTTGTGGACAAGGAGGATGCATGAAGTTGTGGGCCTTCATAGCCATTCTCATCGACATCCAGGACAGATCCAAAAACACCTGGATCATACTATCAATGTCGCAAACTTGCTGAATAGGGGGAAATACCTTGAAAGCCACACTGCCCAGAATCACCCCAATTAATGGAAATCTCTGTGTAGGGCACAGATGAGACTTTGGCTTGTTGATGGTGAATCCCACAGCAGCAGGTTAATGAGCTCATTGGCTACCTGAAGAAGTCTGTTATCTAGGACTCAAGGTACTAATTGATCACTTCAGAATCGGGTAAACAACACCCGGATTCAAGGAGACTGTGACAAGACAAGGCCCCCCCCTCTCTTTTTAGGTCCTGAAGAAAGCCCCCCTGACACATCTGGGCAACTGAAAGGGCTGAAACATGTCGACCTTTTTTAATGGACACTTTAGTGCGGTAGATTAATGACATGTCTTCTGACGCATGACACTTCTTTTAAACAATCTCGAACCTGGACTGATTAAAACACAAATCTAGGTATACGAGTTTTTAGCACCACCTTTATAATTCACTTCACCAGAGCACCTCCATCTCTTCTTTTTTCGCTGATCACTACTGCAATAACCAGTGGTTTACCTCCGGATGGAGGAAGCATACGACTAAAAAAGAAACCCAATGATGATGCTGTCATGTTTTTAAAACAGGGCGGAGAACCAAGATATACCGCTTTTTCGACTTGTGTAAGTGAATGAGGGTTTTTTATCGGTACTCGACACAAACGTTGCAAACCCTGGTTACTCAGGTCAAGTGATCCATTCTCTTTTGATATCGAATCCCAACGATATCAAGAGTTCAGCTGTTGTCCAGAGGTGGTCCACGTTTGACTGTGGCAAGCCCATGTTTTGCAGCCAGTCATCGATGTATGGGAATACAAGTACTCCAGACCTTCGAAGATGGCTCGCAACCATGTTCATCACTTTCATTTAATTACAGCAGCTGATACCTCAGGATTGATGGTACCCTACAAGCAAACCTTAGAAACCCACCCCCCAAAAAATACTCTATTATGCACTATTACAATAGCCTCTTCTGGTGCCAATTGCAAAAGGGAGGACAAGTAATGAAAATTCGAATCTAATTACGAATAAGGATTTTGCTGTAGAATTTGCTCTTTTCATCTGACATTCATCTACAAATTCATGAATCTGATATTCTGCCAAGATCTATTTCAAGTTTCCACATTTGTCTCTGCTGACTCCATAGAAGGAAAGTGAATGGGGAGGCTGGCAACCCACTTACTACAAAAAATGGATGTAGAAAGGTCAATATTAGGGGACAGGAGAGCTAGCAAGATCACAAAATTATACTAGCTTGAGAATTCTTCTGGTACAGGCGTCCTGCCCATGCAATTGGTTTTAAGAAATGTATGCTAGTAGGTGCTTCGAGGTGCTGGGGTCGTCAGAGAGCAGTTTTAATGTAACGACCGTCGCCTAGAGAAGAAAAGAACCAGGTCTCAGAAAAAAAAGAATTGCTATCCTGGTTTTTACTGGGTTTGCTTGTTCCATTTATCAGAAAAGTCTTCCTTAATACAATCTCATTAATCAATCCAACTGAATGTTCACCTTTCACAACTGCTGCCTTTTTATTAGGTCTGGCTAGACAGTGGTGAAGTCTCCAATAGCTTTTACCATGAAAAAAACGTTTTCTTTGTATATTTTTTGGTTACCCTCCCTCTATTCATTGCATCTTTTTGATCATTCTCTTTCCACCATAACTTGATGACCGTGTCAATCACACTGAGTCAACCCACGGGTGTATTTCCTCTCTATCATCACACTGCTCTGCAATTTTATGTTACTTCTACATTGATGCATAGTGTGAGGATGAGAGACGTTGCTCTACTTGAATCCCACAATATGAGTCATCCACAGCTCAGCAGACAGGTCCGCCTTCTAAAAAGTGTGATACAATAGCCTGCCTTGCTAAGCTTGGTTTGCCACTCCAGGGTAGGTGAAGGAGCCATTGTGCCAACAATCGATCTATACTCATTGATCAAAAAGTATGACCACCTGGCCATTCCATTCCTTTCACTGAAATTCAGCTTTTCTCTAAGAAGGAAGAGATAACACCACCCAACAGACACACTATCACAGATGATCAGAAACTTTCTGGGACGGTGAGGGGGTGGCTCGCTAAGATTTTCAGGTACAGAAATGCTTCTCTGACCCACTACCATTTTTTGAAATGCAATTAGCAGGAATATCAGCAACGAATGATAGAATTTACATGTTTCAGGGGTCTTGCAGATCTGGTCAGGTTGTGTGCTTTAACTTACATATGCAGAAAGTGGCACAACTACAAACTAATGCAGTTGCTTGGGCATTCAGTGTCTTTCAGTGTGCCTCATTGTCCACACTGATATAGTTTCTTTTCAGTGTCCCCACTAAATCTCAAGCAAAACTTTATGAATAATGTAAAGAAGCATTGCTAAAGCGAAATGGTCTGGATTTAATGTGTTAATGCACGCAGACAGCATTTGTGAGCCAGGAGTCTGCATGTGTTAGAGGCTGCCTGTTGTCTTTGCAGGGATAAAAACTCTGCCTTTAGATCAATGGAAAGGAGTGCTATTCTACAATTGTTAGGATTCTGCCATTCTGCCACTAGACAGTGCTCACAAAGGCCCTCTGAAGTCCTGCCTTAAATCCTGAATATGATATTATGCAGTCCTACACTTTGTATTCCCAGATACCATTTATGTTCCAATCCTGGCTTCCCCACTACTGTCCTGATGCATTATGGTCTCTGTAGTCCTTATTGTGTCCAAACCTTACCCCGATCACGCCTTGGTGGTGGTATTCTATTCTCTACCTTGATCACTGGATCCCACGGCCTTTCTGGCCGCTTTATATCTGCATTCTGGACTTTTCACTCCCTTGGCTCCGACCCACACTCCGCTCGTGGATTTTCTGTGTCTGCTGGTTTCCCTGGTCTTCCATTTCCAAGTCTCAGTTCGGTCTTCCTTTCATTGGTGGTTCCCTTATTTCAAGCACCCGGTTAATTGCTTGCACCTGACTCTCTCCCTGAACCTGCGCTCCTTTCTTGAGCCTCCAGCTATTTCAGCCCTGTAAGCACAGAGTGTAGCCGCTCGCAAACAACCTTACTGCTGAGTCTCCTGGATATCCGTCTGATCCTCCAGCCATATACCAGGCTTTCCTTTGATTTCAGTTGTCATTGTGGTCTGGTTCTATGTTCCTGTTCTGATTAGTTATTTGTCTATATTGCCAGTCTCTATTTTGTCCTACTTCGTTTCCCTGTTTGCCTTCACTCTAGATACTGCCTGAACACCTCCAGACCTGTCTTGTCTAAACAGATTTGTTGTCCTGTATTCCTGTTCTGGCTGCATAAGCCTGTCCTAGTTAGTGTGCAGAAGTCCCTTTGTGTATTTCAGTCTTGTTCCAGTCTAGATTTTCTTTGAGCCCAGTTCCCGTTTCTGTACCTGCCACTGTTCTCCTTTGTCTTATGTGCTTAAATTATAACCTGATTTTCTTTGCTTTCAAGGGTGCCAGTTAGATTCAAAGGCTTCTGCCTTTTGGCACAGAGAACCACCCAGCACTCCTTCTCCATAGGAGTTGCTGGGTGCCTCCCCTGTGAGATTAATCTGCTCCTTGCCCTCCTGGAAGATATTTTTCACCTCACAAAGAGATCACTTCCAAGGGGCAGACATACTATCATTTATGATAGTTTGTCTATCGTTCTCTGCTTTACCTTCCTGTTTGTACTTGTATTATCTTGATAGTTTACTCTGCAGATAATCTTTTATTTGTATTAAAGCACTAGTTACTTGTGTAACGATATATCTGTAAGAGACTTTAGTTAGTGATAGATTCCTTACCTTAGAATATCCCCAGGCGTCAGACTGGATCCGGAAATTTTCGTCAGCAGTACCCCTGTGCGTCGGTAGGCGTCGTCGTACGGCTCCGCGTACGTCGCTGGCGTCTTAGCCAACGAGATGACGTCGTCAGAGCTACTTAGACGCGCGCCGACGTCAGTTCTGTACACAACTTTTCCGCGCCAGAAGTGCAGAGCCATGCCAGAGACCGACTACGGGTGCAATAGAACTAGGGCCCTGAAAGGGATGATTTGAACCCTAAAGAACAGTTCGGAGAACGGGGAGAATGGGCGGGCGGTAAGGAATCAATCACTAACTAATGTCTCTTACAGATATATCGTTAGACAAGTAAGTAACTTGTGCATCTGAAAGAGACACGTTAGTGATAGATTCCTTACCTTAGAATACATACCCAAACAATACCAACCCCTGTGGTAGGTCTGCGAAGTGAGATTACACAAGAAAGTCACAGAGAACTGAACGGCCAAAGAAGCCGTCTCTCCGGACCGGACTGTCACGGCAATAGTGCTTAGTGAAAGTATGCAACGAGGCCCAAGTGGTCGCCTGACAGATGTCTTGCAGGGGACACCGCACCCCAGTGCTGTGGTAGCTGCTGTCGCCCTGGTAGAATGGGCGCGCAGCCCAACCGAAGGTTCCTTTTTAGCCCGAGAGTAACAGGATTTAATGCACAAGACAACCCATCGGGAGATAGTTTGCTTGTGCACAGCACGGCCTTTCTTGGCATCCACGTAGTAAACAAAGAGCTGATGATCCACCCGTAACTGTTGTGTGTGGTTGAGATAGAACGAGAGCGCCCGTTTTGGGTCCAGACGGTGGAACCTCTCCTCTTCCCTTGAAGGGTGCAGAGGAGGAAAGAAAGTGGGCAGAGTTACAGTTTGCCCGAGATGAAAGGCAGAGACTACTTTTGGTAGAAAGGAGGGACGCAGTCGAAGCACAACCTTGTCCGGATGAATTGCCAGGAAAGGAGGTTTGTAGGAAAGAGCTTGGAGCTCACTCACCCGCTAAGCGGAGGTGATGGCCACCAATAACCGCAAAGGACAGTTATGAAGAGGCTCAAATGGAGCACACATCAGATATGTGAGAACCAGATTCAAGTCCAATTGAGGCATCACAAAAGGAATAGGAGGGAAAAGGTGAGTAATGCCTTTGAGAAATCTATTGACAACTGGGGACTTGAAAAGAAAGGGCTGATCAGGCAGCCTGAGAAAAGCTGAAAGGAGCAGAAAGGTAGCCCTTGATAGTGCCCAAAGCAGAGCCCTGCTGGGCCAAAGAAAGGAGGAACAATAGGACCTCAGAAAGAGGGGCAGCAAGAGGATCAACAGATTTTTCTGTGCACCATGCCACAAAGTTTTTCCACCGACAGGCATATACCGTTTTAGTGGAGGGACGCCTGGCTGCCAGAATCACATTACAGACTTCGGGAGGCAAGTCAAATGGAATCAGCTGTCGCCGCTCAATCTCCACGCAAGGAGGTGGAGGCTGGACAGGTTCGGGTGGAGGACCGTCCCCTGTTGCTGCGACAGGAGATCCTCCCGAAGAGGCAGTCGGATCGGGGGATCCACGCTCATAATAACTAGCTCGGGATACCAAACTCTTCGAGTCCAGTCCGGTGCCACAAGAATGACTTGGGCCCGGTCACGCCTGATCTTCTTCAGCACTCTGGGCAGAAGTGGTATAGGCGGAAAGGCGTACAACAGACCGCAAAAAGCGTCGCCTGGTGAATGCCGCCTTGGAAACTCCAATGCGCAGAACTGCTGACATTGCACGTTCTCTTCGGTGGCGAATAGATCAACCAAGGTTCTCCCCACTGCTGAAAGAGACCTTGCACCACCTCCGAGTGAAGACGCCATTCGTGATCCAACATGTACCTTCGGCTGAGTTCGTCCGCCCTGGAGTTCAGTGTACCTGCCAGGTGTTGAACCACCAAGGAAATGCCTTAACGTTCCAGCCACGTCCAGAGACGTAGAGCCTCCTGACATAGGGTCCACGACCCCACCCCGCCCTGTTTGTTGCATTACCACATGGCGGTGGTGTTGTCAGTGAACACCTGCACTACTCTCCCCTTGACAGAGGGAAGGAAAGCTTTGAGTGCAAGTAGGATCACCCTGAGCTCCAAAAGGTTGATATGGAGCTTGGACTCCGCCGGAGACCAGAGGCCTCTGATCTCCGCCTTTCCCATGTAGCCGCCCCATCCCAGGAGGGGCGCGTCTGTCACTACTGTGTGCTCCGGTTGGGTAAGGGAGAGGGATCTGCCGCTGAACCAACACTGGTTTGTGAGCCACCACTGCAAGTCCTGTGCAGTGCCCTCCGAGATCTGGACGTAGTCGGACAGGTTCCCCCGATGCTGCGTCCACTGGAACTTCAGGGCCCACTGCAGAGCCCGAATATGCCATCTGGCATGATCGATCAGCAGGATGCAGGAGGCCATGAGGCCCAGCAGCCTCAGTGTGTTCCTGACCGAAACCCAGGACCAGGGCCGAAAGATCGGAATCATAGCCCAAATGTCCCGGACTCGCTGATTGGGAGGATAAACCCGAAACTGCGCCGTATCCAGAAATGCTCCGATGAAGAGGAGCTTCTGAGAGGGAATCAGGTGCGACTTCGGCACGTTAATGGAAAACCCCAGTAAATGCAGGTCGGCCATAGTCTGGAGGTGGGAGACGACTGCCTGGGGCGAGCCCACCTTCAACAGCTAGTCGTCGAGATAGGGGAAGACTGAAACCCCTGATCTGCGCAGATGAGCTGCGACCACCGCCATCACTTTCGTGAACACCCGAGGGGTGCTGGTAAGGCCGAAAGGGAGCACAGTGAACAGAAAGTGCTCGTGGCCCACCGTAGGTAATGCCGGTGGGCTGGCAGGATGGGGATATGAAAATAAGCATCCTGCAAGTCCAACGCTACCAGCCAGTCTTGTGGGTCTAGGGCAGAGTGTGAGCGTCTTGAACTTCTCCTTCCGGAGGAAGCGATTGACGTTCTGGAGGTCTAAGATAGGGCACAGACCCTTGTCCTTCTTTGGAACCAAGAAGTAGTGGGAGTAACAACCACGACCTACTTCTGGCGTCGGAAAGCGCTCGATGCCCCTCTTGGCCAAGAGGGCCGTAATTTCCTGCTGGAGAAGTGCCAAGTGTTCCCCCGACATGCGGTGGTACTGAGGTGGCATGGCTGGAGGGGTAGATTCAAAGTGGAGGGAGTAGCCCTTTCGGACTATTTGCAGAACCCACCTGTCCAATGTTATGGGGCGCCAGTGGGGAAGGTGATGGCTAATCTGGCCACCCACTGGCGTCAAGTGGGCCTGAAACACCGGACTAGGAAGGTTTAGAGGCAGCGGCGGCAGGGGAGGTGGTGGACTGACCCGTCCGCTGTCCTCGGGACCCACCACAGTGGGTACCATGTCCGCGGCTGCGCTGAGACTGTAGATGCGCAGCCTTGCGGGTCTGAAAAGAACGCACCTGGGCGCCCCGACCTTGACCTCGAAAGGACCAAAAAGCGGACCCCGAGGGAGTACGCGTGGTGGCGAGACCCAAGGACTGGGCCGTAGCCCGAGAGTCCTTATAGCGTTCCAGGGTGCTATCCGCCTTATCACCAAAGAGGCGTTTACCATCAAATGGTATGTCTAACAGGGTGTTCTGGACATCCCCAGAGAAGCCAGTAGTTCGGAGCCAAGCATAACAACGGAGCACCACAGTTGTGGAAAGTGCCCTACCGAGAGAATCGGCCGTGTCAAGTCCACAACGAATAGTACATTTTGCAGCATCTCTCCGTTCGGTAATGGGTTGGGAGAGAACCGCCCCTGCTTCCACAGGGCACTGAGGCAGCACCTGTGCCACAGTGTCCCACACAGAATGGGAATAGCGGCCTAGCAGGCACGCAGTGTTTACCGCCCGCAACCCAGAGCTGGCAGATGTGAAAATCTTTTTCCCAAATTGCTCCAGTTTCCTAGATTCCTTGTCCGAGGAGCAGAAGGGAACGCACTCGGCAAGGAAGAAGCCTGGACAACCAGACTCTCAGGCGTCAGGTGTTGTGTGAGAAAGCTGGGATCGCCCGGCGCCAGGCGATGGCGGCACGCCACACCCTTGTCTACAGGGACTCCTGTGTTAGGTTTAATCCAGGTGCCCAACAGGATATCAGTAAGCGCTTCATTGAAGGGCCCTCAACGGCTCCGCAGAGGAGGACTGCGGCTGCAGGACCTCAGTTAGGAGATTGGTCCTGTTAGGTACAGAAGGGAGCTCGAGGTTTAGAGCCTCAGCTGCCGTACGCAAAACCACCGAAAAAGTCCCAGCCTCCTCCGTGGCCATGGAAGAAGGGGACAGAGTACCAGGGTGTGGAGAGAAATCCAGATCCACTGGACCGTCCACATCACCTTCCCACTCAGGCTCATCCTCGCATTGAGCTGCAAGAGGGTCCTCGGACCCCTCCCAGTATTCCCCTTCGTCCACCGGTTGCTGAAGAGGCCGGTAAGGACGAGGTGCCCTGGGAAATGGGATAAACTCCCCTTCAAGAAATGGAATGGGAGGGTTAGATACCAGTCCCGGTTCTGCGCCATCCGGCAACAGTGGCGGTGCCGCGCCCGGCGCCGAAGCCAAGGCCGGAGCCGGCGCCCGAGCCGAGGCCGGAGCCAGTGGCGCAGCAGGGTATGGTGCCGGCGTAGCAGAGGCCAGAGGCGGCGGCACGGAGGCAAACCCTTTTGACGGACCGGCATGGCCCAAAGGCGCTCCGGAGGGACCCGGCAGGGCAAACAAATGGCGCAAGGCCGACATAAAGGCCTGCACCTCGTCCGAAGTCGCGTGTGGGCCCGGAAAGGGTGGGTATGACGCAGGCAACGACGGAGGCTACAACGGAGCTGCGGGGGAGTTACCGCCCGTCCCCTCCACCGCGTCTCGAGGCCGGTGAGGGGTAGAGGAAGAGCGACGTGGCTTCTTTGACTTTTTATGGCGCCTGGACTTACCTGTCCCCGATTGACGAGCGATGCTGATTGGCTCCGCGACCGGTCCCTTGACCTCCCACGTGATTGGGACCTCGATCGGCACAGAACCGACTGGCGGACCTCCAACAACTTTCGGGAACGCTCCCGCAAAGCTTTCGGCGCCATGACCCGACAATCGGGGCACGCCTTGGGGTCATGGGCGTGCCACAAGCAGAAAAGACACACGTCGTGAGGGTCCGATACCAAATTTTTTGACGGCAGGCCCTACAGGACTTCCCTATTGCACCAGGAGTCAAGTACACGACAAAACAAGTTGTCAGAAACCAAGTTAAAACTTTTAACTAGGGGTACCGCTCTCTCTCGGATCTGCGCTGCTGCGCAGAAAAAGAAAGAACTGATGTCAGCACGCGTGGGCGCGTCCAAGTAGCTCTGATGACGTCATCTCGGCGGCTACGACGCCAGGGACGTACGCGGGGCCGTACGACGAAGCCTACTGACACGCAGGGGTACTGGTGATGAAAACTTTCCGGATCCAGTCTGACGCCTGGGGATATTCTAAGGTAAGGAATCTATCACTAACGTGTCTCTTTCAGATCACCTTCTATAGAAATCCTCTGTCCCTGCATAAAGCCAGCATTTCCATTCTGCTAAAAGATCCCCAACAGATTGCGAGCCCAGTAATTCTCCAGTCTTGCCCCAGTCTCACGCAGCTCGATTCCTGACAACAACTACACCAATAGCTCGTTCATAGATTCAACTTTAGAGGTTTGCACTGAATGTACATTTATCTATCGTAAACAGAAAGCTAACTTCATAACTAGTTAATACAGTGAAATCACATATCACAACTAACATAACTGACCAACTTGAGGAAGGTTGCTGACAGTGGTTGGGTGGGAGAGGGAAATCAAAAGTCAAACAAATTAGTAAAGCACTGACTTATCACTGCAAGTGCTTGGTATGGGTGAAAATAAGGGAGATGGTTGGTATGACGAGTTGCCAAGCAGGCAGGGTCCAATGTACACATGGTCAAAATGTTTTGAAGAGGAGGTTGGTCATACCAATCTTCTTTTATGTGCAAGAAAGAGCAGTGTTTTACTGTTTATTTAATTAACAGGAGTAATGGAGGATGATCTCAGTCTAAGGTTGGAGTGCAGCAGCTATTCCATAGTTGACTTACAAATATAGGGGCCCCCTTAATCTCATGGGATTGTGTAATGCTTACTACATATGACTATACCATTAAGGAAAGGTATTGTCACTCACAGTTATTTGGGGGTCGGGAAGGGGGTCAGCAAACATTTACATTTATTTGTGTCTTGTCACCGCTGGAAATCAATGCCTCTTTATTTTAAATAATTCAGATCCATACCACTACTTAGCAAACAAAGCCAAACGTCATTATAGCAGATGAGGTTGAATGATCAGCTCAAGTCCAGAAACGAGGTGAAGTAGAGGTTGAACATAAATGGAGAGCTAATGAACCTGATGTTACTGTGGAGTATGGAGGGAGTGAAGTACGGGGAAATGGTCATATCTTTCAGGCTTCCTCTGTCTTTGAGAGAGGAATAGACTAATTTTGGCATATTTCCTCATATACCAAACTCTTCTAGTCTGTGTAGCAGTGTCGGGTGGTGTATGGTGCGGGCGGTTGTGGATAGGTCCTAAAGGAAAGCAACCAGTCTTTTCTTGTAGGCTGTCTGCCACAGGCCATCTCAAGTGGCTACGAGTGCAACTTCTGCACCTCTGCCAGAGAAGGAACCCAGAATGGTGATCTCAGAGCAGATTATGATTTTATGTTTAGGAAGAGAGAAAATATTGGGCTACCTTTTCTATTAACTTTGCCAGAAAACGGCCTTAACAGCATAATGAGCTCCAAACTTATCCCACCTAGAGTTCCCACCTCACTCATTTGACCAATGTAGCCAGTATTGGTGATGGAATGGGTGGAGGAGAGCTCCTATTAGAAAATGAAAACTGCCCATGGACCATAGCTCATAAATTTGAGGCCACCAACTATAAAGAGCTTAAATTCATCTAAAAAGCTGGTTTGACACCTCATGGAGAATAGGTTGGATTTGATACATCAAGTACCCTTACATCTGAGTTTGCATGAAAAACATAGAATAACACAGGTGCTCTTGTATAGTATTTAGGCTCAGAGCTTCATTCTCAGACCACACTGAACCATGTGAGCACCATATTTATGCCTCAAAGGCAAGAATATCTTGGACTAGAGGACCTGTCCAATCAAATACCGAGTAGCCTCCAATCTGGATATTCTCCACCAGCTAGTGTTAAGTATTTGACTTAATTTCAATTCTGGTAGTAGTTACAGAAAATTACAAGCATTCTCACTATTCTCTACATACAGACTTTTACTTTGAAAGACATTATGTTAAGAGTTATTCTATGCCTCTTAACAGAAGTTTTTTTTTTTCATTTTAAATCAGTTCACAGTTTTCTAAGTAATTTTCTGTAGACTGTGTGTGCCCATCACAAAGGGAAGTTCCAAAAGGCAGATTTCAAAAGAACCTTGCATTTCAAATTTATCTTGAAAAGACAGGGCTATGTATGCCCCAAACACACAAAAGGTGATGGAAGGAATGCTTGCAAATAGTCTAAATCACTGGCATTTGATATGGGTAGCATTCTAACCCACCATTTTGTCATCCATTGTCCCACTACAGACAGAGCCTTGTCTTATGTAAATCAATACTAACCCTGCTCCTCATGGGAACAGTTCATGCTGAATTGTCAGGCAAAGCCACCTCCAGAAAGGAGCACAACCAAACTTAGACCAGTTTCAGATGTGTTAGGCCTCATCAGTGAGGTATAGCTTGAACCCTATTGAACAGCAAGGAAGGGACCCACACCTGGGGATACCCTTGGCCACCTAGGGCGTTAAACCAAACATATAAAAAGTGATAGGAGGAAAGCTTGCAAATGGTCTAAACCACTGGCAATTGCCCTGGTTATCATTCCAACTCATTGTTTTGGGCTGTTGGGTAAGTATACAATGGTTCTATCTCGAGGAAGGGTATATTGCTTTTTCTGATGCCCCTAGAAGGAACATTGACCTATGCTCTATCTCCTAGGCAGAAAACGTGTATACCTCACTAAAATTCAATGGGCCTAAAGATGACTTACCACATCGCAAAAGGTCTCCTTACCTTCGGAGATGGAATTAATCCAAAACAGTTATCTTCCTCCCAAGTCGTGTGTGAACTCCATATACCACTGATCGATTGTTTCGAGGTAACTCGCCATGGTCCAGATTTGCTCAAAAGTGGACCTGAGCATGACTATTTAGATAAGCGTAGTGTTGAAAGTGCATTACATTTAATGATACCACTCATAATAACCCAGCTTCAAAACCACCCTGGCCTCCATGTTGAGTGTTTCAAGCCACTGCAACTGTTGTGAACTCAAAACTGGATTGTGTGAACAGCCTATATATGAGGCTTCCTGAGTACCTACTGAGGGAGTACAAACGCTGATTTGAAAAAAAACAAAAAGAAAGAAATAAAATAAAATAAATCAGACTTTGACCAACAGGCTTGATTAAGGTTCCACATAACTTTACGTGGACAACCAGCATAGACTGACCATCTGATCCATGTTACAGTAGTGTAGTCTCACCTATACATGTATCTAGTATTTCTGTACCTCTGCAACAAGCTCTCTCTACTGCCCCAAAATACCACTGCTTTCAGCCACAACCTTTGTAACCGCATAACAGTGTTTTGTTTACAACAAACACATGTTTAATTTTTTTTAAGTACAGAAAAGCAAGTCTCTACATGGATCAATAAATACATGGGTAACGCACTAAACAGATTAAGCAGATGACAAAAGATCACCCTAAAACTGGAAAACCCCACGGATAGCAACACAACTAGCGTGGAAAACGGCCTACTTGCCACTGATCAATGGTTAACACCCAACCAGCTGAAGATAAATTCTGCAAACATGGAAATCAAGATATGTGAACAATGGAACGCCCAACAGACACTAGAATTGGAAGCCCCATCCAGCAATATGGTTAAATATCTTGGAATGACCATAGGCTCAAATCTATCCCAAATTGCAGAGGTTAATGCAATTACAATAATATACTATACAAAATGTATACACTCTGATTTAGTTGACTTGGTGTATCACCATAAATAGGCCATTCTCACCTTCAGAATATCAAATGTTAATTACGCCGACAGCCTGCACGTCAGTGCTGTGTGCTATAAAAATGACAAAGGATCTAATACACTACAACAAGACTATTACTTCACCTCCTCTCGAGGGTACGCATTAACCCAGTGCTATAAGGATAATATTGGCTTGGCTGGTGGTCTCAGCCTGTTACAAAAAAGTCCATTGAAGGATGCACATTCTTACTACAAGCTGCAAAATTTTCGAAATCCTTGCCAGCCAAATTAGAACAACATACAAGATCACCTTCAATTCAGGAAGGATGTGAAAACGTTGCTATTAATACCGATATAGATTAACACCCCTCACAACTAATACACAAGGACATACACCAAATATCAGTCTGAGTTACTACAAAAACACTTTGCTAAAGAGTGGTAAGAATGATCACTGTCCCCCCAGTGAACTCGTGGAGCTGCAGCATGAGAGCTTCAGGGGTCACGGCCTCCCGCCACGGCATCTTGACCACCGGACCTCCGCACAGGCGACCCCACTATAACTGCAGACTTTATCTCCTACCACCTGCCTCCAAACTCACGGGCCACTGAATTGGGGGCCGCACCCCTGGAACTGCACAGTCATCCCCAGCAGAGACCCGGAAGGAATCACGACTTGGAACTGTTGTGGGAGTACCCCACTCCTCCAACACCGATCAGGTCCCAATGCCACCACTGGTCCTTGGCCCCAGCGGATTGACTCACCTATGAAGAGTAGGGGTTCTCCACCAGCCTTCTGCAGCGGCAGTGCCCGCAGACCAGAGGGCACAGTGACCCCTCTGCCCCCCAGCAATACCAGGGCCAGGGCTGGTGATGCCTCCTGGCAAAACCACCAGTAGACCCGCATGGCATCTCCTCTTCTCCGAGGACCTCAATCAACCCAGCACCATCGTCAGCACCACAGGCGACTAGCCAGCCCCCGCCCTCCACTGGGAGCTCACAGGATGCCACAATGGAACAGATCCTTCAGAAAATCACACCAGTGGTCACCAACTGGAGGGGAGGGACTCGGCCATCTCTGCGCTGGCGGATTAGACCAAATCCATCCACCTGGACATTGCAGGATTCCAGACCCGTGTGGACGGTCTGGAACAACGAGTCACGGAGATGGAGGACCGCCTGAATACCCTACCAGACCGAGACCAGGAGCTTCTATTCCTACGCAGCAAGATCATCGACCTGAAAGATCGGAGCCAGAGGGATAACGTTCACTTTTTCAGCTTTCCGGAAGCTGTGAATGGGCTGGACACCAAGTCCTTCCTCAGGGACGCCCTTCCGACCCTCACCAGACTGGTCTTTGACCAGCCACTGGAACTGCAATGAGCCTACCGCATTGAGCTGCCACGCCGAGACCCTCCAACATGGCCACAGCCTCTTATCGCCTGTTTCCTGAGGCACGAACAGGCGTGACAACTGCTGACTGCAGCCTGCTCTCATGGTCCATACTCTTACGACAGCCCTTATGATCCTCTATGTGGCGAACTTCTCCCAGGAAACGAATGACCATTGCATATCCTTCCTATGTCTCCTTCCTCATCTTTGCCAACTGGACATCAAATATGGAGTCTTTGAACCTGCCCGACTGTGGATCACCAAGGACGGCAAATCAAAAGGACTTCTTCGACCCAGAGGACCTTTCCAACTTCCTGGATGGCTTCTCCACACATGACATGAACACTGCCTCTTCCACAGACCCGGGGACTCACCATCCAGCGACAACGTCCTTGCCAGCCCCCTACGGTAGGCAGTGAAGACAGGACAGCAGAACTCGGCACCAGGGCAGGGACCCCGATAGGGTGGCACTTTCCCACGGAGACCGAGCCCAGGCGCTTCAGGCAGGGACAAATTGCGTCCCCCCCTTGAAACCCACTTTCCCGCGTGGTGATATCACCGGGGGCTGTTGAACTGTTAGACTGTGCTGATCTATGCACGGCGCACCCATGGGATCATAAACAAAGCAAGTGGGATCATCTTCCGACGGATAGCTGAGTATCGTCATGCCTGTTTGAATGTTTGGTTATTCTGTTGTGCACTCTGTACGATTTGCATCAGGCTGTCTCGCCCCCTCAAGGGCACCACTAGATCTTCCTGCACGCAGTGCTGCTGGCCCTATGGACGGTTTTGGTCCTGCGGCGCTCCTCTCCTCCCTCACTTCCACGCAGCCTTGGCGGATATGCTTTGCAAGGTACTCTGAGCCACACTGTTGATTTTGTTTCTGGAAATGATCTATGTTGCACAGTTATTTTTACTGTTTGCAAATTTATGTAACTGCACTGGGTGTGGGCGTCCCTCTATCCCCGCTTGTCCTGTGTGCGTCCACCTTCGGGCTCCTCTTCGTTGGGGACTCCAATGGCCCTAGATATTGTAACCTGCACCCACACCAGCCGCCCGTAGTTTTTGCCTGCTTATCCCAACAGCTGCCCCCACCATGCTGTGCAACGTGCCTCAAGACCAGGGAGGGTGACCCCACACTACTCGGCACGCCCTCGCTGTCCCAGCTCTACAGATTCCAACAACCCTGGTGGCCACTTCAACACGCCCCTATTTGCCCCTTACCCACTAGAAGGGTCCTGGCAGCCGACAGTCGCCCCCACTCATCTCCACACTGACTGTTCGGCCCGCCCTGCCTGCCCGAAAGGCCCCCCGTTGTGCTGACTCCGCAAGCCTAGACCCACGGTACGCAGATCGTGCCCTTGTGACCCTTCCCGACATCCTGGGAGACAACCCCCTTCCTCCCTCTTCCCCTCCCCACAGTAACTCATCAGTAGTACCCTTCAGTCACCCGCAACTGCATTTGCTGACACCCCCCCCAGGGGCATCCCTCCTACATGTCCGACGACACCCTGCCCTACTGCCCTTCTACCCCCCCAATTCCCTCGCACCGCTCTTCTGCAAGGCACCTCGCGCCCTACACCGCCGCCCTTTTGTCCCTACCCCTTGCTTACTGCTCCCCCTGCTACGTAGCCCCACATTACCCGCACCCAGCTCTTTTACCCTTTACCCACCTCCCCCACTGCTAGGCGTCATCGCACACCTCTTGAGAGATCATGGAAAGTCCTGCCCTGTTATATTTCATATCGGTACCCTAATATAGGTCCAGGGAACATCGTACACTTTCCCTATATCATCTCCCCGTTATTTGATATGAACGAGCCTTATAAGGACATAACTCCAAATAAGAACAGAATGCCTTATAAGGACATCACGCCTTATAAGGACTGCAGCCTTTTATGGACTAAACCTTTCACCTAATTCCATGCCGAGGGTGGGTTTTTCCCAATCGATATTGCTAAGACGTCATTCTTAGCACATATGAATAATTGAGGAGTACACTCTCCCATCGACGCACAAGGTTTAATCCCCAACATCATCCTCATACTGAACAATGGGTAACACATGTACATAGACTGTATTAATATAGCACCTCTTGCTACAAGAGAGAATGAGGGAACAGAGACTTCAAGACCGACACACTGATCAGAGACGCTGCAGCTCCGGCATGCCATCGCTCCAGCCTACAGCTGTCGGACGATCCCTTGTGGGGTGTCCAGCTCAAGTCCAGGACAAAGTCCCACACTCTCACTATTCAGGTACTGGGGTTCGACTCAATCCTAGCGGGATTCTTGGCTCTTAGGCTCTGTAGCACCTACTCACATGCTAAGTACACTTAGGTACATCCAGTCAGGCATCTTAGGAGTACGCACTTTATTTTATAAATGCATTTCATATTCATGTATATGTTCGTGACTATTGCAAAATTGTAGAACAATACTATTTCTTTTTATTCACTGTACTGCTGGTTCTATATCTCTGCTACTGTGTTACAGTTGTAACAGCGCACTTATTTTACATGAGAAGAACTATGGTATTATAAATTCTTATTGTAAAAATGCTCGACTGTTTCTTCTCTGCATCGCTCTGAGAGCAAAACAGACAAGCAGGAGTGACTGGGTGAAAAGTAGTATATTGTTTCCACGAGTCTGAGGTTATTGTGTTCTGCGGTTGCCAAAAACTAATCTCTCTGATAGCAGGAGATTCTAGTGGCACTGCGAGCTAGCTAATGCAAACCATAGGCTTACATATGCGGCGGGGGTGCAAGGAGTCAGTCTGCCACCAGACCCACAGGATAGGTTATCCGTAAACAGTGTAGGTCCTGCATGACAGGGTACTATTGGGGCTACACTACATGGAGCCCAACGTGGTATATTGATGAAGCACATACTCAACAGTAGGATCTGAGTAGCCCAGTTGTGCTTATTCTCAGAGTCCCTACTTACAAAACCCATAGATGTCTGGAGTAAGTGGAAAAAACTCCGCCACAGCAGAGCAGGCGAGATATCCTATGTATTGGCTGTTGGTTAATCAAGCTTGAAAGGACAAATTTCCCAAAATTGTGTATAAAACCTTTTTATCCTTTCCTTGGACAATAATTCTGTGTCCTAAACACGATGTCCGACGAGGAGAGAAATCTAAACCAGGGACTTAATCAGTCTGGTGAGCAAGATGCAAATGCAATCCAAATTGCAGCCACAGTAAGACAAACTAACAGTTAAACTACTCAAACATGGGTTACAACCCAGAGGAGGTGTAGTAATATTCGTGATAGAGGCACACGAAGATTTCAAAACAGAGGTATTCTACTCATGGGTTATATTCCCAGCAGCCGATGCTGTAACAAAAACTTTTCATTATTACATACATGATGACATTCAAGCAGTCTACACGCCTTTTGAGGAGACGGAGATTCCGCTTACTTTCCAGGAACATATTTTCTGGTATAATGGCGCCCTACCCCACATAAAAACAACAGCAAGGCATGGTCCTTTAGGGATTCCAGGAGCAACATGGCCGATATTAGCGACCTATGCACCACATCCAGACATTGACACAATGCCACAGGATGAACTACTTGTTCAACCCACCGAGTTGATAAAACTCTACAGAAACATGACACACTTTGTCTTGAGGACTCTAGCGGTCCAACCAACAGTAATTACACCTACTGCAGCTCCTACACAGAACTCATGTACTAAAATTACTCCACAAATATTACACGCGGTAATGGGCAAAGTGCCCACAAAACATGAACAAATTCCTTTCTGGGTAGCTCAGAAAATAACCCAGTTAGAAGCAGTATTCCCAAATACAACACCATTTGAGAAACACAGAATGCTAACAATCTGTTTGCCCATGGGGATTACACCACAGTTAGAGGATTGCACCTCTTGGGGTACAGTCTTTGCTGCCAAATATACCAGAACACATGGTATTCCTTCATTAGCAGTAGTACCAGATGTATTAAGACAAATACAAAACGACTATGGAGCAGAACCTGACCTGAACTTAGGGATGAAGTTGTTAAACAACTGTGACCAGATATCAGCCATAATACTAGCTAACATTAAAGGGGAAGCAGCATCAGTGGGAATCCGCCAACGCCTAAGGGAGATCTCTCCATTAGAACAAGAAAATGAACTATCCAAAATAATTGAAACTGCGTATGCAGAATTAGGCAGGGATAGTTTGGGGGGAAAAAGCTTTAAAACCTCAACTACAGGGCAGTCCTGAAAAGGACACTTTTAAACAGACACCTAATTCTTCGAAAAGGAAGTGGGATGACAAAAAAGAAAACTCTAAAGAAAAGAGATCTCAGTCCCGAGGTAGGTCTCAACAGGAGCACTCTGAAAAGAGGTACAACCTTAGGAATAGGGATAATATTAGAAAACCTGACAAGTATCAGGATACTGATACACGTTCCTCTCGTTCCTTTCAGGGCTCGAAGAAAGGCTCTGAAAGAGAAGGATGGTCAGAAAATAGAGAGGAGCGCACACAGTCCAGAGACAAGCAGCGCGCTCAAGACTTTACTTCTAAGAAAGAAGTTAAGCAAAATCCAAAACCTCAATTTAAGAAAAAGAAAGTTGCTGATCTGAAAATCAGACATGCCCAGAATTCTGAGGACACAACTTTTGAACGGGGAGTGGCTCTGACGATGCTAGACAGCGCGGCAGAAGTAACAATAGCTCGCCTGAACCTGAAGGAATTTCGGGGTGAGCGTCCCACATAAGTTATATGAAATAACACTCCGGCTGGAGGGGGACAAGCCCAGGAGAGTAAATGTTTTTGGGGGGGAAGAACTTATCATCTGGTTATGACATCCTGTTAGCAGAACAAGATTGGCCGCCTGCATCCGTAATGGAGTGCCCTGGGGAGAAAGTATAATTTTTCCTGCGTTTTCCAACTACATTCCTGTTCACCTAAAACACGCATATTTGCAGGAGTGGGCAGTAGCCCAAGCTTCAGCATTGTACAAAAATCATGCAGGGTGGGATGAGAACTCAACCTACCACGTGATCCCGTTAAAAGTTTCACCTAATACTCAGAGGCAATACCCAATAAAGCAAGAAGCTAAAAAAACAGGTCAGGGAGAGCTTAGATCAACTTGAATACCAAGGGGTCATTGAAAAATGTACCTCACCAATGAACAATCCTTGGTTTCCCGTTTCTAAACCAGACAATACATATCATCTAGTATTAGTTTATAAACTTTAAAACTCATGCACAAAGACATTTGCTTTCCAAAATGCACACAGTGCTGCATTAATTAATAACATTGTGCGCAAAAGATACAAAACCACACTTGATATCTCAAATGGATTTTTCTGCCAAAATATAGCACCTGAAAGCAGGTATTCAGTGCGTTAGGGTCCCACAATTCTGTCGGTTGGCACAAGGGTATAAAAACAGCCCAGGTATATTTTCAGCAAGAGTAACAGTGTTACTTCAAAATTTTAATGAAGAAGCGTTGTCCTATGTGGATGATATCTATCTGACTGACAACGCCTTAGAGGGGCACTTGACCAGGGTAAGCACCATTAGTATGGGATTTGCCGCAGAAGGCTAGAAGTTCAACTTTAAAAAGTGGAAAATAGCCCACCTCAATGTCCTATTTTTGGGATATGAGTTGTCAAGTGAAGGCACAAGTCTGGCAGGTAACTTTTTAGAAAAGTGTGCACTGCTCCAGCCTCCAAAATCATTGAAAGATTTACAATCAATACTAGGATTCCTAAATTTTGGCAGGACATACCTTTTAGATTACGCACAGAGGGTAAACCCTTTCTATGAATTAATCAAACCTGACTTTTCAGTCAAAGATTAAACACAAGAACATACTACTATCCTTTGTTTACTCCAGGAAGACATGATTGCTTCCAAACACTTAGACACACGTAAACGTACGCCACTTAGTGATCCGAATAATAGCAGGTCAATGCGGGTACACTTATTTGACCTTTAATGAGGGAGAAACTGTACCTATTGCTTACAAATCACACCTGTACACAAATGCAGAAATGCGTTTCACTTCAACAGAAAAAATCCTGACAGCAGTTCAGACTGCTGTAGCAAGAGAAAGAGCACTGGCTCAGGGGAAACGCATCATTGTCGTGACTCCAGTACCAGCTTTAGAAGCTGTTACAAAGGCCAGCATCCCAAATGCGAAAGCGTTACATCCTAGGTGGATACAATGGGCTAATTCTCTTACTGCAAAAAACGTTGAATACAGATTTGATACCAGTTTAAAAACGCAGACATTCCTGCAATATGAACAAGAATATCCTCTACCTAATGAAATCTTGCCTCTTGACCAGTATGAATATATTATATGCACTGACGGATCTGCGCAACCGGCCATAGGAAGTAAGCAACAACATTTTTCAGCATGTGCTGTCGTTAAAGGTCGCATGTGTGATGGCAAGTTCCATCCTAGTTGCACAAAAACGCAATCTCTAGGAGACTGCACGGCTCAGTTGGCAGAATAAAAAGCACTAATACTTGCACTTGTAAATACGGATCACGAATTCCCCACACTAATCGGGTGTTATTCTTTTTACTGTGTACAGTCATACAATGAGTACTTACAACATTGGGAACAAAACGGGCTTAAAGGACGCAAAAGGTGGCACAATTAAACACAAAATGCTATGGGAACAGGTAGCGGAATTGAAGTCTGAGCTACCAAGGACTCACGTGATCCATACGCTGAGTCATCAACTTGATGGCGTTCACGTTGAAGGGAATTCATTGGCTGATGAAGCCACAAAGGGGGCTGTACGCACAGCTTCCGCATTTACGCTGACTCGTTCGAAAACGAGAATAGACGGAGATGTAATGGTAGCTGTAATCGCATCACGCAAAGGCAGCACACAGCAGTACCTAAAAAAATTCCACTCAAATACTCCTACAGATTAGATGCACAAAACATTCCATATGCTCAGATGCCTGGTGTGTGGGATAGAGTAATACCAAATATGGATCGTAGGCAAGGTTTAATACTAGCTGCACACAAGGGTTTGGGCTCTGCGCACACAGGCGTTACGGCGACTATTTCTTTACTGAAGCAGCGCTACTGGTGGCCTGGGTTATCCAAGCAACCTAAAGCCTATGTCTTGAAATGCGACATCTGCCAGCAAATGAAAAGCTCCACCATTACACGCCCGGCACAGACGCCATTACTAAAGTCAGACAAACCTCTTGCAGGTGTGTACTTGGACCACTGCGGACGGGGTTTACAGGTATATCATGGTGGCAGTGGATTCATGCTCGCGATTCTTATGGGTTTGGCCTCAGCGTTCTGCTGACGCTCGAACTGTTATAAAAGATTTCCGAGTCTTTATCGGTACATACGCAGTTAGCACGTTACACTCTGACAGCGGCCCTGCGTTTAGCTCACAGGCTTATAAAGAGGCCATGGAAGGAATGGGCGTAGCATTGCAGTTCTCATCTCCGTATCATCCTGAGGGAAATTCTGTTGTGGAGAGAAAAAAACGAGACTTAAAGCAATCTTTAACAGCTAGGGTATTAGGCAAGGGCAGTAGTTGGGTCACACACCTGTATGGGGTACAGCGGGCATTAAATAACCAGCCAAAAAGCTCTCTGGGGGGCGGTCACACCATATGAGGTCCTCTTTAGGACACGAATGTGGGTATCTGATCTTGATTGTGAACGGGCAGTGGCAGACGAAAAACCATTTGGTATCCATGATCGTTTGGCTGTTTTACAGGATCTAAAAGAATCCAGGACAAAACAAAGCAATGTCCACCTGAAGCAGACCGCCACTGAAGAAGTCAAGGTAGTCACGGCATGACCTGTCTGGATCCCAAAAGTCGGGGATCTGGTCAGAGAGAAAATTGCAGACAAAAAGGAATTTGGACCCTCTTACAGAAAACCTGTACCAGTCCTTGCAGTACACAGAACAAGAAATGTGCTGCTACCGCCTCTTGCCGGAAACAAGGAGAAAAGATTTGTCTCAATCGACTTAATCAAACCACACTATGTGGCCAATACTAAAAAAGTAGGACTCCAATGTAGCAGACGTCCTCCTCTAGCTGCAATCAAAGAAGTTCAAACAGAAAGACTCATCACATTTGAAGAGCTAAGCAACAATGCCTTGGAACTTGTTCCACTTGAACCAAACATTCAAATTCTAAAGGAAAATCAAAATAATTCGCAAGTTGCAATTAGACCTAATACATACGTCTACATCAACATGCCTCGTCAAAAGGGAAATAACATTTCAACTATTCCCGATGCCATTCCAACAACTGGTCGAACTGCTTCGGGCTACTGCATTAACTTTGATACGTTTTTCTTTTATGGCTAGGTTTAGTATTGTCTTTTAGTATGCTTTTTAATGGACATTATCTTCAACAAGATTCCACAACCCGAAAGGTCAACATCCTCCTCAAACCACACACATTGTCAACAAAGAGACTTGTCATCAGCGAACATCACAGCTGTTCCTATAACGGATGGTATAGTATGGGACAAGGTTGATTTTAACATATTCGGACCAACCGAACTTTTAAAAAATAATCATGTATTTAAAATCCCATTAAGTGATTTTATTACCGCCAGTACATTTTCTGATGATTGAGACACAAACAGTTAATAACATGTTATCTGATTTAGAGAAAACTGCTGCATTTTCGAATAATTAAATGTTATAAGGTTCATAAGACTAGGACGGTTACCAACATTTTGGTAATCATTTCCTGCACAATCCATTTCGGCTAGGAATGTATTTGAATACCATCAGTGGGAACATTGCCCAACACCACCAAAAAGTAGTTCACAGACGTTTGCACAGAAATTTGCATACTTTTCAGGGTTTAACATCACAGATCCAGCCTCATTCTATTATAAGGTTGCACCAACATCAGCACTGAAAATCATGCTAACAAACACTAAACAGATTTACTCTGCTTCCTTTCTGGCCCAATTGTCTGAACAGGGTTTCGACCTATGACAAGACTAAATTTACACAAAATCGATTTGGGTTCAAAGGACTGGCAAGTCCAGGGGACAGAGGCACTATTTAGAGCATGCCTCATTCCACAGCAGATGATCTTTTTAAATGATACTGCGCAACAGACATCCTGTCTTGGGATAGCCAAGATGGAGCTAAACACTCCTATGTTTCCAACACCAAACCATGGGTGGCAGAATTCTTCTACAAAGGAAGGGGCAACAATTGATGACATAATAAAGTATAATAGAACAGACCCCAATTGGAAGGAGTGGGCGGTTTGGCCCTTACACACAAACACATGTCTTAAAAGGTTCCTGCACATCAGCAATGTACTCAATATGCATATGCCAGATCCACGTTATGTACAGAGAGAACATCCAGGGGTAGTGACATCCTATAATGTTGGGAAGTTGTGCCTACAATGGCTAGAAATCTCAACACTTGCAGAAGTGAAACAACACTTATCTTTACTCTCACAGGACATGGATCTTAGTGACTTTTTACTAGGACCTAGGAGACAACGTCAAAAACGTTTCATATATGCAGGCATTTATGCTGCCTATACTGAAATCTGGAAGATTTCGCAACAAGAAGCCGCAGAGAGAAGACCGTATTAACTTAGAAAAAGATTTTGCTGTGGTGGATAATGGGTTAACAAGTTTGACCTCCAGAGTATATTCATTGGGTAACATTGTATCTTCTGCTATTGACATATTGGAAGAGGATTTAGCCATATTACAACACGGCCAATCACAGTTAAATTCTATTATGTTATTGAGCTGGATGCTACAATCTTTGCGTGCAGGCCTTGTGCCTTGGCGTTTTATAAATAGTGCGTCTCGGTTTTCAGAATACAATCTAACTGATACACAGATTGAAATGGCACAAAGGGGAGGTAAATACACAATGCTGCAAATTGAAAAACTGGACAGACTACCATTTACAGTAGCTGAATTACCATCAACTGAGTGGCTAATCCATGGCAAAATAACTCTCCCGGTCACTACATTTCAGTTTCACTATTGCCTTGAGCAAAGTCAGATAGGCAGATATGAAAAATTGGGTAACGAATACATTAGGAAATCCTGGGATTTACCATATACATTTCGATGCCGGAGTGGGGATCGGGAAGTGTTTTAGTGGTACCAACTGCAAGAACGCTTTAAGCGGTTCTCTCATATGCCAAGATATCGTTTTGCACGGAACCTGTAATGGTTCAGTTTCAAATCTTTTTTCACAAACAGAGAGTGAGAGAATAAACAACGCGGTTGCGTTCTCCCAAATCAACTTTTTATCACAAAAAGCAACCACTGTTGAACTGGCAGAATACCCAGTTTCAGAGTAGTGTTAGAATGTTATTCAACTATCTACTTCACAGGTGGAATATCAAAGATATTGAAGTAAAAGCCTCACTCACATAATAGTGACATGCTTCATCATAGGCAGTTACTCCACACCCAGAGAAGATGGTACTCTCTGGGCGGACTCAACCAAAGATATACTGGGAGTACTTAGATAAATGAACAACTGGTTAGGCAGGGAACCAGATCAAATTAAAAATACCTATGAGTGTACCCTCTTTTGAATCCTTTATTCCTGGGCACTCATGATATCACTAAAAACTTATTATTGGGGTTCTTTTGAACTTAATTCTGTTCAATTATACCCTCAACCGTGTGCCAACATGTTTCGGCCCATATTGTAGCCCAATCGGGTCTGGGGGCCTTCGTCAGGGTGATATGTTTCTGTTCCTTATACTCTAAGGTCCCTGCGGTTTAGCCGTACATGTGATTACATACAACCCATCCGTACGTGAGGCCTAATGCACTCACCTGTCCGTGTGTTCACTCCGACTTCAGTAGATTTTCTATTGGACATAGAACAAACAATATCATATATTTCTTAGTCGGCTATATAACAAAACCTGTCTACAGCCCGTCTTGTGCTCGTAGTCATTGATTTCTAGTTGGAGTGATGGTGTGCCACCTGTCTATGTGCTCTCTATTTTAGGGCTTAGTGTAATCCATTAACCAAACCAATCTATTAACCGCCACATCACACCCACATATTTTCACCACACAACGTGATCAACATCCTATTGGTGTTAACTATGAGTGAAAGGATTGTGACTAAACAGTTTCTCTTAGCCACCGATCCTCTTGATCTATATTTTAACACCCGTTTTTCTTGTCGTGTTGTTTATTCTTTTTTATATACAACAATGCACTGGGATGGCGTGTATCCCTTTCATCCAGTATAGTACATCCCACAGACGCTCACCTACTGCCAGATGCCTACTGGCATCATGCGGATCTCATGTGTTCAGGTGCTGTCCTGTAGTCAAACACTGCATAAAAAGTATGTAATTGTGTAAAGGCATTTCTAGTATGGTCATCACGCTTATAGCCTCTGTACTATTGTTACCATAATTATCTACAAGTTCGTTGTTTAGGACCATTACTTCCATGTTATTTCTATGCTCGCGTTCAGTCTAGGGGGAGAGAGGATCATTGTCACTCACCTACAAGCACTCGTTTCTGCTGTAACCTTGTATCATGCGTTACCTGGTGAAATCACCCCCTCTTATGTCTATTATGTTTGGATACCCCTCTTATTTACAATCAGCGTACTGCGGCAAGATTTAAAAAAAAAACGTTAGTTGTTTGAAATGCTGGGATTGTCCCTATCTTCGTATCAGATAGTTCGGGACATGAAGCATCGTATTTTAATCCGTGCACCCTCGCGCTCACTTACTTCGTCAAGGACACCGCAACGCCGTTACACCTAGTCAACCACACCGTCCGCCGTCGGAGATGTGAATGCGGTAGTTTCGGCTTTTAAAGGACGTTTCCCGAACCTAATTGGAGGGCTGTTCTGTCCCATTCCCGATTCTCTATGGTTGGGTAACGTAATAACAGCTGCTGTTCTGCCGTGTATGAGGCTGAACTACAAGAATTATGGGAAATGTAGTTCTGTTTGCTCCGATACATGGTGTTCGATCCCCCTCAAATCGGAGTATCTGTTTTTAAAATTTTTAAAACAAAATTTTGCCAATACATTGTGCAGCTATTGTGGGGAGAAATTGGAGTTTATTGTAAACAGACCTGCTGGGGCTCTCCTTGTCTGCCCAGTCATGGCGAATAATTCTAATCGTTAGATTAGTCTGTTATTTAAGTTGCTTAAACGTTGTGGTCTATAACAGTCTTCTCATTTGCCCAACCTCTTAGATGTTATTCCCTTGTGTTCTCTATTTCTATACATCCGGGTCCCTCCCCGTGTCTGATATTGTACCCCAGTATTGTTTTTTACATAGGGGGGGCTGTATTTTAGTACAATACTTGTACTTCTACCTCCTTGTTTTTGTCGTGTTATTTAGTGTAGGCACGCCTTCCTTTCTCTTTAGATTTGTAAAGCAGCTGCTGTAAGGATTGCGTATTTCAAGATTACTTGTTAGCAATGTTCAAGGGATATTTGTTCTGTGGCAGAGTTATGTCATGGAACCCCACGGAATTTCCTCGTTAAGGCCTGATGTTGTACTTGACAAGCGATAAATCCACCTTTGCTCTAGTTTCAGCAGTTGTTTTTCGTTGCAGCTGTCTGGTAGTCTCTCAATTACCGTCCAGGTGAAGTCATTTTCATTATGTCTCTGTGTTTGAAAGTGTCTCATCATTTTTGTGATTGTTTTGCCGCATCTAAATGTACTGCGGTGCTCATTGATTCTGATCTTGACTTTACGCGTAGTCATACCAATGTATATCTTATTGCAGATACACGTGATTAAGTAGACTACATTGTGGCTGTTGCAGTTGCTGAAAGATCTTTGTTCCCACGGTGTTCTTAAGCCAACGTCGATTGTTTTGCTAGATGTTGTTAGTTTGCATACACTGCATGATCCGCAAGGGTAGTGTCCGACTACCTCTGGTAAGTTCCAAAGTGTGCTCTGTTGGCCTGTTCTGCATGGTTTCTTTTTTGGTCGGGTATGAACGACGGAGTCTTTGATTGATTTCCCTCTTTTGAATGCAAACAGTGGTTTCTCCAATTTCAATCCCCCCGAATTTAGTGTTCTCCAATGTCGTAGAACGATGTTCTTTACATTGTTGGAATCCGTTCCGTAAGTGGTCACACATACCAGTTTTTTATCGTCCGGTTTCTTTTTTGGTTCCAATAAACCTTCTCGGTTACAGTTTTTCGCCCTTTTATATGCTTGTTTAATCAGTTTTGTAGGATAGCATTTTGTCTTCAATTTCTGTGTTAGTTTTTTAGCATGAGTTTCATAATTTGCTTTTTCAGTACAATTTCTCCTTAGTCGTAGGAATTGGCCTACTGGCAAATTATCTCGCAGGGCTCTGGGGTGGAAGCTGTCATATCTGAGTAGGTTATTGGCATCTGTGGGTTTGTAGAACACTTCAGTTTTTAGTGTCCCCTCCGCTGGCCAGATCTTTAAATCCAAAAACGTGATGGAATCTTTCTTTAATTCATCCCTGTTGTTTAGCCAAACCAGAAATTCTTTTGCTTTGTCGGCATCTCCTTTCCAGACTATGAAGATATCATCTATGAATCTTCTCCATACCCCCAAGTTGGATTGGTACCAAAGAAAGTTTCCATCACGTTTTTGGATTTAAAGATCTGGCCAGCGGAGGGGACACTAAAAACTGAAGTGTTCTACAAACCCACAGATGTCAATAACCTACTCAGATATGACAGCTTCCACCCCAGTAGGCCAATTCCTACGACTAAGGAGAAATTGTACTGAAAAAGCAAATTATGAAACTGATGCTAAAAAACTAACACAGAAATTGAAGACAAAATGCTATCCTACAAAACTGATTAAACAAGCATATAAAAGGGCGAAAAACTGTAACCGAGAAGGTTTATTGGAACCAAAAAAGAAACCGGACGATAAAAAACTGGTATGTGTGACCACTTACGGAACGGATTCCAACAATGTAAAGAACATCGTTCTACGACATTGGAGAACACTAAATTTGGGGGGATTGAAATTGGAGAAACCACTGTTTGCATTCAAAAGAGGGAAATCAATCAAAGACTCCGTCGTTCATACCCGACCAAAAAAGAAACAATGCAGAACAGGCCAACAGAGCACACTTTGGAACTTACCAGAGGTAGTCGGACACTACCCTTGCGGATCATGCAGTGTATGCAAACTAACAACATCTAGCAAAACAATCGACGTTGGCTTAAGAACACCGTGGGAACAAAGATCTTTCAGCAACTGCAACAGCCACAATGTAGTCTACTTAATCACGTGTATCTGCAATAAGATATACATTGGTATGACTACGCGTAAAGTCAAGATCAGAATCAATGAGCACCGCAGTACATTTAGATGCGGCAAAACAATCACAAAAATGATGAGACACTTTCAAACACAGAGACATAATGAAAATGACTTCACCTGGACGGTAATTGAGAGACTACCAGACAGCTGCAACGAAAAACAACTGCTGAAACTAGAGCAAAGGTGGATTTATCGCTTGACAAGTACAACATCAGGCCTTAACGAGGAAATTCCGTGGGGTTCCATGACATAACTCTGCCACAGAACAAATATCCCTTGAACATTGCTAACAAGTAATCTTGAAATACGCAATCCTTACAGCAGCTGCTTTACAAATCTAAAGAGAAAGGAAGGCGTGCCTACACTAAATAACACGACAAAAACAAGGAGGTAGAAGTACAAGTATTGTACCAAAATACAGCCCCCCCTATGTAAAAAACAATACTGGGGTACAATATCAGACACGGGGAGGGACCCGGATGTATAGAAATAGAGAACACAAGGGAATAACATCTAAGAGGTTGGGCAAATGAGAAGACTGTTATAGACCACAACGTTTAAGCAACTTAAATAACAGACTAGTCTAACGATTAGAATTATTCGCCATGAGTGGGCAGACAAGGAGAGCCCCAGCAGGTCTGTTTACAATAAACTCCAATTTCTCCCCACAATAGCTGCACAATGTATTGGCAAAATTTTGTTTTAAAAATTTTAAAAACAGATACTCCGATTTGAGGGGGATCGAACACCATGTATCGGAGCAAACGGAACTACATTTCCCATAATTCTTGTAGTTCAGCCTCATACACGGCAGAACAGCAGCTGTTATTACGTTACCCAACCATAGAGAATCGGGAATGGGACAGAACAGCCCTCCAATTAGGTTCGGGAAACGTCCTTTAAAAGCCGAAACTACCACATTCACATCTCCGACGGCGGACGGTGTGGTTGACTAGGTGTAACGGCGGTGCGGTGTCCTTGACGAAGTAAGTGAGCGCGAGGGTGCACGGATTAAAATACGATGCTTCATGTCCCGAACTATCTGATACGAAGATAGGGACAATCCCAGCATTTCAAACAACTAACGGTTTTTTAAAAAAACTTGCCGCAGTACGCTGATTGTAAATAAGAGGGGTATCCAAACATAATAGACATAAGAGGGGGTGATTTCACCAGGTAACGCATGATACAAGGTTACAGCAGAAACGAGTGCTTGTAGGTGAGTGACAATGAGCCTCTCTCCCCCTAGACTGAACGCGAGCATAGAAATAACATGGAAGTAATGGTCCTAAACAACGAACTTGTAGATAATTATGGTAACAATAGTACAGAGGCTATAAGCGTGATGACCATACAAGAAATGCCTTTACACAATTACATACTTTTTATGCAGTGTTTGACTACAGGACAGCACCTGAACACATGAGATCCGCATGATGCCAGTAGGCATCTGGCAGTAGGTGAGCGTCTGTGGGATGTACTATACTGGATGAAAGGGATACACGCCATCCCAGTGCATTGTTGTATATAAAAAAGAATAAACAACACGACAAGAAAAACGGGTGTTAAAATATAGATCAAGAGGATCGGTGGCTAAGAGAAACTGTTTAGTCACAATCCTTTCACTCATAGTTAACACCAATAGGATGTTGATCACGTTGTGTGGTGAAAATATGTGGGTGTGATGTGGCGGTTAATAGATTGGTTTGGTTAATGGATTACACTAAGCCCTAAAATAGAGAGCACATAGACAGGTGGCACACCATCACTCCAACTAGAAATCAATGACTACGAGCACAAGACGGGCTGTAGACAGGTTTTGTTATATAGCCGACTAAGAAATATATGATATTGTTTGTTCTATGTCCAATAGAAAATCTACTGAAGTCGGAGTGAACACACGGACAGGTGAGTGCATTAGGCCTCACGTACGGATGGGTTGCATGTAATCACATGTACGGCTAAACCGCAGGGACCTTAGAGTATAAGGAACAGAAACATATCGCCCTGACGAAGGCCCCCAGACCCGATTGGGCTACAATATGGGCCGAAACATGTTGGCACACGGTTGAGGGTATAATTGAACAGAATTAAGTTCAAAAGAACCCCAATAATAAGTTTTTAGTGATATCATGAGTGCCCAGGAATAAAGGATTCAAAAGAGGGTACACTCATAGGTATTTTTAATTTGATCTGGTTCCCTGCCTAACCAGTTGTTCATTTATCTAAGTACTCCCAGTATATCTTTGGTTGAGTCCGCCCAGAGAGTACCATCTTCTCTGGGTGTGGAGTAACTGCCTATGATGAAGCATGTCACTATTATGTGAGTGAGGCTTTTACTTCAATATCTTTGATATTCCACCTGTGAAGTAGATAGTTGAATAACATTCTAACACTACTCTGAAACTGGGTATTCTGCCAGTTCAACAGTGGTTGCTTTTTGTGATAATCAGTTTCAAATCTGTCTTGCCACATGAAAGGAACACCAGCTGCCGTAATATCGCTAGTGTCAGAGTTACTTTCGAATGGGAGTTACTTGAGGCTGAACGATCAAGGTTGTTGTGAAATGCTTCCAGGCATTGCATATCTGGTCACCGTGAACACCAGGTATACTTGCTGTATGCAAGTATTGTTTCCTCCGACAAATACAGTCAGGGAGGCGCTAGTATGGCCTTCACTGAATGTTTTGTTGATAAAGTTTGATGCTTTGAGCAGAATGAAAGCCATGCTTTTACAGAAAACGTGCCACTGACCTCCGCTCGAGAAACCTTTTAACTTCAAGTTACAAGGACCTCGACAGAGATACAGGCGCTAATTCGAACAAACTGTCCCCTACATTTCGTAGAAATGGTGGGACGCATCTTTAACATGTCTAATACGAGTGGCATTATACACCTATTTAAGACCATAGGGTCTTGATGCCTTAGCACTTTCCAGACTATCCTCAGAGTTATTCCTAACTTCATACACTCCGTGTTTGGAAGCATTTTCGGGGGCCTACCTCTGATACTGCTCGCTGTAGCTGGAATCCTGTTTATCGTCTACCTGCTGCGCAATGGACGGACCATCCGCCAGCGAGATTGCGAAGGCTCTCCTGGAAAGACATTACCGTGAGCGCATGATACAGCATCTTGGTGCACCTTGCCTACGAGAACTAAGTGCTTCTTTGTTCTTATCGTTCAGACCAGTCTTTGAGGACTGCATCGTACCGGTCTTCCGATGCCTGTTCATCAGAGGCGAATGCGAGTTGGACATCTGTCTGACACCTCTGACGGGGACGCCAGTGGACTTAGACTCCAGGCTAGAATCTATTTGGTCCCATGCACAACTCTGTCCCCAGTGTATTCCTATCTTGACGCATGCCTTCCTTGAGAAGTCGCAGGTGCCTTTCACGACTGAATTAAATTTCAGCTCCAGCATTGACACTGAGGTTTTGAATCCGGAACCGGAAACCTACACACCGGTGTGGTATCGGCTGTCATGGGACCGGAACACCAGAGGACTTCAAGATGGCGGCTGAGAATGTGCCGCTTACGGAAGAGGTCGGCAGTGCAGCGGCGGCGGACGCGCAGTGGATGACATCACCGGAGAGGGACGAAAAAGGGGGAGGAAGCGCGCGAATCAGGGGCCGGAGAACACCAGATGGAGGACGGCAAGGAGAAGAGTTCCAGGACGCCAGAGGACGAAGGAAGACCGCCGAACAGGGAGGTTTCCCCAATGCACACCGTTGACGTATCCGGTTGTCCTCAGGAGAAACTGGACGCCGAGATACCCCTCGCTACGGTCCCGGAGGGCGGTAGCTCCAGGCAAGTGTCATTACTGGGTTATTGGAGGAGGTTTGCAGAGAGGGGGTTAAAGAGGCTTCTGCACGACAAAAGGGGAGCACTCCTAGGGTAAGCTGCCAACCCTCGCACTGAGCTCCCTCTTATACCTTCCCTCCCCCCCTCCTCCTCACATAAAAACCTTGTGATACTTAGGCACTGGTGAAGGGATAGCACCCTAGAGCTTATAAGGACTGACCAGTGATTGGTATATATTTTCGGTTTCTCTTTTTGGGGACGCTGGGCCCTGGTGGGGAAAAGACAGAAGGACTGCTGACCTAAGGAAGAAGGTCTTTTGTGTACCAATATAGAGATGAAGACGCCCTTCCTTTGCTGGCTAAAACCCCGGTCTATCTTTTGTGATGGAACTAACTCTTGTTAATGAAGAGACTTAAGGACAGTTCCAGTTAAATAAAAACTTCCTTGAGAAACGCTAGAACCTCGTGTGGTTCAGTTATAGTCCCAAAGTCGCTAAAACAGGGGGAAGTACCACAGTGGTGTCAGAAGTGGGATCAGTCGTCTAAGGCAGAAAGATGGCACAACCCTTGACCATACAGGACCTGATAACCCAGCTTGCCGAAGGGCAGAGACACTTACAGTTGGTCCTAGAACAACAGAACCAGAACGCTCAAAACGAAAGGGAGTCTTTTCACGCGGCCATGAAAGTACAAGCGGTGATATTGAACACTAATCAAAAGGTGCAAGACACAGCCATCCTGCGCCTTACAGATGCCATCTCTAGTGCTAGGGTCCATCCTAATGTCCCCGGTAGCGTTCTTCAGAAGTTCTAGGAGGGTGAAGACCCAGACTATTTTTTCACTAACTTTGAAAGAGTTGCTACCACCGCCACATGGCCTCCTGAGCGATGGGGCCAGTACATATCGCCATTATTGTCCGGAGAACTACAGGCTGCGTATCAAGCATCCAACTCTGCCGGAGTCACGCCCTACCAGGACATAAAGGTTATTTTGGAAAGACTAGGATGTGACCAAAAGTACTATAGGGCTCGCTTTCGCAAGGAGAAATGGGGAACCGGAGATAACCCTTGAGCACTCTTTTATAGGATCAGGGACTTGGGGAACCGTTGGCTGCAAACCCAGTCCTCCTCAATGGAGGAAGTCACGGAGAAAATATTTCTAGAACAATATCTAGAGGCTCTACCCAGCAACACCCGAGCATGGGTCAATCAACACCCCAGTCTAACCACACAGTCGGCCATCAAATTAGCTTGTGCTTATCATCGCTCCCCAAACTTCAAAGCAAAGGGAGAGCTCCTATCCTTTTTCCCAAACCTGTTCCAAAAACTCCAATGGAAGGTGGAGAGAAACGCCCCTTTACCACCCCTAGACCCGCCCATAAACCTATTCCAAAACCTTCTCCAGTGCACAGGGGACCCTAATGCTTTAGGTGTGCAGAATGGGGACACAAAGCCGGCAATTGTCCCCTAAACACTGATAGCTCCGAACCCATGAAGGTGTGTTGGTCCCGAGGCAGGGTTCTAGTACCTGGAGCAACCAGACAAAGATACAAGAAAGCGATCAGGCTAAATGGCAGACCAGTGGACGCCTTGCTAGATACAGGGTGCCACCATACGGTAGTAGCGAAGGAACTGGTTCCGTTAGCAGCAGTATGTGAAGGGGAGACGGTGCTAGTCTCCTGTGTCCATGGGGATGTTAGGTCATATCCCTTAGCTGAAGTGTTAATTGAAATAGATGGATACCCCCAAGTCAGGAAGGTGGGGGTGGTTTCCGAACTCCCAGAAAACATTCTGTTGGGCACTGATTTACCTCACTTTCATGAGTATCTAACAGAGTTGTCCAAACAAGACTCCGAGGTGGAATGGTTGCAAGAGGCGCCATTCTGCGATGAAAAGAAAGTGAGTCCCAGAGACAGGGAGAAGAAAACGAGGAATGAGAAAAGAAGAGGTAAAGAGATACACGTATGCCTGTCAAGCTACTTCCTCATGTTTACTCTCTTCCCCAGAGCACGCAAACACTCTTGCCCGGAGCTTCCGAACTGCACAGAAAGACGACAGCACTCTTATGAATGTCTGGAACCATGTGCAGGAAGTCGACCCAGATAAGGTATGCTCATATTTTATTGTAAAAAAAGGTCTATTGTACAGAGCAAGTGGAGTTCCTGGTAGTAAAACTGAACAGCTACTAGTCCCAATAGCATTCAGAGAACAGGCCATGCAGTTGGCCCACAATCAAGCGGGGGCGGGGGGGGTCATTACAGACAGGAGCTCACTCTAAGGTATCTACTGGAAAGGTTCTATTGGCCAGGGGTATATCAAGAGACCGCCAAATTTTGTGCCGCCTGTCCTAAGTGCCAACTAGTAAACCCCTCCAGAGATAGGAAAGTGCCTCTACAACCCCTACCGATTTTCGACATCCCGTTTCAACGAGTGGGAATGGATCTGGTGGGGCCCCTAATCCCTTCAGCCCAAGGGCACCAATACATATTGGTTCTAGTAGCTTATGCCACTCGGTACCCATAGGCAATACCCCTCACTAGTATGACCACGGTAGCCGTGGCTCAGGCCATGATTTCTTTCTTCTCCCGTGGGGTTTCCCTCAGAAATACTAACCGATCAAGGGACGCCTTTTATGGAAGATCTGTAGACTCTTAGGGGTACACCAAATTCGGACAGCCGTGTACCACACCCAGACGGACGGTCTGGTGGAAAGGTACAACAGGACCATCAAAACCATTCTCAAGAAATTGATAGGAGATACGGGTAAAGATTGGGATCGAAAATTACCTTTGGTACTTTTTACCATTCAAACGCACGAGCAAAAGTCCACAGGGTTTAGTCCCTTTGAACTCCTGTTCGGACGTAAACCCTGTACCTTGTTAGACATGGCCGCCGAGCAGTGGACAGAAGAGGAAGACGAAGGGAAACCACTCCTGGGGTACATGCAGACCCTAAAAGTAACGCTAGCTACCCTCTGGGATACTGTTCATAAAAATATGGACAAAGCACAAGCTAGGCAGAAAGAGCAGTATGGCCGTACCCGCTACATGAGGGAACTGACCGTTGGGGATAAAGTTCTGATACTTCTTCCCTCTTCAGACAAGAAGTTGTTGGCCACTTGGCAGGGACCGTATGTCGTTACCCAGAAGGTGACGCCGGTCACATACAGAGTAGCTGTGCCTCATACCAACAAACTAGGGCAAACGTATCACATAAATCTCCTTAAGAAATGGGAGGAGTCTACCATACCCTCTGAAGACAGGGACAAAGTACAAACCGTAAATCAGGTGACTCTTCATACACCTCTGGACATCCCTATAGACATAGGGAGAGAAGGTAAGACAGAACAACCCCTGATGAGGCCTAAGCTCTCCCCGGCTCAACAACAGCAGTTGGAGAGGTTGTTGGAGCAGTACCACGGCCTAAGCTCAGGCAACACGGGGCACACGTCCCTTGTGGCCCATGATATTGTAACCCCACCAGGGCAAGTGGTAAATGTGAGACCCTATAGAATACCTGAAGCTAGAAGGATAGCAGTAGAACAGGAAATTGAGAAGATGCTCAAAGCGGATATAATTGAACACTCCAACAGCAATTGGCGTTCTCCCATTGTGTTCCTACCCAAACCGGATGGAAGCCTTTGTTTTTGCATAGACTTCAGCCAGGTAAATGCCCACTCCAAATTCGACAACTACCCCATGCCCCGCATGGACGAACTGATCGAAAGGTTAGGAGAAGCCAGGCTAATGTCCATTGACCTGACCAAAAGGTTATTGGCAAATTCCTCTGACTCGGTCGGCACGGGAAAAGACAGCCTTTTCAACACCGTCAGGGTTCTACCATTTAAAGGTGATGCCCTTTGGTCTCCACGGAGCTCTGGCAACCTTTCAAAGGCTAATGGACGTTATACTACGAGCACACCAAAAATATGTAGTAGCATATTTAGACGATATAGTAGTGTACAGCCCAGACTGAGAGACACACTTAGAGCACCTCAAGAACTTTTTTGACACCTTGAGACAAGCAGGCCTCACCTTGAATCCAAAGAAAACCACTCTAGGAACACACCAGATACAATATCTAGGGTACACCGTAGGTGAAGGGACCATACAACCACAACAAGTTAGAGGATATCAAGAGATTCCACGACTCACCACACGGAAAGAGGTGAGCCTTCCTAGGGTTGGTGGGTTATTACCGCAGGTTTATTCCTTAATTCTCTGAGGTAGCCAGCACTCTTACAGATTTACTCAGGCACAAACACACCAGGGCAAGAATAGACTGGAGCACCGCCAAGGAAAAGAGTTTCTGTTCCTTAAAGACACTGTTGTGTAATGCCCCTGTGCTGACCTGTCCGGACTACAAAAAGTTGTTTGTCCTGCAAACAGACGCCTCCGATAGAGGACTAGGAGCCGTGTTGTCTCAACCCGATTCCCAGGGCTTACTTCGACCAGTGTTATTTCTAAGCCGAAAACTTTCCCAGGGAAACGCGATATGCCACCATGGAAAAAGAATGCCTGGCCATCAAATGGGTCATGGAATCCCTACAATATTACTTACTAGGGCACCCCTTTTTTCTGTTAATGGATCATGCTCCCTTGACTTGGCTAGCCACCCACAAGGACACTAATACCAAAGTACTGCGGTGGTTCTCAGCCTTACAGCCCTTTTCGTTTCAGACTCTGCATATCCCAGGAAAGCTGCAGGGAAACGTTGACTACCTCTCTCGCTTTCCCATATCGGAATGGCCAGATCGTCCATTCAGGGAAGGAAGGTAATGTGGTATCGGCTGTCATGGGACAGGAACACCCGAGGGCTTCAAGATGGCGGGTGAGAATGTGCCGCTTACGGAAGAGGTCGGCAGTGCAGCGGCGGAGGATGCGCCGTGGATGACGTCACCGGAGAGGGCCGAAAAGGGGGAGGAAGCGCGCGAACACAGAGAATCAGGGGCTGAAGAACGCTAGATGGAGGACGGCAAGGAGAAGAGTTTCAGGACGCCAGAGGACAAAGGAAGACTACCGAACAGGGAGGTTTCCCCAATGCACACCGTTGACGAATCCGGTTGTCCTCAGGAGAAACTGGATGCCGAGATACCCCTTGCTACAGTCCTGGAGGGCCGTAGCTCCAGGCAAGTGTCATTACTGGGTTATTGGAGGAGGTTTGCAGGGAGGGAGTTAAAGGGGCTCCTGCACGACAAAAGGGGAGCACTCCTAGGGTAAGCTGCCAACCCTCGCACTGAGCTCCCTCTTATACCTTCCCTACCCCCCCCTCACATAAAAGCCTCAGTGATACTTATGCACTGGTGAAGGGATAGCACCCTAGAGCTTATAAGGACTGACCAGTGATTGGTATATATTTTCTGTTTCTCTTTTTGGGGATGCCGGGCCCTGGTGGGAAACAGACGGAAGGACTGCTGACCTAAGGAAGAAGGTCTTTCGAGTACCAATATAGAGATGAAGACGCCCTTCCTTTGCTGGCTAAAACCCCGGTCTATCTTTTGTGTTGGAACTAACTCTTGTTAATGAAGAGACTTAAGGACAGTTCCAGTTAAATAAAACTTCCTTGAGAAACGCTAGAACCTCATGTGGTTCAGTTATAGTCCCAAACTCACTATAACAGGGGGAAGTACCACAACCGGCTACTGGCACAGAGGAGTTAAATCTACCCACACTTGACATGCTATGCGAGGCATTGCAATGTTTGTCCCCTGCTGTAGCAGGCAGAGATAATATTATGTCTCCCAGCCGGGACTTCTAATCTGAATCTGGCTCACTGTGTACTAGGAACCTATATGGAACTTTTTCCTTCCATTTCGTTTTTCTTCAAAGACTCTTTTTCAAATTGACAGTTTCTATCTCAAAGCATTACCTTCTAACAACACTTGCAGTACTTCAACTTGTGTGATCGAACTCGTTTAGAACTGTGATTTACGGAACTTTACAACAATGTCAAACATTACCAAAGAACATTTTTTTCCTCGTTTTTAAATGATTTTTTAACGTTTTAGAAACTTTTTGACTGTCTACTTGATAATTTTATGCACTGACACTGTTATAAATGTGTATTGCAAAATTGTGTATTATTATTGTTAAGTATAAGGTGGAGTGGGTGTTCTATTTCATATTGGTACCCTAATATAGGTCCAGGGAACATTGTACACTTTCCCTATATCATCTCCCCGTTATTTCATATGAACGAGCCTTATAAGGACATAACTCCAAATAAGGACAGAATGCCTTAAAGGGACATCACGCCTTATAAGGACTGTAGCCTTTTATGGACTAAACCTTTCACCTAGTTCCATGCCGATGGTGGGTTTTTCCCCAATCGATACTGCTAAGACGTCATCCTTAGCACATATAAATAATTGACGAGTACACTCTCCAGGAGGTATACTTCACCTCTCCCATCGACACACAAGGTTTAATCCCCAAAGTCATCCTCATACTGAACAATGGGTAACACATGTACATAGACTGTTTAAATACAGTACCTCTTGCTACAAGAGAGCAGGAGGGAACCGAGAATTCAAGACCGACAAACTGACCAGAGACTACGCAGCTCCGGCATGCTATCGCTCCAGCTGACCGTTGTCTGACGATCCCTTGCAGGGTGTCCAGCTCAAGTCCAGGACGAAGTCCCACACTCTCACTATTCAGGTATGGGGGTTCGACTCAATCCTAGTGGCATTCTTGTCTCTTAGGCTCTGTAGCACCTACTCACATGCTAGGTACACTTAATCATCTAGTCAGGCATCTTAGGAGTAAGCACTTTATTTTATAAATGCATTTCATATTCATGTATATGTTTGCGACTATTGCAAAATGGTAGAACAATATTTCCTTTTATTCGCTGTACTGCTGGTTCTATATCTCTGTTACTGTGTTACAGTTGTAACAGTGCACTTATTTTACATGAGAAGAACTACAGTACAATAAATTCTTATTGTAAAAACGCTCAACTGTTTCTTCTCTGTATCTCTCTGAGAGCAAAACAGGCAAGCACGAGTGACTGGGTGAAAAGTAGTATATTGTTTCCACGAGTCTGAGGTTATTGTGTTCTGAGATTGCCAAAAACTAATTTCTCTGATAACAGGAGATTCTAGTGACACTGCGAGCTAGCTAATGCAAACCATAGGCTAACATATGCGGCGGGGGTGCACGGAGTCAGTCTGCCACCAGACCCACAGTATATGGTATCCGTAAACAGCATAGGTCCTGCATGACAGGGTACTATTGAGACTACACTACAGCCCCACACCCCCCCCAAGCTCTCCGCAATATGTCCTGGAACGTCAACAGCCTGACACACTATAGCAAACGGAGGAAGGAGCTTTCCTACATCCAAGTGAAGGGAACAGATATGGTTCTCTTGCAGGAGACACACCTTGATAGCCTGGACCGACAAACTACGTCGAAATTGGGTCGGCAGAGTTGTACACAGCTGCGCGCCACCACCAACATCCGCAGAGAGGGGGACTCCCCCCAAATGTGGAGTGGCAATCCCCATCCGAAAGACGCTTACGGCTACCATAGTTAAGACGTGGTCTGACACAGATGGTAGGTTTGCATTCCCCAAATTGAGCGTGGGGAACAGATTTCTCTGTGTGTGGTTGGTGTACGCACCAACAGGGGTGAAACGCCTTTTTTTTCCTCCAACGGAACCGACTCCTGGTGGAGATCAGGGCATCGCAGTATGCCATAGGTGGGGACTGGGATCTAGTCTGGGATGCAGTGCTCGACAGATCTGGCCCCTTGATAATGGCAACAATGCTGACAGGGACCTGTTGGGTGATGTGGCCTCGGACCACAGCTTGATGGACAGCTGGAGCCTTAGCAACCCGTCGGACAAAGAATACACCTTCCTCTCGAAGGTTCAAGGCATGCAGTCCAGACTGGATTACTTCCTCATCTCCCATGGGACGGTGGCCCTCGTCAGAGAATCCCAGATATTGGAAGCTGCACTGCCCAACTATTCCCTGGCCCTATTGTCCCTCGAGATGGGCCTGGCCTTACCAGGCCACAAAACTTGGTGCCTGAACGTGCAGCGGTATCGCACCCCTCAGGGCAAGTCCCAAATGAAGACCCATGTCTCAACATATGCGACAGACAACAAAGGCTCAGTGGACTTCCATAGAGTTTTACGGGCAGCCGTGAAGGCAACGATTAGAGGTCAACTCACGAGAGACGCCGCTGTTGCAAACAAGCAAGCGGCTCTCCGACACCCGTCTCTACTCTTCCCACCAAACGCCCCCCCAAACGGCATCGCTTAAAACAGGCCCCCAACAGTCTTTACACCTCCAAAGCAGAATATACCTTGCACGCGTAAAGGAGCAACACTACGAACAAGGGCAGTATGCGGGCACCTGCTGGCGGGAAACAGCCTTTACCACGAAGGCTTTTCTACGTGTTACGTTTACAACGGTACACTTACCTCGTAAACGTCTTCACAACGCGTATTGCTTCCACGACCGTCTTTATCACGCAAGCAACGTCTTCATGGAACGTCTTCTTCCTCATCCGAAAAAATGCGTCAGTCCCTTTTTAGTGTCGGCGAAGACGTGAAAAAAAGGCAAAAAAAAGAAAAGACGGGGCTTGGGGGGTGTCTTCCCCCCCCCCCCCCAAAAAAAAGCGTGGGAAAGGAAAAATCGAGGTAAAGGCTATGCGTAGAAAAATCATTCCGTTGTAACGCATGCGTGGAAAAGGTATGCGTTGCAACGGAATGCATAGTAATGACATATCTTCCTGCTGGCAGGCCAACTGCATGACCCGGAGGCCGCTATGGTTATTCCCGTCACACGCTCAGAGAGGAGAGAGGTCCTTACCCGCCCACAGGACATAGTCAATGAATTCGCATCATTCTATAAGGTATTATACACCCCAGAAACCCGGGCCAGTGCGGAATGGGTGACGTCCTTTCTGGATGGGGTGGACCTCCCCCGCCTGTCGGGCAAAGATAGGGAACTACTGGATGGGGAGATTAGCTGGCCATCTCCAAAGTGCCCTGTCACAAGGCCCCAGGGGAAGATGGCAAGTGGATATTTGTTACAAACAGATCAGCCCTTTCCTACACTTTTACTGTTGTATTTGGTTATGCTGCGCTACTTACAATGGGATCACATGGCACTGTGTTTTTGTTTTAGTTGTGTTTCTATGGGCGTCCTACTGGAATAGAATATTTGACGTTATAATATTCTCTTTTGCTTCACTTATGATTGTGGTGGTCTTTGTTGATTTACCAATACTATGTAATTTATTGAATGAGGTTATTTACCCTCCCAATGAGAACCACTGTTGCATAAAGATTGCCTTATATCCAGGTTTCTATGGGTCTAAAGGCTGCTATTGTGGCCTAATAACCAATATATTGAAATGTGGAATTACCGGCACTTCACAGGAGCAAAGAAGTATTCTAAATAATGAGTACCTGCCCTTTTATATTTTCATTTAAAGCACACTATATAACCAGTCTGCCTAGGGCGTCCTCCTTTTTGGAGCAGAAAGCATTTGAGAGCAATTCTAAAAGAATAACAAGAATTGAGCACAAAGGTCACTGAGAAAAGATTTCCTTTTATATTGGCAAAATATGCATTTACTATTGTTATCGTAATTTACAGTGAAACAGATGGCGATCAGAGAAAAGTGAATGCAATCGTGTCAACAAGACTAACCATGCCAGGCCAATACATATAGATAGGGTTGCACGCACGAGATCTGTAGCATTAAAGGCCGTGCTGCTTTTATTTTAAATGCATTTCTTAACTAGAAATGGCATGAAAAATGGGCGCAATTGCAGTTTAACATAAAAAACCTAAGGCATACTAAAATAAAATAAAAAATAGAACCATGAAAAGAGTAAATAAAAGTTAACAATCCTACCCAGTAGAGGTTCAATTCAATTTAAAACGTAGCTGTTGCCGTCAGCAAGAAAAAGGCTGTAAGCATACCAAAACCCCGAGTCACTCCGTGTCTTTAGAAATAAGTTCCGTTCTACGTAGATCATGGAGATGCCGCCACCCAGTGTCCAAAGTGAGATAGTACACAAATTATTAAAATATTTACCATCATTCTCCGAATCGTCGTCGGTCCACCAGGGCGCACGGAATAGTTCCTTTTTCTTAGTCTCGTTTTTTCTGGGTCGTCCAAGCGTTTCGAGCACACTAGACTTCTTTGAACTTCCAAAGGAATCGTCTGAAAGAGACTGAAAATGACCGATTTAGTTACTAACTCCAGAACATCAATGTATTGTTTCTAATGAACGCACTTTCTGCCATTTAGGACGGATCATTTAGGACGGATAACGTTATGACAGCAGCAAGTGTCAAACAGAAAGTTTGCGTTCTGGATTTAGTCGGTGCTGGCGATTCACACTGATCGGTTCATAACCATGCTGCATATGGGACGAGTCTCACAATGTTGTTCTTGTTTCATGGTTATGCACTTTCAAAATGTTACAAACGCATACCATGTACAGGCAATGACGAACCACGCACACTACTGTAGCCAAGATGCACTCTCATGTTAACATTATTGTATACGCTGAAAGAAATTAATAGATGGTTGGAAAAAAATAACCATACTACATTACCTTTTTATTTTTACGTAACATTCGATTGTCGTCACAAAAAGACACATTAAACTTTCCACAATGTTCAAAGAGGCTTTTCCGTCAGTTGGGACATGCCAGGCACCGTTCTCAAACAATCAGATCAGTGCAGAGATTACCAAGCAAACCAAGAACTGCAGTAATCCTCTACATGGGAGCTAGATGTAAAGCCCTATTCCTGCAGAAAGTACTGGTCTGCATACCTACAGGGATAAGATTAACTCAGGAATTCCATCCATCATCTTGTTATGTTTGCATTTGATGTCCTAAGTGTGCTGGGCATGCCCAGACGTGGGTCCTGGGCTCCTTGTGCCACTGGAACCAAGCTATACCTGGCTGACTAGGGTGAAACCAGTTCTAGGGTGCTTGTGTTCCAGTTCAGGTAGGACCTGGCTTAGCAGCACAGGCTGGCCTGTTCCCATGAGAGCAGGAGCAAGTGAAAGGGAGGCGGAGCGTAGTATAATTGATGGATGGTGGAAGTTCAGGCAGTGGTTAATGTAGGCGGGTCCTTGGTTGTGTAGAGCCCTGTGTGAGTGGGTCAGCAGGTTGAATTGACATCTCTTCTGTACAGTGAGCCAGTAGTTTCCTGTGGTGGCGTGTGATGTGGGTTAGTCAGGGAAGGCCGAGGAGGAGTCTGATTGCCGCGTTCTGTATGGTCTGAAGTCCCTGTAGAACGTGTGTGGCAAAGAGTTAAACAAGCAGAGCTAATCACTTACCAGTAAGGCTCCCTGTTTTGTGTTTTTACTGACTTCTACAGATAAATACAGACAGAAAACCATTTTTTTTCCTGACTGTATTTATTTTAAAATGTGGATAAAAACGGAAAATGGGATGTTTTTGAGTGATTCGAAATGCTGTCAATCATGACTGCCAGGCCAATAGCTGCGCAGATTGACAGGAATTAAAAAAAATAAAGGTATTTTATTAAAGAGCCTTAAACAGCAGTAGATTTGCACAACCTTGATACTAAAATTTGCATGTTTAAGTAAGTGCATATTTATCATCTGAGTGTGTATATATCATTGAAACCGGTCAGTCGTTCAGGCACGAGTGTACATTAACTGGTTAAATAAATGAAGAAATAAACACATTTAAGCTTAATTTTTTCAGAAAACCTAAAATAAATATGGATAAATACAGGTGAAATTAGCAAAAAATAAATATGGATAAATACAGACCGAAATGACAAAAATATAAATACCATAAAATCTGGAGCCCTACTTACAAGTAATCAGTCTCATTTAGAGCTGCTGTTTCCTAAAGCACCAATATAAAAATGTGGCATGACTGAGTTGGTCAATAATTATAGATAATGGGGCTCACCAAAGTCACAGATAGTAAACAGAGGTTAAGGGGCAATTACTATTGTTAATGACCAGATACAGGAGTGAATGGTAGGACTGCAGTTACAGTAGTTTAAGATGACAACATTTCTGACTCACGCCTACCTTTTGGTCTACCCATTTCTACCAGCAAACTGGAGAAAGTTTACACTTCACTGTATCAGTGTTGTCGCTTCTGCAATCTGGAGGAAGCTCAAGTGCTACCTGCTATGAGAAGCATCACTTTTGTACAAAGTCTGTATTCGGAGGGCAGCCTGAGAAAGGCACTAAAAAGAGGACCACCCAAACCAGTACTGAAGTTTGAGACAGTGGATCCACATCCCTGTTTAGAAAATGTGCCTAAAAGTGGGACCCAAACCACCTCACTTTGTTACAGTTCCAAGTTATTCATGTCTTAGGAAGGGAGTGCGCCGCAGACTACTTGAATGACTGCTCTGTGATTAGAGCTGTTTGCCAGCCAGTCTCTCAGAGATCAGGGGACATCATCTAAAGTGAGCACTTTTGCCTCGAGGAGCGGAGGTCTGTCTGAGGTCTATAACGCCACCTGCCTGTTAAGAGAGGGAAGGGAGGGTCATGGCTTGGAGCGTCAAGATGGTGGTCGCACTCAGAATGCTCCGGACCCTCCGTCATCCGCTCAGAGTTTCCGCATTCATCGGCAGCAGTCTCTCTCTCCCGACGAGGGAATTCATCCCGCCACAACCAGCAGCGGACATCGGAGTAGAGCGGAGTCAAGGGGCACGGAGAGTGACGGCCCGATCCACCCCGGGCTTCCGGACTACGTCCCAGGCAAGATGGCAATCTGGGCTCGCCGCCCTATCTTGTGGAAGTCCTAAAACTGTCCTACCCCTCCACTGCTCCATAAACGGGGCCTGCGGCATACCCAAGGCCTCATCCGGGACATACATGGTCGCTGGGAGTTCTGGGAGCTGTCGAGACGGAACCGGACCACGACCCGGAGCCTCCGTACTCAGAGGTTGGCCCAAAATCACACTCCATCCCGCACAGATGCTAGGAGCCTCAACCCCGGCCACGGTGCGGAGTGCGAGCAGTCAGCCCGACACAGCCCTTTCTAGTAGACCAGTGAGTTGTAAGGTCCTGCACGTGCATGCGCAGCGGGGGCCTGCCGCCCTGCTGGAGCCCTCCGCGCCTGGTGTGGTCCTGCCCTGTGGCCTGCAGTGATTGGCCCGTGCCCAGCCCTGGGCACCCAAACATGCACCAGGTCAGCCCTGAAGTGGATTGGGGCTGGGGGCAGACCCAACAGGACATACGTGGAAGTACCAGTGCTCTGAATCAGGGAGGAATCGGCTGCGGCGATCACGCAGCGGGGCCCCCTCCCCAGCCGTCTAGCCTTCCTGGGACTCCTCCGCTGCTGATCTCTCACATGAGGGTGGTTGTGGTCCTTGCTGGGTACCCTCTTTCCTGCTCATGACCCCTGTGATATGCTACGCACCTTGGGCCTACGAAGCTGGAAAGGACTTGGGAGAGAGACCTGAGGCCTCTTTGTTCTGCCTACTGAACGTCCTGGGATAGTCGGCCTTGAATTCGACTTATGTCCTGCAGATAGCAGGCCCCGTGTAGAGCGGATGCCCCGGGGCGCAGGCATCCAGGTTGGCCCATGTGGTGCCTGGACTCCAGAATGCAAATCCCGCACTGAGTGGGAGGAAGGCATTGGACTGAGCCGGATCCCCTTCAACCATTTACGGAGCAGTAAGCAAGGGGAGACACAAGGCAGGAGGACCCAGCGCTGAGTGGAGAAGATCTACTTTGTTCTCCAACCTCCAGGCAGCGCCCAACAGCCTTGACCACTGGGCCACGGTCCTAGAGTGGGGCCCACACTGCAGCTCAGACTACTCACCCGGGCCCAAACTCTTTTGAAACCCATCCTCCCCCTGCCAGACACGAACGGATCCTATGCACTGTACCCCAGGGAATCTTGCAAGGCCCTGGGCTGAGGTGATCGTACCCCAGGAACACACCTACCCCCGCACCACAGTGGACCAGGGGTGCCGACGGCCCAGAACTCACACCACTTGAATGACCGTGCTCACCTCATTACTGCAGCACAACCTGGCCTGGGCGACACAAACGATGCCCCCCCCCCCCCCCGCCCTGGGAGCCCTGCGTGGCTTTGCCTGTGTCTACAGAGTGCCTGGGCAGCTCCCCGCGCTTGTGCCCCTATATAGACCGCCCAACCCTAGACATAACTCAGACTAACCTTTGACTGCCTGTTACGACAGCCATGGGGAAAGACCGTGGCTCAAAACCCCCTGCGACGCAGACCAAGATCGATCAATATACCACTGAGCCTGGCCCCACGACCGGAGCTACTGAGAAATCCACTCTGCCATTAGCTTTTCTCAAGCCTCAGTAGAAAACAAGATCGGGGAGGTCCGGGTGGACATGGCTCTACTCCGGCAGGACCTCCATAATGCGACGACCCACATTACGGAAACTGAATCCTGCATCTCCCCGTTGAAGACAACGTACTAAGATTGAAGGAACAAGTAGTCCTCCTACTGACCCATACCAAGGAACTGCATAAAAAGGCAGAAGACGCGGAAAATAGGTCTAGACGCAACAATCTTCCCCTGGTGGGGTTCCCTGAAGGGTTAGAACAGGGTCAGGTGGAGACTCTCATCGAATAATGGATCACATCATGGATGCCCAAAGACGCACTGTTTGCATGGTTCGCAGTAGAACGAGCCCACTGATCTCTGGCGCCCAAACCTCCTCAAGGTGCTCCACACCAACCCATCATTGACAGGATCCTTAATATCAAAGCTAGAGACTTAATTTTAAGAGGAACCCACATTCAGAAAACTCTGACATACTAAAATCATGCTATAATGATATTTCCTGACTGTACGAGGGAGGTCCAGGCCCAAAGACGTTCGTACACAGATGTCAAGCAAAAGTTGTGCACTCTTAATCTACAATTAGGCTTTCCTGTTTTCAGTTACTATTTTTGGTATATTCTGGTGGTGTTTTTTCAGTGTTTTCCAGTGATTTCAATACCTCAACAAAACAGTGCTTTTCAGTGGTTACTCATTTTTGCGCCATAAAAAACAACTGAAACAGTGTTTTACCGGTGTTTATGGAACGCTTTGCTTTTATAATTGCTTGCTTTCTTCATTGATGCATGGTATATAGACAGTGTACGTACAGTGTATATGAGGTCCAAATACAATCTTACAAGTCGAACTTATTGTAGTACACCATACAATTTTTTTTCAGTGAGTCTTTGGTCATTCGTGCTCTCTCTTTCCTTCCCATGTAAACTTTTATTTGTGAAAAGGCCCTCTCGACATTGGCACTTGAGACTGGCAACGCCAAAACAGCCAGTACACAATTTGCCAACTCTGGCCACTGACATAGCTTTCCATGCCAATGCTGGTGCACCTCAAGGTTGACATTCTCTGGGACAAGTTTTGCAACATATGCGTTGAACTGGGTGCATATGCCCTCAGAGTTATTGAAGCGGTCAAAAATGAAGCAGTACTTTTCAAAGTCCTGAGAAATTTCCCTTCACGGAGGGGATCTAGAACTTGTGCAGAGTACCTCAGGGAGGGTTGGTGAAGGGGCATTCCTATGCATCATTGCAAGCCATTTCTCATGCATTGTAAAATAACATTTCCTGAATTGCTCCTCAACATTTCTTTGCTTGGCAAGCATTCTAACATGGGACCCACATGGTAGCATTCTTTGAGACTGTCCTTGCCTACTAACTGTAACTTGTATTGGAGTTTTCCTTGAAGTGCATTTTTATGTAAAGAGTTTAGATAGTAGCTCATAGGCGTCAGTCTTGGGGTGGTTATCTAATCTTATCTCGGGACCTGGAAATGCCTGATACTCGCTGTGGTAACTGACATTTGATTTTGCCAATGCTTTATTACTAAAATTATTCTTTGACTGTAATGCTAAATACTCGGCTATTATAACACATTTAGGAAAAATCATGAATGCTCTTTAATGTCTAGCACAGTCTCTACTGTTGGGCCTTGTATTATAGTGGGTTATGAAGGGAGTAATGTGTATTTCTGTAACCATGGTAGGCATATTACATTTAGAAATTTGTTACCACCTAGTGATGGCATTTACGGTTTACACTCCAAAACATACAACTGCACTATGTAGCTTAATGTTGGGAAGGGGATGGTTTGGGGAACTGGAAAACACCAACTCCATGCCTCATCACGGGTGGTAGGCGCTATATAAATACAATATATATATTTACAATATATATATATTACCTACTGGCGGTCGCCAGTAGGTAGTTATAGTTAGGACCACGTTTCCATAGGAAATCCGCAACATTCTATTTTGAATAACTTTGGCGCCGGTCGACGAATCCTCGCGAATTTTTCAAAATAGGTGGGGCGCTACGCTCCGCTCCTACCCTGAAAGTCTCGGGGGGATTCGTCAAGCGGGGGCTGAGATAAAAGGGGGGTCCCAAAACGCGTTTTTCCCATGCATTTTTCCATAGGACCTTTAGACACAGCTACAGCCCGAACGGCTGAACAGAATTACTTGAAATTTGGCAGAGAGGTAGCCATAAGGTCAAGGAAGTGCCTTTTGCAGGTCTGGTGTAAATCTGTTCAGTATTTCCGGAGAAAATAGCATTTAAAAGCATATATATATCTATATGCGCGCAGGGTGCGCGCACCGTGCGAGCACCGTGCGAGCACCCTAACGTGCGCGAGCGTAATTCTGATTGGTGGTTACATGTTAGTCAACGTTCGAATCGGTCGAAATCAGGAAGTGTCGGCCGCCATTTTGTTTGTTTTCAGTGCGAGAGTGAAAAAGGAAGGTGGCGAACGTGAAAAGGGGGAAGGGTAGAGAGTTCCTGACCCCCTAGCCTTTGTCAGGGGGTCCCTGAAGGACCCCGAAGGCAAAAAAAATATTTTTTTTTTTTTTAAAAATCGTGGGGGTGCGCGCACAGTGCGCGCACCCCGAAAAACACAAAAAAAAAAAAAAATTACAAAAAAAAAATAATAATTCGCAGGGTGAAAAGCAAAAAAAAAAAAAAATCATAATTTTTAATACGTAATTTATTGTAAAATAAATATATAAAAAAAATAATACATAAATAAATTAGCATTTAAAAAACCGTACAAATTCACTGAAAAAACCATAGGTTTCACACACGTTATAGTTAGGAATTAGCATTTAAAAAACCTTGCAAATTCACTTAAAAAACCATAGGTTTCACACATGTTATAGTTAGCTGGACATTTCACTCATAAAAAACCAATGAAATTCCCCCGTTATAGTTACTGCAGGCAACTATAACTCACGCGACCGCAATCCTCTGCTGATGACGTCAGATATTACATCACTGATGACATATGTGTCTTTCTGAAAAATAAATATTTGTAATATATGTATAGCTAAAGATTAATGGAAGAAGACATGGGTAAATAAGTGTCTAAATACAGTATTAGCATCAGCAGAGGATTACGGTCGCGTGAGTTATAGTTGCCTGCAGTAACTATAACGGGGGAATTTCATTGGTTTTTTATGAGTGAAATGTCCAGCTAACTATAACATGTGTGAAACCTATGGTTTTTTAAGTGAATATATATATATATATATATATATATATATATATATATATATATATATATATATATATATATATATATGTAAAAAAGAAGTTTACCGCTCCGGAGGGATGCACTCGCTGGTGGTGAAGGCCAGAAAGCAGAGCTCTTCCCCTGAAGCATATCCCCATATGCCTTGTCGACGCGTTTCGGGAATCTCCCTTCATCTGGACAGTTGTTCGGCAAAGAAAGGCAGACAACAGCATACCAGGTTATTCCCTCTTTTATTTCCATTTCCTTTTAAATCCGCTCTGAGCGGATTTAAAAGGAAATGGAAATAAAAGAGGGAATAACCTGGTATGCTGTTGTCTGCCTTTCTTTGCCGAACAACTGTCCAGATGAAGGGAGATTCCCGAAACGCGTCGACAAGGCATATGGGGATATGCTTCAGGGGAAGAGCTCTGCTTTCTGGCCTTCACCACCAGCGAGTGCATCCCTCCAGGGCGGTAAACTTCTTTTTTACATTTTTGTGGCCAAGCCCAGGCCACGGGAAGCACCATCGCAAGACCCGAGCGGGTCCGCTACAGTGCACTGGCACAGTCTTCAGCGGAGCTGGTGGGGCCATTCATGTGCAGGGCGCCCCCATTGGAACATTGTTTGTCCCATAATTAATTTCGTTTTTTGGCATTTTAAAGACAGCGCCTACTTGGTGATCAAGAGACTACCAGTCCCATGAGTCAAAGCGATGCTCACCTGAGCGGATTTAAAAGGAAATGGAAATAAAAGAGGGAATAACCTGGTATGCTGTTGTCTGCCTTTCTTTGCCGAACAACTGTCCAGATGAAGGGAGATTCCCGAAACGCGTCGACAAGGCATATGGGGATATGCTTCAGGGGAAGAGCTCTGCTTTCTGGCCTTCACCACCAGCGAGTGCATCCCTCCGGAGCGGTAAACTTCTTTTTTACATACATATATATATATATATATATATATATATATATATATATATATATATATATATATATATATATATATATATATATATATATATATTACCTACTGGCGATAGCCAGTAGGTAGTTATAGTTAGGACCACGTTTCCATAGGAAAACCTCAACATTCTATTTTGAATAACTTTGGCGCCGGTCGACGAATCCTCGCGAATTTCTCAAAATAGGTGGGGCGCTACGCTCCGCTCCTACCCTGAAAGTCTCGGGGGGATTCGTCAAGCGGGGGCTGAGATAAAAGGGGGGTCCCAAAACGCGTTTTTCCCATGCATTTTTCCATAGGACCTTTAGAACGAGCTACAGCCCGAATGGCTGAACAGAATTACTCAAAATTTGGCAGAGAGGTAGTCCCTAGGTCAAGGAAGTGCCTTTTGTAGGTTTGGTGTAAATCTGTTCAGTAGATTCTGAGAAAATAGCCTTTAAATCAATATATATATCTGAGCCAGCTTACGGTACGCTTACCGTACGCTTACGGTAAGCGTACGGTGGCGTGCGCGAGCGCGATTCTGATTGGCTCTTAGATCTTAGTAAACATTCGAATCGGCCGAAACCAGGAAGCGGCGGCCGCCATTTTGTCTCTCGCACTGAGAGAGATTTTTAAAATCGGAAGCCCAAAAACATGTAAAGGGGCTGTTTTGACAACTCCCTCCCACATAGTCATGTGGAGGGAGTCCCCAAACATCCCCCAAGTGCAAAAACGGTTTTATTTTTTTTTCGGCAATTTCGCGGGGTACGCTTACCGTACGCTTACGGTAAGCGTACGGTAAAAAAATAAAAATAAAAAAAACACTATCCACACTTACCCCACCCCCTGTGCTTTTGGTGGCCGAAGGCCACCAAATGTGCTGGGCTTATTACAATGGAAAAAAACACTATCCACACTTACCCCACCCCCTGTGCTTTTGGTGGCCGTAGGCCACCAAATGTACAGGGCTTATTATAAGGGAAAAAAACTTAGCATTTAAAAAACCGTACTAATTCACTGAAAAAACCATAGGTTTCACACACGTTATAGTTAGGAATTAGCATTTAAAAAACCTTGCAAATTCACTGAAAAAACCATAGGTTTCACACATGTTATAGTTAGTGGAAATTTTACTGATAAAAAACCAATGAAATTGCCCCGTTATAGTTAGCGCAGGCAACTATAACTCACGCGACCGCAATCCTCTGCTGATGACATATGTGTCTTTATGAAAAAAAAATATTTGTAATATATGTATAGCTAAAAATGTATGGAAGAAGACATGGGTAAATAAGTGTCTAAATACAGTATTAGCATCAGCAGAGGATTGCGGTCGCGTGAGTTATAGTTGCCTGCGCTAACTATAACGGGGCAATTTCATTGGTTTTTTATCAGTAAAATTTCCACTAACTATAACATGTGTGAAACCTATGGTTTTTTCAGTGAATTTGCAAGGTTTTTTAAATGCTAATTCCTAACTATAACGTGTGTGAAACCTATGGTTTTTTCAGTGAATATATATATATATATATATATAATCAATCCAATTGCACGTAAACAAAGCACACTCAGAGTCACGGGTATTCCAAAGTGGCAGTAGTTTATTCTTCGCTACGCGTTTCGACACACAGAGTGTCTTGATCACACGAATCTACGAACATTTTGGATAAATTTAAATAAAGTTCAATGAAGTGAATTCACACAAAGCATGGTAACAGAAGTGGGACTATCCCTTAGTTAGTCAATTCCGATGTTTTAGTGCGGCAGACATATTGGAAGGTCCAAAATCAACGTTTTTTAAATTTACAGATTATAGTCATACTTCATTTGTTAAGCGAATCGCTCAATAGACACCAAAAAATTATTTGTGTTGTGGAAATACACGTTCGATATGCATATATTCACATATTTACAGTATTTACATTAGCGAATACATTGCTGTACATTAATTTCAATTTCGTTTATGTCCTATTTCAAGGCTGAATAGCCGTTATTGATATAGTAATCATTCCGTGTGACAGTATGCAATCGACACATTATGGTACAAGTTTTATTTTGCCCCGGTGTGTCCTTTACACGCATTTGTATTCAATCGCTCTAGTGGCAAAGTAAATGAAGGGTCTATTGTTCATGTATTCTGGCGGTCTAGTGCCGAAAGGAGACTATATATCAAAACGTGACCGGCATCTGTGCACCAACTGACAACGGGCTCGGATCCGAAAACAAACCCGTCTGGAGAAAGTAATATATATATATATATATATATTCACTTAAAAAACCATAGGTTTCACACATGTTACAGTTAGGTGGATATTTCACTCGTAAAAAACCAATGAAATTCCCCCGTTATAGTTAGTTCAGATAACTATAACTCGCGCGCCCGCAATCCACTGCTCATGACGTCACATATTACATCACTCATGACATGGTCAGTGGCATCACTCATGACATCACTGATGACATCATCCTTGTGATAGAGTGGCGGTCGCGCGAGTTATAGTTATCTGAACTAACTAAAACGGGGGAATTTCATTGGTTTTTTACGAGTGAAATATCCACCTAACTATAACATGTGTGAAACCTATGGTTTTTTCAGTGAATTTGTACGTTTTTTTTGCTAATTTATTTATGTATTATTATTTTTTTTAATATATTTATTTTACAATAAACTACGTATTAAAATTATTTTGATTTTTTTGGTTTTCATCGTGCGCGCACGGTGCGCGCACCCCCGCGATTTAAAAAAAAAAAAAAAAAATTCTGCCTTCGGGGTCCTTTAGGGACCCCCTGACAAAGGCTAGGGGGTCAGGAACTCTCTACCCTACCCCCTTTTCACGTTCGCCACCTTCCTTTTTCACTCTCGCACTGAAAACAAACAAAATGGCGGCCGACACTTCCTGATTTCGACCGATTCGAACGTTGACTAACATGTAACCACCAATCAGAATTACGCTCGCGCACGTTAGGGTGCTCGCACGGTGCGCGCACCCTGCGCGCGTATAGATATTGATATGCTTTTAAATGCTATTTTCTCAGGAAATACTGAACAGATTTACACCAGACCTGCAAAAGGCACTTCCTTGACCTTATGGCTACCTCTCTGCCAAATTTCAAGTAATTCTGTTCAGCCGTTCGGGCTGTAGCTGTGTCTAAAGGTCCTATGGGAAAATGCATGGGGAAAACGCGTTTTGGGACCCCCCTTTTTTCTCGGCCCCTACTTGACGAATCACCCCGAGACTTTCAGGGTAGGAGCTGAACGGAGCGCCCCATTAGTTTTGAAAATTTTGCGCGGATTCGTCAACCGGCGCAAAAGTTATTCAAAATAGAATTTTCAGATTTCCTATGGAAACACGATCCTAACTATAACTATCTACTGGCGACCGCCAGTAGATTATATATATATATATATATACATACACACACATACACATACACACACACACACACACACACACACACACACAATTACAAATCGTCATGTCTGCCCTTCTCCAATCTGTGCTGCTGTCAGAGAACAACAAATAATGTAAATTATCCCTGTATTTAATGTAAAGGTGGTGTGGCAGGAGTAATTGCTTGGGCTGATACGCTAGTGTAAGGGGACTTCTCTCAAGGATTGGAGAAGGGTGGGTGAACAGGCTGTCTGGTTCGAGTTTGAGGTTTAAGCTTTGTTGAGGCGGCGTGGGTTACAGTATGTACTCCGTGGCGCGAGCCAGCTGTTTTTACTATTGATTTCCCTGGAAGTGCCACTCGCATTGAATACAGCAAGCACACACACACTTGCAGCCTACCTGGCAATACACTGGGGAATCCAGGTGCCCGCTCATATGGAGGAGATGTTTGCAAGGAAAATACACTTGGGGCGCAGCATGCGATCCTGGCCAGGTAGTACCCACACACCTTGCAAAGGAAGCCTTCCCTCTGCACACAATCAGGGAAAACGGGCACCAAAGAAGGTTTGCAATATGGCACTGGAGGAGAGAATTTGAGTCGGGGGTACATTGTGTAATGTAACTGTTGCTCATGTAAAGCGCTCCCATACCTTCAAGTCGAATTTGTGCCATATAAAACGTTGGTCGGATGGTGGTGAGATATCAACCATACCCGGTAAATACTGACACCCTATTGTGTGGCATTTACTAGACTTGGCTAACTACCTCTTAGTTCAAGTTTTCAATTAGAAATGGGAGCTAACTTGGGAACGCAGCACTTACTGCACCAAAGTCTGCATGTAGCAGTATTCAACAGGTCATTTTCACAATTATATTATCACAGACCATTAGATAATAATAAAACTAAATGTGCAGCATAATTTGCATTTTCTTGCCATATAAATAATTTCTTCCACTCTGCCGGTTCAGTCATGTCTTGGCGCAAAATTACAGCGGTCCTGAGCATAATAATTTGATAATATTACTTAGTATTACTCTTGGTTAAACAATACTCCTAATCAGCAATACCTTATAAAAGAGGAAGGAGATAGGAAGAGTCTGCCTGTGTGTTGCAAATTTTAAATGTGTGACCTTCCTAGAACGGTGATGGATTAAACCCAGATCAGTTGACTGGGGGTGAGTGCTTGCAATGTTCAACACTCCGTCCATCATTTCCTTTGGTTTTTGCTTTGTTCGCCATAAGTTGGCAGGGTATGCTCAGATGTGAGTCCCTTGCTCACTTTGCCACTGGATTCAAGCAAGCCTGGCTGAAGACGGCTGTAATGAAAGAAACCGGTCCTAGGAAGCTTGTTTCCGGTCCAGGGAAGACATGGCTTGGCAGTTCGGGCTGGACTGTTCCCATGAGGCACAGGGCCAGACTGATTTGCATATGGCCATGTCTGAACTGGGGTGGCAGAGTGGGCTAAAGAACGGTGATGGATTAAACCCAGATCAGTTGACTGGGGGTGAGTGCTTGCAATGTTCAACACTCCGTCCATCATTTCCTTTGGTTTTTACCTTCCTAGTAGTGTCAAGTTTAATATTGGGTTGATAATAAGGATGTCAGAGACATAGCAAAGGAGAGAAGTAGTGATAGTTAAATATATCAGGAGTGCTCCTTGACGAAATATGACTTTTTAGCAAATTTTCGTAGAAATCGTGTTTTAAAATGTACGGTTTTGCCACAAACCCCAGTGCAAATCTGACTCACTTGCTTGCTGGAGTTCCAGACAACCTTTATACCACACCATTTTCTACGATCACAAGCAGCAACTGGTGGGCAGGTGGGGCAAGGGCAGAGTGTGCCGCGTGCGAGCAGAAAGGGCAATGCGTGCAGAGGGAACAGGAGAAGATGTTTTCAAATGATAGGCATTGCCCATTTTCAAAATGTGGATAAGCCCGCAGCAGTCCTGTCCTACCTGCGATTCTTCTCAATTTATATTCAGGTGCACGTGTGGCCTTCTTACTGTGGCATCGCATCAGGTGAGTGCATCTGGTTGATTAACAACATTAAGTTTATTATTGATAATAATTACGACCCCCATCTCCATTACAATACTTAAAATTATACTAATAGTGCTTAAAGAATGAAAGGACACTCACCTAAATAGCAGTCATTTTATCGATCTCGGAATGGTGTCGGTCATCGATATACTGGCCTCTTGGGAAATATGTTAGATTTTGTATACTAACGGCATCTAGGCAGAGGCGCAACTAGAGCCACATTTCGGGGGGGGAGAGGGGCTGACTCTTCCAACAATATGCAGAGTGGAGATGCAGGGGCTCTAAGAGGAGGTGAAAAACAAAAAAGCCTCGTTAGCAAGTGAATGGTCGTTTAAAGACCTGTGAAGTGCTCGGGTGCGGCTGCAAGAAAACGGACGCCAGCCCACAGCAGCTCAAAAACTGTCTGTGTGCGCCAGGGAAGCTATCTCAGCCCGGGCGTCACACACAACGGGGGAGCTGAGACCCTGTGAGTCCAATGGGCTTTGCGTGCCTGCTTCTAGCCAAATTTCATGCACCTGTGTTTGAAGTGACTGACTCGGCCACAACTCTGCCGGACTGTAGAGGCAGTGGCCTGAATCACAACCACAACATTGGCCAGTCCTCCTCTGCTAGCGGATTCGCTGTGTCCGCAGTACGCACCCAGATCTACATAGGAGGCTCATCCAGTCGCCGAGATATTAGTGGCCAAACATGCTGGCACTGCGGAAGAACTCTCCTCAGGTTAAAACAGCTCCCTTGCAGAACTTATCTGCTTGATCTTGGAGGACTGGAGGTCGCCGTCTGCAGTGTGAGGTGTGGGGGGACTGACATAGTCGCAAATTAAAATAGGACCTGAAGCCCGCCCCCCAACCTTGCTTAATTAAATGGGGAGTGACATATTATTCCCTGCAGTTTGCTTCCAGTGCAGTTCTGTTTTGTACTGCTTTGGCTCCCTCAAGTGGCCAAGTTGTGCAAATGTGAAAACTCAGTGATACTCGTAAACCGAGTCAGCTTAATTTAGTCCGGTAGGGTATTATCGAGCACAATCGGTTTAAACCGAATTCCGGACAGCCTATCTACAATACAGATTGCTTTTCCCAGCCAGTCTCCGAATTATCTTCCAAGATAAGACCTACTTCTTTGACACCCCAGAGTCGGCCTGAGCCTGGCTGACCGAGGAGCATCCTCTCAGATCCAGCGCCGCGGGCCTGCCCTCGGATGCTCGGGCCGCCTCTGCAACAACCCCTAAACCAGGAAGAAGACGTACGCACTCCCACAGGGGTCAGGAAACGTGCAGGGCTATGTCAGGTTCGCCACCAGCTGCTGCCCTGGGCCTCAGAAACCAGGACTGCCTTCCGGATCCCGCCCCTGCAACGGAGCAGCTCCTTGGATCACTCACCCGCGAGAGGTAGTCCACCAAAAACTTTGGGCGCTGAATCTACGGACTCCAATCTCTCCCACAGCCCGGCACTCCTCGGCTGACAAGCCCTGCAGGGAAACCATGAACAATTCAATTTCACGACGAACTGTTCACAGGTGAGGCCAACACGCCACACCAATCAGACAAATCTGCTGATGTACGATCTTATCCTGAAATGAGGGGGGTCCTCCACGCTACTCTGAAGCTAAGCGTTATAGGTTAGCCTGTTACTTTCTGAAGTTCATAGGGCGACATATGCTTCTGTTCTCAAAGTATAGGGTGGGGGTTGAGGGGTAAGGGGTTGGGACCGTTGTCCCAGGTTCGCGCTTAACTACGCAGTTTAGTATTCACAGCATTTCAGCCTTGCACCAACATGACACCACACACTACCTACACACAAACAGGCGAGGTCTCCTACAACCATTAGTAGTCTCCTGACCTGTCCCTCCGCAACATCAAGACCTCACAACTCCTTGGCCCGCCCATACCGACCACAACACAAATGGCACATAGAGATGAACCCCTCCCAGTGATGTTATGGAATGTCAACAGCCTGCTAGATAGAATTAACGGACTGCTGTCCTTCGACATGCCCAGAGACATACTCCTGCTCCAGAAAACCCACCTCATGGGCAATCTCTGTCCCTTCCTCGCAAGATATGGGTTCGATAGATCCTGGCACTCATGCTTTGAACGGAGTTCATGCTTGGTGGCAATCCTCCTGAGACGTAATTTGCCCTTCATACCGACTCAGATAACCAGAGATCCCCATGGGCGCTTTGTAGCCCTCTCGAGAACACTGGTAGGGGACATCCTCTACTTATCCATTTACATTCCTACTGCTACACTCACACAAACTCTGAGCCCTATGGTGATGTGATTAGCTCCCTACCTCTGGGCGAGACAGTGATAGGGGGAGGACTTCAACGCAGTCATGCAGCCCAATCGCGACACCACAGGAACTCCCACCGTCTCATGAACACTACACGCTAAGCAGCTGGTAGGCTGGACAAACACCTTGGGTATTTGTGATGTGTGAAGGACTTGGAACCCCGTGACTCCCAGTACACCCACACCTCCGCGGCACATCACACACATGCTCGCATTGACATGATATTTATGCCTTGTTCCCGAATGCCGCAGGGTCAGAGAGATAGCTATCCTCCCCCAGGGCATCCCAGACCACTCACCTCTGCTCCTAACCTTAAGAGACCCCTCTGATACACTTCACCCCATGTGGAGGATGAACGCTTGGTTTCTCCAAAATGAGAAATTCAAGAAGGCAATTGATGTGGAGGTTAGGCAATACTTTCTCACTAATCAAGAGTCCCTCCCTTTACTCTTTGGGAGGTGGGAAAGGCCACCATCTGTGGTTGTGCTAAGGGCCACCTCAAAGCCAAATGGGTAGTCCAATACAGCCGGCTCAACTTCCTCGAGGCTCAAGCGACTCGGCTTGAAAGAAACTTGTCCGAGCCAGTGGATGACCCCCAGGCACGTCAACTGGCACTGTTAAGAGTTGAAATCAAACAAATCTTGTTGGACTCAGCGAGGCTGCTATGGAGGTCCTCCATCGCCTGAATATATGGATTGTGAGACAAAAACGGGAGAATATCACATAAACTGCTGTCGCACCCTTTGGCTAATCGTATAATTCCATAAATTTGGAGGGGGGGGGAGGGGGGGGGGGGTCACCAACCGCACGCCCAAGGCGATAGCCCAAGCTTTCGCCGACAACTACTCTGAACTATACTCGGCCCGGAGACCCGAACTCTTACTATCAGAACTGACTAACCTAGAAAATCTCCACCTCCCCTGCCTCAACACCACCGAGTCGTCCGGAACGGATCTCCCCATCAAGCACGAAGAAATACAAGACGCCATCTCACACATCGCGGCTGGGAAAACACAATGCCCTGACGGCTTTCCGCAGGAGTATTACACCGCTTATCGAGACATACTGGTCCCGCACCTCTCTGCCCTATTCGCAGAAGCTGTAGATTCGGGATCATTCCCTTTGGAGACTGACGCAGCCACTATAGTCGTCATTCCTTAAACGCAACCACTCTCACCAGCCCGCACAGATTATCGCCCAATCTCCTTTATCAACACGGAGGTCAAAATTTACGCTGCGGTTCTGGCCCAATGTCTAAGACCGTATCTCAGCAAGCTGGTCCACCCAGATCAATGCGGCTTCATGCCAGCGCAGAGTACAAGACATTGTCTCCGGTGCCTTCACCTAGCCCTGGCCAACCGCCAGTCGCTAAACCCCTATTTGGCACTCATCCTAGTCGACTTCGAGAAAGCCTTTGACTCGGTCGACTGTAGATATTTGGCCGATGTCTTGGCCGCTATGGGCCTGGGTCAACACTTCCGCCGTCTTGTCCGAATCCTATACTCCAATCCCACAGCGAGGATGCTCATAAATGGAGCACTCTCGGATGTGTTCCCCAATCAGGAGGGGCACGAGGCAGGGATGCCCCTTCTTGCCCCTCCTCTTCTCCCTGGCAATGGAGCCCTTAGCTAGCCTCATTCGTGCCGATGATCGGGTCCAGGGCTGGAGGATAAGATCGCCTTCTATGCTAACGACGGCCTTCTCTTCCTTACAGAACCAGCTTGTTCCGGTCCCAGCTACCTTCGGACCTTTGAACGAGTTTCTGGCCTAAACTTGAATTCTGCTAAATTGACCCTGGTACCACTACATTTATCAAGAGATTGCTTTGATTGGCAGTCTACTATACACATTTGGTGGTAGTCGTTTAAATACTTAGGGATCTGGGTCGCTTTGCTGCCCGAACTGGCTTGGCCGCTCAACATCACCTCGCTGGTCAAAAAAGCTAAAGAAGGCCTCCGGAAGTGGCAAACCTTACAGCTTAACCCGCTGGATAAGGTAGCCCTTTTCAAAATGATGATTCTTCCTCGATTCTTATACATTGTCCAAAACAACCGACTCCACATCCACCGGGCTTGGTTCAAAGAGTGGGACAGCCAGGCCACAAGGTTCCTTTGGAGTGGTTCAAGACCACCTATGGCTCTCTCCCGCTGCCAAATCCACCCTTTGACGGGGGCATGGGTGTGACATATCTGTACTTATGTTACTTAGCAACTAGCCTACTTATATTACACGACTGGTTCAATGGGGGCTGCTCCAACCCAGCCTATAGGACCGAGCTGAAAGACCTGGCACCTGGCTTAGAGAAGTGGGGAAATTGGAGGGGTTCCGGGGCTGGGACCTCATTGGCATCTTGCAACTGGGCGATGTTTGTGTTGGTGACCACCGACGTTCTTGCTCAGAACTACAGACCCGACATTCTCTCCATCCATTGCAGTTTTATTAATGCGTGCAGTTCCGCTACGCCCTCAACATACACGTAGTAAATGGCATGTCGCGCCCAGAACACAGTCCCTTAGAAGCACAAATCACAATGGGGGACCTGGGGAAGGGAGGGGTATCACGCATTTATCATTCCTTAACCAACAACGGCCCCACCTCCCTAGACTCGCTCAGGAATCGATGGGAGACCTGGCTGGGTACCCTAGAAGACAATGACTGGAGAGATGCTTTGATGGCTCCCATAACAATCACTGCCTCAGCTAGGCTCCGTTTGTTCCAGCTATACTATCTTTACACCGCCTATCCTTACTCCTGATCGCCTTCATAGGCAGGCCTAACACCAAACCCAAATTGTACACCTTGTGGGGAAGAGCAAGCGGACTTCTATCATATGGTATGGACTTGCCCCCTCATCTCCCTGTACTGGGAGTCGCTGGAAGCAATACTTACTAAAGTTCTGGGGTGGGAAGTCCCGCACAACCCCTTGAACATACTACTGGGGGTCACTGATGGGTTGGATGGGTCTAGAGCAGACAACTATTCTTGGGCACCGCCATCATGGTAGCCAAGCGAGACATCGCAGCTGCATGGAAGAATCCTGTCCCTCCAACCATAACCAAATGGCGCAGGGGAGTGGACTGGTGCGCAGCGCAGGAAAAACCATTATATGAGGCCAGGGGATGCCCGGCCAAACACCGAAAAATATGCGGCACATGGTTGGGAATGGTTGGATAGTTGAATCTCCCAGCTCTTCTTGGTCTAAACCTGTTTATAACAACGTGGGGAGGTTTGTGGCAATGTATGTCATTACAATATTGACTCATTCTCCTCTTACTGTCTGTAAATGCGTTGCTGAAATGTGCTTTACTGTTTCTTATTTTTTCAAAAATCAATAAAATTGAATATAAAAAAAAAGAGAGGAAGGAGTTTGCCTGCCCAAGAAGTAGGAGATACTACTCAAGAGAAATAGTCCATTATGTTCCTTGCCTGAGACACTCCCAGATAAAATAAACTGCCTGAGATGGGGTAGGAGCGAGTGCACACTGAGGAGAGTTGACCACTTCAGCTTTAGGGTACTGTGCCTCCCATCTGCTGTGGTCTCACTGGCAGCCCATGCGCCCCTCCACCTCTGGATGTGGCGAGTTTGCTCTCTCATTCCGGAGATTTCGGCCCACTGATGCCCACTTAGCCACAACTCCTTCGATATTATTAATTACCTGTAGCCAACAGGCACCTTGAGATCATTAGGTTTTCTTTTTAACCAAGTTACTTTCCAAGTTTCCCCTTCCCTCCATCCTGGCACAGGGTCATATAGGCCACATGGAAAGTAGCAACTTTAAACAAATACAGAGGCTCCGCATAGCCTGATTTGGCAAACACATTATAAGGATTGTCCAGACCAGTACATTAGTATTTTAAAGTTGGGATGCGTGACTTGGGAACTTCCTGGGATTACTTATGAGAGAATACGTTTGATGTTTGTTCACCTATCATGCCACGATTTTGTTACACATGCTAATTGCATGTTGTTTAGGAAGCCTTGCAGAGGAATAGTCCTACATACATACTATATTTGTTATCATTTGCATGTCCGTGTCTACCCAAGAGTGGGCTACGACTGCTAGACGTGCCTACACAGTCATGTCAGAGCCTGCCAAGCTAGTCCAGACCATCCAAGGCAGCCTCACTCTTAAGGGATGCAATCCACCAGACTTTCTCAGCCTCTACCTGCAGTATGACTAAAGTTTGACTTCCTACTCATTATAACGGAGGAAGTACGGCCAGAAACAAGATACCTGGTTCTCCCCTACCCACCAATACCCTGCTATGCTCCTCGATGCTCTTAACCCTGGCTGCCGCTCTCTGCACTGCTGTCACACTGCACCACACAACACAGAAGGAGGGTTCATATGCATCGCCTGCAAGTTCTCATGCACTCTCTCACACCCTACACCCAACACTAACGTACCAACAGCACTCACTCTCAAACAAACCAGTCACCTGCTCACATTCACACAGACAAAACACCATCACCAAAACAATACGTCATACTCACATTGATGCTTCTCAATATCACTCGCTCTCCAAACACACCATAGAGATATTGTACTGCACGGCTAGGCTCCAGACCTGCTCTTTCTCACGGAAACACGGCACCAAACATCACTACAGTCATCCCCGCCGGCTACAAGATCTTTAAGACCATCAATACAAGCTTAGCGGTGGAGTCACCATCATATTCAAAGACACCATCAGCTCTATCATCTAGATGAACACCCACACCAGCTACATGGAACGCCTCATATTAAAGATAGACATCATGGCCAACTTCTCCCAGGGCAGAACCCTGACATACAGACCACCAGAACCCCAAACAAATTTCATCAGCAACATTATAGACTTTGTCACACCGCTCATTAAGACAGAACCTTCATGCTCTGGAGACCCGAACTTTCATGTAGAAGTCTGCACCAAACCAAGCTCTACGACCCTTTTAGACAACTTCAGAAATCTTGGCCTTGCTCAGCACGTTACCGAACCCATTCACACCACCAGAATCCTATTGGATCCAAATTTCTCCTTCATCAGCAATATCACAATCAACAAGTCAGCAACTAAGATCTGGACAGACCACGCCCATGTCTGTATCAGCATACCCTTTCCGCACCATCACAGGCCTACCACCACCGAACCAGCAGCTGCAGCTGCAAAAGCATCAGCTCTCTCAGAGCACCAGCCTGAGCAACCAGTGACTTGCCGAAAGCCATCAAAATCCTTAACAGCTAGATCACCACATGTACCGACACATTGGCTCCCCACAAGCGCAACGCAAAGGCAAGATCCCGACCACAAGCCAGCTGGTACATCGAGGAACTCAGGCTGAGGAAATGCCACTGCAAGCAACTAAAATCAACTGGTGCGCACATGGAGAAAAAGTGAAGACACCACAGATAAAGATATCTTCAAATCGGCCCTAAGGCGTTACTCCCAGCAAATATGAACACCAAGCGTACAGCTCATGCAGATCGCCCTGACGAATGCACTAAGCAAGGAAATATTCGACATCATCAAAGTTTTCACCGTAACTCCTGCTGCCTCCTGCAACATCACCCCCTCACAAGACCTTTGCAAAAGCTCTCAGAATTCTCGTGTAACAAAATCACCTCCATATACATGCAACTTAGACCCTCAACTGGACCTCGTTACAGTCGCAATTCACCCTCCCATCACAGCCGATGAATGAACCCTGATCTCGTGACCTGCCATCATCACCATCAAAATTGCTGCAACCATGAAGACCCTCCACTCGGGGGCTCCATCTTACCCTTGCCCCCACCACACCCTCATTAAAGGATCAGCAAAGCACTAACACCCATCCTCAACGCCTCCATCAACTCAGTCACATTTCCGGACACCTGGAAAAATGCCATTGTCATGCAACTATTCAAGAAAACATCAAATGATCCAGCCATGCCCTCCAACTACAGATCCATCTCCCTACTATCATACCCAGCAAAGATCTTAAAGAAACTAATCCACCGAGGCCTCACAGACCACTTCAGCAACCACCAGCTCCTCAATGCCACAGTCTGGATTAAAGCCCAAACACATTACAGAAACAGTACTCATCACCACCAAACACAACATCTGCTTGATCCTCGACAGAGAAGAAACGGCAGCCCTCATTCTCCTGAACCTCTCTGCAACACTGGACATGGTCTAACACCCCATCCTCATCAGGAACCTGCATGAGATTGGCATCCAAGGAGCCACTCTCCACTGGATCTTCTCCTTAACAGCTAGAACATAAGCGTGAGCCGGGCACCTTACTCCTCGAGGGCCCCCAAACTCGATGGAGTGCCTCAAGGTTCATCATTCAGCCCCACACTCTTCAACGCATACATGATCACTCTGGCCAACGTCATCCATGCACACATCAACATCCTCTCCTACGCAGATGACACACAACTCATACTCTCCCCCTCGGACAAGACACCCAACACAAGAAACAAGTTCACCACCTACATGACTGGAATCGGTAACTGGATGAAAGTCAACTGCCTCAGGCTCAACACCAACAAGACAGAAGTAGTGATCTTAAACAAGAATTTGATTGAACTCGAACCCACACCGAAACCCAGAACTCATGCCAGGAACCTGGGAAAATCATCAACAACAACCTGGACTTAACCACATAAGTCAACACTGTCACTGCGTCCTGCTTCCATACTCTGAAGACCTTCAAATTGCTCTCAGGCACCATTAGAAAAACTGTCACTGACGCCCTCGTCACCAGCAAGTTTGACTATGTTAACATCCTCTATGCTGGAATCACCAAGCAACTCACTAGAATACTACAAACCATCCAGAACTCTGCAGCCAGATTCACCCTCAACCTCCCACACAGAACTCCCATCACACAAGACCTCAGGGAACTACACTGGCTCCCGATACAAAAGCACGCTCAATTCAAACTCCTCACACACTCATTCAAGGCACTACACAACTCAGGCTCCACCTATCTGAACAGTCGCAACTCCTTCCATCAACCACTCAGACAACTCTTCGCTGCAGGATTCCTATTCACACAAATCCCATGCATATACAGACTTGACAACTTCCAGTCCGGCTTCATGCAAAACTGCAGCACTGAAACAGCCCTGCTGCAAGTGATTGATGACGAGATACGGATATTCGATTTGGGAGAGTCTTGTCTTTTATTCCTCCTGGATCTTTCTGCAGCCTTTGACACTGTCAATCACAACACTCTCCTTAACACTCTTCAACAGAGAATGGGCATAGAGGGCACTGTGCTTAAATGGTTTTCCTCCTTCCCCTCGGATAGATCCCAAATGATCAAAATAGCGAACAGTCTTTCTTCTCCTTTGGCAGTCGGTGAAGGTGTTCCTCAAGGCTCTATACTTGCACCCACATTGTTCAATCTCTATGTAGAACCTTTGGGAAATCTCCTAAGTAAATCCGGGATCCACTATCATCTCTATGCGGACGACACTCAAATCTACTTTAAGGTGGCCTCTACTCACGATCTCTCCTTCCTAAGCTCTACTCTCGATTCCATTCAAAACTGGATGTTAACTCATCAACTGATTCTTAATCCCTCCAAAACTGAATTCCTCCTCCTCACTTTCTCCTCCCCCAGTTCAATCATGAATGGATCAGATGAATCTACTTAACAATAAACCCATCATTGTTGACAGCGCAAAATCCCTTGGTGTCATACTCGACAAAAAACTCAATCTACTCTCCCACATCGATTCCATTGCAAAGTCTGCTCGATACCAACTGCGCCTTCTGTGGGGGATTCGTCGCTTCTTCCCGGAGCACGACCTCAAAACCCTGGTCCAATCGCTGGTTCTCTCCAGATTGGACTATTGCAATTCTCTTCTTACTGGCCTCCCCAAATCCCACCTGTCCCCCCTGAAGTCTGTTCTCCATTCAGCAGCTCGTTTCATATATGGGGCCAAAAGAAGCGACCACATCACACCCATTTTATCCACCTTCCGTTGGCTTCCCATCGAGGCAAGATCTATCTACAAGACTGCCTGTATCACCCACAAAGCCTTGCACTCCTCCTCCCCTCGCTACCTGGCGAATAAACTGAAACTCTGGAGGCTCCAGACCATCACGCAATGCAGAAAATCTATTGCTTGAACCTCCCACTTTCAAGAAGGAAAGATCGATGGCCCAATCCTTTTCAGGCAACACGGTGAGAATCTGGAACTCACTTCCGCCTCAGCTCCGGACCACCACCTCTTCCCAGGCCTTCAAAACTGACCTCAAAGCTCTCCTCCTTCAAAGACACTTCCAAATTTAATTCACGCCCTCTATTTTCTGAAGGAAGTCCTTTCACTATAGGAAATTCTTTTCTCCATGCCTATAGAAGTGCCTTCCCAGTGTGTTCTTATGTTTTGAGTGTCTGCCATTTAGTGCAGTATTATACCTTCGACTTGTACTTTTTACTCTTTTGTAACATGCACACGTCACCTTTCCTTTTGTAATGTATCATTTGCTACCTCTTGTATTTTGTTTGCTTTTGATACATGCACAATTGCCACTATTGCCTCATGTAATGCAATGTTTGTTTTAGTGTTTTGAGTGTCTGCCATTTACTGCAGTTTTTTACCTTTTCATGTACTTTGTATGCTTTTGTAACCTGCGCACATGCCACTTGTTCCTTTTGTAACGTATCGTTTGCTACCTCTTGTAATCTGATTGCTCTTGATACTTGCACAAGTGCACTACTGCCTCATGTAAAGGAACGTTTGCTTTTGTTACTTGCTCCTCATGTATCATCACTGTTCCTATTGTGAAGCGCTCTGACACCTTCGGGTAAAGTCCGCGCTATATAAAAATGCATTAAATTAAAATAAATAAATAAAAAACGAGATGAGGAGGACAAGCAATATCTTACATCGCTCCTAATGCGTGGACCGACCTCTCACTCCACATCAGAGACTCCTCTCCCCTTCTTGAATTCTGCAAAAAGCTGAAGACCTGGCTTTTAAATTAACCAACCTACCATTGGCACATATGCCTGTTCAGCACCAGTATACTCCTGCGGGTGATAGCGTGCTTTACAAATACTCATAAATTAACTCAGAAAACAAGTGAATGTTTGCGCATTTTAATTGTTGGTTAATGGCACCTGAGCCTTATTCGCATTACTACCATTGTTTTTGGTTTAGTGGGAGGGATTCAAATAGGGTCACCCAGCTGAGAGAGAGCACAAAGAGGGAAATTGCAGGGTGTAGTGCCCACAAGACAAACACGATCAGGGCACCACCCTGCTGGATTGAATTGTATAGTGTGGAGTACTGCTGTGTAATTATAAAGTGCTTTTGTTCCCCAAAAGTCAAGCACTGCACTAAATATAAAAGTTATTGTATCTGTTGGCTAATTGTTGAATTCTGATCTCATGTTTTCCCACACTAACTCCCTAAGAAGCCTAGGACTGCTCGCCTTCTCTACCCAGAGAGTCAAGTGTAGAAATGGTCGTACTTGTCCCAGGGGGCAGTGCCATAATAGAATAGAATCCAGGACACTAGTGGAAAACAACTTCAACCACTACGGCTGTGGTCCAGTAGCCCCTGTTTGCCATGTGGCCCTCTGAATGAGGTGTGACAATTGGCGGCAAGCGTTGTGAGATCTGCAAATGTTATTTCCCAATTTCTTGAAGACGAAAATAAGTTCAGCTTGAAGTTAGAATAAATTGCATACAACAGTCAATTCCAAGGGTGGGAATAAACCTTGATACCCTGTCAGATACATTTAAGGACTTGTGTTTTGAGAAAGTGTGGGGGACTCCCACGTATAAGGATTGGGAGACTTGTTAGTTTGTTATGGACAAGTTAAAGAAACTGGGTAATAGGGAAGAAACTGTGTTGGAATCTGAGGAGGGTACAATGTTGGGAAACCAAGAAGGCAGTGCTGTGGTGTCAGGCTCTCCGTCTCTTAGCATAGGCTTCCCCTGGCCACACCCAAGTGGGTTTCAAAATTGTTTTCCAGTGTTTCCCAAGGCACCCCCACACCCACCCACTTTCAAAGGTACAATCATCATCAACTCCTGTGAGGAAAGAAAAAGAGAAAGTCAGGACAAATAAAGAGGCTGGAAAAAGAGAGAGGGACACATTAGTCTTATAAATGGAAAAGCTCAGGATAGCAGCAGAGACAGCTACATTTGGGAAAGGAGATTCCACCTCCGACACTTTAGGAGTATGTGGAAGGCCTGGATATTTTGGATGGGAGACAAGAAGGGTTAGTACCATAACCAGGTGCCTACACAGCTTGGAACATGTCCGCTGTGTTGACCAGAGCGCAGTCTGCATGTCAGTCTCATAATGAGATTTGAACCAAACCAGATTTTCAAGTACTAGAGAAAAAGTCTCCTCTCCATCAAATATCCAATGTGTCACAGTCTGCTAGCATTTCATCCAGAAATGGATGTCCACCACCTACCTATAATTCAACCCAACCAAGACAGAATTCCTGTGATTTTCCAAGAACAAGAAAGAAATACACAAACTTGGTTCCATTACATGGACCATGAACGCTTCAAAACTCAACTTTCACTGAATGCAAAGTCACTTGGATTCACCGTGGTCATCAATTTCACCCCTGAGAAATACATTGCCGAAATAGCAACAAGGACTAGCTCTCTCTTCTAAAGAAAGTGAAAATTATTATTTTTTCTAAAAAGCAACTTCAGAATTGCTGTTCAAGCCCTTCAACTCTTTCATGTGGATAGGGGGATTGCCCTGCTGCATAGCCTCACAGACTCCACATTAGCAGTTCTTATGGACATCATGTACACCATAACATGTCTCATCAATGGCTTGAAAAATACAATCACATCACACCCATTTTCAACAAACTCTATTGGCTTTCCTTGCCGGCACACACTATCTTCAAACCCAAACCAGCTGCATCATTTACAACGCCATCACAGCCACCACTCCTGCATAAAATCTAAACAAGCTCCCCATCTCTAAAGGTTCTTGGCACGCCCAGTGCCAGGACACCCTTGGACTGCAAACAAAGAAGTGTAAAGAAATAAAAACAACATCTATTCACCCAGGACCTGAAACAACATACTCATAACCATCAGGACAGCCACAAAGCTGCTATCTCAACAGGGACAGCTGAAAGAATAGTTCCTTCAGTGCCTGGTTTGATTAATAGGGCATGAAATACTGGGTGTGCTAGTAGTGTAGTAGGTAAGCCTAATTTGGTGGATACAGGAGTAACAATCTTGAGAACCGTATAAGGCCTAAGAAGATTAGGTTGAAATTTGTTGTGACTTTTGAGGCATAAGTGTTTTTTGTAGACAACTACACTTGCTCTCCCAATGTGATACACCTCTTCAGATTTTCAGTTTATCTGCAAATTCTTTATGCCTTAATTTGACCTGTGCTAAATTGCCTTGATCAGTTTTCTGAACGTGCATAATAGGTTTATGAAATGTGTGTGCTGCAGGAACCAGATCAGGTGTTTGAATTTCTGTGTTCATCATTCTAGGGTGTAGACCATAGGTTCAGAAAACAAATGGAGGAAATCCCAACGATTCACTAGAGGAATTATTATATGAGGAATATGCATTCCTTTAAGAATGTTCCTAATTAGCACTATCTTGCAAAGTTTTACAACATAGGTATTGCTCTATGCATTAATTTACTCTCTCGTTCTTTCCATCAGTATGGGGATGATGGCTAGAGAATACACTCACTTCTCTTTTCATGAGACTGATGAGAGATTTTCAAAAATGAGAAATTAATTGTGAGCCCCTGTCAGAAATGAGAACTGCTGGAATTCCATATAATCAAACTGACTGAACAAAAATGTCTGCTAATGTTTAGCAGATGGTAACTCCTTTAGACGAGTAGAATGTGCCATCTTGGTCAGATGATTTACATCTACTAAAATAGTGTTAAAACCCCTCTGGTATGGGAGATAGTTCTACAACAAAAACAAGATAAACTGTGTGCCATGATCGTTGTGGAACTGGAAAAAGGTGAAGTAAACCTGGGGTGGAGGGGTTGCAAGATAAGCTCTGCCTTGGGCACAGATTGCACAAATCTCTTAGCATTCCTGGTTATAGTGGGTCACCAAAAATGACATTAACAGATCTACATTTTTAATTCCCCTGGATGCCCTGCAAGCTGCCAAGAATGACTCAAAAGTAATGCTTGTTCTTGCAAGGTATTTGTGAGTAGATATAACACCTCTTTAATATAAATCATATAAATCATTCTTCTTAATGCCTGCACGTTGTGTTAACACTCTCTTAGTCTTGTCAGAGTCTTGCTCCTTTTGAATTTAAGCAATAAGCTCAGTAACAGACAAACCCTCACCAGTCAAATCACAGGTATTACAGGTGGAGGATGAATGGGATGTTCTATGGGTGCCTCACCACAGGGAGGCAGAGCATTGGCATTTTTATTTCCTGGCTGAAAGGTGATAATGAAATCATAATCATTGGAGAACTGGGCCCAAAGTAATTGTCTGGCAGAAAGGGCACAAGCAGATGTTAGACGGTGGTCTGTCAAAACGATCAATGTATGTTGACAACTCCGGAGGTAATGGTGCCACTCTTCAAATGCCACTTTAATGGCCAATAGCTCTCTATCAGCTACTGCATACTTTATTTTCACTGTTAGAAAAATAAGAAACTGGATGTAGGAGTCTAGTAGTCGGGCCTCTTTGTGACAATACTACTCTTCTAGCGTTTTACGAAGAGTCAGCTTTAACAATGAAAGGATGAGTTAAATTTGAATGGCTAAGAACCGGAGCAGTAACAAACTTTCTTTTAAGGACTTGAAAAGCCTTCTCAGCTTTAGAGTCCCCTTGAAATTGTACTCCTTTTCTCAACTGCTGTGGCATAGTGTCAGAAAACTGATCAATGAAACATCAGTAGAACTTAGTGAAACCTAGGAAGCTGTGCACTTCTTTTACTGATTGAGGACCTTTCCAATTTTTAATTGCTTCAACTTTCTTTCAGTTCATTTGAATACCTGTAGGTAAATGATGAACCCTGGAAACTCTAAATTGGTAACATGGATTATACGCTTCCAAATTTAGGGAAGCAGTGATTATCTTCTGAATTTGAATAGATCAGAACGTCATTGATGTAAACCATCGCCCAAATATATTTATATGTAATACTTAATCTAATAAATATTGGAAGGCAACTGGGGCATTACACCAGCCTAACGGCATGATGATGTATTCCTATTGGCCAAATAGGTTTCTAAAAGCGGTCTTTCAGTCATCACCCTCCCAGATGCACAGCAGACAATATGCGCCCCGTAGATCTAACGTGCTGTAAATAGGTGCGTTTATTTGATCTTATCAAACAAGGACAGAAATAAAGGCAAAATGTATCAGTTTTTAACAGTAATGCAATTTAGAGCCCTGTACTCAATACACACCTGAGCTCCAACCCCTTCTAGAAACAACACAGAAGAGACCAGAGATTGGGATGGGCAAATTAAACCTTTTTCCAGAAGTGTATCCAAATATTCTCTCAGATGAAGATTTTAGCACTCAGTAAGAGTGCAAATCCGGCTGCAAATGAGTGGAGCTCTAGTTTGAAGGTCTATTTTACAATCAAATGTCTAGCCTTTCTCTTATCAATAACATCATCAAAGTCTTGCTGAGCTTCAGGTACAAAAATATCCCTTTCACCCACAGTGCACTGATTAAGTCCCGGTTTAACAATGTCTTCCTGAAATTAATGTTTCTGGCAATTAGGAGACAAAAATGTTAAACTTCTTGAAATCCAATCAATAATTATGTTGGTACAGCTAATGGATTACAAGTATGGCTGGAACTTGGGGCACAGAAATCAAATCAAATCTGTTATTTGTGATCTTTAAATATTGTCATAGTTAACAGAGTCATCCAAGGGACTATGTTACCTGACATAATTTCACCTTAGCTCTTTTGAAAATGGGGATACCCAATTCTTTAGCAAAATAATAGTTAACATATTACGGAGAGCTTTTTACTAGGTACCCACTCTAGTTGCACAGGTCCATGGAAATGAGACATGGAATCCTCAAGAGGAGTTGAGTTTTTTGAAGACCCTTAAACTGTGCCCACCAAAAAGTTGGATCGGAACAACTACCGAGCTCTGGCCTCTACCTCTCCCTCAGTGGTGGTAAAGAAGGACTTAGGTTCCCTTTTGTTTTGCTGGCACATTCCTTTAAAAAAGAATTGCCGGCCTTTACACAACAGAGACTCCGTTTTTTTATCCTGACATCTCTGCCTCTCCTCCTTAGCGGAGTGGCCCACAAACTCAACCAATTTGCATATGTTCGTTTTTTCCACCCCTTTAGGTTCACATTTCTTTTCCCTAATGAGCACTATTCTTCGGTCAGTTCTACCATGATCTGTTTTTCCTTTCAATAAAGAGTGATCCAATATGTTCACCAAATCGATCCGATTTACACAATCTTCCAGATGATTAACTACTTAGGCCAATGAGTTTCTCAAGTTGTCCTATAACCCCCGATAAAAAAGTGAGGCTGTTTTTTCTTTTAGCCATCCAGATTCAGCGACTCATCAATTAAAAGTGGTTAGATAACCAATGAGGTCTTTACTTCGTTGTTTTAGATTAAACAACTCAGTATCTACTGACTGCATAAAAGTACGCTTCTTCATACCTGCCCAAAGGTTTCTATACTTATACAAAAGAAGATAATCCCTTTCAACTAATGGAATGGACCATGAAGCAGCGGTGCCTCCCAGAAAGGAAAGTATGAAAGACAACCATGGTTGATTACCTGGAAAACAAGGGGGTTTGTACATAAAATGTAACTGGCACTGGTTTGGGAAGGTAGCACAGTTAGCCGACTCCCCAAAAAAACATTTTGTAGGTGCTAAAGGGACAGAGTGAGGAGTAATTACATGAACTACTGGGGTTGCACCTACACCCTAACCAGCACTTTCTTCTGGTGTAACATGAAAGTCTGTGTGAACAAAGATAGGGGGTTTTAACATAAATTTGGGTCATGCTCCTACAAACACGGATTGCTTTTGTAATTAATTTAACTGTACTACCAATTGCTGGTTTCTTCCTGAGACTGCTGTGCGGCTTGACGTAAATCTCTGGTATTAGTCTGTAAAGCAACTAATAGACTGACTACTTCAGAAAAAGATGAGTTATGAGATTCCATCTCGCTTAGACAGGATACTTTGTGTGGGCCTGTTATTCTGTGACTAACATGCTTGATTGTGCAATCCTACAGTGAGAGTCAGTCAAAGAAGCTAGTTCCCAATGCCACCCAAACACTAACACAGCCTAAAAGCAATCTGTACTCCAGATCCGATCAGTTCTTAGAAAAAGGGGAATGGGACTGAAGAAAAAGAATAAACATTTCATGTTCAGCCTGGCCTCCCTCAATATGGGTGCTTCTCAGAACTCCTTCAAACTGGTTACCCTCCTGGACGAGAGCAAGTTATGCAAATTTGTTCCTACTAAGGGAGAAGGAGAAAAAAAATGTAGACTAGTGAATATCTGACTACAACACTCAACTCAAACTTAATTGTCAATCATTCATCTTTTTCTTCCTTACCTATAACTTCCCTCTTTCCAACTAAGCATTGAATTCTACTCGCAGGCCGGTATTGGATCTCTTTATATGTCCAAAGGTAAAAGGAGCAGGTGAGTACACTTTTAATGGCGACTATTCCCAATCTATTTTCAGAGTACACCTTTTTAGGTACCCTTGTATTACCCAATTTCTAAATCAGGAATATTAAGTCTGTTGTTATCAATCCAGAAATGATATCACCATTTTAAGTAGCTTTTGCAGCCTTATCTTTTCTATTCTTATAATCACAGGGGAAAAAAGTATAATTGATGACAGCCAGGGACTCAAGCATATCAAAGTCAATAATCAAAAATGAGAAGTCTTTAGGTTCTATGTGATGAACAAATGGCAGCAGTTTAAATATTGATAGTGCTTCCTTATTTGCTGAGCCACTATGATAATGCCCGTATCTTCCATGGACCCTAGAATCCAGGTGCAGACGAGTACCAAGGAAAATTTAGACAGTAGGTATGAATCCTTCACATAACAGAGCATGAACATCTTGCAGCATAAGAGAAGCAGGTGGCTGTTGGTAAGGGTTCTTCGTTCCTATCTTTGCAAATTCCTCCAGATCTCCAAGAGATACTATGCAATGGGCAGTCAAGGAAAAGTGGACTACGCCATGGGCACGAACTTCCAGAAGATAGTAGGCAGGGGTTGAGGAAGAAGAAGCCCTTCCAAGTGCTGATTGGTGACTTCAGTAGAAACAGGATTTCAAGTAAGTATATTCACACCAAAATAACAGGCATTGGTTTAAACGCGAGGACAGGTTTTGGTACAGTTCTGTTAAAAAACATGGCCACTGTTCCCTCAAGGACTCAGACCTCCGAGTGTAACGGCCAACACGCTTGATACAGTCCGACTTGGAAGGCTAGCCTACTTCCCGTTACCAGGAGATCACGGCAGTGGAAGTGGCACTGCAGCTACATGGACCAAGCCTGCCATGACACTTTGGCAACTGCAAGTCAAACCCATTTTAGAAACCTTTAGCTTGATATACTCCGTCACAGTCACACATCCTGCAAGTCCTGCTTTATTTTGACAAGCCGTCCCCTACATATATGTCATAGAAACAAACACATGCCAACCCTGCAATCAGCTAAAGGACATGGGGAATTTTCCCAGCACCTCTTTACAACCCATCTGCTACTTGGACATTATTTCAGGGTTAAGTTGCACCCCATCCGCCTACATATCACCAAGCTGCAAGTCAAGAGATGGCACAATGTCTCCCTCAATTTAAACTGTCATTACCATGATGTTCTCTGTGAAGTCTTTCCAGAGGTATGGCTTAAGTCAGTTCACTTATACACCGACTTTGGCTTCCTTGTAGCACTGCTGTCCACCAGGTAGTTGTCCTTGAATCTTCTCTGCTACCTGCGATTGCTTATAGCATTTATCTTCTAATGCTTTGAACAAATGGGCTTCATCACCAACACTTCCTGACCTTCTTGGCACCCAGTAAGCATCACTTTCAGCTCTTGGCTTCGCTGAAGGTTTTCTCACCTGGGTCATACAGCATCATCAACTTCCTGAGGCCAATCACATGGACCATCACATCCTTTTGAGATGACTCAGACATTCCTCTCTGACTATGGTGAGGACGCCATGACCTAGGTGCTCAATAAGAGGTTTGAACAGACTGAATCTAGCCACTTTCTGTATAATTTCTTCCGTAGGGTAATAGGAGACATGGTAGGAAAACCTCACACTTCCTCTTGAGGTTCTCTGGCAGAGTTGCCATCATTCTTGTTTAACCTTTCCATCAAAACATTGGTTTGCAGGTGATAAGCATGGAGAAGTGATAGGTCACTTCAGCTTGCTCCCACATCACTCACATGTATGAGGTGATAAAAAATGGTCCGTGTTGTAAATCAGTGTCTTGGGAAAAACAATATAAAAAAAAAGATCACCTACTGGAGTGCCCATGCTACCCCCTTGGCAGTCGTATGTTTAGAAGGTAACGCCCCTGCATACCAGGTGGCTTGATCCACCACAACCAATATGTACTTTTTGCATGATGTTGAGGGGGTGGTTAAATGGGCCAACTGGCATCCTTGGACTGGGAATGCTGGGGGAGGCTGCAGGTCCTGTCTTTTGGAGCAGTGCAAGGCCTAAGACAAGCCATTTGATGTTTGTCAGTTCTGTATAAAACCATTATTTTGTTAACTTTTTAAAGTACAAATAAAGCAAACAGAAACTTTTACATTTGTTTTTTCAACAGAACTTCCTGAAATTTGTTCGATCCTCTTTTATCCAAAATGTTTATTTTTTATTCGCCACACCATATGTGAACCTTGCTCTCAAAATGATAGTGAGGCCACTCGAAGGACTGGATTCGTTTCCTGTTGTTCTTTTTTCAGCACATATTTTGAAATGCTTGGCTGCTTTTTACTCACATCTACTTCTACACATGAATACTATCCCTTACACCTTGAATAGTCTCTCTTATGTTAGAACTTGGAGAAAGGGAGTAGGCAGAAAATTAAAATACCCCCACTTGAATAAAACATCAAATCACACACAAGCATGCAAGGTGAGCAAACCGGCCCATCCTTACAAGAGTTCCTGTCACCCTTTCACCCTCCTTCCATCTATTCAGCCATCAGTTCTCCTTCTCTCTCTTCATCCATTCATCTGTAAATCTCCTCACCTTTCCATACATTCATTCATCCTTTCATATACACAGCCATTCTTTCATGCATTCACCCATCATATCATGTATCCATCATGAATGTATGATGTTACAACGTGTGCTGTTACCACGCGGTAGGTAACAACACGGTCGTTACAACGACCGCTTTGTTACCATGCGTGTCATTACATCGCAAGTCGTTTCAACGACTTGTGCTAGGTGGCGCGCTGGACTTAGGAATAGTATACATTACTATTCCTACTCCAGTTAGTGCAACAGCAGGGAAGGTGTTGGATTTAAAATCCAACACATTCCCTGGTGTTGCACGCCACCTAGCGCAAGTCGTTGAAAAGACTTATGATGTAATGCCACGCGTGGTAACAACGCTGCTGTTGTAACGACTGCGTTGTTATCAACCCGCGTGGTATTGCCAGCATTGTAAACGCTGTCTCCCATCCATCATATCACTCATCCATCCTTTCACTCTGCCTTATCTGTTCATTCTTCATCCTGCCAGTCATTCACCCTTCAATCTATCAATGCGATACGAAGAAACTTTATTGTTCGATTAATTAAAATCTTTACAATAAGAAAACATTCTGATAATAAAAAGTTATAAAATGAGATTTGGTAATACAAAAGTTAAAATATTTGTCGGAGCATAGTTACATAGAGTCAAGAGGATACCGGATTTAATTTTTCATAATTTTCCTGACGGCATGTGGTTTCTGTAAAAGAAAATGTGCCATGAGGGGCAAAATAACTTTGTTGCTAAAATGGAGCCATACCGTTAAAACACAGAAAAAGAAACGGGCAAGGTACAAGACCGGAAAAGTCCAGCTGTCCAATCTATTCACTTTAAGGCTCTGTCTAAAAGGAGGATGGTCACTACATGGAGAGGGGAAGACTAAAAACTCAGGCCATGAAGCGAAGTGGGCAGTCGGTAATCCACACAGGGCCGCTAACATGTTGGTCCTGAGAAAAAAATGTAGCGTCTGACTGCATTTATGAGTGGGAAGCAACCCAGTGCAATAAGATGGAGATTTGGTAACTGGCACTCCCACTGCGTTAACCTTTTTGCCGCTCTTGTGGCGAACTTGGTTAAACGGATATTGAGCATTGGGTTCTCTGGGTTCATGGCTGCTAAGATGGCTTGGCAGCAGGAGCCAAAACTAAGTTTATTCTATTTGCCCCGTAGCAGCATCCTTCGATCGTTGAGTAAGGAAGGGCAAATGCACGCCACGTGCTCAATCGACTCCATAATACACCCACACCCCCTGCACATTGGGTTAATTCCCAAAATTTCAGTCGCGTCTACCATTTACAAGGAGTGTTCTAAATAGCAGCGGTGTTTTCGACCCACTTGGCTGGTCGATATTTCTTGCCACAGTATAGCCTCCAGGCTTCCTTCACTTGAAGAGTGCAGTTTGTTGCACAGCTTGATAAAAGCGCCGGCCCCAACACCTCTGTGGTCTAGAAGGCCGAACTCAAGTCTTATCTGAGCTGGGGATGAAGATGTCAGTAGACTCCATGCTCGCTTGACGATTGTTATTATCTTGTTCACCAGACAGGAGTATTTCTCCAGCATAATCTCCTGGCCATAAAATAAATTATTGAAGGTTTTGGCTTTCACGACGGTTAAAAGAGGGGACAAACTTGGGCCAGATAACTGCCTCCCAAGTGTCGTAAGTGCTACTTCAATTGACAGAGCCTTTGCCCCGACTATTTTCTTCTGTTTGTGGAAAGTGCCCCTTGAGTCCAAATAGATCCTCAGATATTTGTAAGAGGCGGTACTTTCAATGCTTTTGCCGTTTAAACGCCACCCTCTACTTAGCAGCTTTCATGTCCCGAAGGTAATTGTCTTTGATAGATTTAATTCTAGCTTGTTGCAGGTTTGTAGGGTGTTGCAGGGATCCTGCTCATGCACAGAACTATGCGCAGGAAACCAGGACCTCAGTGAATTGCGGTGTACCAAAAACTCACCTCAGTACCCAGAACCCCTATCCGACTAGCATCGTGTCTCATTCGTTCTCCGTATCATCTCGAAGCTACCAATGATTAGACAACCCAGAACAAGCGACTTAGAGTACTCTCAGGAATGGTGAGAATCAGAAACACCTTTTCGTTATTATTCTCATATCAGTCCACAACAAGAGTAATCAGAGACACAGTAAAGTTTAAAATGTTTATTTTTAACTACGTGCTCTAAGATGCAGTACTTTGGCTAACATAAACAGACAAATGATTAAAAATAAAACCATCAGCATTGTTACAATACCATAGAAAATGAAGGGAGAAATCATGTTATAAATGATAGTGGAAAATAGCCACCCTCCCCTCACAAGGAAGCTAGTATTATGAAACTAATAGAAGGTCTCTAGGTTTGAATGGGGAACCTCATACCGTAAATATCAGCTTAGGTGAATCACATCACATGATCAGCTCTGCTCTGTGTCTGGAAAAGGTCTTCTCCAAAGTGTCTGAATCATGCATGCAAAATGCAATATTAAAGGCACCCAAGTTTCAGATATTTGCGTCTATGTGTGTGTTATGGCTAAAGCATGGGCCGATCAACATGAATTCAAAAGCATACATTGTTTTTTGACCTTGACGGCTTCTGCACACAGTGTTCAGACTTGGTCGCGGTGCACGTCTAGGGATGTGATCAACAGACCGTTCTCATGTGAAGAAAAAGTAAGCAAGCAGTTTTTCGCATAATAACAGCTACCTGCAGTGTCGTGTGCAAAAGCAGCAAAAGTGACAAGATGGCGTTTTACATCTAAGAAGCTTATGCTAACATAGCAATGTGTGTACATGGTACTCCGTCTCCACTACAAGGGGAGCAGTTGGTTGAGAAGCCTCTGCAAGCCAACCCTTGTGTGGCTGAGCAAGACGAGACCTTCTGCATATAGCAGGTTGCTTACGCGGGTGCCACCAAGTTTTGGAGGGTGGGAATTAACTTCATCAAGTAGCTGTGGTAAATCTGAGATGAAGAGGTTAAAAGGAAAAGGTGTCAACAAGCACCCTTGTTTTACCCCACAAGATGTTTGTATTTTCCTTGAGATGTGGGATACATCTACCAATTTTATATGGATCCAGGTGTTAGAGTGAAGCTGGATTATGGCCTTTAGGAGGGCAGAGGGGATCCCCCATATTTGCAGTTTAAGCCATAGAAGACCCCTGGGCAGATGGTCGGAGGCAGCATTAAAGGCAACAAAGCAACAATGGAGTGGCATTCTTGAGGCCGATGCTTTCTCCGTCAGTACTGATAGTGCGAGCAGGTTTGTTGTGGTTCCTGATTTTGCCACAAAGCCAGTCTGGTTAAAGGTTAAGAGGTGATTGTCAGTGGCCCACGACAACAGCTCTTCGAGCAACAGACTGGCGTAGCATTTTGATTCAACGTCCAAAGGGCTATCATCCTGTAATTTTTAGGTTCAGCTCTCCTGCCCCCATTAAAGATTGGATGAATGATGGCTCCATGACAGGACTCTGGAATATGCTGACTTGACCAACAGTAGGTGATTAGGGGTGCCAGATGTTTAGTCCAAAACTCGATGTCCACCTTGTACAAGGCCTGAGTAGGCCGTATTGGCCGAGGTCCCCATACGACCGGTTGTTGCTTATAATTCGTACCGATCGAGTTATCAGTGCTTCGGGTGTCATTAATGCCTGAAACAGGAGCTCATCTTGCTGGTACGGGGTTTCGGTGATATTTGCAAATTGTGTCTTGGCTACCATGTCTGTTAGTTGCTCTGGCGTTTCGGGATGTGTTGTGCCCAAGTGGGGCTACGAATAGTTTGGGATGATCGAGAAGACAGATGGTGTCAGTTTAGCAGACCGACCCTCTTCATTTTTGGTCACTTTAAAATGGTCTGTTAAAAATGATACCCATTTGTTTTCGCGTATATTGGCACTGCTTTGCCCTCTGGGGCCTTGTATCCTATTCACAAGAGACCAGAATACCTTTGTATTAGGGTTTTTACTTGTATGGATTAATTTTAACCAAAACTGGTCAGAGCATTTTTGTTTATGTCGTATTATTGCTTGCCTAAATGCTTTTTCTGCTTGCTTGTAGTTCGTGAGTAGCTATGCCTCCCTGGGCGCTTTCGGGCATGTTGTATAGCTGAATTACGTAAGGTTTTTAGTTTTTTGGTCTCTGCAGAAGTAGATAATAGGTTCCCAGTTAGGATTTTTCGTGAGGTAGACAGGAATATCAGTACTTTCACTCTTCCAGTTATCATTTCACCATTCCGTGTATCCATCCTTCCACTGATGCATCCAATCATTGTTTCACCCTTTCACCCTTCCATTCACCTTTTCATCATTGTCTTTTCACCTTTCTTTTCTTCCATCCTTCTTTTTGCCTCTCATTGTTTCTTTCCTGTTTCACTATACCCATTTATTGTCTCTCACCCTAAATTTTTCTTTCTTTTCTTTCGCTTGCATACTCACTTTTTATATTTGTCCCTCTATGTGGTTCTCCTATGTTCATAATTTCTCTTTCTGCATTTAGCTGCTCTGTAAACCAAATTTCACACCTTTCTTTCATGGTATTGCCTAACAGTATTATTTATGATATATTTTGTCTGCAAACCTGCTGAGAGTAGAAGCCCAGATTAACTAATTGATGTTTTAATGTGACACAATTCAAGAGCCCCTGGTGTCCACAAGCTGCTTTATTCGGGGGTTCCCTACGCCACTGACTTGGGATTATCTCCTCGTGGTCGACATGTCAAAGGTCGACATGTCCTCTTATCCCCCTGCTCCGTGTAACTGTACAGGATTTACAAGGAAATTAAAAACTAGGAAAACGGAAGGAAATGCTTTTTTGTAGATTTGCTGGTGTGTGTGAACACAATGTAGCTCATTACAGCAGATTACTGGGCCACACAGTAAACAATGCAATCCCACATACCATTAACAGGCTTCCTTCTACCCCATACAATTTCTTCCAGCAATTGATCTCCAACAGGGATAGCATACAACATAGCTGGAGAAGAAGTACTTGCCTCTTCGTGTCCCTCTTACGCTTCTGTTTTTTACTGCAATATACTTTTATTTATATTTTGCATTAAGTTGCTTGTGAATCAACAAGGTTCCAAAGCTGCATTTTTCTCAGCTACCCCGGATGAGATTCTGATCGTAGAAAGTGCATGTTATGTACTTGGATGACAATTTTTTTCTCCTGGTGGAAAGGTGTAAAATTTCCTTGCAATGGTTTCTGGGGGAGACCTGGAATCCTCTGTAAGACCATCTTCCTCTTTTTTATTTCTTACTTCGACTTCTTGTTCTGGATTTGTCCTCTCCTGTGCTCGCCAAGGCGATTTTTAAAGAAGAGAAAGTTTTGTTTCCTCAAAATATAAAGTACCTCAAAAAAATATTCAGTCTACTTTGTTGCAGTACTCTCCTACGGCGAGTGATGAAATTATCTATGCAAAAAAGTCAATATCTATTCGAATGTGGGGCAATACATTCTCGTGAACCCATCAACCACTGCAAGGATCCATTAGGATTTACTGATCCTTTGCAGTTCCTGGTAAATATGCATAGCTGAATCCGGCACGCCCTAGATTCGTGATTCAGACTCCCAGTACCACAAGTATCGCAGGGCTTCAAATGTGGAGAAATTGAAATGTAGCACCTCAGCTAAGACTTTTAGTTGCATTTGGGTAACTCCTACTCTGAAGCAATATTTTACAATTAGTTTTCAAACCAAAAAACTTAATACAAATGTATGGGATTCACATAACTTCTGCCACAGGAATGCAGAAAATACACTTCCACTCTCAGGAGAAGCTGGTCTGGATGCCATTTTAAGCCAAGGGCATCCAAAATGGATCCCAAAGGCTTCAGTATTGGGACTCACGTACAACTAGAGTTGTATTTCACATATGTACTACGTGCATACGCTACACACACGCATTTGACATACAAACGGGATGTCAGAGCAAGGCTCTTTACACATAACAGCTGAACTTTTCACAAGAGAGATATGGAGTCCACATTTTCACTGACACAGACATTTGGTCACACTATAATTCACAAAACATATTACTCTACCATCACCACTTTACGTGTTACACTCAGGACAAGGACAGTAGTCCACTGTCCACTATGAGGGCACGCATGGTGCATTCCTCCAGGTCACAGGAGATGTCCTGGACATCGCAATGTCAAGGGCAGGCCTAAGCTTCTGCTCAAAAGGTAGATTATGACACCAGAGCCAAAAATATAAATAAGGATACCAGATTCACATGGAGTCGGACACTCAAAATAGGGGAACATACCAGATCACCATACGGGAACATTCCATTCCCAACAGAAGAACATCCAACTTCTTTACCACATCTATGATGTGCATAGTAGTGCCAAATAAGGGTGTCTGAGAATGCAATTAAAGAAGGAAACTGAATCCCACCTCATCATATACCCCAGTCCATTTACCTCTTTTAGAAACTGCTCAAACTGCTCATCCAGCTCTTCTTTTGACATTCTTTGGGCCATTATTCAACAATTTATCAGCATCCACAAGTTAGAGGCCTGTAAAAAATAATTAAAGAAAAATTCTTAGCTTCACATAGCTGGCCGTTTTTAGATATAAAGATTAACACAAATAGATTAACAAATTGTTCTTCCGGAGCAGCCACAATTAAAGCACTTTACAAGTTAGTTAGTTAGTTATAACAAAAAACAACCATAAAAGTGGACTAGTGATATGAAAGCACTTTAGACCAAAGTGGAGATAGTTTAAAAAAAAATAATAACAATCAGACAATGCACGATATCTGTAGCAAACAAAATAGGAACATTTCCCACAAAAAGTAATATTGTCACAACAAGGATAATCCCAGGCTTAAAAGATAAGTTAAAACCATAGTGGTAGAAGACACCTAGGTCCTTATTACAAGAACAGCGGTCCATAGAATTCGCTGTGGCGGTCCATAGACCTCACGGTGGCGGTCCGACCACCGTTACACTGAGGGCCCACCAGCAGTATTACAAGTGGGGCGGTCGGGCCGCCACAGGACTGCAGCGGCTGCCGTGGATCTTTGATACTGCGGCTGTCACACAGAGGTCAGGGAGCTGCAATATGCTGGTGTGCCGCTGCGGCACCCCCAAGTATATTATGAATCCGCCGCCCCTTTCATAGCGGTGAGCCCGCCATGAAAAGGGTGATGGAGAGGCGACAAAGGGGGTCCTAACAGGCCCCCCATGCTGCTCCTAGGCCTGGGGGTCCATGAAGGAGGGCACATGTTGTGACCCCTTGGAATTGAACCCCTGTTCCTGCACGGTGTGGCACGTATGCCACACCGTGCAGCAGGGCTGTTACGGCAGCGGGCTCTTCTATGAGTGGACCTGCTGGTGATGCACTCTGAAGACCGGATGACACTTGACAGTAATATCACCCTAGAAGAGGTCAAGGCATCCATCACAAAACTGAAAAAGGAAAAGTGTCAAATGGTCTCTCTAAAAGATACTCAGGGTTGTTCCCCCCCCCCCACATGCTCAACCTTTTCAAGGAGATGAGAGACCGTTATGCTCTACCGCCAAATCTACAATGTGCAACCATTGGCGTGAGTCATAAGCACAGTAAGACCAAAACCAAATGCGCCTCCTACTGCTTCATCTCGCTGTTAAATATTGAAATGAAAGTACTGGCTAATATTTTAGCCTCGAGACTCCTGACATCGGTTTTCCCACTTATTCGTGGAGACCAGTCGGGCTTCATGCCAAGCAGGTATACGAGATTTAACCTTCTGCGCCTCCCTAATTAGATGTTGGCGGTCACTCTGGAGAGAAGACCCCCACATTTTTCTAGCACTGGACACGGAAAAGGAATTTGATGCCATACAGTGTCCCTTTCTCCACCAGGCACTCAGTAAATGTGGTTTGGGCCCCGCTTTCAACAATAGATCTCCTTAATTTTCCAGGCCCCTACAGCGGCTACCCGAGTGAATGGGGTTCTCTCGTTGGCATTTTTGATAGAGCGCAGCACCAAACAGGGTTGCCCTCTGTCCCCCTTGTTGTTCGCCTTTACCATCGAACAATTGGCAGCCGTGATTCGCTACCACCCTGATATACAGGGTTCAAGGTCTCAGCCATCGCTGGGGAGGAGGAAAAAATGTCTATCCTTGTCACGGTCCTTCCCCGACGCGGTCTGCCAGTGGGGAGGTTGGGCGGGGGAGGGGGGGGGGGGGGTGGAACTACACCTCCCAGCAAGCAATTCGGCAGGCAACCGGGTCTTCCCTGGAGGCTGGGCTGATATATATAGCCTGCCTCCAGGGGGATTCGGTGCTTGTCACCTGTGCCCAATCCGTTTTTCCTGGGATCATAGGAGAGTTGTTTCTGGAGCCGGCGCTTATCATGCTCCAGAAGAAGCATGGAGAGCTGCTCGGGCTCGCTACTGGCTGCCTTCCGCCCACTTGTGCTGGAGTGCTGCCAGCAGTCTGGTCGTCTGCCCGTGCTCCTACGTGGAAGGCCGTCTTGTAGTCCTTCGCCTGCGCGGTCGGAACCGGGTGCTCCTGCACTCGTTGAGACACCCGTGGTCCCAGCTAGGATTTGGGAGGACCCGTGTTTGTTTAGCAATGGATATTCTTTTTTTGTATTTTGCTGAGCAACAAGGATTAAGGGCGAGTGCCTCGAGGAGTGCTTCCTCGCGAAGCACGCTCGCCAGCAACATTTAGGGTACCCGGTATCACCTTGGGAAGAGGAGCAGTTCCTTACCCCCGCCTTGTGCATTTTCTGCACTGCCCTGCATACCGATGCTGCTCAGCCCCGTGTCGTGGTACCTGCATGTGTGAGACGTCACACTAAGCATGCTGACTCGGGCTTTATTTACTGACATTGCGCAAGCTCTCAGGGAGAGAGTCGTTCGCACCAACCTTTTGCTTTGCTCTGAACATCACGCAAGCTCTCAGGGAGAGAGTTTTTCCACGCTGACTTTGTTTATTTTCTTTTCCTTTCCATTCGGATTACCTGCTGTTCTAGGTTCCCTGCTTCTGTAAGGATATTGCCACTGGGGTACATGTAAGTTCACAGACGTAGGGAAGGAGAGGGAGGTTGGCTAACACTGTAGGGACAGGAGACGGTGGGGAAGGGCCGAACGTACTCATGCTGGTTTGTTATTGTTTCACCTGCAGCCTATGGTGAGGAACCAACGGGACCTTCCTAGTGTACGCCTCCACCTAGCAGCCCCGAAACCAGAGATTCACTAGGAAGAAGGCAATGGATCATACTAGTCCATTACTCCTTGTTGTTTTTGTCCCCTTTCCCCTGCGTACCGCTGTGCAGGGTGGAGTGCTGAGCCCCTGCGGCCCCGCCCCCTCCACTCCCATTGGCCGCTCCGCTCCCACCTCCCAGCTGCTCCTCCCTCCCTCTTCCCTCATATGGAGGCCGCGAAGCGGCCGTGCAGCGGATGCGCGCAGCGGGCGCGCCTAAGGCAAGCCCGTCTGCGCCCGTCCGCGCCTGGACCGCACCCAGCGCCAGAACCCCTGGACCCCGAACCCCCTGCAACACGAGACTGCACTACGACGCAAACACCCTCCACGCACTCAACACCAGACAAGACCACCCCTGCTACCGGGCCACCCCGAAGCGCACCCAAGGGCCCTTCACCTGCCGGAACTGCAGATTCACCAGCATCCAACCCTCCAAACCACCAGCCAGAGAACCCAACCACCTCCGCTGCATCCTCCTCAACACCCGCTCCGCTCGCAAGCACGCCATCGAACTCTGGGACCTCCTAGACTCCACCGCCCCCGACGTCACCTTCCTGACGGAGACCTGGCTGAACGCCACCTCAGCACCAGACATCGCCATAGCCATCCCACAGGGCTGCAAGATCTCCCGCAGAGACCGCACCAATGGAGTGGGAGGAGGAATCGCCATCATCCACAAAGACTCCATCAAAATCTCAACGAACACCGACGACACCCTCACCACCGCCGAGCACATGCACTTCCAGATCCACACCGACCCCAACACCACCCTCAGAAGAACCCTCATCTACAGACCTCCCGGACCCCGCCCACAGTTCAGTGACACCATCGCCGACCTCATCAGCACCCACGCCCTCGCTTCCACGGACTACATCCTCCTCCTCGGGGACCTGAACTTCCACCTCGAGAATAACAACGACGCCAACTCCACCGCCCTGATCGACAACCTCGCCAACCTCGGACTCAAACAGCTCATAACGACACCTACTCACGCCGCTGGACACACGCTCGACCCCATCTTCTCCGCAAGCCCCCACGTCTCCTTCAACCACACTGGACCGACCACAGATGCGTCCACTTCACCTTCAGAAAACCCACCACACACCACTGCACCCAACAGCCACCACGCCGCCGTTGGGGCAAGATCACCGAGGACCAACTGACTACCGCCCTCGCCCTGAGACCACCCACCGACCCAGACACCGCCGCGACCAACCTCGCTTAGTGGATCAACGACTGCGCCAACACCCTCGCCCCCCTCAAATACTCTACAACCAACCACGCCAACAAGAAAGCCGCCTGGTTCACCGAGGACCTCCGTATCTCCAAGCACACCTGTCGGAAGCTGGAGAAGAAATGGCTCCACGACCGAATGCCAGACAACCACACAGCCCTCAAGAGCGCAACCCGTAGACACCACCAACTCATCAGGACCGCCAAGAAGACCGCCTTCAAGGACCGCCTAGACAACAACGCACACAACACCAAAGAGCTCTTCAACATCATGAAAGAACTCTCCAACCCCAGCTCCAACACCAACGACATCCCGCCATCTCAAGACCTGTGCGACTCCCTGGCCACCTTCTTCCACCGCAAGATCACCGACATCCACGACAGCTTCAACTCCGACCCCTCCGCACCAACCACCGAGTCCACCACCCCTGCGACTACCACTCACACCAGTCGCCTGACCGTCTGACCCAGCGTCAGCGACGAAGACACCATCAAAACCATGAACTCCATCCACTCCGGATCCCCATCGGACCCCTGCCCTCACCACGTCTTCAACAAAGCCAGCACAACCATCGCGCCCCACCTCCGGAAAACAACCAACTGCTCCTTCGAGACAGCAACCTTCCCAGAAAGCTGGAAGCACGTCGAGATCAACGCCCTCCTGAAGAAGCCCAAGGCGGACCCCCAAGGACCTCATGAACTTCCGGCCCATCTCCCTGCTCCCTTTCCCGGCAAAAGTGACGGAGAAGATTGTCAACAAACAGCTGACCCGCTACCTCGAAGCTAACAACATCCTGGACCCTTCTCAATCCGGGTTTTGCAGCAACCACAGCACCTAGACCGCCCTCATCGCCGCCACTGACGACATCCGGACCCTGATGGACAAAGGAGAAACAGCCGCCCTCATCCTCCTGGACCTATCAGCAGCCTTCGACACGGTCTGCCACCACACCCTATCAGCACGCCACCATGACGCTGGCATCCAAGAGAAGGCCCTGGCCTGGACCACATCCTTCCTCTCCGGCAGAACTCAGAGCGTCCGTCTCCCAACCTTCCGCTCCAAGACCACCGAGATCATCTACGGCGTCCCACAGAGATCCTCCCTCAGCCCGACGCTGTTCAATATCTACATGGCTCCTCTCGCCCACGTCGCTCGACAACACAACCTCAACATCATCTCCTACGCCGACGACACCCAGCTGATCATATCCCTCACCGAAGACCCCCACACCGCCAAAGCTAACCTCCACAGGGGAATGAAGGCCGTAGCCAACTGGATGAAGGACAGAAGACTGAAGCTGAACTCAGACAAGACGGAGGTCCTCATTCTCGGACCCACCCCCTCAGCCTGGGACGACTCCTGGTGGCCCACATCGCTAGGCACAGCCCCGGAACCCACGGACCACGCACGCAACTTAGGGGTCATCCTCGACTCCACTCTCTCCATGACCAGGCAAGTCAACGCCGTCTCCACGTCCTGCTTCAACACCCTCCGTATGCTCCACAGGATCTTCAAATGGATACCGCCAAAGCTAACCTCCACAGGGGAATGAAGGCCGTAGCCAACTGGAAAAACCTTGGGAGAGTGATACAGACTTTCCAGGATGACATGGAAAGGGGGTGTACACCACCCCTAACATGCTGGGAAGAGCAGCCATTTTTAAAATGATTACACTCCCAAAGATACTGTATGTCACGCAGAATACCTATTACGCGCTCCATGAGGCCACATTTGCCAAGCTAGAGAGGGACCTGCGCTCCCTGCTATGGTGTGGTAGGTACCCTAGAATAGGCCTCTCCACGCTTCAGCTTAACCCTTACAACGGGGGCACACCCTCTAGGACATCAGGGCTGCACACATGGTGGCAGTGAATGACTGGGCGTTCGCCCTACAGGACCACTCCACCTACAGGCTGGAACACACACCATTTACTAGTCGCTCTTCTCTCCACTTCCTGTACAGGGGGAGAATGGAGTTTGCCAATTGCCGCCAGCCACCCAGGTGGCGATAGAGGCCTGGTGGAAGGCCACCGGCCATATAGCGTGAGCGGGCAAGATGACATGAGACGCCGCACTGGGAGGGTATGTGGTTGAAGGAGATCCAAAAACTTCGAGGGTTTGGAGCCTGGGGCTTACTAGGGATCTCGCCTATAGGAGATCTTCTTGAGGGGGCGAGCTGGTGCCATATGCTTTTCTCCAGAGCGATTACTCCATACATTGCAACCAATTTCTGAAATATGCCCAGCTGCAACAGGCCTAGCAGGCAGAGGGCCTAGAGATGCAGGACTTACCCGACTTCGCCCCACTGGAGGGATGGCTGCTACTAGAAAAGCTCTCTTCCAAAGCTATTTCCCTCACATAAAAAACAGTCAATAACCACTTACCGGACAGACTAGACAAACTGAGCGAACAGTGGTGCCTAGAGGTGTGAGACCTGGAGGACGTGAATTGGGAGGCGGCCTTGATGCACCAGAGAGGTGGCAATACATATGTACCTTCTTCAACTTCCACGTTGGTTGCCGTTACCAAGGCTTGTTGGTTCTCCCTACAGACAACGAACCCTCAACTCTCGACATCCGATGTGGGACAACTTGTATCTGGCTCCTGGTCATCCACAACGTCACCTGGTCCTTACAGCTGCAGTTTCAGCTTCCCTGCAACACTCGAAATCGGTGGGCATTCGTCTTCCGTGCCTCCGGGTCACTCCTGAGTGGCATAGACTCTGTCCCCTCTGCTTGCAGAGATTCTCTTCCTGAATCCACCTTTGGGTTCCATCGGACACTTTCACCTTCTCCAGCAGCGGCATCTTCTTGAAGTCCTCCATTGGGTTCGACTGAGGTTTCCAATGCCACTTCACACCTATGCACCTGGTTTCCCTGGTGTAGGTATCCTGGTTCCTAGGGTACCCATGGGTGGGGTGGCTCTCCAACCTTCTGTCTTCCACTGGGTTTCTTCAGGGTCCACTGGGAAGGGTCCTTTCTTTAAAATTGAAACCGCGAATTAGCCATTGACTTGCATTGATCCCGCAGTCGTGTTCCCACTCTGCACACGGCCTCTGTGGGGCACCTGGTTACTTACCTCGGGTGGTTCCTTGGGTCCCCGGCACTTCTACGACTTCCAGGTATAGTCTTGACTCGAGTCGTGGCTCGCATACCACTATTTTAGTAAATGGTTTGGTCTCCCTCTGGTGACCACTGTGTATTACGTGCTACTTACCTGTTTCTAAGGAAAAGTATTGTGTGCATTGTGTATATCTCCGGCTAGGAGATATCTGTAAGTGTCTTATAATAAATACATGTTTTTATAAATACACTGTGTGGTTCTTTTTCACTTAAGCTATAACCATAAGATTATATTCTGGTGAAACACGCTGCCTTACACTCCTTCTGGACTAAGCCTTAAGGCTGCTCTCCACAACTACCATTTAGAGAGCTTTCTAAGGTTGTCTGAGACCACTAAAATCTGCATAAGGGTTGTCTGGATTGGTGCAGGATACCCACTTACATACGTGTGCATCGTATACCAAGCCAACTTCTCACAGGAAGAAATTAAATGGATTCAATGTTGGTTGAAGTAAGATTCAACAGTCTAAGGGATGACTTGAGTAATTTCACTATATTCTCACGATATACAATGTTCCAATTTCCGTTGGATCGATATTTTGGGACAAGGAGCATTCTCTTAATTGTCGATCTGTTTCGCACTGTTGGTGTAAAAGTATCTCTAGGTCCCCAGACTTAAAATGTATATCTGAGTTGCCTTACTAGATGTACTTGTTTGGAGCCGTTACTTCAGTCCCACAAATGGGTTATTCCGGTTTCTCTTTTAATGGAAAAGAAATACCTATTGTTTCCCTATCTCGTAAGTCATGAGGCAATGGTTTATTATTTTGATTTATTGAGAGAGGGAAAGTTTCTCCAAGATTTGGTTGTTTCACATGAATAAGTTCATTAATCCTTCCCTTGATTCTGGCATTTGCAACAATAATCATTTCCTGTGTGACCCCATCCAAGACTTGGAGTTGGATGGTTCTTTTCTGTTTGTGGATGTAAAGGATGTTTCATTAACTGTCTCAACCATATCTTTTAAATGATATGAAGGCTTTACTAGTGTTAGTTTAGCTGAGAAAATTAGGTTCAAAGTTTGTATACTGTGATAGCTTGAGCTTATACTGATGTTTTTATTCCTGGCTTTCCCCTGCTTTTTTCTTTGCCTTTTTGATAGGACCCTTGAAAAGAGCAGCTGAGAGGTTTCTTTATCGGTGTTATTCACTGTGGAATTCGGAGAAGTAATCTTGCATACCTCCAACTTTGTGTTCTATAGCAATAAAGTAATGTCATACAAGTTCTTTGCAAAATGCCCGACTGGAGATGGGTAAATAACAATAAGCTTTTACTTTTGACATTTTCCTAGAAATAAGGATTTTAGATTCCAAAAATATGTTCAATTAAACACTCATCACATTAGCACAGAAGTCAGAACTTAGTGCTCCTGCAGTGTTAGAAGTGAGTCGATCTATCAGAGTAGATGATTTTCTAATTTTCACATCATTCATTGCTATAACAGTAGACGACTTCAGAGCTACCAATACATCTAACACAATTTGTCCAAATCCATGCTTCACTCTTTTCAAACCAAAACCATCACTAATTTTATTCACATAGTAAATCAGAGGGAATACCTGAGCAAAGTAACACCAGCCCACCCAATAACGACTAGGGCTTAAATAGGCAGTCTTGCAAAACACATAAGAAATTTCTCTAAACGTTGGCTCTTCACCAACCAGAAAACTCATTAGATAAGATAGATCTTTTCACACTTCCTCTCTCCAACAAACACTATTGGCCCAATTCCTCAAGGTTCCTGATGCACCATACAAAACAGTCTAATTCTATCATGCACCATTTTTCCGTGCAAATGCACCTATTAATTTTTTAAGTTATTTTCAGCGTCAATCTGGTCTTTAATTTCACTAGCATATTTCCCATCTCTCAGGATTTTCACTTTTTTGCTCATTATATTCCTTAACAAACTCACACTCTTCTTCACTCACACTACATCAATGCTATTTTTAGTAATGTTAATATTCAAGTTAGGTTGTGCAATCTCCACTACATGTTTAAAATAAGTTACACAATTCATAGGGTCTTCTGATATAGGTAGTTCTTCCAGCGAACCATTAAAGTCCTAAAGATATGGCAATAAAAAGTCTTGCGTATCGAAAACATTAACAAAATCATTACACAATAAAATATTTGAGAGAGGCAATTGGAAATATGTTGCACATTCTTCATCTGAAGATGTGTATCTGGACGAACAAGTTACTTACCTTCGGTAACGCATTATCTGGTAGAGACAATATCTAGCTGCAATATCTAGCTTACCTTTGAATTTCCCAGGGGTCAGGTTGATCCGGAAACTTTTGCATGAGCAGTACCCCTTGTACGTGCCATCCGGTGGCTCCATTCGGCTCTCATTGACATTGTCGATGTTCTTTATGACGTCATGGTCACCTATATAGGTGCCACCTAGGTGCCTGGACGTCAGTACTTTTCACTTTTCCACACCACAAGTGCAGAGCCATGAAGTGAATGATGTAATTGTGTGCCACAACAAGGGGCCTGAAAATGGCCGTAACCCTAGCTCTAACAAATAAGTCAGCAGAACGGGGAGGCACGGGTGGGTCTGTAAGGAATCTGCAGCTATTGTCTCAAACAGATAATGTGCTGCCGAAGGCAAGTAACTTGTTCATCTGATAGACACATCCAGCTGCAGATTCCTTACCTTTCAATAGCTACCCAAGCCATACCATCCTAGCAGTGGGCTGGGGACCTGGCTGTCCAGGTAGTAGTGCTTAGCAAATGTGTGCAGAGATGCCCACGTTGAAGCCTGACAGATGTCCAGGACTGGGACACCCCGAGACAACCCCATGGTCGCAGTCTTGCCCCTGGTGGAATGGGCCCTTAATCCCTCAGGGAGCTGCTTCTTAGCCAGGGCATAGCAGACCTTTATGCAGAGAATGACCCAGCAAGAAATGGTCCTTGTCTGCACTGCCCGACCTTTCTTAGCTCCCAGGCACACCAAAAAGAGTTGGTCATCCACCCAGAACTCTTTTGTGTGGTCAAGGTAGAATGGCAACGCTCTTCTTGGGTCCAGGCATTGGAGACGCTCCTCTTCCTTAGAGGGATGTGGAGGAATAAAAACATTGGGCAGCGTCACAAAGAGACCCAGATGGAATGGGGTCACCACCTTTGGAAGAAATAAAGCACGGGTACAGAGCACCACTTTATCAGCAAAAGTCATCAATGCCTGTAACTCACTCATACTCTGGGCAGATGCTATTGCCACCAGACAGGCTGTCTTAATGGTAAGCAGCAGGAGGGGACAGTTATTTAAAGTCTAGAAAGGAGCACACATAAGAAAAGTGAGGACAAAATTAAGGTCCCACTGCGGCATGAGAAAAGGTATGGGTGAAAACAAGGACCCAGCCCTTTCAAGAACCTATTTACAATTGGAGATTTAAACAGAGAGGGTTCGCCTGCCAGTCTCAAAAAAGCAGATAGAGCAGAAACATAACCCTTAAGCATACTCAAACCAGAGTCCTGCTGGGCAAGGGTAAGAACGAAAAGAAGAACACTGGCGTGGCTGGATTGGCAGCATAAGCTCTGGGAACTTCTTGACATAGAGAAACCGACAGCAATGGTTGACCGCAAACTACCGCATTTGATCAAAATTGAGGGCCTGGTCTATGATTTCTAGCCCGAGACTTCCAGGAGCTCTCATGCCCAACCAACTTGCGGATACTTCGCCTCACCCGACCTGAACACGAAAAAGAATGAGCTGTGGAAACCGCAAACTGGGCATGGCTGCCTCCCATGGGCCCGAAACCATTGCACCCTCCGAAGAAGGATGTTGTCGAATATATCCTATCCCTGTTTTCCAGGATAGTCCCTCTTACCCCTGCCTCCCTACCAACCTTCCCCCTCCCAGTTTATTCTCTCCCTTTACATGTTTACATTAACGGCCACTGGATGTAGGTGAGAGTACGGTAATGTACCATTTATTCCCTAACAAAATAAAATTTAAACCTAAACATTTTTCCAAAAATAAGCTGGAACAGAATGTTTTTTTATCTTCAATGTTGTGATTTCAAGGATTTATTCATACAATTTTGGACAATTGCCCACCATTGAGGTTGGGTCATTGACAGTTAAGTACATGTTTTGAATTCACATACGGTATTGATTGGTTTACTAAGTTGCTGTATGTCTTGATATCAGAATGAAATGCCTTAAATACTAGTAACTAATGTTTGATTAATTGTCCTGATCATGATATTGTTTATATTTATGTATGAAAATACAATTTCAAGGTTGTTAGAAAAAGGTACTATTTTCTTTGTTTCATACGAACTGGTGGTCCATCCTTGTTTGCACTTAAAGACCCGTTCCCTGCTACCTTAGAGAATTAAGCGAGAAATATATGCAGCAATTAACATCATCGTACAGCAGCTACTTTAGCAAAGATGGAGTTGAGGCCAAACTGAGGCCTTTTCAGTCTAAGCCAGAAAAAAACACACTAAAATACATCACAATGATTTTGTTTCAATTGCAATAGCTCCGTGTTAATACACATATATGAATTTGAATGTAAAACAACTAATATTGACATATAACTCAGAATTGTGGAATAACTTCCACACATGCCAGCAGCAACGTGTTCAACATAACACAACCGGACGCCGGTTCTGAGATCTCAAACACTCTTTCTACATAAAACATACTACAACCAAGTACTCTTCGACCAAACATAAAGGTCCACTTGTAGTTGCTTCCGTTTAACGGCTACGATGCTGCACAGGAGCCAGTTGCATAACATTTTGATAAATAATATATCAGAAAAATAATAGCAGCAGCATGGAACAACTAATTTTCTAGGAGTGCAATGAAGGTGATGACTTCATGGTGACCAATATCAGAAACCAGTAAAGAAATAGTATTTAATACTGCAATTAATTATAACTGTGCCAAGACAGGAAAAGTAATACTATCAACATAATTTATAAATAGGTAAGGAAAGTTTGATACCCATAGAGGGTAGCATCTGTGTCTGGGGGTTACAAATACAGATGGCTATGACAAGAGCAAAAGGAAAACAAAGTTTCAGTATCTCCCTTTCTCTCTTAAATGCCACTATTTTGAAGGACACATAGTAAAAATATCACCGTTAATGTGCCACTGCCAACAGTAAAACGTCAGATGTCCGACAGCTTTATTTTGAGATTTAAACAAAATCAGAATGCTAAATGTACAACCTTTCTGTATCAGAGCATATAGTTTACTAAAGAGACGCAGCATACAACACTGTGTATTCGTCCAACAAGAAACAGAATTATAGCCACTCTGCTTAGCACATCAGGATCCACCCCGGACTAGAAAACACGTGCAGGCAAGAAACACTCTTCCATCACAAAAAACACCCCTCCGCACAGGGGACCACACAGCAAAGCTGCCTGACATAAACAAGGGCTGCAGAAACTTGACAAAGGGTCTTCAAACGAGATATACACACAAAGCAAAATACAAAGGCGTGTAAAAATATAATTTAGTGGAGAGTTTGGTATCAAGTTTCTCATAGTGACGCATGCATAAGTGGTGCTTGAGTTTTTGAAGCTGATCAGGGGCAACTCAGTTGAATTTCTTCAATATTTGAAATGTCTTCGATATTTAAAGTAACCCCCAGTGCGCTACTTACACAAGACGTTCCGTGAACTCAACCTAATGTCCCGTGTCCGTTGTTGATCTTTTAACGGGTGTCCATAATTTTAGACATTTGCGTCGCATAGCAACCAATCCCATGGCAGAACATATTGTAGGAAGCGTTTTAGAGTTTGGGAGCGAAAGGAATTGTTACAATGTAAAAAGACCTTGGATTGAACCATTAAAAGCTAGAAACTCAGCCTATCCTAATGCACGGGACAAAATTCAGAATTGCTTATTGGTTGTCGAGGTAGCACGTGTCTCTGTGCAGCTGTTCTCCCACAGTCATTGGGTACCCAGGGTGTTCCTGAGTCAGTTTCGCCCGTTGGCGTTGAAAGCCTAGCTGGAGTAAGCTGGTGGTCATTATCTGCAGTTCTTCCTGGGAATAAACAGGGAGGGCTAACTTGCACCGGGTTACGAAGGCTTAGGGACGGATTTCGGGGGCGAGTGAGCCGTGGTTGTGTTCTGTCACTGGTCTTCCCGGGGGCTGAATGAATGATTTTTTTTTTTGGGGGGGGGGGATATTTATATAGCGCGAAGTCGACCAGAATGTAGGAGGGCTTTATATGAACACCAGTTACGTTACACAAGGACACAATGATTGATGGACGGAACGAAGAAAGACAGACAGCCACCTGGCAAGACAGAGATCCCAATGTTTGCGGACGCCGGCCGGGGCCAGTAGTATCCAGTATGGCCTTAAATTATGGCACGTATCTCCTGTAGCAAGGGCTTTAAGTGGGATACAAAAAACTGTGGAGTCTCTTAAAGGGGTGCGGTAAGTGTAATTAAGGGCGTGGCTTAAAACACATAAGCTAAAAATGTGCACTGTGTGCGGACTGATTGTATTTTTCTGTTTCTGTCATTGCATCCAGCTATATGCTACAACAAGTAACATCATACCTACAAGTCAGGACTATTGGCTTTGTCAATGGTTGTTAGTTGCATAAAATAAATAAGCAGCAACTATGGCTTGTATGTAATATTGAACAAATTTCCACTTAAAGCCCTGGAGACACCACAACAATGTTGCTGCTCCTGAGTTTCAAAAGGAGAAGGGGAATCCAGAGAGAAAATGACTCTATTTAAAGGATTTCCCTTCACACCACACTTTCCGGGCATGACGTCATGCCGTAACTCCTCCACATGTTCACTGGTGGCTCCTCGAGGGAGTGCTGCGGGGGAAGAGGGGGTAGTAAACTCTGGCATATGGCTGAATGTAGTTGAGTAAATAAATAAAACGAATGACATCACACGCTGTATCCCCGATTTGGTGTTGCAGCGTGTGCAATGTAATTTGTTTTATTTATTTATTTACTCTACTCCGTTTGGCCGTATGCCAGGGTTTACTACCCGTCCCGCTGCACTCCCTCGAGGAGCCGCCACTGCACTTATTAGAAGTGTGAACACGTGCACATCGATGTGCCTGCTGTCACTGCAGTCCAGAAAAAAACAGACCGCTTGTGCCAGGGCACAAAGCAGAGCCCAATAGAGACCCGTTTTGAGGCCCCCTTCAAAAAACTGCCGGTGCTCAGCACCGGTGAGGCCCGATGGGAAGAAGCAGGGATGACTCCGGTATCGTAATTAATAGTTCAGTGACATAGCATCTAAGCTCTTCTTGCAGAACAAGTTTTTCAAAGGTTTGTGGTCAGAACGGACCACATAAGAGCTCCCCCAAAGACATTCCTTTAGCTTCTTAATGGCCCAAAAAATACATAAAGTTTCTTTTTCAATTACAGAATATTGTATTTCTGAGCCCTCAAGTGCTCTGGATAAAAACGTGGTAGTAACCTACTTGTCACCTTTCACTTGTTTGAGGACAGCACCCTTAGAGCTGGCATCTGTAATTAAAATAGAGCGAGCAGTAGTGTCAAAACTCTGCAGGGAGGGTGCTGAACACAGTGCTTTCTTGACATCCACAAACTCATTTTGACACTGAGATGACCAACTACATTTTTCACCTTTCTTTAGGAGTGACCTTAATGCAAACGTGCGAGAAGCAAACCGAGGAACAAATTTATTATAATATTCTGCCATGCCTAGAAATTTGACAAGCTCATCCCTGGATTGTGGCACAGGAAGATCTTCAATGGTTTTTACAAGATGATCTTTAGGTCTAACTCCTTCCTTTGTCCGCTTTTGACCCAGATAGTGAATTTCTGAAAGGTCAAATTTGCACTTATTTTCTTGCAAAGTCAAACCCCTTGACTTAAATCTTTCCAAGACTGCCCCAAGTCTATCATTGTGTTCCTTTTGAGATGAACCAAGACATCATCTTGGTAAATTTTAACCCCAGACAACCCATTCAAAACATCTTCCATGGCCTGCTGGAACACAGAGGCTGCAGAATTCAAGCCAAAGGGAAGGCAGGTGAATTTATATGTTCCGAATGGAGTTATGAAGGCTGTTACATTCATGGAATCATCAATTCTGATGTGATGATAAGCAGCCTTAAGGTCTAATGTTGAGAAAACCTCCGCCCCCTCCAATTGCGCTAACATCTCAGAAATATTGGGAAGGGGATATCTGTCGGCAATAACAGCCCGATTGAGGGCTCGAAGGTCCACACATAACCTCACCTTACCAAAAGCCTTGCGCGCAAGGACTCCTGGAGCCTACCAATTACTCGCTTCTGTCTTCACAATGATGCCTTCACCTTTTAATCTTCACAAGCTCATTGTGCATGGGCTCCCTAAAACCAATGGCACACTGCGCACCTTGCAAGTTACAGGAGTGGCATCAGCTCTAAGAGTGATCTTATGTGTATACCCAGAGAGACAACCTAACTTCTCACTAAAGACCTGTTCAAATTCTTCACGTAAATCACTTACTTGTTCAACTTTCACAGGTTGGTCAACCTTCTCAGGTTCAGTGGCAACAAAATCTCTTGAAATAGTAGAGGAAGACATCTCTGAGAATTATACAGGGATCACCACCTGGAACTAAAATTACACCGAGATTAGCTTGATGAAACCAGCTGACTGGCTCTTCTCGGCCCCGCCTCCCTCTACTACAACACGCCTCGCGGCCCCCGCTTCGCGGGTGCCGCTCGTGGGCGTCGACTCAACACTTACCGGAGCAGGAGCTCTACTTTGCCCGAGCCAGTCCTGTGGGAAGGTTGCTGTTGTTGTGGCGCTGGACGCTGTGGGGGTTTGATCGCCGGGACTGCGAGGACCAGGGTGCTGCCGGCGGAAATCATCTAGCACACCTGGTAGCTCTTCTCGGCCCCGCCTCCTCATTGTCATAACTGTTGCTATATACATATCCGCCTGCACGCGCTAGCGGGACGCGCACGGGTCGCTTCCCGGGGCGAAGACCGGGCCGTTTGAGGCCGTTCGAGACTGTACGAGCCTGGGCTGGCCTCCCCCCCCTGGCTGTTAATCTTTGTTAGGCAAACACAATGGCCACTGGATTGTTGCGGACGGGCACTAAGGGGTGCAATGTTATGGGGACATTGGATAGCTTTATAACTCGTGCGAGTAACGTTCTGGCTTATGAGATCGCTGCCACAGAATGTAGATTATCCCTCGATCCATTGCTAGGGAAAAGATCCTCACTGGGAGCTATTGCGCTTGCTCCCTCTCCCGATAACTCCGAGCCCCCCCCAACAAGTGGTCATATAGATGAGGCACCGATAAGGGACTCACCCCCCCCGTTGGTTCTACCTTAGCTAATTTGTTTCTTTCTGGGCCTACTCAGGGTGATAATCATGCCCCCGCACCTACTGTTAACTGTCCAAAAACAAGGTCCATGGTCGACCGATCTGTGAGAAGGAAAAATATTGTGATAAATCCCCCAGTTACAAAGGGTAAGAAACGAGAGGGCGCTATAATGACACATCCCTCCAATAATAACAAAAAATACCACCTCCCAATCCTGCTCACAATACCCCTATGCTAAGCATAGATTCACAAAATATATCGACCCAGGACCCCGAAACACTTACTATCCCTACAACTACAAGTGAGGAAGCTTTGGGGGTGTCGCTTCCCAGTGACTTTTGGGACAAAATGGCTGATGTAATTGATGGAAGGTTGTCTCCTCTAGTCAGGCGCCTTTCTGCCCTGGAAGCGAAATTAGCATCACTAGTTGAAAAGACACAACCTAACACTGCACTTGCAGTATATCCAGCCGCGAAAACATCCAGCCACTATTCAACTACATTGCCCTCTAACATTCCTAGCACAGGGATTACATCTAACACCTCTCGCTGTAATCTAGTTGAGAATATAGGGGAATTAGCTCCTACCGAGAATGGCAGACCTTTCCCTCCCGCTCTTTCACACCAGACTATTGCTTCCACCATAGCTGGCAGCCTTGTAGATCCTTTAACTCAGCCTCCCTCCCCCCCTCTGATTAATCTTAGACCTAACACTCTCCCCAATATTAAGATTCTCCCGAGACTCGATCTTCCGCCAGATTGTACTCCATATGTTGTTGTCCTAACAGGTGTACCCGAACTCCCGAAGGATAGAGCCGAACCTTATCTATCACTGAAGTTTAAGGCATACATTGGATGAATACACATAGACCCTTGCCATCCAACTTGAATGGGGAAATTCTGATGGTTGGAAGAGTTTCCTGGGTGGGTCGGGGCCCGAAGACTATAAGGGGAGACTGTATAGTTGTAACCTTTAGAGACCCAAGGGTGCCAAAATATGTGTTTGAGGGGAGATGGGCTAACTTTGCTAATGGAATTTATACCTCTCCCCTTTCACACTTTTATCCCCTAGGATCACTTACCCATAAGAGGGACATAGCTAATGCGCAACTGGGTAGAGAGAGTCTGGGCTTTGGCCAAATTGGAAATCAAGAGGCTGACACATATCCAATACAGTTCAATATACCCTGTTATAATAGGTTTAGTCCTTTGGACTGTATAGATTGACTGAAGCCTAACTTTGACCAATGGCCTTCCGTGCCACCATCGATGGAGTTAACCCCGAGTTTGGTCATTTCCTCATATTTTATGGCACCACTGGGTTATGATAATAGGAAATCCCGGGATGTTGGTCTTGACCTAAGTTTGGGGGGAAAATCCCTAAGACCCCCTTTGCTAACTTTGGATTATCAAAGATTAGGGGAACCTAGGCCTATTCTGGGAAAGGTCGCTGGCCAGGGCATTTCTTCCAACTTGACCCCGACCCTGTACAAGGATGGTCGCTTTGCAAAAGGGCCAAATAATCGAGTAACGGGGAGGCCAATGGATTTAATATCTCCTAAGCCAGCTGTGCCCTGCTCCCCCACCCATCTTATCAATACGCCCTACCCTCTTCCTCCCACAGATTTGGGACCAAGAGATATTATTAGGGACAGTTTAGCTATCCCCTTGGGCATTACTCTAACCTCCTGTATGATTCACTCTGGTAACCTCACTACCAATCAGGTTGTGGGGTTAAACATTTTATCCTGGAATGTGGCAGGTTTGACACGCCTGTTAGATCTTCCCGACTGGGGCGAATTCATTGATGGCTATGATATCTGCCTACTACAGGAGACTTGGGCATTGAGGCCTTACCACCGTGTAGGGTTCGCTACCTTTTGGGAACCCGCGGTAAGGTCAAAAAAGGGCAGACCGTCGGGAGGGATGCTTATCTGGGTTCGAACTCACCTGGGATATGATTTTAAAAAAATATGTACCGGCTCCCTGGATATTATGTGCCTAGCCATGTCCTCTCAGGATAGCCAGGTGCTGAACCTGATAAATATATACTCCCGTCCAGTGAATTATGGCCAATTGTCTCCCACTCTGGCTAGCCTAGAGGCCTTTCTGAGTACAATTACTAATCTTGAGCATCTTATAATCGGTGGAGACTTTAATTGCCACCACGAACCACTGAACGGGCTATCCATGCCTGTATCCCAGGAGGAGGATCAAGTATGGTATATACCACCACCCAATACCTACCCCACAAAGGCCTGGACGCCATTGGTCCTACAACTCACACAAATCACACTCACCTTTTCGGTGAGAGCATGTAATGGCAGGTTCCCCCTTGATAGCCCAGGTAACTCAACTTTCGAAAGAAATGGGCAATCCTCCATCATTGATTATATTATGATTAGTATGGGATTGTGGCCAAGGATCCTGAATTTTGAAGTTATTAAACGCCATGAAAGCGACCACAACCCCATAGCTGTAACTATGGAGGGCTTTATTACCTCTCTTACCACCGCTAATGATTCACCTACTGTAGTACCTCTGACTATTACTGGTGGAGCACGGAGAATTAGATGGGAGAAGATTGCTCAATCCGAAAAGGATCTTAGTGCAATGTACTCCGAGATTTATCCTCTCCTAGAGAAAACAATGGGAGAATCTACCATATTAGAGGGCCATGCAAATTCTGAGCTATTTGGAACCACCCATACAGAACTTTGCGCCATCCTTGGGACCCATTTTAGCCGAGCTATTAGGAATAGGTTAGCACCCGCGAGGGGGAAGTCTACTTGGTTTAATAAACCATGTAGGGAAGCAAAGTCATTGCTCCTGACAACCCTCAGGAATGGCAATACGTTAGAAATTAAGGAAGCAAGGGCTTCCTTTAAGAAAATCTCCCATGAAGCAAAAAAAGAATGGGAAACTACTAGATGGGAGGAGATCTCATTTGCACTCAAGAACAGGGACCTAAGATCCTTCTGGAATCTAGTTAAGACAGGATCATCAGCCTCTAACCAAGCACTCCAACCCAACCTCAGGGAAGAAATCTGGTGCAGTTATTTTAAAGATCTGTATGCCTCTAACGCACCAGTAGTGAATAAAACCCCCATTTGCTCCCATGCCCGCTTTTCCACCATTCTCGGGCCGGCTCAGATGTGCACTCTCAGCGAGGTTAGAGTGGCTCTTAGTAAAGTACTCCCTAAGAAAGCCCCCGGCTTAGATAAGATCCCAGGAGACCTCTTCAAAAGCGAACCTGATATCTGGGTCCCATATCTCTATGGCCTTTTTAATGCAATCCTAGGCGGAATGCCGTTACCATCTACATGGGCGGGAGCCGAGATAATACCAATTCATAAAAAGGGCTCCCCACTCGATCCGGCTAATTATAGGCCTATTAGCCTAATCGATGTAGCCCAGAAGATTTTCGCTCGCATCCTCCTAGGAAGACTCCAGACTTGGATGGAGGATTCTAACATTTTGACTCCCCTACAAGTGGGCTTTAGAGCCAAGATGTCAACTGTGGACCAATTGTTTAGGTTGCAAATGATCCACTGGAAAACTATTATTCTAGAAGGGGGCAGTCTTTATCTCACGTTCGTTGACTTAAAGTCTGCCTTCGATATGGTGGATCGAAGCCAGCTTTGGGAGCTGTTAAAGGAGATGGGAGTACCTCTTTATTTATGCGACCTATTAGAGCGACTCCATAAAGACACCTTTGCGAGGGGCAGGTTTGGATTAAAGGGAGAACTCACACACCCATTTGGGGTTGAAAAGGGAGTAAGGCAGGGGTGCGTCCTAGCCCCAACCCTTTTTGCCCTATTTTTAAACGGGCTTGTTGAGGATATTTTGGCCCTAAGAGATATAGATGCCCCTAAGTTGGCAGGTAGGAAAATTCCTGCACTAATGTTTGCAGACGACACCTTGCTTCTCTCCAGGACCCCCATGGGGATGGGAAGAGTCCTGGATGGTTTTGCATCCTTTTGCAGGAAAAGGAATCTAGTCATTAATGTTAGCAAGACTAAATATATGGTGTTTCATGCAGATACTACCAATCATCCTACCCCTAAACTGGATGGTCAGCCGCTAGAACGGGTCAATACGTTTGACTATCTGGGCTTGACCCTCAATAATAAAATGGCTTGGGGCCCCCAGATCTCTAAAGTAAATTTAAAACTCGTTCAATTAACCGGGGGCATCTCTAAGATGCTCAAAAATAGTCACTTAAAATTGATCAGCCCGCTTGTTGAGATCTATAAAACCCAGGCCAGGGGTGTTGCTGCTTATGGTGCAGAATTATGGGGCCACATTCCCTCCCAGATCTTAGTTAAGTCAGAAAACAATTTTTTTAGAAATTTATTTGCACTCCCAATGAGTACTCCTATGCAGCCACTTAAGATGGACTTAGGCATCCAATCGATTACGGATATGGTCTCCTCTAGACCAGTAATGTATTGGCGCCGCCTATGGAGTACTCCTGAATTGATAAACTTCCAGGAGGAATTGAAGTCTATTCTATTGATTCCAATGGCAGGTGCCATCCCTTGGCTAGCTTATATAAAGAAATCTCTAAGGGAGATAGGGAGAGAAGACCTTTGGCTTTCCCCTGAGCATGCATGCCTTTCTTTATCAAAGAGATCTTTGGCAAAAATCCTGGAGGAACGAAACCTGACCCACCTTATTCAATCTGCTACTACAGCAAATTTGACCTCTGTTTTTCTTGAGGTCAAAATTAATTACAAATTTGAGCCTGTAATAGATTTGATACATCCAGTTATGGCCAAGAAACTCTTTCTACAATTCAGGCATGGCTCCCTCCCGCTCTTTTCGAGAACAAATAAGTGGCCTGGCTCAGTTTGGCAACCCTGCCCTGGCTGTGGTGCTTCTGAAGAAACTGAGGCACATGTTATCTTCTTTTGCCCGGCATATATAACACCTCGCAGAATATGGATAATCCAACTAGCTACGAATATAGGGGCAAGACACTGTCTAGAACTCCATAGGTTGCTAAAGTATGATACTTCTCCCATATATGTTACTGTGATTGCCAAATTCCTCTTCTCAATGTGGCTAATTAGAAGAAAATTGTTACCCCACTAAGGTAACTTTGGTGTTATTATTCTTATCTTATTAACCGTTCTTATCCTATGTAATAATGAATGTGCTTTATTACACTTATGTTTTACTAATTTTAATAACTGTTGATATTATATTATGTCTTTTTATGCACTTTAGTGGCTAACAGCCGAAATAAAGTTTTCTGACTGACTGACTGAAACCAGCTGATAATATTATCTCCTTTTGAGGAAATATAAATGTTTTCCGCAGTCAACCTCCCTCTGTACTCGATTTTACCCATGAAATAACCATAAAGTTTTATCGGCTGACCACCATAAGCAAGTGGCTTGATATCAGGTTTAAATACAGTTACCCTACCTTTCAGCATTGTGTCAAAGAAGATCTTTGGAACTAAAGAAAATGTTGCCCCAGAATCAAAAAGCATTTTGATGGAATGTCCAGTCACGTTTATATAGTCAACAGGACTCTTACGCTTGTTCAGACCCATTTGAAGTAATACTTACCCCCACAATGTAGTTCATCACAGTCAGAATCACTATCAGTTTGTAGCCAAATTTCTTTTACACGTTTACCTCTCTTGTTTCTTTGAGCTCTGCAGGATTTTGCTACATGGCCCATTTTCCCACAAATGTGACATTTGGAATTTAGGGCAGGACATGACTTATCATTAGCTAAATGACCAATCGTATCACAACGGAAACATCTTGGGTCAAAAACTTTCTTATTTTTGAGAGTTGCAGGTGGATTCACAGGTTCTGTTTTTTAAAAATAAGTTTTTGTCACACGCTGTGCCTTATCACTGGAAGTACCATTCTCCTTTTTTATGACCTCCACACAGGTGAGAGAGTGTTCAATTCTTTTTGCAATTAAAATGACTTCATCTAATTTTGGGTGGTCTTTTTGCCACACTTGGGGCCTCATGTAGGTAAATAAATTTTACCGGTTCTTAAATACCGAGCCGTACCGAATCGGTAAATTAGAATCGGTAAGTTATATGTAGGTAAAAATTCGGTAACAGTTACCGATTCGGTAACATTCGGTAATCACGAATCGGAATTCACCGAATCGGTAAATACCGAGGTGGTATTTACCGAATCGGAAAATACCGAGGTGGTATTTACCGAATCGGAAAATACCGAGGTGGTATTTACCGAATCGGAAAATACCGAATCGGTATGTACGGATTCGGTAAATAAAATCACATGACTTGACGAAACAGCTAATCCTGTGCAACGACAGCCCACCCAACCAGGAAGTGCCCACACCCAGGCAGGTGTACATAATTAGCCGAAGTGGCCACACCCAGGCAGGTGTACATAATTAGCCGACCCTGGAGAGGCTTGGAGTGCAGAGGAGAGGCAGGGAGCCGTTGCATGTGCGAGCGGGTAAACGAACAGCATGTCCAGCCAGAGAACACAGAAAGACGGAGGGGAAAGGAGGAGGAAGCTGAAATTTAGCCTCAAGGAACTCCAGGTGCTGGTGGAGGAGGTGGTGAAGCAGCACCAGAAGCTGTTTGGAAGGCAATCCCTGCAAGTGCCTGAGGCGGAAAAGCGCAACATATGGCTGGCCATCCAGGCGCAGGTCAATGCTGTGGGAGTGACCCACAGGGACATTGAGGTCCTCAAAAAGCGCTGGTATGACCTGAGGATTGTAACCAAGAGGAAGATGGGCGACATCCAGAAGGAGGCCAGCCAGACCGGAGGTGGAACCAACAGGGCACCTGCCCTCACCGAACTGGAGGAGCTGGTGGCGGCCACAATCGAGCAAGAGAGCGTCGTGGGTCTTGGGGACGCCGACAGCTCTGCCAGAGCCGCAACACACCAAGGTAAGACGAAAGCACAGCAATGTAGCCCCCCCTACCCCTATCCCACATCCCCCATTGTGAAACGAGAATCACACTGCAGTCCACACGTGTCAGTGTAGACAGGCAATGCATTCCGGGAGATGTAGTCAGGGCAACACTAACCATGACGTAAATGTTACAGGGCAACAAGGCATGTCACGCACTCGAGGCACAAGGAGACAGAGGACATATTGGAATGTGAAATGATTGATTGTGACGCTTGCAATGCAGCCCTTCGGGGACACTGAGCCAATGTTGTATTTCTGTCCACAGATGTGACATCATGCAGGACAGGGCATGCTGCAGGAGAGACGGCACACCGGCCACAAATATCACCTCTAGCCAGCACAAGTTCAGACCAGGGAGCAGGCCCACTGGCAGCCGCACCACCAACACAGCCAGCCTCGCCGCACCCAGAGCCAGCATCACCTCACCGAGAGCCAGCATCACCTCACCGAGAGCCAGCATCACCACAACCAGAGCCAGCATCGCCACTCATGTTCGAATCACCGGCCACATCTCCGCTTGCAGGTGTGAGAATGAGGAGGCGTCCAGCAGCCAGGCTACGAGCCTTAGACACCTCGTCAGACGACAGCATGGGCCCAGAAGACCGCACCGGGCCCCAGGGAGGGAGCCATGCCACTGTGCCCCACACCTCACAGGCAGCACAGACGGGAGCAAGAGGGCGCCGCAGGTCGCGTGTCCAGAGTCCACCAGCACCCACTGACGGCCATGGTGTCTTCTTTGGGCTCGAGGGCCAAATGTTGAAACAACAGCGCCTGCAATCAAAGGCAGTCATGTCAGTCCAGAGGCACATGCGGGTGATGAAGACAACATTAGTCAACATGGACAATAACATTAGCGGCATGGCTGCGGGCATTCGGGACATGTCCCAGTCAATCCAGCAGTTGTGCAGCAAATTAGATGCTGACATCGAAGCACGGCGCCGGGAACGCCAGAGAAGGGACACTACCAGCAGGGCACTCAACCGTCTGGCAACTGCGACTTCTCTACTGTGCCGGCGCTCTGTGACGATGCAGGAGGGCCTAACACAGTGCTGCAGCGACCTGTCTCGGGGGATGGTGCAGGTGACAAGTGCACTAGGGGTGCTATTGACTAGTCAGGCGTCGACAACTGCTGCAGGGGATGCTGCGGAGAGCATCGACACCAGCAGCAGCATCACACCCCCCGTCCCAGAAGCACGCAGGAGCAGCAGGCGGCTTGGGGTTGGCTCTAGTGAGGATGCACAGGCCGTGCAATCCACCACTGCAGCGCGTATGCGCAAACATTGATGTAGCCCTGCTAAGCCACTTCCCATTGGGTGACGTAACCCTGGACATACTCCTTGTATAGATGGTATATTGCCTGATTGGCCTGTTCATGTGTTCATGGCGTGGTGCCACATTAAAACTACGTCAGGACTTCTCACAACTCGCTGTGTCCCCTCACTTACTCAGAAATAGTTGCATGTGATCTCTGCCCGTCTCTCTCTCCCATCGATTGCAGTTGGCACTCTAGCTGCGTTGCCCTCTGGCTGGCCTGACTCATCCTCGTTGTCCTCAAAATATGTTAGTTCCACATCTGTACCTTTTTTCGTGGCAAGGTTGTGCAGCATTGCACAAGTGGCAATAATCTTGCAGCAGGTGATGGGTTTGTACTGGCGTGCGCCTCCGCTCTTGTGCAGGCAGCGGAACCTGCTCTTCAGTAGTCCAAACGTGCGCTCCACCACATTGCGCGTTGTTTTATGTGCCACGTTGTATCGTCTCTCACTCTGGGTTGCTGGGTGTAGGTAGGGAGTGAGGATGAATGACCGGCATGCATATGCACTGTCGCCTGGATGAGTAAAAGGGAACCATCAGTAACATGCCTCTATACACTATGATTTGCAGGTTTCAAGGGGCGTCACTGTTACTTACCTAGCAGGTATCCCTCTCCGAATTCTCCGGCACTCAGTCGTGTGTAGATCCCACTATTCTGGAAGATGTAAGAGCCGTGGGTGCTCCCAGGAAACTTTGCAACAATATCTGTGATGATGTTCCCTGCATCACAGATCACCTGCACATTGATGGAGTGGGTGGACTTCCTGTTCCTGTAGATGTGCTCTGTATCAGCTGGTGGACAGATTGGGATGTGTGTACCATCAATACAGCCGATGACATGGGGGAACTGTGCCATGTGATAAAAGTCTGTTTTTGTTTTCTGCAGTGCAGCCTGTGTGTTTGGGAAGCTTATGTAGTGGTGCATTCTCTGCATCATGGCATCCAGGAACTTCCTGAAGAAACGTGACAGGCAACTCTGGGATACCCCACCCACCGCAGCTATCACCACCTGATAACTGCCGGATGCCAACAGATGTAGGCTGCAGAGCACCTGCACATGTGGGGGTATGGCGTGCGCCCTTCTTATTGGATGGTCCAGGAGTGGGTGTAGGTCCCTGATTAAGTCCATGATGGTTTCGGGGTGTAGCCTGTACCTCTCATGTATCTCTGCATCAGTCAGCTGGAATAGTGTGATGCGCTGTCTGTAGATTTGTTCCTCCCGTCGCCACACCCTCAGTCCTGCTGCCTGTAGACGTAGGCGCCTTGCAATGACGTACATGGCGGCCATGTTGTCCACGCTGTTGCATTTTGGGATTGCCTATATGCATTGTTGATGGTTACCACCTGCTTTCAATCCGTGTTAATTACCGACTCTTATTTACCGATTTTCCTGGATTTCTTAATTACCGAGTGCTCCTACATGTCATTTTAAATTTTACCACTTCATATTTACCACTTCATGTTTACCGAATCGTTAATTATGTATTCGGTAAATCTGATTCGGTATTTTGGAATTCGGTAAATATGAATCGGTATTTACCGCCTCATATTTACCGAAAAGTGGTTTTTGGACTCCTACATCTCACTTGTCTGAATACCGGTCGGTAACGGCATATTTACCGAAAATCGGCCGTTACCGACCGGTATTTGGCTACCTACATGAGGCCCTTCATCTTTAATTTTTTCTATATTGCAACCCAGCATGAATTGGTCACGAATGCATTCTTCAAGAGACCCATCAAATTTACACTTTGCACCTAACTTCCGTAAATTTGTCACATATGTTTCGACGATTCCTGAGGCTTTTGTATGCGCTTTCCAAAGTGATTCCGTTCTAAAATGGTTCTCACCTTTGGAAGATAATGTTTATTGAGTTTTTTTAAACAAATTTCAAATTCATTTAAATTATCTGACTCATCATCAAACAGGTCAGGAAGATGTTCATATACCTCTTGACCTTCGGGACCCAGACATTGTAAGAGTAAAGCAGATTTTCTTTCTGTGCTTAAAGAGACTCCATAAACACGTGCATTGTTCAGAAAAACCTTTTTCCTCTTAGACCAGCGATTAGAAGGTTCACCTGGATTTGAGAGAAAGAATGAGGCAGCGTGACATTTTGCATTTTCACATATAAGATTCGGAGAAAGCTTTTGTAATCAAGAAAGAAAAATATTTCAAACTTTCACTAACGTAAAGTTGGCAAAATAAGCGATTGTTGCTGCATTAAGAAGTTCCTTGGTGTGACAGTCACCATAGAATTTATTCAACAAAATAAGTGAATATTACTTTTATAAGATCTTGCTTTTGTTTGGTGTGCCAGTCACCGTAGGATTTATTCGTAATAGGCAAAGTGGTGTGCTAATCACCGTAGAAATCGTAATTGAGACAGGCAGAGACAGCAAGAGGTGGGTCTGTCACTGTATGGTGAATGGTGTGCCCATCACCGTAGTGAAACACATCATTTGATAAGCAGAGATATAGTCAGCTTCTTGACATGAATGGTGTGCTTATCACCGTTAAAGGAAACCACCTGTGACAAGCAGGAAATAAAAGTGTGCGTGTCACTGTAGCAAATAGTTTCCCACTTTGTCTTAGAAATAATCAGCTCCTTGGAATTAAGTGTGTGCTTATCACTGTAGAAATCGTAATTGAGACAGGCAGAGACAGCAAGAGGTGGATCTGTCACTGTATGGTGAATGGTGTGCCCATCACCTTAGAGAAACACAACATTTGATAAGCAGTGAAATAATCAGCTTCTTGACATGAATGGTGTGCTTATCACCGTAAAAGGAAACCAACTGTGACAAGCAGGAAATAAAAGTGTGCGTGTCACTGTAGCAAATAGTTTCCCACTTTGACTTAGAAATAATCAGCTCCTTGAAATAAATGGTGTGCTTATCACCGTAAAAGAAAGCCAACTGTGACAAGCAGGGAAAGAAAATTGTGCCTGACTATAACAAAGGGTTTCCCAGTTTGATTTGAAAGTACTGTTGCCACTTTCAATGTGTTTATTCCTTCACCGTAGAAACCTCTATAAACAGGACGTTGTGTACGCGTGTTGAAGTCTTTAAGGGAAAACAAGGTCTCCTAGCAAAAAAGAAGCTCTACGTAGTCAGAGCGGTAGTCAAAGACGTGACTCTTTGTTGTTTTATAGTCAAGGAGACCGTCAGTGGAGCTTGACGCTGCGTGCGATGAAGACACGCGTGCTGAAGATTAGGAAGCTCCTTCTTGTTACGTCGGCTTTCTGCGTGCGAGGAATGTCAGCAATGAATGCCTCAGCTGTGAGACAGCGCGAGGAGATAACGGCAGCAAGTAAATTGTAGTCGCGAGGCAGGGCGGGACATCAATTGTGTAAGTTTGAAGACAGTAGGCGCTTCAAAGTCAGAGGAAGCGCGAAGTATAAACAAGTTCAAGCTTTAAAATGTGCGCAAACCGTACCTTATACTGATCAAAATCATCTTGTGTTAGGACGTTTTGGAGGTAGATGGGTTTGTTTAAGCCAAATCGTCGCCAGTGTGGAGATTCAGGGATGACTCCGGTATCGTTATAATAACTTCTTTATTAATAGTTCATCTGTATAATAATAAACTTCCTATCCACACGACAGCCCATCAGCAACAGACTCGGTGGTTCTAGAGTTCGCACATTCTAACAAGTATAAACACTCTAGATCATTGAGAGATTCTAAACAGAATGTTACAGAGTCAATGTCTGCAGAGACAGAATGTACATTAACTATTACACACGGCCCAGTTAAAGGCCTGCCTGTAGCTTTTACTGGCTGTAATTTTGTTTGTTCTGCCATAGTCACGCTTCATGGGCTCACCTAGACCCTAACTCGGAAGGGGGGACAGGGGGGCGCTAACAGGTCAACCTTTGGAGGCGGGACTAACCCTTCAAACAATGGGCATGTCTAGCCTTGGATCCAGTACAAGAAACTAGCATGATAAATTGTGCATTTTAAACATATTGATAAAAGCTGACAGGATAGATATAAGCATGTTTTAGTCGATGTGACAATGTTTATAGGTACCCAACAACGATCTTAACAAAGGGCAATGAACGATTTGACAACTAAAAAGCAGCATCTACAGATTTCAGTAAAAGCACTGAAGAACCCGTTTTTGGCAAGTTATTATAAGACAGTGCCCCTTTTTGCCAGTGCTCCGAAAATTCCTTTTGTGAATGACTATGAGTTCATGAAATATTTTTAATTTAATCTTCAGAAAACCCCCCGTATCTGACTGTTGACCAAAGGTACACTTTCAGCCTGTCACCGGGATGTTAAAACATATGCTTAACAAGAGTCTGGGGAGATTGGAATAAGTTCAGAGGGTACATTTGTGACCCACCAGGATTAGACAATGTACAAAGGTCAGATTAGAGATGTTGGAGGAAAGGGGATGGGGGCAGTGGGCGGGAATGTTGTTGGAAGTTCACTGGAGTTATGTCCACATATTGCTTTCATAAAGGTAAAAATGTACTGGTGCTGCCAAGAAATAAGTCTGTACAGATCCTGCGAATTGTTGATGCCCTATGTTTCTAATAAAAATAATTTACAAAAAAAAAAAACATATGCTTATATGAGGCGACCACATCAACGCGTCTCAGAATATTGAGCTAAGAGGGTCAACTTACCTGATTTTGTGTTTTGTGACTGGCAAGTCTCAGGTCTGATTCCTAATGCATCTTCCGTTACTCTTGAGATTGAATAAGTGAGTGCCTATCAGATGGCAATATTAACACCTGTTAATTACTCCTTCCTCACCTGCCCGACCCAGTGAGTTAGACTGTCACCATCCCTCTCAGAACCCATGGATATCTGTTGTGGAGTAATCCAAGGATTCCTCTCTGAGCCCCACCCTCTTCAATGTCTACATGGTCCCCCTCGCAACCATTTTCAGAAGCCACGGACTCAACAATGTCTCCTACTGCAACGAAACCCAGCTGGTCCTCTCTCTCACCAATCAACCCACAACCGCCAGAACCAACTTCCACAATGCAATGAAGTTCATTGCTACTTGGACAAAAGACAGCTGCCTCAAGCTCAACTCAGAAAAGACAGAAGTACTCATCCTGGGACCCACCCCTTCAGCCTGGGATGTCTCCTAATGGCCAGCCACTCTGATTTCCCCCACCCGATGGACCATGCATGCAACCTCTGCATCATACTGGACTAATCACTCACTATGAATTGCTAAATCAACGCAGTTTCCTCAGCCTGTTTCCACACACTCCGCCTGCTTTGAAAGACATTCAGGTGGATCCCCACAGAATCCAGAAAGACGGTCATCCAAGCACTCGTCCCCAGCTGATTCGACTATGGCAATGCACTCTAGGCCGGCGTCACTCAGAAACAGCTCAGGAAACTTCAAAACGTCCAAAAGGCAGCAGCTAGACTGGTCCTCAACATTCCCTGCCGCAGCCACATCACGCAACACCTCCGACAACTCCACTGGCTCCTAGTCAACAAGAGAGTCACTTTCAAGCTCCTCGCTCATGCCTACAAAGCACTACACGTTGAAGGACCAACATACCTGAACCACCACCTCACATTAAAAGTCTAGGGCTGCAAGTGTAATCACCTAATATATGCCATTTTCATTTCCACTGCTCTCATGAATTTCACAAATATACAATTCAGTGCTGTATCAGATGATTTAAAACATGCTATCACCGCTTGTCTGCATGAACGAATGAACCGTTGGTTAAACGGTATTCTTAGCAACCTCCATCTTAGATCCAATAAGGCCAGACATATGCAGATTAAATTAATGATGTTCTCTTCGCCAAGTTTACACAGCCTACAAGATGTCGGTTTTATTAGTCTCAACCAGGGCATTGCATGCGCAAGTCCTGGAAGTATTCCAACTCTTGTGCTTATGAACCTTCTTTTTTGTAGCGGGGACCATCCATCAGAGGCAATGTGTAAAGCATATACTCAACACACTCAAACAAAAACACAATGAACACACCACAAAAGAGACTCCATGTGAGATTATATAAAAATATAGTATATAAACATAAAATCAGACCAAAATGACATGTATCATAAATAATGTGCATATTATGCAAATACTGAGATGGCACTCGTTATCCTGGACAATAGAAGAATCAAAGCGACACACATCATAACATCAGTGCATGTAATGCCAGTTTGGTTAGAAAAAACACATAAATCACCAAATATAACCATAAACATATCAATAACAGTAAGGAAACATGGATCCAGGAGGACCAGCCCTCCTATTAGTAGGATTATGGTAATCACTATGGCCTAACTGACACCAATGCCTTGACAACTTTCCTAATTAGCAAGTATTACAGTAATGCACCCTGAAAAGTGTCTCTTGTTGCCCCGATTAAGGCAAGACGAAAATGACATTCGAACTCAGATGAAGGAACACTCCGTAATACACTTTTGGTGCACCACAGAAAGCTAGTGTACGAAATACACTTGTACCCTTTTAGAAACTGTACAGTTATTTACTGGCTCCCTACAGGTGTCAAGTTCCTGATCGTGGTGCCTCCGTAGAGGGCTCACCCTGTAATGCCACCATCAACAAATGCCCCAAAGGGAAGTCCCAATGGGGGTGATGGGGAGAGGAACCCACTGGATGAGGGCGGGGAGACCTCACTGGGTCTCCCATGGTAGGATTGCAACTGGGCAGTGAACGAGCAGTGCAACTGCTGCAACACAGCCCTGTGTAAGAACCTGGCCACGGAGGTCCCTTCCAATCTGGGTGTCAGCTGTGGGAGGGCTCCTTGATTGGGCACCCCACTCTACAGGGGAGATGCCGGCTGCTGTGAGGGTGGCTACACAGGAAAGAGCAGTCACGATCTAGGAGCCGCACCCCAGGGAGTTCCCCAAGCACAGAAAATAGTGTGGCGTCCGACTTCGCAGGTGGTGGTGGGCCAGAGGCACCTCTTCTCTCAGCCTACATGCTGATCCTCAGGCACCCTCACATGTGGACATCACAGGAGTTCCTCCATGGTGCTCTCGCACCTCCCTGTGGTTTCCTTTGCGTCTGCGGCGATTTTCCCCTGGTTATCACCAAGAAAGGCGAATCCGTCCCCACGCGCTGCTTGGAAGCCACCAGATACCAGAAACTGCGCTCCCCACGCACTGAGTGTGATTAAAAGGGCCTTATTCCCGCTGGTTAAAACGGCACATACTGACATCAGACACCGCCCTTGATCCCCAGCAGCACCAACTGGCAGCCAGAAATGCTTCCAAAAAGCGGAGCTCTGGAAAAAACAGTGCGATGAGCTGGATGGAGGCAGGTCACAAAGTCTTTGGGGTCCCTGAGACCTCAGGGGAAGCAGGGGTGCATGCAAACGTGCCCTAGGAAAATGCTGGGGCACAAAGCAAGGAGCAGGCCAGCACAAATTCCAAATGCAGGGTGGCAGTCTCTCCAGCAGCGCAACCGGCAGCAACGCAGCACAACCAAGCAAATAGTTCAAATGACGGTTCCTTCTGGCAGCACAGCAGTCCTCTGGCACTGTGCAGTTTGTAGAGCCAGCAGCGTTGGGTTACAAGTCCATGCAGTGTCTAAAATCATCACCCAGCCCCTGTACTTATACTCAAAACTTTGTTTGATCAAGTGGTGACTTCAAAGGAACCCTTAGAACTGTGCAACAATCCCTTTCAACCCAGCCCTGGCTCCAGACGGTCAGTGGAGGGTAAATCATCCCTTTGTGTGAGAGCAGGGTACAACCTATACAAGTGTGAACAACCTCTCCCTCTCCCAGCCCAGGAATACCATTAGTATGCAGATGAACATAGATGTAACCCCTGTCACACCCAGCCCTTCCAGTGTTGTGGCTGTCTGGACAGTATGCACCAAATGTAACTGTCACCCAGCCCTAGACGTTTATTGGAGTCAGGCTGCAAAGCACAAAGAGTCATAAACCTAGAGAAATGCCCACTTTCTAAAAGTGGTATTTTATAATGTAAAATCCAGCTACACCAGTAAGTAGGATTTATCACCACTATTCTAAACATACCAAACATGGCAATGCCAGTCCTCTCAGATCAGGAATTACCTGTTAAGAGTATATAAGTAAATTCCCAATGCTAGTCTGTGAGAAGAGTAGGCCTCGAAACAGTGAGTAACAAAATAAGCTGTTTGTCACTACAGGTGCATGCCACACATAAAGGTGCATGTCCTGCCTTTTACTCACATAGCACCTTGCCCATATGGCTACATAGGGCCTACCTTAGGGGTAATCTATGTGTAATAAAAGGTGGAATTTAAGGCCTACTCTACAGGCACAGATGTGACTTAAAGCATAATTTTTTGTATTTTGATAGTAGCACATTAGATAAACACATAAGATTAGGCAACATTCTGAAGCCCTTATTTAGAATTTGGCTGACTGAATACTCCATCACAAATGTGGAGGATGTCCAGTGCGCCGTATTACAAGTGCCAAAGTATACAATGTACTTTTAAGAAAGTGAACCAGATATCAGACACGTTTGTACTGGAGTATCCTATATGCCAAACTCTAATTAAGATCCTTAGTGTCATAACAAAAGTTTCTGTGCTGTCCTAAATTAATTCTGGTTGACTGTGCAACAGTCCAAAATCAGACTGATATTTTGAAATTCACATGTTAATTGTTGTAATGTTTAAAGCCTTGTTATTTCTCATGGCATGTTTGTTAACTAGATTTCTTTATTTGTTATTATTTCCTTTGGTGAATGTCTGTCCCCATAACAAGAAAATGATCTGCCAAGCCATTACCAGGGGGGTGCGCCTTCTGGGGGGATTACAGGTGCTGGAGCATTCACTGTAGGAAATGTTGGAAGGACCTTTGGTTTTGAACTCACCTGATTGTCTTGGCACAACTGGGAAAGTCCACCCAGTTGAAAAAGTGGGTGTGGCGTTTGCTGATGCACAGTAGGCGCGGCATACTTCAGGTGGCCTACCCAGACTTGGGTCGGGAGTGGGAGGTACAGAAGCAACAACATAGGGATGCATTTGATCGCCATTGTAATAATTGATGTTGGTTATATGTCTGGACAGTGGTTTTTGTGTTAATACTAACAATGCTTAACTCATTTTCCACATGTAGCTTTGTATGTTAACATGTTTCCAAATTAATTTATGTACTATTACATGCGTGCTTAGCCAACAAGAATGTGCCTAAACATTAACTTTGTTGTTATTTATTTAGTCAAACACTCAAATGGTGATGGGAGGAATGCTTACAGGTAGTCTAATTACTGGCAATCGATCAGGGCATTATTCCGTCCCATCGGTTTTTGCTTTCTATGCCACTTCAAATTAGACCCAGCCATATGGAAATTAGCCATGGTCTTGATCCAAAGGGAACAGTCCAGCACAAACTACCGAGTCAGGTCCTGTCCTAACCAGAATACAAGCAAGCCAAGACCAGTTTCGATCTAGTTGGGCCTCTTCAGTCAGGTGTGGCTTTGTTCCAGTGGGAGAGTGAGCAAGGGATGCACATCAGTGAAAGCATATACTTGCATTTGTAGATGCAGGGCATCGGGTAGGGGTGTAGACCATGCAGGGGATATTGCTGTTCCAACACATTCAAAGTTTATTTGAACATTATGTGTATTATCTTTTTTGCATTCGTGAGCCATTTCATTTGGCGTAGGTCCAGCAATCCACATCAGATGAACTGTGTGTTGAATGCGTATTGCTATTTATGTTATGCTTACAGTCACTGCTTTGTCCACTGTGTGTGCATACATGTTATGAGTATTGATAGCATGTCATCAAAGATGTCCTGAGCGCGAAGTCAAATCTTTCTCATCTGATATTTTGAACCATCAGTCATATTGTATGTCAAAAAGAGACTGGCACTTACCGTCTACTTTAGAGGTTAAGGAATGCTATATGCCACCACAAACGTAAGATATAATGGCCACCTTAATAAAAGTTGCTTAAAGCCCATGTCAATTATAACATGACAGATGGAATATCACATCCAACAAACCATAAATTAGACACATTGTTTTGTTGTCCAGCTACATTAAATTTCATTTCTCAATGTTATCTCTACTTGTAAAATGTTCATTAACATATTTTGTGTTGTCTCTTTATGTGACATTTGTTTCAAATATTAACATTGTTCAGGACATATTTTTTGTGTGTATATTTCCATACTCCTCTTCGTACTGTTTAACTTATTTGTGAATAAGTCTAATTTCAGTTTTTGCCGGAGCAAGTGAAGGAGATGCTGATCATCCTTGGGGGAAGGAGTAGAAGCAGGAGAGTCACCGGAAGTCTGAAATTGGATACACATACATAGAAGCATAGAAGAACCCAGTGGTACTGAGGGGAAAAGGGACTGGTCATGGGCAGTAATTTCCATCTGAGTCAGGGATCAGAATCTGGCCTGCCTAATAGAGTGCCATCGGAAGCATCTGTGCTCGCCCCTTCGAAACCTTTGTCCACACCCCCCACCACTTCCATTAGCACCACCCCCACACCTGCCCCCCGATACCAAGCCAGCACCAAGTCCTAAGCCATACTGCAGTCTCCTTCACCTAATGCACCTCTTTACCCCTGCTCCTGATGTGCAAAGCATAGTGGAGTAGGCACTGGACAGTCTTAGGAACTTCTATGTGGTGCAGACAGCAGTGTTGAATCCCATTCCGGGTGTCAGTAAGCAACTGGAAGGAATAGCTGACATTCTTAAGGACTATCCACCCTGCTGCATCATGACTGCCCAACAGAGTGACCCTTACAGTTCTAGTGGCTTCTTCGGCCCCAGTGGTTCCAGAACCCCTGCCCCAATAGGACCACCTCATTCCATTCCTCCACCTCATCTTATTCCTGAAACTGAACCCCATTCCTCCCTCCAATGCCATCCCTCTACCTGTCCCCATTCCTATATCTCGATTCCTCTACTTACAGCAATTCCTCCAGCTGCCACAAGATCTTACATAATGCCTAAACATTCCTCCCCAGAAGATACAGGCCAAAAATAATCCTGTCCCTCTTCCCATAATCTTGAAGACACCACCCTCTCACAGAAAATAGGTGCCCAGTTAACCATCTGTTGCACGAGGACAGCAAGCCCCACAAGGAGAAGAAACTTTTGTGGAATCTTGGGAGGCAAGACTTGAGGCTATGGCTTGCTGTTTTTAATTATAAACAAATATTATAAATTTAATAGGATACTTTATATCTACTAGCCTAACCGACACACCACCGCCGGACGTTTGACAATTTTTGTCTCTGGTGCAAGCGAGGGAGATGCTGACTATCCTTGTGGGGGGGGGGGACAGGAGAGCCACTGGAAGTCTGAAACTGGATACACAGACAGAAGCATAGAAGGATGCAGAGGTGCTGAGGAGAAAGAGATTGGCCATGTGCCCATATCTCCATTTGTGTCAGTGGGGACCAAATCTGGCCTGCCAATAGGGTGCCATCAGAATCATTGGTGCCCATTGCTACGAAACCTGTGTACGCACCCCCCACTACTACCATTAGCACCACCCTCACACCTGCCTCCCCCGATACCAAGCCAGCTCCCAATCCTAAGCCATACTGAGGTCTCCTTCACACCAGGCACCTCTCTCTGCCCCGGATCTGCATAACCTGGAGGAAGAGTGCACTGGAGAGTCTTAGAAAACCTCTCTGTGGTGCAGACAGCAGCTTTGAAAGCCACGCTGGGTATGAGTAAGTAACTGGAAGGAATAACTGACATTCAGAAGGAATATCCACCCTGCTGCACCATGGCTGCCCAACAGAGTGGCCCTGACAGTTCTAGTGGCTCCTTAGGCACCAGTGATACCGAAACCCCTGTCACACTACCGCCACCTGATTCCATTCCTCCACCTGAACCCCATTCCACCCACTGACGCCATTCCTCTACCTGTTCCCATTTCTGTGTCTCTATTCCTCTACCTCGCCCCCCTAAATTTTGGATTTTTTTCCCATGTTTTGGTAAATTGAACATTGCTTCTGACATTAATTTTTGGAGTACCCAGATGATGAAGATTTATTTTTAATTTTTATAAAAGCAGATTTTTATTTGACAAATCATTTGTCTGTTCTTTATGGTGGCATCAATGTTGCTGAAAATGCTAAATTTTTCCATATGTGATGTTGTATTTCAATTTGTTGCTTATATTAACTATTTGATTCCGTTTCTAGTTATTTCCTAAGTGATACACTGTGGGAGATGTAGCCTTTTCCCTTTCCTATTTGTATTAACAGGACTGGGAGTAGTAGTGTGAGGGGCAGTGTATGTAGCATGCAAAGTGGAAGAATGTATGGATTTTCTTTAGCATTATTTCTTGGCTGACTAATTGCGAGTATGCCTTTAGGTGTGGGCGTTCACGTAGAATGCATTTCCTATATTTATGCACATATACCTAGGTTCCCTATATTAGTGCAGTGTCTGGTATGTGGGTGTTTATCCTGCTGTTGCTTTTGGTTTAATATTTAAACATGTAACATTGCAATAAGTGGCCTGTAATAATATGTATTTGGGATACATGATTGTTTTGTATGATTCAGTACTGTGAGGTAAGTGTGAAGACCAGGAACAAGGGGAGCCTCACTATAGTGACTGACTAGCTATGGTGGTATGTATATTGTAGGTTCACAGGGTGCCACACAGGAGAATAACACAAATTCAAATTATTTAGAAATAATAATAATATGGGTAACGGTGCTGACAGGGTGAGGAGAAACCACCTAACTCCTCAAAACTTTGTGACCAAGGCCAACAAATATATTCAAATTTTAACAACAAATCCCTAGCACACGTTAAAGCAATACATTTTGTAGGTCAGATTAAGGCAAACAAGTAGGCACAAAATATCATAGACATATGTAAGTTTTCTTGATTATTTAATCCAGTATTTCTTCAGGCTGAATTTTTTTTTCCTTAGGACATAAGCAGTCGACACGTGTTTCGTCGCACAACGGGCAATATCCCGCGACTTTTTCAAGGCTGCAATAGACAAATAGACCAATGTATCTCCTTACAACATCGGGATTACATAAGCAAACATTTGTGAATAACAAGAAAAACACATCAGAGAGGCCAGCAAACAAGTGTAAGAAGTCAAACCGTCTGTTATATCCATAAAAGATCTCAATGAGGACTAAAGGGTCCTGAGTAGAGATGGAGAATACCGGAAAATAAAGCCAAAAGAGTGTAACCTTACGTGATACGTGATGTTCATGAGAAGAGACCTATATACGATCAGAACACATCTGTGCTGAGTGGAAGACACCAAACCAGAAATGAAAAATATGGCTAGCCAAGTCTGCCAGAAAGGACAAGATAATACTACGAACGTAAAGCGTAGTTGAAGGATCAAGCATGCAAAGGTGCTGTTATCAAAAATAGCAATGTGCATTCGTGTGTCAAGTGTTACCCATATTGTAAATGTGTGACAAGATGGGTGTTACAAGTACCTCTGTCTTTTAGTAAATAAGATTCTGTAAATAAAATAAAGGAAATTCTATCAGAAATGACGAAATGGCCATAGTCACATAAGACATGGTGCCCGAAAAGTAAGGTAAAGGGTACCTACATTAAATGTGGTTGTAATTCCGTCCCACGAGGGATAAAATTCTGCTAAAATTCAATCCAAAGTTCAAACAATCCGGAAAAGCATAAATGATGTGTTCAATGCACCTGGTAGAGAGAATAATCATGCTAAGAACTGGTGCGTCAAATGAATGGTAAGCACTGCAAGTGAATAAGCAAATCAGTCAATCCAACGCAACCTCAACAAACAGCAGCTAGCATATATGCAGCTGAATTAACCATATAGTGGATCAATAATAACATCTTCAATAATGTCAAGGTAAATGTTATTATCAGGAGGCTCGACGTTAAGACTGTCGTGGACCAGGAATCAAAAGCCCAACCAAGTGCGGAGGACTGGTGCTACAATACATTAAAAACAGTAATCTGCGCTAAATAGATGAACAGGGGTCCCATAAAGGCACAAATATACACTCTGATTCATAAAGTGTCTAAAAAGCACATTCGAAGAGAAACGCACTCAAATATAACCAATATCAAACAATTCTAAAACAGAGTCTAAACACAAAGCAACGTGACTCGCAGTATAAGTCTACAGAGGAGTGGCGCATTAAAAAGGAGCAAATAACTCTCCCTGACTAGAGTGGTTTTGTTGTAATCAAGCTACTTCTGTTTAACCATTACATGTCTTTGTATACTTAAATAAAAAATATTAATATGTTAGTTGTAGTGCGTTTGGGGTATATGTTTGGCGTGACCGTGTATATAGTAAGAAAATGTACAATACATTTTAGATTTTAGGTGGGTGTGTGGTAAATCATGTTTTTATAGGTAGAGTGAGGCATGGGTGCAGACGGAGAGACAGGGGATATTTTTGTTAGGTATTCCTTTGCATACCTAAACGTAGGTTTAGACATTGACATTGTTACCTTCTATTTTTTTGGCATTATGTTGTTGTTCTTTTACCACTGGCACATAGAGTACCACGGTATATAGCAGCAGGATCATAATGTCTGAGTAGGTTGTGTGGGGGTGTGGCCAGGGTTTGGCTATTTATCCCTTTTTCTTCAACACAGGTGTGGTGGTTAACCTGCCATGTTTCAGTTGGTGAAAATTATACTTTAAATATGATGGACAGAGTTTTGACTTTCCCTTTATCCGGCCACCATTTTTAGGTCTCGCCTAGGCAGCGCGTATGCGCTGCTCTAGGAGGGCCTTTAGCCATCAGTCCTCACTTTTCAAGCACTGCACTCATGCTTATGGCGGCATCCACCTTGCGGGAGCGAGCAGCGGCGCGCCACAAGCACGAGTGCAGTGCTTGAAAAGTGAAGACTGATTGTTAGGTCGAGCCTAGAGCAGCACGCATGCGCTGCTCTTGGAGAGGGCCTTTTGGAGCTGACCAGGGCTTAATAGCGCGCGTGCGCTCTTGCGCACCACTTGCAGGGTTGTTTTTCATCTCGGGAGGGATCTGCCTATGTGGATGTGGCCCCTCCCCCCCACCGCTTATGTAATTAGAGAAGCTTCGGCCGCCAAGGCTGCAATCTCTTGATTTCCACCCTGTCACCACCTATAATACCCCTGAAGGATTCCGGACTATCACGTTGTGTAATGTCTATGAACGCTGCTGCTTTCCGCCTATCTGCACATGTTTCAGTGTCCGAGGATGCTGAGTTTAAAGAAAAAGTGTCAATGTTTATGTCTTTATGAACATTAACTGAAACATACCGCACCGGTGCGTGTGGAGTGGACGCTGACGGACTCGTCCAGTTGGCGCCGATTTTTCTGTGGACTTTTAGTTCCCTGAAACTTTCTTGGTGTTCATAGAATGTAGACATTTTCCTAATGTTGCTGTAGCCTCTCCCATCCATGCCCTAGTTTCCAGGAAGAGAACTTGTTAAATAGAAACATCAGAAAGCAGAGAGGTGTAGCTTGGACCAGGGAGGCAGAGCTAGCAGGCTAGCAACACCGCAGGCACAAGCTGCTCGTTGATTTTAATGGCATCTTATCTGAGTTTCAGGCTGAGCTGAACAGGGGATTTCTGAATGGTGAGACTATTCAGGGAAGTCACTAGCAACCCTTTGGCCTTAACCGCCATATCATTTTAGGTGAAGAGAGATTTGCGCAAGGGGTGCAAGGACCCTTACATATGTAGATTAGCTTGTTGTGTTCTGGGAGCGCAGGGGATTAAGTGTTTTGCCCAGAATCACAGGAAGTTAACCCGACACTGGGATTGACCTGCCCGGGCCATGGCAGTAGAAAGTTATGCTTTTGTGTAAAATGCTTGCTGACTGTGTTGAGAAAGGAACACCAGCAGCAACAGTACTGCCTTTTATATGAAATGCTAGAAAACATGGCATGTTTTCAGTTAAGTAACATCGAGCCAGGGTGACCATCTATCCTTCCTTTTATATGGACAGACCGTTGTAAGTTATCTCTAATAAAACAGCATTTGCTTTGATAGCATGGTTGTGAGAAAGACATTTAACTCTGCATTTTCTTCCACCATATTAAGTGCATGCGCACTCACAAATTAAATGTTTTTGCATAGATGCATTATTGAAAAAAAGCAAACCGTTTTTTCGCTGCTGCTACTTTTTAAAAAAAATATTACGGTAGACTCCATGCTAGCCACGCCTATTTGCTTTGTCATTTCTAGCTTTCTGTGTTTGTTTGTTTTTTACTGACCACCGCAAAGAACATATCTTCTGCAATGTAGACCTGCAGATGACACAACATTGTTTGTGCTCTCTGTTGTTTTACGTTTGGCACTAGTATCTGCTGGGCAGAGTGAGCTTGTTTTTACATGTTGTTGTCCAGTGCATTTTCTGCACAGTGGTCACGAGCTGCTAAATCTGTTCATTTTTGGGGGATATTCACTAGGATTAAGGCACTTGTCTTTGTGTCTGTGTGTCAAACAGCTTTGGAATGTGTCCATAACTGTTTCCTGGAGCAAGTATGTGTTCCTGAATTTGACTGCAAGACCCAGTGTGTAGTAATTGTATAGCTCTTCAATCCCTGGCGTCACAGCACCCAGGGTAATGTGCTGCATGGCTAAACACTTATAAGGCCCAAAGTCGAGACCTATTGGCTATGCCAGTGCTTGTTAGGATACTGCTGGTGACATGGTAAGTAAAATGCATGGACAGATGTTGGATTTTTGTCTGACAACCAGCCAATACTAAATAGTGCAGACAGACCTCCAAGGCGACAAACTGTTGAACCGTTTATTTACTTCCCATCTGCCAAACTCTGAATCTACCCCTGCAAGATCATTCTTTTTTGTTGATTGAAATGTTCATTTAATCATTTGATCTTCCCTCACATAATCGGATGGATAGGTTACCAATAGCTTTTCCCCTTCTTCACTTGAGTTTATAAGCAAATTCCATATTTACTCACCGGGCTATTGTTAAAATCTTTCTAATCGAGACTTCAACCTGTAGATTCCTCACCTTTTGTATATTCCCCAGGTGTCAGCTGGATCCGGAAACTCTTCCATAATACCTCTGTGCACCGGAAGCGGGCACTCTGCAGCTTCGCTCTGATGCCGTTCTGCTCTGGAGGTGGCGGCTGGGCCATCAAAGTGCCACTCCTGTACACTGACGTTAGTTCCTTTTTATCTGTGTCATCAGATTCAGATCTAGAGCTTCCCTTATCTCTCAGAGACCCTTCAAGAGATGGTTTCATTAAAATTTATCACAGTGTATAAGGGATGTCACCGCCTAAGATGACAGACTGTAAACCCTATAAGGACTTTCACAAGCAGGTGTTGATGACAAATCCCCATCAGGTTTGCCTTTGGGGTCGGGCCATGACTTCAAGACCTGTGGAGGCTGTGCGTTGATGAACCCAAAGACCATCATGGAACACTAGGCAAAACTCTGTCGCCAAGCACAAGAAAATGCAGCTTCGGGACGACTATAGGTCCTACTCCAATTCTAATGCTCGATCCTGGCCTCAGTCCCAGATTTAGAGCTTCTCTCGTCTCTCAGAGACCCCTTCTTCAAGATTTTTCTTCAAGATGTTTTTGTTGAAATTTATCTCAGTGTGTAAGGGATGTCACCGACTATAATGACAGATTGTGAGCCCTATGAGGACTTTCACAAGCAGGTGTTGATGACAGATCCCCACTGGGTCAGGCCCCAACTTCAAGAGGCTGTGTATTGATGAACCTAAAGACCATCATGGAACGCGAGGCAAAACTCTGTCACCAAGTCCTACCCCAATTCCAACACTCGATCCTGGTCCTGCTCCCATTCCCAGGGTCAGAGGAGCCACTCTAGAGGCCAGTATTTGTCATGCTCACAATCCTCTGGGAAGCACGAAAAACATAAGAAGTTAGAGCAGAGTTCCGCCCCTTTACACCATTCCCACTCCCTTGACAAAACGCATGGGCATTGCCAACTGTCTCGCTCCTGAAGTCGGCCGACTTCGCAGCCGATTCTACGGCTGCTTTTGGCACAACCTGATGTTCCTTGGCTTTCAGTCATGCTGCGCCAGGTCAAAGAGTTCCCTTTCAGCTATGTTCCGACTCTATGGATTCATAATGACTCCCTCTGATGTGTCTTCAGGCTCCAAAGAGCTGAGAGGCCTTCCACTTGGACTACCACTGCCGGGTTTGCTCTTGGCACCAGGTGGACACTCAGAGCCACTTCTACCGTCGACTCCAGTTCCATCGCTTGTCCCCACGCCAGGCCTGGGTGCGTCAATGCCGACCTCATCATCTGAAGAGTTGACCCCGATTGTCTTCTCCAAAGCTTAATCGACACTGCGCCCCGCTCCAACTGAGACATCCATTTCCACACTAGCAATAGCACAAGGAAGGTAGCATTCTTTTCATTCCCTTTTTGAGACAAACTCATAAGGACTATGACCAGGGTGATGAGTTTGCTCAGCCATATACTGAAGACAATTAGTATGAGGTCTTGCAGGAGGCTAGTGAACTAGATTCCTCCCCAGAGGGAGCCCTTTCTCACCTCCTGGCCCAGCCATGGAAGAATCTGCCTCCTAGGCTATGGGATGGCTGAAGTCCTTGACCTCCAGCTCCCTTCCATGGAGGTAAAAACAAACGTCTTGACTGAGGTCCTGCAACCGAAACAGCCTGCATCTTAGCCCCTCCTTCTTTTCATTGAGGCCTTAACTGATACCCTCCTCAGGGCTTGGGCCAGACTTTGCACTGGGCCTTTAGTTAACAGGCAAATTGCCAGGTACGGTCACCCTGCTCCAGGTGATCCGGTGTTTTTTTTTTTTGCAGCATCCTTCTCCAGAGAGCCTCGTGGTGTAGGCTTCCACCAGCCAGACCAACCCCAACAATTTCCCCACCATTCCCCCTGATAGGGAATCAAAGCGAGTGGAGGCATATGGAAAGTGCCTTGTCTCATCAGCCAGTTTGGCTCTGCAAGCAATCAGTGTCTGCTTTTTGTTAGTTTATTGGTTACTGGGACTCAGTGGCACAAGTCCTCCTTAGTTCACAGGAAGACCTCCACCTATCCTTCTGCGGGCAGTTCAGAATGATTTTGCTGCAGCAAAGTTTGTGACTCGATGTGGCTTGGACACCACTGACTCCATTGGGCATGGTATAGGCACCAGCATTGCCATTCCTCACTATGCATGGCTATGATCAACTGGGTTCTCAGGCTAAGGCCACTCCTTTCTGATGGACAAGCCCTTCGATGGGACTCGCACGTTTGAAGACAAGACTGACTCTGCTCTTGTATGTTTTAAGGAGAGTAGTGCTACCGCTGTCTCTCTGCCCAGCATCGCCAGCTGCACCAATTTCATTGTTCCTTTCATGGCTGTACCCAAGGTGTCCCTAACCACGAGCCTGTTCCTCCTCAGCAGAGCACCGACAGTTGCACAGGAGTAGCTGAGAGCCCTCTACGGCCAAGGTCAGTGTGCTGCTCAGTCCTCCACACCCCTCATGCAGCCCAACATGCTAAACCTCTTTAGTGTACCCTTACAGGGTTACTGCCACCCGTTGAGAGGCAGAATGCACCATGCTATCCATGTTGGCATGTGATCATGTCAGACAGGTGGGTCCTGCAGATCGTCCACAAAAGCTATGCTTTACCCTTCCTTTCTTCCCCGCCGTGCCTTCCACCGTCCACTCAGCGGCTGACGGAGGACCATTTCCCCATTTTACCACAGGAAGTGCAAGCCCTTTTGTCCGAAGGGGATATCGAGAGGGTTCTAGAAGTAGGGAGTGGTTGTTATTCCTGATTCTTTCTTTGGCTCAAGAAGGACAAACGACTTTGGCCTTTTCTAGATCTGTGCCCTCCTATTGCCTTTCTCTGGAAGCAGAAGTTTAAAATACTCACCCTGGCCGAGGTCTTGTATGTTATTGTTAGTTATAAGCAAATTCCCTTTGGAATAAACTTAAAAAACATATACACTATAACCGAAAACAAAGCAAATATAGCATTCATAGATTAAATATCAGAGAAATACTTTTAAAACATCTAACACATCAACTTAAGTAGTACAACATATTTCTTTAATAAAATCACATAAAAAGAACATTAGATTGATCCAAGAAAATGCATTAATACATTCCATATGCTCCATAAAATCCCTTCAACATATATTGCACCATTACATAAACATAAAAAGTACAAACACATATACAAGAGAAAACACAATTTCCGACTCCTAAATTAGTCTTTTACAAAAACATATCATCTGAATCAGTGAAAGAATGGTCTGGTTAAACTTCTATTTGTAAAATACCAAGACCATGTTCCCTTAGAGATTATGTCCTCTGAATAGCGTTGACGCGTTTCAATGGTTTTTATCAAAATACTCCCATCTTTTTCAAGACAAATAGATTCATAGGGTTTTCTCTATCTCTTGTTTCCTTCATTGTTAAAGATCCTGTGTAGAAATTAATATATATACAAATTGATGATTACCTTTCTGTTTTGGGTGCAATTTACCGCTTACTTCATTTACTACTAAGGTGCCAATACAATATCATTTTTCAGTTACAACCAATCACATGTGCATGCATATCTACCTACATTATACATAGTCACTTCTATTATAGAAACGAGGAAGTACAGATTTAATCTTCCAGCTATTCCGTAGTATCGTTATCTCATCCCCTTAACATCTCCATTTTTTACATAGTAACACTTCACCTTGCCCTACATAACCTTTTCAATGCCTTCAGACTTCATTAATCTTCGTCTGTTTAATGCAGTTAATACTGAGTTAATGTGTCATATTAACATTGTTTTACACAGCTGCCCTCATTCCATTGCCTTTATTATGACTAGATTCATACCTTATAGAGAGATTTATTGTTAACCTCGGTTTTATATTAAAAGTCATAATCCAGTCTGTGACTGTTGTTTAGTGGGACCTAGCACCTACTTAGCATCTACTTGTGTCTGCTGTGACCGTCCTGTCTCCCTCCGGCCGCCGCATTTGCCATCATCGCGGCCGCTGTATGGAGGGGGACTACATTTTCCCAGGCTCCTGAGCGCCGAGGCCGGAAGCCGGCGTCGTATCACACGCGCCTGGAGGCGCTTTAAATCTCAGCGCAGCCTCGGTTGAGCGGGCGCCATAATCCAGTCTGTGACTCTTGTTTAGTGGGACCTAGCACCTACTTAGCATCTACTTGTGTCTGCTGTGACCGTTCTGTCTCCCTCCCGCCGCCGCATTTGCCATCATCGCGGCCGCTGTGTGGAGGGGGACTACATTTCCCAGGCTCCTGAGCGCTGAGGCCGGAAGCCGGCGTCGTATCACACGCGCCTGGAGGCGCTTTAAATCTCAGCGCAGCCCCGGTGGAGCGGGCGCCATAATCCAGTCTGTGACTCTTGTTTAGTGGGACCTAGCACCTACTTAGCATCTACTTGTGTCTGCTGTGACCGTGCTGTCTCCCTCCCACCGCCGCATTTGCCATCATCGCGGCCGCTGTGTGGAGGGGGACTACATTTCCCAGGCTCCTGAGCGCCGAGGCCGGAATCCGGCGTCGTATCACACGCGCCTGGAGGCGCTTTAAATCTCAGCGCAGCCCCCGCGTCGCGGGACAGCGCGCGGGCAGCGCCGGGCTAAGCCCGGGCAAAGGGCGGGCCGTCTGTGGCCGTCAGGGGATGAAGGAGGACGGGACGGGCCACCCCCCTTAACACCGGTATTCAAGGACTTGCACTGTGACATGAGTGACTATCGTCATCCCTGAGACTATTATTGTGTTTTTTAGTGTCTGAGCTCGGGCTGTTTTGTTCACTATACGTGCATGAGTCATTGCTTGTGTGATTAACAAGCCTCCATTAGCCAATTCTGACGTGGCCGCAGTGTGCTCCATCGAAAGACAGGGTGCTTTAAATAATAATAATGGCTTCTTCTCTAAGGTCAGGGAGAAAGATCGCCTAGGACAGTATAGGGGGTTCTGTGTTTGGGACCCTCGATAATTTCATTATAAGAGCGGCTAGTGTCCTCGGGCATGAAATTACCCTTACGGAGAAAAGATTGTCCCTAGAACTACTGGCCAAGAGATATTCACTTGGTAATATAATGTCTGCTGTCTCCCCTGAGCGCGTGCCAGCGCGAAACCCGGTTTCAAGTATTGAGATCGTGGGGTTGGATATAACTAATCATAGCAGTTTAGATACCACCCCTGAAAGTATTTTCATTCTAGAGAATAGACCACCTGCCGTGAAATCCATTACCAACCCCCCGTTGACTCCTGTTATAATACCACCGGTTGTTAACTTGGAAAAAGGGAGTACGACCCAGCTTATTGTGGGTAAAAGAAATAGGAAAAAACAGGGAGGTGGGATTCAAAAGGGAAGATGCGCTAAAGTGTTTAAACCCGACATTACTTCGAATGTAATCCCCCCCCTAGCCACATTTACGACATCTTTAGTCGCCCCTAGTCTTAGATCAAATAAGCCAATATCTTGCCAGTCTTGTGCTAACCAGCCCCCAAATGACTTCTTGGAGACCCTTCAGCAACTGTTAAAATCATTATTGCTTCCTATACTCGAGAGAGTCAAACAACTTAGCATTAATGTTGGGAATTTGGAAAGCACTGTGCTTGCCAATTCGGCTACTTTAAATAAATTCATTGAGTCCACTGCTGTCCATGGGCCAACAACTTCTCTAGGTATAGTGACAAACGCCCAGAAAGTTTTGACTGACACTCCTCCTCCCATCATGCCTAGTCATCTCCAACCTGGTTCCACCTCTACTATGCCCATTGAGTTAGTAAATCCACCCGCTTTGGACTCTACCAGGGCAGAAGGTCAAACGCTCGATGGAATGGGTAGGTTGGAGATGGCCATTAATAACCCTAGATCCCAGTCCAATAACAGAGGGATTACCGTGTCCCGGAGTGATGGTCTGTTTTCTAAATTCCCGTGTATTAACTTACCCCCCGAATCCCTACCGTATACGGTAATCTTGGCAGGTGTTCCGGGGATATCCCGTGATAAGTCTGAGTCCGATAGAGAGCTCAAAAACAAGGTCATACATTGGCTCAACAAAAATAGGTCTTCCCCTCCCAATATGAACACGGAAATTTTGTCTGTTAGAAGAGTGTGCTGGCTAGGTACCAAAAACAAGGATGTGGAGGGTGACTGCATAATCACAAATTTTAGGGACCCAAGAGTGGTTAGTTATATCTGCAGCCAACCCAATACCCAGGGTACCAGCGGGATTCTTACTTTTGATCTGTGTTATTTCTACCCCACCATCCATCATGATATATACAATGCTCATACTGATGGGTGGGAATAGGGCTACTAGACGTCCATATGGCCAAATCAGACAGGATTTTCCATTCCCCTTGCACAATCGATTCGGACCATTGAGTGGCATGGAGGGGGTGGACTGACTGGTAGATAATAACATGGGTCTAGACTGTGAAATAAACATGGGGTATGGAAGTACTAGCAGGGTGGAGCAAGTATTTTGTAGTGGTAACTTGGGGGGTATTCGGGAGCTGGGAGCGAACAACTAAGCATTCCACCTCCTATATCATTTGTGTTACTTAATAAACCAGATTTTCCTTTTCTACCCCCTTTTTCCTCTGATTACTCACAAGGTAGAAATCTACCTTGCAAAAAGCCAGCCGTTTTAGTGCTAGCTCCCCATGTTAGTGAGGCCCAGTGTGACATGGCTAATAACACATGCTCGGAACAAAGCCCCCGTGAGATAGGGTCCCTACTTTTTGGCAAGAACGCCAATTTGATTAACCCCCAGGTCTTGTCTCCGCAACATCTGTCTGCTGTTAGTGTTCTTCAACAGCTTACTTTGGTCTCCTGGAATATAGCTGGCCTTAGGAGTAAAATCTCCATAGATGAGTGGTCCGCATGGGTGGAAAAACATGACATCCTGGTTTTCCAGGAGACATGGTCAGTTGACCCGGTTTACCTATCTGGCTACCTTAACTTCCACAAAGCTGCTATCAGAGGGACTAAGGGAAGACGCTCAGGTGGTCTTAGTATTTGGGTTAGGCAATCCATCAAGTGTAGACCCACAGAATTAATCATAGATAGCCCAGATCTTTTAATATTATTGTTGCACCTCCAGGGCAGCCCCGATATTATGATTATTAATGTTTATAATAGAGGCCAGCCAGGAGGGCGTGGTTCCAACACTTTTCTCCTTCTTGATGGGTTTCTGGAAACTGTTAGCCCCGATACTAATGTATTGATATTGGGGGACCTTAACTGCTGTTTTGAGCCTTTGATTGTAAATGGGGAAACATTTATGACTGATGTGGATGCTCTATGGAATATTCCTTTTCTTGACCTTCCTCCTGTCAAGAAGTGGACTGAGTCCGCTATTCAGTGGACGAGTTTGTGCCTGGGGCGTGGCTTTAGGGCGGCAAATGGACGGACTGACTCTGATAAAATGGGTCGGGACACATTTGACGATGGCTTTCGTCATAGCAGAATTGATTATGCCCTCATCAAAGTGGAGTTTTGGTCCACCCTTAGAGATATGGTGATCCTGGATCGCCCCGCGAGTGACCACAACCCCCTAATTTTATGCCTTTCGCCTTGTATTGCCCACAGAAGTGTTGAGCAAACCGAGATAGCCACTGCTGATGCCTTTCTTACTAATAACCTACGTAGAGTGCGCTGGGACAGGATAGAAATTGATACTGGTGCTTTAGAGGAGATCAGTATAAAAGTTTCTTGCGCCTTGAATGGCCTGCGCTCCCTCTCTTCCCAAGTAGACGTCAACGGGGAGATCACAAAAATCCACAAGGTCTTATTTCTGGGCCTACAAACATATTTTTCCAAACCCACCCAAGTAAAAAAAAAAACTCAACCAAAGCGCAATCATTGGTACAATAAATTGTGCCGTGAGACTTAAATCAAGATCATGGGTGACATTCAATTAGCTAGACGCAATTACCTTAAAGCCAAAACCCTGGCCAAACAATCCTGGGATAACAACCATTGGCTAGAGCTCTTAGCTGCCAGTAAACTTAAAAATATGACTAAGTTTTGGCATATTGTAAAGTGGGGTAACTCACTGAAAGCACAGGTCCCCACTAATCATGTTCTTCCTGAACTATGGGTAGAGCATTTTGAGTCGCAGTTTTCAGGTTCTAACGTGATTGGTGAAACTACCCCTCATATGTTCCGTGATATGACCAACACGCAGAACCTTACATTTGATTGCAGCGAGGTTGAAGCAGCTTTAAACCAGATACCCTGTGGAAAGGCACCTGGTATGGATTGTGTCCCGGCGGACCTTTTCAAACACGACTGAGGAAACTGGGTACCATATATTGCCTTTTTGGCAACTGCCATAGCCATGGGGGCTGCTATCCCCGAATCTTGGAAAGGCGCAGAGATACTGCCTATATTTAAGAAGGATGACCGTTCATGCCCTGGGAATTGTCGCCCGATTAGTCTGATCGACTCGATCCAAAAAATCATTGCTAGGATGGTTTTAGCTAAAATTCAGATTTGGATTGAGCAGGAAGAGATCTTATCCCCCCTTCAGGCTGGGTTTAGATCTTGTATTAGTACCATCGACCAGGTTTTTAGGTTCCAACTGATCGTGTGGAAAACGGTTTACCTAGGCGGTGGCACTTTATATGCCGCTTTTGTTGATCTTAGGTCAGCATTTGACCTAGTCCCCAGGTCTAAACTATGGGGGGTCCTAGGTAGATTAGGGATGCCTCCAGCTCTTTTGAACATTGTGATTAGGCTACATGATGCAAATTTTGCTCGGGTAAGATGGGGGAATCAAGGGCAGGTCACAGATAGATTTGCAGTAACGCGGGGTGTCAGGCAAGGGTGCGTCTTAGCGCCAACCCTGTTTTTGTTATTCATTAGGGTTGTGCAGTATTTTTCAACTATTTCAACAGACGCCCCTTCCCTAGGCGGTAATAAGTTTCAGTTACTTATGTTTGCGGATGACACCCTCCTATTATCGCAGACGCAGATGGGTTTACAGGCGGCTTTAAATAAGTTTGATGACTTCTGCCGCGACCATGACATTCAAGTCAATGTCTCAAAAACGAAGTTTATGGTTTTTAATAAGGGTGGACGAGTGGCAGGCCATGTTATGATGAACAATGAGAAGCTGGAACAAACTAATGTTATGACCTATTTGGGGATCGTCCTTGAAAGTAAATTGAGTTGGAAGCCCCAAATTGACATCTTATCTCTAAAGTTTGCCCAGCTATCCGGGTGCTTGGTTAAAGAGCTGAGTCTGTCTCAGACTAAAAGGATAGGTCCAGCCATGAAGATTTATAACACCAGGATCAGTTCGGCGATTCTTTATGGCACGGACCTCTGGGGGTTTGCTGACCTTTCTTCTCTGGTTAAAGCCCAAAATAAATTCTTGAGGAAAATCATTGGTCTTCCTAGCTCAAGCCCCGTGAAACCACTACTATTGGATCGTGGGTGTCACTCAATAGAAGATATTGCCCGGTTTAAACCAGTGGCACTATGGAGAAGAATTTGGACCACACCAGAACTAGCACCATATGCTAAGGCTATTCAGGATATCCGTTCCATTTTGGGTTCGGGAAACCTGGCTTGGTTTAAGCAAGTTAGATTGCTCCTGGAGTCTATGGGCTTGGGAATTTTGTGGTCTAATCCCGCTGACAATCTTTTCCCCTCTAAAAAACTACTTAAAAGTCTATATTGGTCTCATATTCAGCAGAAACATTTTAGTCAAAATTCGGCTACCTCTCTGACCGGTATGTTTCTGGTGTGTAAAAGTGACCCTTTACTGGAAGAATACTGGGATATCATCTGCAAGCCCAGTGACAGGAAACTTTATCATCAGCTAAGGGTCGGCTCCCTACCAACTAGATCATTTACAAAAAATTGGAAGGGGGGGGAGTCTGAGTCTTGTCATTGGTGTATTGATCGCAGAGAAACAATTGGACATATATTCTTCGAACGCCCTGCTTACGCCGTTCCCCGGGCGAAATGGCTTAAACCCATTTGTCGTAATATGGGCACTAGAGTGGGGTCAGTGGCCCTAAGACTATTGAGACATGACACGAGTGAACCCATCGTAATTGCTGTGGCCACATTTTTAGGTTGGGCATGGATTATAAGAGCAAGGTCATAATGGTAGTAATGTGTCCTGTTTTTATCTAGTTTTTTTTACCTTCATTGTATTGATTTTAATCCTATTTATAACTGCGGAGTTTTAATGTTTGTTCTTAATGGGAGAGTATCTTTTATCACATTTTAACCTTTGTGCAAATGTCTTTTATGATGAATTTAATCGAAATAAAGACTTATTGACTATGACTATTAAAAGTCAAGAGGATAGCCTATATTGGAGCCCAATAGACACAATCTTAAAAAGCGGACCCTCCACCTAGTTACAATAAGAAAGTAAAGATGGAATAACATTGTTACATATTCACGGCTAGAGTCTTTCTTACACTGTATAAGGAGAAAGAAGTGCTGAATTCATAACATATTTCTTTATATCTCGTAGATAACCTCTAATATTGAGCGCTATCATTCTATCTGGCTCCACTTATTAGTGATCTTCTTGTCCCCTATGGTGGAGTATAAAACCACATTAGCCTAAAAGGTTTCTCCCTCTTGCTATATATAAGCTGATAAGTAAAAAAGATGGAACCAGCGATATCATACCTTATGTCGCTGTGGGATTCAAAAGCACTAAAGATGCGCAGTTCTTTTCACCATCCACAAGATAGGAGCGTGTGGTTCTTCCACGTATTTTTATCAGTGTAAGAAAGACTCTAGGCGTGAATATATAACAATGTTATTCCATCTTTACTCTCTTATTGTAACTAAGCGGAGGGTCCGCTTTTTAAGATTGTGTCTTTTGGACTCCAATATAGGATTTCCTCTCGACTTTTAATATAAAACCGAGGTTAACAATAAATCTCTCTATAAGGTATGAATCTAGTCATAATAAAGGCAATGGAATGAGGGCAGCTGTGTAAAGCAATGTTAATAAGACACATTAACTCAGTATTAACTGCATTAAACAGACGAAGATTAATGAAGTCTGAAGGCATTGAAAAGGTTATGTAGGGCAAGGTGAAGTGTTATTATGTAAAAAATGGAGATGTTAAGGGGATGAGATAACAATACTAGGGAATAGCTGGAAGATTACATCTGTAATTCCTCATTTCTGTAATAGAAGTGACTATGTATAATGTAGGTAGATATGCATGCACATGTGATTGGTTGTAACTGAATAATGATATTGTATTGGCACCTTAGTAGTAAATGAAGTAAGCAGTAAATTGTAGCCAAAACAGAAAGGTAATCATCAATTTGTGCATATATTTATTTCTACACAGGATCTTTAACAATGAGGAAACAAGAGATAGAGAAAACCCTATGAATCTATTTGTCTTGCAAAAGATGGGAGTATTTTGATAAAAACCATCGAAACGCGTCGACGCTATTCAGATGACATAATCTCTAAGGGAACATGGCCTTGGTATTTTACAAATAGAAGTTTAACCAGACCATTCTTTCACTGATTCAGATGATATGTTTTTGTAAAAGACTAATTCAGGAGTCTGAAATTGTGTTTTCTCTTGTATATGTGTTTGTACTTTTTATGTTTATGTAATGGTGCAATATATGTTGAAGGGATTTTATGGAGCATATGGAATGTATTAATGTATTTTCTTGGATCAATTTAATGGTCTTTTTATGTGATTTTATTAAAGAAATATGTTGTACTACTTAAGTTGATGTGTTAGATGTTTTAAAAGTATTTCTGTGATATTTTATTCTATGAATGCTATATTTGCTTTGTTTTCGGTTATAGTGTATATGTTTTTTAGGTTTATTCCAAAAGGAATTTGCTTATTACTTGTAAAGAGTACCTCATCCCTTTGGTCAGAAAGGGGTCTCTTTCTGTATAATACACCAGGTCTTGTATGCCCTCGACTCTGGAGACTGGATGGTGATGTTGGGCCTAAGGGATGCCTATTTCTATTTCCATGCTTCTGTCCTGCTGGCCTATTGGCGCTACATGGGGATTGGGGTGGGAAAGGAACTTTTTCAGTTTGCTGTGCTCTCCTTTGGTCTCACCAGCAGCCCTCGGGTGTTCACGAAAGTGATGATGCTGGTGACAGCACGCTCTTGTGGTTCAGAGGTCCCAGTCTTCCTCTACCACAACTGGTTGCTGAAGGCGGGCTCGCCCCAGAGAATCGTCAACCACCTTCAGACTGCTGCAAACCTCCTTTTTTCTTTGGGGTTCCCTATAAACGTACCAAAGCCACTCCTGACTCCTTCTCAGACTCTCCACCTTCATCAAAGCCATTCTTGGCACGGTTCGGTTTCATGCCTTTCCCCCGGGTAAGAGAGTCCAGGACATTCAGGCTACGATCTAGTTCTTACAGCCTCAGTACTGGATTTCAGTGAGGTCGGCTCCAAGGCTTCTGGGACTGGTGGCTTCCTGCTGGTCAAGCACGCAAGGTGGCATATGCAGGCTATGCAGTGGTATCTGAAGTTCCAGTTGGGCCAACATCAAAGGGACCTCCCCCACCATGTTCAGCTATCGAAGGAGACTGTGAAGGATCTGCAGTGGTGGCTACTGGTCCACAATTGGGTCAGTGGCAGACCCCTTTTTCTTTCCCAGCCAGAACTGACAGTGTGACTGGTGCATCTCATCTGGGCAGGCGCGGCCACCTGGTAGAGGTGCAGATCAGAGGCCTCCGTCTTACGACTAAATCACGGCTCCTTATCAACCTTCTGGAGCTGAGTGCCATCAGCTTGGGGTTGAAAGTTTCTCTGCTATCCATCAAAGGTAGGCTGGTATAGGTGCTCACATACAACACTTCCACCATGTGGTACTGCAACAAACAGGGTAGGGTGAGGTCAAGGACCCTGTGTCAGGAGGCCTTGAGCCCCTGGAAATGGCTGGACTACCAAGAGATCTTCCCGGTGGTGAACCACCTAGAGGGCTCATTGAACACCATGGTAGACAAACTCAGCTGGCGGCGCCTAGCGGATCACAGGAGGAAGTTACACCAGGAGGTGGCGTAAGGTCTGTTCCCCGAATGGGGAACATTTTGGTTAAATCTGTCACCACCGCTGAGAACACTCCAGCGAGCCATCACTTCTGCACATTGGAGTTTCCAAGGCGTCTCTTGCTCTGAGCCATGTTCCTCCTTGGGTGGAACACAGGACTCTTGTATGACTTTCGAAATACCATTTCTGCTCTGAGTTCTCAAGAAGGTCAGGACCCACAGGACCCAAGTCATCCTATTGGCTCCAGATTGGGCTTCAAAATGTGTCCTCAAATCAGACCACCCCTCTGGGAAATCTGTTGTTGCAGCAGAAGGGTCGAGTCTTCATCTCGGCCTGCACAATCTCCACCTTTGTGCATGGAGATTGAGCAGCGCAGTCTGAATGCTTTTGATCTCCCTCCAGAGGTAGCGGATGTCATCTTAGGAGCCAGGCAACCCTCACCAAAGCCTGTATACACCTGTTGCTGGGGCCAGTTTGTCCTTTTGTGATGCCCCAATGGGATCTCAGTCTCTTCCTTACTTTTTTAATGTGCACTCCATTCGAGCCGCTCCACAGCTACCTCCTAAGGCTTCTCACTATCAAAACTATGTTCCTCATTGCCATCACCTCAGCAGTGTGTGAGTAAGCTTCAGGCTGTCTGTATCAATCCACCATACACCATCCTCTTCCCCACAGAAGTGCTTCTGTGAACTACTGAAAGTTGTGATGCCATTCCACGTCGATAAAACAATCACCCTGCCGGTATTCTGTGCTCCTCCTCATCCCTCTAAAGAGAGGGCGAGCTCTCGGCTTCTACATCAGTCATATGAAAGACCACTGCGTGGTCGATGAGCTCTTCGTTGGGTTCACTGGAGTGAAAAAAGGCAAGCCTGTGCAGGAGCATAATATGTTACTCTGGATCGTACTCTGCATTAAGATCTTCTATGGATTGGCAAAGTAGCAGCCTCCGGAATGACTGCAGCCCTATTCTACCAGGGCCAAAGCTGCTACCACTGCATTAGCATGCAGAATCCCTGTCCTGTAAATCTGCCAGGCAGCTCTATGGGTGTTCCTCCATCAATAAATCAATCGGTATTTGTAAACTGCTGCTAATCACCTGTGAGGACATCCAGGAGCTAGGTTTCCTGGGCTCAGTCAAAAAAAGGTATTGAGTCCCTTTCTGAATTCCGCTATCAAGGGGGATGTCCGGAGGTGGAGTAGAAGGTGATTCCCGGACTTGGGGGCATGGTAAGAGAAGGAATTACCTCAGCCTTGGCTTCAGCCGATGTGCAGTGTCTGCACAAGGAGGATGGAGTGAAGGTCCCTGGATAATTGGTGAAATTTCTGGTAGTGGTTGATGTATGCTGGACCTAGGTCGTAGAGGGCTTTGTAGGTGTGTATCAGAATCTTGAATAGGCATCTTTTCAGGATGGGGAGTCAGTGGAGGTTCCTAAGTTGTGGCGTGAATCAAGTCAGTTAGGTCAGGTTTAGCATGAGTATGGTCGCTGAGTTCCGCATCTTCTTGAGTCTGAGTTCGGTGGTGATTCCTGCATGCAGTGCATTGCTGTAGGCCAGCTGGCTAGTGATTAGTTCTTGAGTGACATTTTTCTCATGCCAATGGGGAGCCCTTGGAAGATTCTTCGGAGAATGCGAAGTGTGTGGAAGCAGGCGCAGGAGACTGCGTTGGTCTGTCATTTCCCAGTGAGTTTGCTGTGCAGGATGATCCTGAGGTTGCAGGCGTGGTCTGTCCATATGGGAGTGGGTCCGAGTATGATGGGCCACCAGGTGTTGTTTCAAGGGGAGGCGTTGTTGAGAAACATCAGCACTTCAGTCTTGTCAGTGTTGAGCTTCAGACAGTTGGCCTTCATCAAGTCGGTGACATTCTTCATGCAGTTGTGGAAGTTTGTCTTGGTGGTGACTGGGTCTGCTGAGTGTGCGAGGATGAGCTGGGTAATGGCGTAGGATATGACGTTGAGATCGTGGGTTCTGATGATGTCGGCTAGCGGTGTCATGTAGGTGTTGAAGAGGGTAGGAATGAAGCTTGATGGATGCAGCAGATGGTGCTCATGGGTTCCGAGCCAAAGGGAGGTAGGCGGATTCTCTGAATTCATCCTGTGAAGAACGATGTGATCCATCTAAGGACAACTCCCTGGACGCCAATATGGTGCAATCTCATGACGAGTTTGTGGTGGGATACGGCGTTGAATTCTGCAGAGAGGTCGATGAGTATCAGGGCCGCCGTTTCTCTCCTGTTGAGGAGCATACGGATGTTGTCAGTGGTTGCAGTCAGGGCGGTCTATGTGCTGTGGTTGGAGCGGAAACCATATTGGGAGGCATTGAGCAGGTTGTTTCTCTCCAGGCGTTCAGTGAGTTCCTGGTTGATGGCCTTCTCGAGGACTTTGGCGGGGAAAGGGAGCAGTGCGATGGAGCAGTAGTTCTTAAGTTTTCTGGGGTCGGCAAATGGAATTGAGGAGAGGTCTGACTTCTGCATGTTTCCCTCAGGAAAGGTGGCTGTGGTGATTAATGCATTGAGGATGGTGGTGAGTTGGTGGCTTGCTTCCTAGGTTGAAGAGGCGTTGGAGGCAGGTGTCCGTGGATGCTCCCAAGTGGATGGAGTTCATAATGGCTTTGGTTTTCTGTGTGGTGAGCTGTTCCCATGCAGTGAGTGGCTAGTCAAGGGAGTCATCTGTTGGAGTGAGTAGGCTGTGTAGGTCGGTGGGTTGGGGCTCAAAGTTCCTTTAGATGATAGTTGTGGAAATAGTTCACTAGAGTGTTGCAGAGTTCCTGTGAATGAGGGATCATGTACTTGGTAGCCATTGAGCAGGAGAACTCGCCGATGATGCTGAAGAGTTTCTTGGATGCAATTTGCTAGGGCATCTTTTTCACATCTTTGAATTGATGGCGTTTGTTGAGGGCTGACTTGAAGGTGGCTCTGTGTGGTGTGTCTGCTGGTGCGCTATCTTCTCACCAGTTGTTCGCAGCTGTTTCATTGTCCTCGGTTCTTATGTGTACCAGCTGGCTTGTATGGTGGATCTGCTGTCTTTACTGGTTTGATGGGGGCAACTAGTTTGGCAGCGTTGGTGATCTAGGTAGTGATGTTCTGGGCTGTTTGTTCCAGGTTGGTTGCGAAGGTCGGGCTGGGTGGTATTGAGGGCGTCCATCCATTGGGCCCGTGTCACTCTGTTCCAGCTGCGGGAAGAGGCGTTGGGGGTGGGTGGGGCGCTGCACGGTGATCCTGCGATGGGGAAGTGGACAATGGAGTGGTCGTTCCAGTGAGTTCTGTGGTATGGCTGTATTTGACTCTGTCGCTGGCCATGAAGATCGAGTCCAGTGTGGGTCCTGCTCTGTGTGTGGGTTTTTCACAAGGGTCTATTGTCTGGAAATCCAAGTCTGCCGAGACGGGCACTTTGCCCACTCTGTCTTGCAGGACTTTCTAGTTTGAGTCCATTCACAGCCCACCTCCAATTAGTTACTAGTTTGGTATATATTTCAGGTGAGAATTCTGTGGTTAGAAGTCTCTATCAGAAGAACAAATTACTTAACTTAGGTAACGTTCTTTCTGTTCGAGACTTTATCTAGCTGCGGATGCCTCGCCAGCCTTCCTGTCCTCCCCATTCTGTGATTGGAATCTATCCCTTAATTAGATCCCAAGTCTAGGAATCTACACACTAGCCTAACAGTTTGCTTTTGGAGCTCCACGTCTTGGGAGCAGACAGTCTCGAAAGTAGTTGGCTTCAGCGTGCAGGCCCGCACGTCACTTCCATAGAGGAACAGTATCAGTATGGAGCCTCTTGTAGGAAGTGTCTTCCTTTAGGCACGGCTGTGTGGTATTTATGCAGCGGTTATGAAGCATTTGCTTGCAACCAGCTGTGCTGAAGTGACATGGAACATTGGTCATTTTTAATCTTCTTTGTTCCGCCTTCTCCAAGCCCTCATATTGTCCTGCCCTCCTCAGCTCAATAAGCTGCTTTTACTCTGATTACACTTCAGAGCTCTTCAGTACATGGTATGTTTCCTCATGTTTAACTGTACCTCTGCTGGTTCCTCTAATCACTAATATATAGTAGAGGCACAACATGTTCACATGCGTTTTTCAAAGATTAGAGCATATTTGCTAAAATAAATTTACTATGCTTCCTCCGAGCTCAACTTTGGCAAAGTTTAAGCCAATTCATTCAGCCTCATAATGCCTTCGAGTTCTCTAAGAACCACAGGCTTCGTCTTGATTGTATTTAAAGTGACCACATATATTATTATAAGTTACAGAGGACATCCTGCATTTGTGACTCCCAAAGGTCCATTTCTCTTCAGTACACGCCATTTTGTCTGACATTCATAGCAGCCATGTTTTAGAAGGCAATGATCGATCTTTTTGCTGTCACTCCCAGGGTGGAATTTCTTTTGAAGATTATATCCAGGTATTTTCAAGGGACGTAAAAAAACATGATGGGCAGCTAAACATGTATTAAACATTTTGATGAGTGGGCTTACTCGCAAGGGAAACAAGCATTGGCATAGCCAATAGGGCTCGCTTTTGGGACCTTATAAGTATTTAGTTATGCAGCCCAATATCCTGGTGCAACAACAACTGTTGTATGGCAAAACACTTATAAGGTTCCAAAGGCGAGACCTATTGATTGCCAATGCTTGTTGCTGTTTTTGTGGTACTGCAATATATAGGGATGTTATTTGTCACAGTTTACAGTTTGGATTAGATCATTGATGACACTATTGTTCAGAGGATCACAATGTCTCCAGTGGCAACTTCTTGCTGCCCAGGTCGTGCCGAGGGGTTCCTTTTCCGGTGGTTCTGCTGTCCTGATCGAGCCGAAGGTCCTGCTGCAGTTGTCTTCTCCCTTTGTGTGTGTGGTTGTGGTTGTGTGTGTGGTTGTGGTTGTGTGTGTGGTGTGTGTGTGGTTGTGTGTGGGTGTGGTTGGGTGTGGTTGTGGGTGTGGTTGTGGGTGTGGTTGTGGTTGTGTGTGTGTGTGGTTGGTTGTGGTTGGTTGTGTGTGGTTGTGGTTGTGTGTGTGTGGTTGTGTGTGTGGTTGTGTGTGTATGTGTTGTGTGTGTGAGTGTGTGGTTGTGTGTGTGTGTGGTTGTGTGTGTGTGGTTGAGTATGTGTGTGTTTGTGTGTGTTTATGTGTGTGTGGTTGTGTGTGTGTGTGTGGTTGTGTGTGTGTGTGTGGTTGTGTGTAGTTGTGTGTGGTTGTATGTGTGGTTGTGTGGTGTGGTTGTGTGTGTAGTTGTGTGTGGTTGTGTGTGTGTGTGGTGTGTGGTTGTGTGTGTGGTTTTGTGTGCTTGTGTGTGTGGTTGTGTGTGTGGTTGTGTGTGTGTGGTTGGGTGGTTGTTTGTGTGTGTGTGTGGTTGGGTGTGTTGTGTTTGTGGTTGTGTGTGTGGTTGTGTGTGTGTGTGTGTGTGTGGTTGGGTGTGGTTGTGTGTGTGTGTGGTTGTGTGTGTGTGCGTGGTTGTGTGTGTGTGTGTGCGTGTGTGTGTGGTTGGGTGTAGTTGTGGGTGTGTGTGTGTGGTTGCATGTGCGGTTGTGTGTGTGGTTGTGGTTGTGTGTGTGGTTGTGTGTGGTTGCGTGGTTGTGGTTGTGTGTGTGACAGTAATACTAAAAGCATCTCAAAATAAAGGAACACAAACATCGAGTTTGGGGAAAGAGAAAGCACGTTGTAAGTCAAACGGGCGCAGCAAAGCATTGACACAACAACAAAAACAAAACAAGCATTGGCATAGCCAATAGGTCTCGCCTTTGGGAGCTTATAAGTGTTTAGCCATGCAATAGTTGCATAACTAAATACTTATAAGGTCCCAAAAGCGAGACCTATTGGCTATGCCAAGCGGCCGTGAAAGTGATCGCGATCAAACATCAAAGCGGCCGTGTGGCCGCAAAAGTGATAGTAATCGCGGCAAGCGCGCGCGCCTGTGCACATGCACTGTAGCTCTAGGCTGGCCTGGTAGCACTTTTTGGAGTCCTCTCAATAAGTCTCGCCAGACCAGCGCATGCGCTGGGTCAGGCGAGACCTAACAAGATCACTTAGCGAAGACTTAGTGCTTATAATGGATACACACAGCCCATTATCTTAAGAGTTCGATTGCAACCAATGTGCACTCAAACCTGCCCCCTCCTTGTGAGTTGCACCCCATATTTCATGAGTTATAACTGCTGCACCCACCATAGCGCTTTGAGATCTAAAGCGCAACATAGGTCTAAGCAGTCGCCAACATGCTGTGCTTTTAAAGAGAATGTGCCAACGAAAGGACTCCCTGAATGGTGCAACGGACATGAAGCAGCCGCTGCGATCACAAATAAACACTGAACGTTGTCCAGTTTCACGGTAACATTTCCTTAATGTTCCTTAAGTCACAAAACAGTAATACTAAAAGCATCTCAAAATAAAGAAACACAAACAACGAGTTTGTGGAAAGAGAAAGCACGTTGAGGCAGCGATGGAAGATACATTTAAGGTGGGCATGATATTGCCTGACGGAGATGCACCCACTGGGAGAATCCCGAACGCTTGTAAGCGCAAAGGCGGGGGAGGGGCGGAGGCAGGGAGCAAGCAAGAGGAAAGACAGATGGCGCTGAAGGCTGGCGGTTCGCGTGTGCACGCTCGAGTGAATGCAAGCTTGTCGCCAGCCAGCAGCACTTTGAAAACTCACTTACTAAAGTCTCTCCGAGCAGCGCATGCGCGCTGACTCAGCGAGAACTAAAAAGGTAAATTGAAACAGTAGGTGAATGAGTGTCCAAGCCCTACTGTTCACTAATTGGATGTCAGACTGGACGAAGATTAGTGGAGTTTTGATACAGGTGGGAAGGCAACATAGAGTCACCAAGGCATTTTTCATTTTTCACTTGTTATAAAAGTTAGGTAATTTAGTGGAGGCAGTTATTGGAGGTCTGCTTGGGGAATATGCTTCAAGGAACACACAGCTTTAAAAGAGGTATTCTTTGGGAATAAGGAGATTTGCTTGGGGAATATGCTTCAAGTAACACACAGCTTTAAAGGAGGTATATTCATCGAGAAAGGGTTTATAGAATTTACTCCAGAATTTGTAGGTTTGCAAGCCAATGCATTACGCTCCTTTGAGAGTCACCTTGTACGATATTTGAGCTGGTTTGCAGAAGATAACATGTATGGATTACTGTGTGAAAAGATTAAGTGGTTTAAGTAAACCACAGAGTACAAGCAGCATGCTTTGGGGCCACCGGAGGCTGTGTCATAGTCCGAGCTGAAGAAGGCACCTAGAGAACTAAGTTTATGTGATTATGTTTCGGGCGACAGCGAGAATGGCCTGAAAAAAAAGATGAGGAGGGATACACGTGTGTAAGGTAAGGACTTTGCGTGGACTGTCAGATGCTGTTAAGAGGAGGCATGTTGGTTGCAATGGACAGAGTGAGGGTAGGACTTCTCGAGATGAATCATGCTGTCAAATGGTAAGAAACAAGGACAAGCAACGTGGGTGAGTGGATGTTTGGGGGTCACATACAGTCCAGGAAGTGTAATATGTGGTGGAAATGTGTGCAATGGGAAGGAGTTGAGGTCTTATGAATCTCTGCAGTGTTGGTAACATTTCTCATGTTGCCAATTGAATCCGTTGCATTTAATCTGATGGGTATGTTCAGGAAGGGAACTGTCCTAGTGAATGTCCTTAGTAGACCATTATTATAGGGCCGGTCTTGGTTGGTCATGTAATTACTAAAGGGATCATTAATGTAAGATTTTTTGCCAGAGGGATGGCTCTGTGGCATTCTTTCTGATAATAGCTTTCATTTGACATCTAAAGGAATGAACCAAAGTCAGCGCTTGAGCAGGACCATTAGGAAATATGTGCAGGTGGGTAATGCAGTGAGAAAGTCTGAAAATGTTGAATAAAGGGTGAATTTGTATTGCCTGATAACTCATGGTGTAAATAGGATAATATCTTTTGGAGTGCTAAAAAAGGAAACCCAGTACTCAGATGTGTTCACAGTGGATGAGAAAGGCAACACAAATACAAGTTGGTTCTCCTTTCTTGTAACGTGTGTTGGAACTCATGAAAGAGAGAAACAAGGCGATTATTGGTACCAGTAAAGTAGCAAGTATAATTGGAGTGTCCAAATGAGGAAAGTGGCAGTAACGAAGGGTCTGCCTAGAATGAGAATTTGGCAAGACCAACAGAAGTATTGACCTCTGTTTGGTTGATGGTTGATGAGAGAATTAGACTCTGAACATCTGAAAGCATAAGCCTCAACATTTGCGAACACTGTAGTAACTATTACCTAACGTCACAGTGAAGATCACATGGATAGTTCGAGATTCTCTATGTGTACAAAGTGTCGCCCAGTTCTTGATTCAGTCTCTACGTAGATGTTGCAAGTGTTTGCTCTTCGCTATAAGCAACTCCAACAATATGTTGATTCTACAGTGACCAAAGAGTTGAAGACCACCTGTTCACAGTGTTAACCTCACACTGTGTAATAAGGACAATGCTTCTGTAATAGTCCAGAGAAGAACACCACGTGCTGAGGGAGTGTGAGGATTGTGGAGGCTATGGGTATACCAAAGATGTCATGCCCCTTTTACATAGACTAGCTGGAGCCAAACTATGCCTGAGAGTGAATCTGAATCTGAGAAACAAAAATGCCTTTCAGTGTTAATAAAAGCAGGTGGAATCCTTACCTGCAACCTGGGCAGGCTTCATCATTGAGTGTGCTTTATACTGAATGGAATTCTGTGTATGTTAGTGCCATGATCGGGCTTGGGATGCAGCATCCAATGGGTAGGGATTCAAAATTTAATATTTAGTCATCTGTTCCATATTATTCCCACAGGCTGATGATACTGGCTGCTTATTCACACCCAATTTCCAGCGCTAGTCTCAACTGGAACTATACGAGTTACCAATGAACCAATTAAAATTCTATCATATTAGGACTAAAGGGGATTTTAATACGGCCTATCTTCCACAATGTAAAAACTTAGAGGGTATATTACGAATCTTTCTTTTCATTACACCATGACATAACGGGCTGACCATCACTCTTTTTTTTCTCCAAAAGTGTTCCCTTCATGTTGACAAAACACTTTATGAAAATAGGCTTTGCTAAATTCTAGATAGAATGGCAGTATCCTCGCTCCTCTAAATGAGGTCTTGTGTTTCAGAATTAGGGCTCCCGGTTTCAGGTATTTATTTTTTACCATTTTCGTTTGTATTTATCCATATTCATTTTTGGCCATTTTATCTGTATTTATCCATATTTATTTTGTGTTTTGCGTATAAATGAAGTTGTAAAACTGTACATTTCCATATTTATTTAACTGATAGACGTGCACTCATACTTTGATGTCTGTTGTGTTTTAGCTATTAGGCTGCCAAATATTACATAACGGCACATCCACTGGTAAATACTAGCATTATACCACAAATGTATATTGACATGCAGTTATTTAAATAAATGTCATCCTGTTTTTTAATTTCCCATGCTGTCCATCTGCTTAGCTGTTGGGCTTTAATTCATGAAAGACAGCATGGAGAGTCACTTAAAAGCAGCACAATTTTCTGTATTTATCCACTTTTAAAACTAGATGCAGACAGAAAACACATTTTTTTCTGTCTGTATTTATCTGTAAAAATGGAAAACAGGGAACCTTATTCATAATGAATATGCAGACCATTATATGCACAACATGTATGAAGTAGAAAAAGATGTAAATTGCTACCAAATAAAAAAACTGTTATACATCGAAAAAAGAGATTAGTGAAGACAAGCTAAAAGCAAATTTCTAATTCAACTTTAGATATCTTATTGGTAGGTGTGGAGGTTAAACCGACATGTTTCAATTGACTGAAATTATACTCTAGTCCAAATACAGTGGATGGAGCTTTGTGTTTATGCTCTGGTATCTAACAGAGTCTTATCATTATCATACACTTTCAAATCCTGGATCATTTATTGACTAGATTCCCTTCTCTCTCTTAATCTTCTCCCTTTATTACTTGCCATTCAACCGAGTTAAACAAAATCTGGTATTTTCACCCTCTGTTTCTCTATGCTCTGTCTCAATTCTTACACAGATCCACATATACCGTGTTATGGAATGGCAGCTGGTGCAGTGAGACCTTCCCCATCTGCTACAACGTAAATTGTCTAATGATCAAGCACATATGAACATTTGTAAATAACATGAAACTTATTAATAGAGATCCATACTAGTGTAGTTGGTACTGTATCCGGGGTAAACTACTCTCCATCTTCTCTGACAGCTAATTTGGTGAACATTAAATTATTATAAACAAAGATGAAAAGGCAAACTCCTGCATCAGATGTTTTCCATAGACAAGAGAAACTATTCTGTGTTATGTTGTACTAGTAAGGACAAGGAAAGGATGGGACCCCTGACAGACCCTATTGGAAGCTGAAGACATTTATACAACCTTATATTGTAGCAGTTGTGGTGTGCCTGCCTTTGAATGTATTTGACCCATTAAAGTGGACTAGTTTTTTCCACTTTTTCGCTTACAAAAATGTAAATGAGACCCCATGCTTGTATATTCTGTGATTGTAATGGATTTTTCCTTTTCACTTAATTTTAGCAGCAACTATGACATTTCAGCCGAACTGACTCTTAGTTGAGTTTTTTCAAATAAAATTTGTTGCATTAGTTGGTCACCCAAAGAATTAAAAACAGGCATTGGCCAAGTAACTGCTGGAACCAAGGGATCCTCATAAGTATTGGTATTTAACCTTTTCAGCATTCTACCATCCTGCAAAAAACATTAGCTTCACATAATAGTGGCTGGCAAGTTCTTAGCCTTCTGACAGTGACTTTCTGAGTGCCCCGGTGAAGTTGACATTGGCCCCCAATGGTGTGGGTGCAGGCTTTCAAATCCCAAGTAATGGGCAAATTGCGTTCCCACCTGGGGTTGGTGCCCTTGCAAATTCCTCCCAGCTTTACATGGGGGAATGTGCATGGCCAAACCCTGCACACAGTAGAATACCATGCTGTAACACTGGTTGGCAAGACGACTTCCACGCGGTAATCCCATTTCTGAATGTTGGGACGGCATTGAGCATGTGGTAATAGGCTAGGGTGTGGTGACTGTATTTCCCATGCGCTGTTTTTACATCTGTTGGAACCACTGACCTCGGAATATGGCTGTGATGCAAACTGAGTTTTTCATTCTAATATTGAAAAACATTTATGTGATTGTGCTTTCACAACTCCCATTGTATTAGCCTCAAAATATACGCTCGAGGTAAGGACAAAGGTCACTTGCCTGAAGTGGGCACTTTTCCCTGCATGTCCAAATAAGCTGATTCTCAGTTTGATTAATTTAATATTCAGGTTCTCTTCTCACAGTGGGCATACTCATTTACAAGATTTCATTAAGTAATTGTTTCCCAAAGAATGGTTGGCTTCTTCTCAATCAATAAATCTGCATTTTTCAAACCACTGGTGCACCATCCCAAAATTCAAGTTTAATAAAGAAAAACTGTAGAACTGCGTTTTCATTGCTGTTTAATGATAAATGTTTTTTTTTTGCATTATGGAAATTAGTCCTAAAGTCAGTTGGCTGCACTTTATCTTGGCGCTGATTCTCTAGTTTTAAAATTAGGATACAAATGGAGATAGAGCCATCTTGCACAGCACATGCAACACTCAGAACTGGTAGCAGAGTACAAACCACTGTTGAAAGTCGACCGGGGAAGGCCTGTTATTTTTATCTCTTAATCCAAAAGAGTTTTTCTCAGCAGAACTGGCAGAAACATCATCTTTGCCTTTCAAATTGTTGCTCAGTTATTTTTAGGAGTTCTACAAGCCTGGGAAATAAGGAATACAACCTCTTTGAACATTCTCAAAGAGCCAACGACGGCCAGGACTCTGAATCTTATTAGATAAAATAACAAAGAGGTTCTGTTGGGGCAGGAGCAGGAAGGAGTGAGGTGGGTGGTAATGTCTGGCAGAGCTCTGGGGACTCGCAGCCTCAAAGCATCCGAAAGTGGGTGAAAAGACAACACAAGCTATGTGCACTTTTCCCACATACTCGTTCATCCGCAAAAGATTGAACAAACATTTCCTACTTGCTAAGTTTTGGGTATTTCAGAAGATAATAAATAAGGCCTCCGTGTTTTATTATCTTAATCCGAAGTTTATTTAAAGGAGTATCTTGTTACCCTCTAGTTTTCAGCACATTTCCAACCACATTAAAAACTGCAGGCAATTCATTATCGAGGCTTTGATATTTCCAGCGCAGAAACCGGACCACGCTTGTAGTGCATGGAGTGATTATTTTTTCTGCAAAGAGAAGATTCCCATTTAGTCATGGTGCTTTTCATTCCTAAAAGGGTGATGAAGGCAGATGCTGTGGTTTGGGCTTCCAATTGAACAAGCTCTTCCCCTGAGCTTTCGCTTCCTAAATACCTTTCTGACTCGTTGGCCACCTTTGGTGGGCACAAGCCCCTTGCATGACAGTTGTAAATCCTGTTAGTTGTAAATCCTGTTTTCTAAAAGAAAGAGGTCTCCCCACCACTTTAGGGGACGATGAAACATCATGCTTGGTCTCAGGTCACTTTACACCAGGATTCACAGCTTTCATCACAACAGTAGGTGTCTTCCAGTTCACTCACCTTTCTTTTGGCCAGGCCTCAGTCACTAGTGTCTTTCAGAGGCTTAGGCCCGATATCTTCAGGCAACAGGAGAAGGTCATCTTCTCTCAAGATGACAACGTGGTCTAGGGCAGTACGACGGAGGAGCACAACCTTGTCTTAAAACAGATCTTGGACAAGGTGTTGGAGTAGCTTTACCAATGCATAGGTATAAATGCAAGTTTTTACATCAGGAGTTAGAGTACCTAGGATACTGCATCTCATCGGAGGCAGTAAAGCCCAAACCTAATCTTGTAAGTGCCATCATTAATGCTACAAGTCCAACTTACAAACTTAGACCGTTTATGAGACTAATAGAATGTTATGCAAAGTTTGTCCCTGATTTACTGATATAACCGAGAATCTCTGGGTCCTTTTATGCAAGTGGAAGAAGTATGAGTAGGGTGAGGCCCAATTGAAGGCATTTGATGACATTAAAACTGCTATTGCTGGTGCCTGACTTTTATCTCCTTTGGATGTGAGTAAAAAGACTTTTGCGATGGTTGTAATAGGATTTTAATTCTAGTCTTAAAAATTTTAGGTAATTTATATGTTAATTGTGTTATGATTGTAATGTGCTTTTATGACTCAACTGTCGAATAAAGCTTGATTGATTGATTGAGTAAAAAGACTATAGTTGCTGTTGATGCAAGTGCAATTGGAATACAGTTTGGGCCGCAGCTCTGCATATACATTTTGAAAACAAAAACGATTTGGATTTACCAAGCATGTATACATTATTAACTGCAAAACATGCATATATAACAACAAAAACTTGGCGCAGACAGATCTAATAACCGTTCATCTTAGGAAGTTCCACTGAGTACATGTATAGGCAAAGATGAGATATAGTATATGTTGTGTTGTGGTCAGGGGAGCTCAGACAAAATCTCCCATCGAGGGGTCTGAAAGGGAAACAGAGGTAAGTCTATGCCCTGATATGTTGCCCATCGGGACCATATTTTCCTGTGTTTCTGCGGGCAGCCTCGTGCTTGGAACACCGCAATCTCTGCTACCATGCATTTGTCTAGGTCTTTTCTCCATTTCCCCAATGTCTGGGAAGAAACCCCCTTCCATAACTGAGCGATGTCATGCTTGGCAATAGTGAGGACCAGGAAAAGCAGGCGCTGTTTATACCAGTTCCCCCCTATCCTGTCAGTACTATGCAGTAGAAATAATTTTGGTCATATGGTAGATTCCAGGATAATACCTTGCCCAGACAGGTTGAGACTTGCGCCAGAAGGGCTGTAGTGTTGTGCAACTCCAGACCGTATGTATTAATGTTCCCTCTTCCCTTCCGCAACGTAAACACTGGGGGGACTGGATAACCCCCATCTTCCAGAGACGAAGTCGTGTATAATACACACAGTGTATATATTTATATTGGATGAGGCAATAGCGAGAAGACACGGCCACTCCCCGGGGCTAGCTAAAGCTTCAGCCCAGATGTCATCTGTTAAGTCAGGTATGTTGTCCTACCACGCCCTTCTAGTCTTATGTAGTGTTGTTCTGGTGTGTGTCGTTATGGTCTGATAGATCTGACGAATTCTATGTGCACCCAGATCTCCCATAAAGATTTGGCCCTCGAGGGGGTGGAATTCTGCAGGGTGTCCAAGGAGAGAATCGAGGGGGTAAGAGCATGGCGCAATTGAAGGTATTTATAAAATTGTGTTTTATGCAACTGAAATTCTACCTGTAACTGGTGGAATGACTTTAGAGCAGTGCCCTGCATAACATCCCCCAGTGTGGATATGCCCACTAGGTCCCATTTGCTGAATCCTGTTAGAGCCGCCACCTGGCATAGCTGGGTGCCTGGCCACAGGGGAATCGCTTGGGTTAGGCGGTCATGCCAACCCATCTGCCCAACCGTGTGCCTCCAGAGCCGAACCACTGTTCTGCTGGCATGAGGTAGGAAGTCTAGGCTCTGTGCACTATATAGTAACCGAAGGAGAGGTACACCCTCCATTGCCGCATGCTCCAGTGCGAATTAGTAATCATTTATGATTACTAATTGAGAGGCTGCGTAATAGGAATAGACATCCGCTGCCGTGATGCCACCACAATATGTTGATTGAGCGCAAGTTTGTAGTGCCACCTAAACCACCCCACCATTCCATAGGAATTTATTGTGGATGGCGTTTATTTGTGCAAACCAGGATCGTGGTATGTGATATGGGAAGTTCTGCAGCCGGTATAGTACTCTAGGTAGAGAGACCATTTTAGAAATCGCTGGACACTTGTACAGCGAGAGCGGGAGAGAGGACCATTTTGTTGTCTCATCTCGGAGATTGGCGACAAGTAGATTTATATTGTGTGCCCATGAAATCTTTGGGCAAGGCGACATGAAGATACCCAGGTATTTAGCCCTCAGTCGCGTGGGTGATCTGGGCCGCCCAAGTGCCTCATCCTGGTCTCCTCATACCGGGAACAGCACAGATTTAGAGGGGTTAGTATGGAGCCCGGTGGTCTGACCAAATACTTGCAGGATCTGCAGGATTCGTGGGCCCAAAATCCACGGGTCGGCCATAAAGATGAGGACATCGTCCGCATATAACGCGATGCGGTCTGGTCGCTACTACGGCCACTCAAAGCCCCGGAGCACCGGGTCACTGCGTATCCACACTGCCAGAGGTTCCACAGCCAGAGCGCACAGGAGCTGGGACAGGGAGCAGCCCTGCGCGTGCCATGACGGATAGGGAAGGATGCTGAATGGTGCCCTGCTATGCGAACCGAGGCAGTAAGGTTTGTATAGAGCAAGTGGACATAGGCTAGAAAGTGCAGGCCAAAATTGACGGCTTCCAGAAGATGGAAAATGTGCACCCAACTAAGGAAGTCGAATGCTGTGTCAATATTGGCTAATAAAATGGCCACAGGGCACCCTAGATCCGGGGCCACAGCCATGGCCATGGCCTTGTGGTGAGTGGCCCGGGGAGGCATAAAGCCAGATTGATCTGGATGGATCAGGTCTCATACACAAGCCCGCAGGTGGTCGGCTAGGACATTGCCCAAGAGTTTGGGCTTGAAGTTAATAAGGGAGATAGGACGGTATGAGGATGGATCTTCCGGTGGCCGACCTGGCTTGAGGAAGAGGACAATCTCGGCATGCCGCCAATCTCGGGGTAACAGGCATTGTTCAAGGGCGTCATGCAGTGCCTCGAGTAGGTGAGGGCCCAATGTGGACATGTGTGGCAGAAGAAATTCCACGGGGCACCCATTGGGGCCGGGGGCCCGCCCTGGGTGCATTGCCACTGGTGCCGCGCTTAATTCATTGGTAGTGATAGGGACGTCTAGTTGGTCTTGTAACTGGTCTGTAACTTTTTGGGGGTATTTCTCTAAGGAACTCTGCGATGAGAGCCTCTGATAGCTGTTCTTGTCACGCTTACAATGCAGAGAGGAAATGCGCAAATTCCTCGGCGACCACCCTGAAAGACAAATGCAGAACACTGTGTGCGCCTCGGATAATTGGGACGTGGCCAGGGACTTCCCCGCCTGACATAGCCCATGGAGGATTTTGCTTGATTTGTTCCCCCATTGGTAAATCCGGTGTTGCGATGCCAGCCAAATTTCTTTTGCCTCACCCATGAGATGTTGTTGTATCAGTTGTTGTGTTTGGAGCATATTGTAATGGAGGGGTGGGCTGGGTTCGCAAATATACTGTACCTCTAGGGATGCATGGCGGTTCTCCAGTTCAACTTGTTGGGCGGAGTGTTTGCGTTTCTCATTCGCACGATAGCTAATGTCGACCCCTCGTACTGTGGCCTTTAAGGCTTTCCATAGGATAGCCTTGGATGGGGCCGAAGCGACATTCATGTCCAGGTATTCCTGGATTGCCCTAGCAAGTGTCTCCTGATAATCAAGATCCCGGAGTTGCCATGGGGACATACACCACCTAAAGGAAAGTTTTTGGGAGAGTGTATGGAGTTTAACAGTAACCGGGGAGTGATCCGACAGCCCCCTAGGGAGGTGGGAGACCTGAGAGAACCTAGCAATGTAGCTCTCCATGGCGTGAACATGTAGCCCAACCGGGATAGGGAACCATGGACGGTGGACATATAAGTGTAGCTCAGCTCGGCGGGGTGGTACTCGCGCCATATGTCTGAGCATCCCAGTGTGGTGGCCAGGAGGCACAATTTAGATGTATCAGTTAAGGGGCCTGAGTTGGACCTACGTCTTCTATCTAGTGGTAAAATGAAGTTGTTCCAGTCTCCTCCCAAGAGGGTCTGAACGTCCGGGATGCTCATTCCAAAAACGAGAAATTTTGTCAATGAAAGCATTCCCTAAGGGAGGGGGAGCATTGATACTACCTATGTTAATGTGTTCCCCATATAGCGTAACTGATAATATGATGTATCGTCCCCCCTGGATCTACCCAGTGCTTTGTGTTGACGAAAGGGACACAACGGTGGATAAGAATAGCCGTCCCCTATGATCCTCTGGTGAACCCTGCATGATATATTAAGTGGTATCCAAACCTGGCCAAGCAGGGAGCCTTGGTGCCCAATAAATGAGTCTCTTGTAGGAGAAGGGTGTCGACTTCGTAATGCTTGGCCTGGCGAAGAATGGTGCCCCTCTTAATTTTATTGAGTAACCCCCTGACGTTCCAGAATACCACAGTCAGGTCCCCAAGTGAGGGAATAGGAGCCTGAACAGTCATCTAGCGTCTATGTACGCACTCTGAGTACTTAGCATAGCAGTAGTTGGGCTGTGTGTCTGCGTTCCTGTAAAAACTAAAACGATCATAACAAAAAACCCCGTGAACCCACTCTCCCACCTCCCCTGATACTGCCATAAACAAGGATCATCTGTCGCGGTGAAGGACGCCCCAAGCCCCCTTCAGTTGAGCCCAGAGTCCCTCCGCCAATGGTTCCCAACCTTTCTATAAAACTTCAACATGGAGTACTAATGTCACGGGCTGTGGAGTCTGATGGCTCAGTGCTGAGTAAGGACAGAATATTCCAAATGTATAACAATCGGTAGGAAACTAGAACCAGGGAACCCCATCAATTGATGCAGTTCAGGATCCCCGTTCGGGACTGGAGGAGCGTCGGTCAGAGCCAGATATGTGCCGCTGGTTTGATTTCGTCCTTTGAGATCTGTTCCGCTGCGAGCCTTGGGAGGAATCTGGCAGTGGAGAATGAGGCTTCAGGCGAGTCAGTTTGTCCGTCCATGTGAAAACAGACCCAGGCATGTCAAAAAAGTGGGATTTGGAATAAAAAATGACACGCAGTCTGGCAGGATACAAGAGCATATATTTGATATTAAGGTCCCGCAGCCTTCGCTTTCCCGCAGTAAAGGACTGGTGTTGTTGTTGCACTAAGGTGGTGTAGTCCAGAAAGATCATTATAGATCAGGACTCGAATATAAGTTTATCGATCTGGCGAATTGCAAGACAGCATCCTGGTCAGCATAGTTGAGCAGGTTAGCGATGACTGGCCGTGGGCTTTCCCCAGGGGGCGGTTCCTTCGTCAGCGCCCGGTGGGCTCTCTGTACCACAAAGCAGGTGGATAACACGTCCCCCGGCAAGAGATCTCTTAGCCACTGGGTAAGAAAGCGGTTCATGGAGGTGCCTTTGCAGCCCTCCGGGAAGCCCACGAAGCGAAGGTTGTTGTGCCTCGCACAACCCTCTGCATCTTCAACCCGAGATGCCAGCTCCGGCGATACCACTGTCAGCTTATTAACTTTCTTCTGCAGGGTAGTCATGGTGTCCTCCATGGATGAGACACTCGGTTCCGCCTCCGTGATGCCACTGCCTTTCTGAGATCCTGAGGCAGGAAGGAGACCTCAAATCCTACTGCACTAATTTTGGCATTGATCGTGTCCCTGGCCTCCGTGATAGCTGCCAGGAGCGCAGCATTGTCCGGTACGGCTCCACTCGTGTCCCCTCCACCTGGGGTCGTGGTGTAATGGTTGAGGGTGCTTTGTTTGGCTCCTGCCCCACCTGCCCTATCCTTGCCCATAATTTCACACCGTGGAATCAATCAATCAATCAATCATAGCATTTGTAAAGCGCACTACTTACCCGTGAGGGTCTCAAGGCGCTGGGGGGTGGGGGATGCTGCTACTGCTCAAAAAGCCAGGTCTTGAGGAGTCTTCTGAAGGACAGCAGGTCTTGGGTCTGCCGTATGTGGATGGGGAGGGTGTTCCAGGTCTTGGCGGCAATGTGGGAAAACGATCTGCCGCCGGAGGTCGCTCTTCGGATGCGGGGGACTGTGGCGAGGGCGAGGTCAGCGGAGCTGGTGGGTGGGGTGTAGAAGCTGAGTTGGCTGTTGAGGTATGCTGGTCTGGTGTTGTGGAGTGCCTGGTGTGCATGGGTGAGGAGCTTGAAAGTTATCCTCTTGTTGACCGGGAGCCAGTGCAAGGCTCTCAGGTGGAGTGTGATGTGGCTGCGGCGAGGGATGTCAAGGATCAGGCGTGCAGAGGCGTTCTGGATGCGTTGAAGCCGTTTCAGGAGTTTGGCCGAGGCTCCTGCGTAGAGGGCGTTTCCGTAGTCCAGCCTGCTGCTGACGAGGGCCTGGGTGACCGTTCTTCTCATTTCGATGGGGATCCACTTGTAGATCTTGCGGAGCATGCGGAGGGTGTTGAAGCAGGAGGAAGAGACGGCGATGACCTGCTTGGTCATGGAGAGAGTGGAGTCGAGGATGACCCCTAGGTTGCGTGTGTGGTCGGTGGGTATTGGAGCTGTTCCCAGTGCAGTCGGACACCAGGAGTCGTTCCAGGCCGAAGGGGTGGATCCGAGGATGAGGACCTCTGTCTTGTCTGAGTTCAGCTTCAGTTGGCTGTTCCTCATCCATTTAGCGACGGCCTTCATTTCTTCATGTGGGGGTCCTTGGTGAGGGAGAGGATCAGCTGGGTGTCATCGGCGTAGGATATGATGTTGAAGTCGGGCGAGGTGGGCGAGTGGTGCCATGTAGATGTTGAAAAGTGTTGGGCTGAGTGATGAGCCCTGGGGTACGCCGCAGATGATCCTGGTGGCTTCGGAGCGGAAGGGGGGGAGGCAGACGCTCTGTGTTCTGCCGGAGAGGAAGGAGGTGGTCCAGTCCAGGGCCTTCTCCTGGATCCCGGCATCGTGGAGGCGTGTTCGTAGTGTGCGGTGGCAGACCGTGTCGAAAGCGGCTGACAGGTCCAGGAAGATGAGGGCCACGGTTTCTCCGTTGTCTAGCAGGGTCCTGATGTCATTGGTGGCGGCGATGAGGGCAGTTTCGGTGCTGTGGTTTCTGCGGAACCCGGACTGGGACGGGTCCAGGATGCTGTTCTCCTCGAGGTAGCGGGTCAGTTGTTTGTTGACGGTCTTCTCGATGAATGACTGACCAGAGGTCCCGGGGAGCGCACAGCCAGGGGGCTCAGCGTTCTGTACAGAGGATCACAACGGGCCTCGGGGCGTGCGGGTTTGTCACGCCTGCAGTCCCCTGGGGGACACACAGGCTTCAGAGTTTTAATTACTTTGTGGAATATGTATGTGAATGATGGATTCCCATAGCTGACTTGTTTGTCTTGCTTACCTGATGCCAGTAAGACTGGGGCAGTGTTGGAGTGTGAGGAAGGGTTTGCCAGTGTTAGTGATGCCATGGAAGTCCTCATGAGAGGAATTGGAAGCTGTCATGATGAAGGATGAGGTACTGAAGGTGGTGGTAAGTGTTAGGAGAAAGGAAGCTGGAAGAGAGAGTACGTTGCAACAAAAACCCAATAAGTAGAACTGGAGTTATGAATTTTAAAGTATATAAGTAGTGCTTAGAGTCAAATAGCACTTAGGCGTTACTTGAGGTCATGCTGGACCGGGGAAAATCCAAAGTTCAGGCCAACCGCAATGGAGGGCAGGCTGGCTACAGTACCCACGCAGGGCCCGCTGAAAAAGTACCTTGGATAGAAGAAGCATCAGCGTCGAAGCCTCGATGCGTCAGTTCTGATTCACGCAGGCTGGTCCCACGTCATGGTTGTACCCCTGATGATGCAGGCACTACGTCACCATTGTACCTTGCAGTTGGGTCCTGCGTAGTCATCGAGCGATGGAGGAATGTTCTCTGATTAGCACTGCATTGGCATCGAAAGGCACTATGTCAGTTCCGATTGGCACAAAGTAATTACTGTGTCTTTTCTGATGGTTCTGGACAGCAGAAATCACCTATCAAGGGCCCCAGACTGGATTGGCACCACAGATGGCAAAGTCCAGGTTCTGTTGCAGAATTGAAGGAAGTCTTTGATGGCCCTGAGACTTCAGAACAAGGGGCAAGCCTGCAAGCCCTTGGAGTCACTCTGGGTTGAAGTGAGATGAGTCCAGTCCTCAGCAGGGCAGAGATCAGCAGGTGGCAGGGCAGCTTAGCAAAGCAGAAAACAGTTCCTTCAGAGAAGCAGTCAGACAGAATGACAATCCTTGTAGCACAGCAGTTCTTACTCCTGGGAGAGTTCTTCACACGTCCAGTAGTGTACTGCCTTGGCAGGATCAGAACCCCAGTACTTATGCACAGTTGTGCCTTTGAAGTGGGGGTGACTTCAAAGCAAATCCTTGAAGTGCATAGGTCCCCCTTTCATTCCAGGATGGGCTCCAATAGGGGGTAATCATCCCTTTGTGTGGGAAACAGTACACTGCCTAATCAGGTTTACACCAATGTCACAATGTTTAGGAGAGAAGCACATGCACTTTAGCAGTGTTCGGCAGTGGTAAACTGCTCAGAGCCTAAGGCCAACAAACAGTGGAGGTAAGCAGGAAATTTTGGGGGGGAAGACCCCCTAAGGATGACAGGTCTAACACCGCACTAGGAAAAAGTGACATCTGCATGCACTAAAGCCACCTCTTCCAACAAGTCAACAGATTTAACATAAATGCATGGTGATGCACATTACATTGATATACTTCTTAGTGCACACGTGTGTCTATGGTAAATAACAACTGTCCCACACCGGGATACATGCCAAATAGTAACAGATATGTTCAAGGAATTTCCTTAAAGAATGGGCAAACAGTCTTCTTAACCATCTTGTTAATACTTATTTAGCATTTTAAACAGAAGGTGCCATCAAACTCCTTCCAAATGTAGTGCTCGCCCAGTCACCTACCAAAACAAATATACAGTTTGAAGCCTAAATATACAGTTTGTAGCCTAAAGCATTTTATCTGTACATTTTCCACCCATGCTTGTGTCTCTACGTGTCCTATCCTTACCGGTAGCAACTTATCCCTTGTCATCGGCCGTGTGGAATCAGAATGCCTGGTTAGTCCTACAGGTATTGCACATAAGTGAAGCTCAAAAAACGGTAAATTTATCAAGTGAGTGTGCTCTACGCAATGTAATTACTTGCATGTGGGGTCTCAATACTTGGGCCCCTCTCCATGTTTCGTGAACCGGCACAGATGACTCCCGACAGCTCAACCGCACCTCTTTCGGTCTAATGAATACCGCCATTGTGGCCTGCCTTTAAAAGTAATGCGCAAGTCAGTGAACTCAGATACACATATTAGCACTTTGGTGGGCATGTGGTGGCCATCTTAAACTAGATGTTAATATATGGCTAATGTGGTATAAACAATTTATGATCTTAAAATCAAACAACTTGCAGGTTGTACCCAGGGGACAGTGTACTTAAAAAGAATGAAAAATGAAAAGGCTCAAAATATGATAAAAGATAAGAAATAAAAGATAAAAAGCACTGGCGTATTTAAAGACCTGCTGCAAAGGGCAAGAGCCCTATTGCATCATGGTAGCAATCTGTGCATACGGCGGGCATCTTTCAGTGATCAAATTATATCTATGTTGTTATTGCAGTTTATGAAATCGCATTTCAAAGTATTATTGGCAGCAGCCATCTGCACCTAAATGGTAATGTGTGTCTTATGTTGTAAATACAAATCCAGCTGTTTAAGTCAGAAGCTTGTCCGGAATCTCCTGGAGCCCAGTGTGACAACTATTGCACATTTTACATGATGTGCTGGCAAACAAAAATGCATGACTGGTATTTTAAGAAAGAAATGTATGTGCCTATATATGTAGACTCTCGAAAGGGCTAAACGTTTTCACTCACTACAGTATAGGCTTCTTTTGTCTTGTTGCACTACAAACTAAATTGACCATTCCAAATCATTTTCTGTATGATTCATCGATGTTTAGTGTTGTACCAATGGAGTCCCATGGGAACGGCATCTGCTTCTGGAACGGTGTTGCAAAATGTGGGATTTCACTGGTTGGATGGTCTGCTCGATGTATGTTTTATCCATGGGCAGGTTATACAATATGCAACAATTTTCACGTTGCAATTAGAAAATGCAAATTGTGACACATTTATACTGTTCAGTGTTAGACTTTTTAAATCAGTAGTGAACTTGCAAGCCATGCATTGTTGACATCTAAAATGGCCAGTGATGGGAGGTAGCCCTAAGAACTGAGGCAGGTTAGCAGGGCGTTGCTCTGTGGCAACAGAGTGGAAGTCCCTTCAGCAGCAGAACAGTGCTTCTGCCTGACAGAGCATCCACAGGTCCAGAATTGTACAGGAGAGCTGGTGTTCAGGATCCAATATTTATATATGGGCCTTCCTTTGAAGTGGGAGAAGCTTCTAGAGGTTTCTCTTTGAAGTCCCTAGGCCTCCTGCCGTCCCTGTCCTGGCTCCAGACTAACTACAGGAGATATGTAGCCCTTTGTTAGAAGGCAAGAAACAGCCTTTTCAACTTTAAGTAAGGCTGTGCTCAACTCCACTCTCCAATCCTGCCAGTGGTGGGCCATCCAGGCACACCTAAGCTCTGTGGTGTGTGTGGCTGCCTAGGAGGAATACACAAAGACCAACTGTTAACTAAACCCAGTCATGTGTCCCAGAGTCAGGCTGCAGACAGGAAAAAGACAACTTTCTAAAAGTGGCATTTTCAAAATTGTAATTTAAAATTTAGCTTCACCATAAACGAGGAGTTTTCATTACAAGTCCAGAGACACAAAACATGAACTGGTCACTTGTGCCCATATGAAAATGATCACCGAATAAGTTTAAGAATGTAACTTCAATGTTATCCTATGGGAGAGGGAGGCCTTGCAGTAGTGAAAAACTAATTTAAGAGTGTTTCACTACTAGGACATGTAAAACTAAAAAGTACATGTCCAACTTTTTAAATAGACTGCACCCTACCCTCTAGGCTGCCAGAGCCAATCCTATGGGTAACATATATGTATTAAAAAGGAAGTTTTGGGCCAAGCAAGAGTTTGGTTTTGCCAGGCTGAACTGGAAGTTTAAAACTGCAATGTCAAAATTGAGACATCTTAAAATTCTACTTAAGTGGGTGGCACAATCAGTGCTGCAGGCTCACTAGTAACATTTAATTTCAGGCCCTGGGCACAGGTAGTGCAACTTTACTAGGGATTTACATGTAAATTAAGTAAGCCAAATGGGTATGAGCCAAAACAACCATGTTTTAAGGAGAAAGCACTTTAGCACTTGTTAGCAGTGGTAATGTGAACAGAGTCCTAAAGCCAGCAAAAACATGTTCAGGACTAGGGATGTTGAAGGCAAAAAGTTAAAAAATGACCCTGCAGAATGGGCCAAGTCCAACATGCTCCTAGAAAAGCTACCTAAAGTGTGAATTAAACATTTGGAAAAGGTCGATTTAGTTATCATACCTCCATCAAAATCATATTTTCTTAACAGGGCCACAAGTGTTTTATCTATTTCTGTTCAACAGTGTGCCCAACTGCAATTTGAACAAACATTTACAATGCAATGGTCTCGGCATTGGTAAAGTTAGAGCTATTGGCATTGCTCATGACATTATTTTTGTTTATGTTTTTGTTTTTAAAACATTTAAAGAAACGGCATTGTCATGAGCAATGCCAATAGCTCTAACTTTAACAATGCCGAGACCGTTGCATTGTAAAGTAAAGTCCAGTCAGCCCTCCATCCTTCCCAAATGGTAAAATGAGTGCAGTTACACTGGGCAACAGTATAACAGACTACTTACAGTGCTTAGAAACAGCTGAAATGCTGTCTAAAGCCATACATAATAAACGACTTTTAGTTATTTGGTCGAAATTGACTCACAAACTTCGGCCCCTTTCTACTGGCCACATTCACAAACCAAAGCAGCAAGTTTACACACACACACACACATACAAAGTCAACAGGTCAGGCGTTGATTTAGAGCCCTTTAGCTTTCTCAATTACTGTTTTGTCATGATTTTTGCAAACGTTTATTGTTGATAAAGATGCTGGGCCCTTGCAATCAGCAAAAAAAAAAAATGAGAATACTGCCAAAACTAAAAACATTTTTGGTGGTCTCAAAAAGCATACACTGCCATAGTGGTCCCTGGCACTTTAGGGAACTAAGGGGCATATTATCAAGAAACGGAGTTAAAAATTATCCCCGTTTTAGCGGCAAAAAACTGCCGCTAAAGCGGCGATAATGGGCTTGATAATATGCCCTTGTGAATTTCCATAGAAGCCCATGTTGTGGTGTCCACATGGGCTTCTATTGGAATTCTCCAGGGCATATTATCAAGCCCATTATTGCCGCTTTAGCGTCAGTTTTCTGCCGCTAAAGCGGCGATAATTTTAACTCCATGCTTGATAATATGCCCCTAACTGATTTGTGCGTTGCTGTAAAAGTTAAGTTAGCCAATGGCTGGAGTTGGCTGATCCCGAGACCAAAGTTGTGTACTGTAGCGGAAGAAAAATGTGAATGTAAAACAGACCGATGGATGTAGTGGGCCGGCAGAAAAAAGAATTTTACACTAACCCTCACCACTTCTTCTATTCCCGCATCTCGAAGCCATCGCTCTTTTCCTATTCCCTTTCCCGGTGCTCTCGTTGCTCCTTCCTCTTCCAACTCCCACCTCTCACACCCTTCCTACTCAACAATTGTGAAACACTTACTTTTGTTTGTTTCTCCTCATGCCCCTGCTAGCCCATTCAACGCCTGACATGTCGGAACTACGTGAGCTACTTTTTAAATGTTTTATTCCTCTTCTTTCCTTCAACCATGATCTCACTACTCCTACAACACCCCGCCTATCCTTACTGCTCTCTCCCACCTCCACTTATTTTATTCCTCACCCCCAGGAGCCTTGCTCTTCTTCTTCTTCCTCTTCTTCTTCTTGCCAGGCTCTTCTGACGTATCGGCTTCATCCTTGTCCTCTAGTTCCAACTCTCCATTGAGGTGCGGAGGTTCTTCAAGCAGCGATTGCTGCTGTTTCACTGCCGCCATGTTCAAGAGAGAGAGCCTAGATCTGACCGGAACACTGTGGTTCCTAAAACAACTCTATGATTCAGGGGACCCGGGTTTCCGCTCTAATATCGCTCTATGATTCGGCCATCACCAGTCAAGGGGGATGCCGGGACTGCTGCTCACAACATTCCGGAGTACTCATCTATAAACATAGAAAACGGTCTCGACCACTTTTTTCCACCGAGGGCTCCGTATAGAGACACATTAAAAATACCCAATTAAATACAAATGACAGCATATTTTTAACTGCAGCTTTTGAGAACCCATTTCAAAATGAGCATTAAGTTTTCGCGAATACCATTTTTGATATGACAATTACATTGGATTATAGAGGTAAAGTAGCTCAGATCGTAATAACCATTCACGTATTCTGAAGCTTTTAGCTAGTTAAAAACATATTTTCACAAACACTTCGTAAGCTCATAGTATTCGGTTCTCACAAACTCATTCGGTTCAATTTTGAAAATGGCCGACAGACTGGAAGACAGTATTGTCAGGAAGGCTGGTTATTACTGTGCCTGAATAATAGATCATCCATCAAGCCAAACTGCTGCAGCAGCATTGCAAGTCGAACATCACCGAGGGAGCCCCCGTCCTGATTACAGCACTGATAAGGAGAGAAACAAGAAGACCCTTGGAGAGGTGAGGAGACCAGAGCAGCAACCGGACGAAGGGGGAGCGGACGAGCACATGACCGCCTTTCTCCGAGGCAGAGCAGAAATGCCTCGGAGAAAGGCAGCGTCCTTTTCGGATTCGGGGGCGTGTTTTGCTGTTGTCTCCTCCCTGAGACTTTTCGCAAAAAACACGCCCCCCGATCCGAAAAAGACGGGGCTTCAACGGAGTGACTGACCTGTTCTCCAGTGGCTGGCCAGCATTCAAGAGGCCAGCCAATGGAGAACAGAGGAGAAGAGGGGCGGGTGCAAGCCCCTCTTCTCCAAGACATTAAATCTCCGGACTTCCGGTCTGCCGACCGGATGGTCCCGAGACCTAAAAACGTTAGTAAAATTGACTGTGCTACAGGAATGCTCATTTTAACCTTGAATATGTCTTATGTCGTCTGTCATCAGTGACATCACAGGAAGGGACATCACTGTAATACTGACACCACAGTCATTGAAATGTGTTAGCATGTCCTTAATTAATAGATAATGTAAGCATCACTTCATTATCTAATTGAATTACCCACTTTTATCACTATACAAAATACAGTAATTATATCCAAAGATAGAGATTTAATCTATTATGCAGTATAAGAGTACACACTCACATACCAATGAAATGGAGCCTAATAAAAAGGATTTTAATTATTTTGTGCATTTTAGTCAATATTTGGAAACTACTTCTGATTGGTTTTTACTTTGATGTATAATTAAGCCCTCTCGTTTTAGTTTTTGCTCACCTTCCTCAGCTTTTCTGATTATTCTTACCAAATATTCACGTTCAAAGAACTCTGTTGTCATAATATATTTTTAAATCAGTGGCTTTTTCATGTATTTTACGTGTGTGTTTGTATGTTTTTTATGTAGAAAGCAATGAGTTAAATGGCAAACAGGTGACACCGTGCATACTTACACTGAATAATGCAATAACTGTAAATAGTCCACCAAATACTTGACAGCAAAACATATTGAAGAGGATTAAGACAATGGCTTAAATTGTATGAATATACACATTTATTAGAGCTGATTAATGTTTTCGGCATCAGTACCACATAGTTGCTATAATCTCTGATGTGTGATTGTTAAAGGAACTTGCTTGGGGTGGCGCTAGAGAGGTCTGTAGCAAGATGGCTGCACCTCTGTGAGGCTCTGCCGGCCAAAACAAGAATCTACTATTAATCCTTCTTGATAGGGCTTGGAACACACGCATGCGCATCAGGGGGGACTGCTAACTGACCTGGGAGCCTCCCGGCAGCCAGCTTTTGCTTCATATCCCTGATGGCAGTCAGAGGCCCGTGTTTGCGACCTTCTCCGGAGCGGGGTTGGCCCCGGGCCTCCTCACGTGGTGTGCTGGGGACAACCTGTTTGCCAAGGCTGCCCTCTCGACGTGCCTGGCAGAGACCAGAGAGATTTTGCAAGGCAACAGGCCCGCTGCTGGATCGTTGAGGTGAGAGAGCCAGGGGAGACTTGCGACCAATTGTGAAGGCCTCACACCCAGACAGTGGGGCTGCTGCAGCAGGATTTCCTTGTCGGCGGCCGTGGCCTTGGAGAATTGCTGGGGCTGGGTGGGGCACAGCAAATGGGGATTGTGCCTGCGATAGGGCGCTTCTGACAGTGCTGGAGGATATCAGGGTGCCTGTCGGAGGAGAGTGTGTGGCCTCGCTTAGACTTGTCAATTATGACACTACCTACCTCTGGGGAGACACAAATGATGTTGGGTCCCTCCCTGCTGGAGAGAACCTCCTGCATTATTTCTGAGCCTGAGTGCAGGGAATCTTTTGTGGACTGACCTTGGAAACTGTGTGATGAGAGCTTGGTGCTGGGCGAACCTAATCAGACTTAGCCTGTGATGCACCCTCCCATTTCTTCTCTAGCAAGCCTGCTGCTATAAGGATTTGCCCCTATTGAGACTTTAGCCTTGCAGACCTCACTCAGTAGCTTTAATCTGTGCCTGGGGGCACTCCCCTGATCTGTGGATCCCATTACTGTGCGGATTCTACTCACGCCCCCTCAGCTAATTTTCCTTCCCCTTCTAAAAACTGCTAGGGCCCGTGAAGTGAGGAAGACGCTTAACAGGTGGAGAATCCCAGGGGCCTCCCGGCTGAGGATATAAAAACCCTTCTCACCTACATGAAATGCAGCCTTCAAGCTATCGATTCCAAAATCGACTCCCTCACTGCCAGGTTGCACTTCATAAAAAGACAGGATAGATAAATACAATGATCGCATAGGCCAACTGGAGGAACATGTGTCAGACACTGAAGAAAAGAAGTCCTCACCTAATGAACAGTTACTGTAAATGGAAAGGGTGCTAGTGGTCCTCAAGGCTAAACACGCAGATTTAGAGGTGCGCTCTAGGCCCAATAACATCAGGATCACTGGCCTCTTCAAATCGACCGCAATAGACCTAATCAACCACTACATCGAAATTATTATTGTCACCTATGCTTACCTATCTCACATCACCACAGTAACATTGATGAATGCTATATTACACTACAGATGTATACTCCACGTAGAACATCCATAGATGCAGCGACATACATGAAATAACCTCAATAAAGCTACTCTCCTGCAACAGTAAGGGGATGAGTGATTTGTGTAATGTGAGACAAGTACTTAATTACCGACATCGGCAGAAGATTGATATTAGCCTCCTCCAAGAGGTTCATCTGGCACCCACTTCTCTGTCTCGATTACAGGCCAGGCAGATTGCTGAAACACACATGCTTTTATGAGTTTTTATCTCGAATAAAGCTATAAAATTGAATTGAATTGAATTGAATTGAAATTGAAACACACAGCACACCATACTCTGCCTATGTGCCCGAGTTGTGGCGGTGATAATATGCAAGGGGGTTCTGTGTCATACAGTGAACGGGATATGTGACAGGGACAGAAAATATATTTTAGTCAAAGGAACACTACACTGGACCATGGTTACAATCGTCTCAGTTCACAGCCCTAACATGTATAACCCAGACTCTTTTTTTCGACTGTGGCATAAGATACACAGCCTGGTACTGGGGGCAATCCTCTGGTGTTGAGACTTTAATGTCACGTTGGATGTGACTCTTGAATGGAATGGCACCGCTACATAACCTCATCCACGTGTGGCACACCAACTCCAACTCCTCATGGCAGATCATGATCTTATAGATATTTGGCGCTCTATAGACATGGGGACACCAGAGAGGGTACATGTCTATCCTACTCACACACAGCCTGGTCTAGAATTGACTACTGGCTAGTATCCTTGGACGTGGGTGTGGCCACTATAGAGGAGTTCATCCATTTATCCTGGACACTCTCAGACCACGCTCCAGTTGTTCTGCGACTACAACCACCGGACTGTGCCCGCCGTGCATTTTCTTGGAGACTTCCTCCGAACGCATTGTGGAATGTTTCATGGAGGACATTCGGCAGGAAATCCTGCACTACTTTGCCCCCAATTCGCAGTCAGTGTCCTCGGTGGGCACACTGCCAGAGGCCTTCAAGGTCATCATTAAGGGTTCCTGTATTTCCAAGCAATTGGGGATTCTTAGAACCCTGCACAGAAAGCTGGCTACTCTTGAGGGCAAAATCAGAGGCCTTGAAACTGTCTAATATGCCTCCAGAGAACCCCAGCACTTAGCTGACAATGGAAATAAAATGGCACAATATCAAGAGGCCATGGAGTGTGAAAACCACTTCCTCGGCAAAGACGCTATTGCGAGAGGGTATGGAGAGGGAGACAGGCTTGGGAAAACCTTAGATCCATTTGTACAAAAGCCCTGGACTAGTTCCTATATTGTTGAGCCCATTGACGATTCTGGCACTCAAGTCGGGGGAGCTGTGGAGCACACTTTCTACTCCTTCTATTCAGACCTGTACAGAAATACTGTAAACCCCACACCTTAACAGCTCTCCCAGTACCTAGACTCTATACATCTCCTTTGGCTTGACGATGCTCACAGACAGAACCTTGATGCCCCCTTTTCTACTGAAGACATAGTTGCAGGTAATCTGTGGATTGCTTGGTGACAAGGCCCCAGATGGTTTACCCCTTATTTTATAAGGAGTACTGTCATATATTGACCCCTTACCTCCTGAACATGTGTAAAGAGGTCAGGGAAATGGGAAGCCTGACACCTACCCTCCTTGAGGCATACTAATCATTATCCTAAAGCCTGATAAAACGCAAACAAGCTGTGACTCCTGTAGGCCCCTATCCGTGATCAAAATGGACAGCAAAATATTGACCAAATTGATAGCCACCAGACTCCCTCTTCTTCCTGATATTGTCTGACCTGACCATAGTTTCATACCCAGACGCTTTAACACCCACAGTCTCTACACCCTATTTGTGCTACTGCACTCCCTCAAACCCCCCACTTCAAGCCAAAGTCATGCTCTGTAATAACGATGGTAGAACAATCGATTGGCTCGAGGACAGAATACCTGCCTGTACTAAATTGCCATTTTCCATGGCCATTGGGTTGCCCTTACGAAAACGGTTGTACTCCCTAAATTCCTCTACCTGTTCTTATATAAAACGATTCCACTTACCAAACACTTCTTCTCCGTCTTCGATCCAACCTCATTAGCCTTGTATGGGTGGGTAAGCAACTTCGGCTCTTCGCCGAGGCTTGCTTGGGTCCTCTCGCTGTATGTGGCTGGGATGCCTATGTTGGAAAATCCTATGTTGCCCCTCATCACAGATCCTGGAGTTTGTCTCCAACTGAAACATCTTCTGCTGACCACCTATGGAGATTCATACCCAGACGGCCACTTCTTCGCACTGCAGGAGCATTCTGAATACCCACCGCTAGATTTGCTCTTATACTATAGACATAGGGCCATTTGTCATGTGCTGCATGTCTCCTTCCTGCAGGACCCCAATTAATTAGCTACATTGGAGCTGCTACTCCAATCTCAATCTCGTGCAAAACTAATCACCGTCTTTACACTACCATGCAGGCAGAAGCCCCGGTGTGCACCCAACGGTCTCAACTGGAATGTACCCCACCGGTACAGGGAAACAGTGGAAATATTGCTGTTCCCAGACAGAGTCCCGCTCATCCAATTATAAACTTTTTTTTATTGGTCAGCAAAACAAAAAATCACAGCAATGCAGTTTACCAAAACGTACAATCAGGTACAATATATGTATAGATCATTTTTACAAAGTTGATGCCACCATGACTCTTCATTCCATTGCCTCTCCCACAGCATTTAAAGGGTCATGCAATCTGCCTACACTACAACGTAGCTCCACAGTTGGAGACAAGCATATTTTTCCCCTGTATGTATTCCAAGCAGCCCACTTACGATCCCATGTTTTGAGGCCGCTTGAAAACATCCTTCTCTGCAACCATAGCTCTGTCCATGTCAGCAATTCAGTCTTTAATTCGTGGCTTCTCCCCCACCCCTCATCTTTGTGCAATGTTTTGTTTTGCTAGGGCCCATCCTAGTGAAACCAATGATTTCTCGGTCTGAGCAAGGTCAGTGGCGTCCCATACATTTAGCAGACAAAGCTTAAGAGTAGCCATCAGTTTCCTCCCCTGCACTCTCTAATTGTTCGGTCACAACTTTCCAGTATGCTTGGGCAGCTGGACACTCCCAGATAGTATGGAAGAAAGCCCCCCGGTCTGATCTGCTGCCTGTCTCCCGTATTTGTAGTGTATTTGTTGCCTGTTTTCTCTGTGTGCTGCTTTACTGACTGTTTCTCGTACCTTTATTGTATTTGTTGCCTATTTTCTCTGTGCGCTGCTTTACTGACTGTTTCTCGTACTTTTATTGTATTTGTTGCCTGTTTTCTCTGTGCGCTGCCTTAGTGACTGTTTTTCGTATTTGTTTCCTGTTTCCTTCTACTGTGCTCCCCGCATTCCTTTCCCGCCACTGCATCCCCTGCGGCCCCGCCCCCTTCCTCTCCCATTCGCTTCCCGCCACCCACCTCCCAGCTACTCCTCCCTCCCTCCACCTCTTCTTAATGCAGGACACTGCGTGGCCACGACACTGGCGCGCCGGAGGCGCGCCAGAGGCAAGCCCGTCTGCGCCCGTCCGCGCCTGGACCGCGCCAGAATGCCTGGATCCCGCGCACACCACCGCACCATACCCAGCCTCAGCTACGACGCCGACTCCCTCCACGCTCTCAACACCGGCCGAGACCAACGCTGCAACCAGGCCGCCCTGAAACGCACCCACGGACCCTTTTCCTGCCGCAGCTGCAGCTTCACCTGCAACAGAACCACCAAACCATCAAGGACCAGACCCAACCACCTCCGTTGCATACTCCTCAACACCCGCTCCGCACGCAGACATGCCATCGAACTCTGGGACCTGCTCGACGCCACTGCCCCGGACATAGCCTTCCTGACCGAAACGTGGTGGAACGACTCCTCTGCTCCAGACATCGCCATTGCCATCCCAGACGGCTACAAGATCTCCCGCAGGGACCGCGCCAATGGCATCGGAGGAGGAATTGCCATTGTCCACAAGTCCACCCTCAAGGTCACCACCCACGCAGACGACACCCTCAACGCCGCCGAACACCTGCACTTCCGGATCCACACCGACCCCAACACCACCCTCAGAGGAACGCTCGACCACAGACGCCCCAGGACCAGTTCAGCGACTCCATCGCCGACCTCGCCAGCACCCACGCACTCGCCTCCATGGACTACATCCTCCTCGGGGACCTGAACTTCCACCTCGAGAACAACAACGACGTCAACTCCACCACGCTGATCGGCAACCTCGCCAACCTCGGCCTCAGACAACTCGTCACTGCACCCACCCACGCCGCCGGCCACACGCTGGACGCCGTCTTCTCCACAAGCACCCACGTCACCTTCAACCACACCACCGAACCCCACTGGACCGACCACCGCTGCATTCACTTCACCTTCCAAAACCCAACCACGCACCACCGCACACAACAGCTGCCTCGCCGCGGCTGGAGCAAAATCACTGAAGACCAGCTGCTCACCACCCTCTCCCAGAACCCACCCACCGACCCCACCAACCCAGACGCCGCAGCCCGCAACCTCAGACAGTGGATCGACGACTGTGCCAACACCCTTGCCCCACTGAAGAAACCACAGCCATGCCAGCACGAGAGCCACCTGGTTCACCGACGAGTTCCTGGCCTCCAAGCACACATGCCGGAAACTGGAGAAGAAATGGCTCCACGAACGTACACCGGACAACCACACAGCCCACAAGGACGCCACCCGCAGACACCACCACCTCATCAGATCAGCCAAGAGGTCCTCCTTCAAAGACCGCCTGGATAACAACGCACACTACAGCAAAGAGCTCTTCCGCATCGTTAAAGAACTATCCAACCCCAGCGCCAACACCAACGACATCCCGCCCTCACAGGAACTGTGCGACTCACTGGCCATCTTCTTCCACCTCAAGATCGCTGACATCCACGACAGTTTCAACACCACGACCGACCCGACCACGCCAGACTCCACCAACAACGCCAACCGCCTTACCTCCTGGTCCAACATCAGCGACGACGAGACACGCAAGGTCATGAACTCCATCCACTCAGGATCTCCGACAGACCCGTGCCCACACCACATATTCAACAAGGCAGACGCAGCCATCGCCCCCCAACTACGGAAGGTCATCAACATCTCCTTCGAAACAGCGGCATTCCCGGACAGCTGGAAGCACACCGAAATCAACGCCCTCCTCAAGAAGCCCAAGGCGGACCCCAAGGACCTGAAGAACTTCCGGCTCATCTCCCTGCTCCCATTCCCGGCGAAGGTCATCGAGAAAATCGTCAACATGCAACTGACCCGCCACCTTGAAGACAACAACATACTGGACCCGTCCCAATCCGGATTCAGATGAAACCACAGCACCGAGACTGCCCTCATCGCCGCCAAAGACGACATCAGGCGCCAATTAGACAACAGCGAAACTTCAGCCCTCATCCTCCTAGACCTCTCGGCCGCCTTCGACACGGTCTGCCATCACACTCTAAAAACTCGCCTTCAAGAAGCCGGTATCCAAGAGAAGGCCCTCGACTGGACCACATCCTTCCTCTCCGACAGATCCCAGAGTGTCCGACTCCCACCCTTCCGATCAAAAACCACCGACATCATCTGCGGCGTCCCCCCGGGCTCCTCCCTCAGCCCAACGCTGTTCAACATCTACATGGCCCCCCTCGCACAAGTGGCCCGCCACCACAACCTCAACATCATCTCCTATGCCGATGACACTCAGCTCATCCTCTCCCTCACCAAGGACCCACGCACCGCCAAAAACCAACATCCACGACAGAATGAAGGCCATCACCGACTGGATGAGGAGCAGCCGGCTGAAACTGAACTCGGACAAGACGGAGATCCTCATCCTCGGACCCAACCCCTCGGCCTGGGACGACTCCTGGTGGCCGACCACTCTCGGGACAGCACCGACACCGACCGACCACGCACGCAATCTAGGATTCATCCTCGACTCCTCCCTCTCCATGTCTAAACAGGTCAACGCCGTCTCCTCCTCCTGCTACAACACCCTCTGCACGCTTTGCAGGATCTACAAGTGGATCCCAGCCGAAACAAGAAGTACTGTGACACAGGCCCTCGTCAGCAGCAGGCTGGACTATGGCAACGCACTCTACGCCGGAATCCTAGCCAAACCCCTACGACGACTACAGCGCATCCAAAATGCCTCCGCCCGACTGATCGTCAACGTCCCCCGCCGCAGCCACATCACCCCCCACCTGACAAACCTACACTGGCTCCCCGTCGACAAGAGGATCACCTTCAAACTCCTCACCCACGCACACAAAGCACTCCACGACACCGGACCAGCCTACCTGAACAGCAGACTCAGCTTCCACACCCCCACCCGCCAGCTCCGCTCCGCCAGCCTCGCACTCGCCACCGTCCCCCGCATCCAACGAACAACCTCCGGCAGCAGATCTTTCTCCTACCTCGCCGCCAAGACCTGAAACACCCTACCTACCCAGCTACGGCAGACCGAAGACCTACTCGTCTTCAGAAGACTCCTCAAGACCTGGCTCTTCGAGCAGTAGCACAACTCCCCCCCCCCCCCCTCAGCGCCTTGAGACCCTCACGGGTAAGTAGCGCGCTTTACAAATACCATGATTGATTGATTGATTACACTGTCTAAGACAAGAAGGATCAGCCCTCCTGGCCATATCGACCAGAACTCCAGCTGCAAGGTAAACTCAATGTAGGATTTCTAGTTGGACCAGTCACAGTCTCATGGGGATGTCCACCTCCCGAGGGGAGGCCAAGGCATCGCACCAATTATCCTCCCCCAAATCACTCAGCTCCTCCTCCCAATTCTGCTGCAAGCGTGTTAAGAGATCCGGGCGGTTATTGATCAATTTTTTATATGTGAGGGATATGGTCTTCCTGGGCATGGGGTCAAGTATCAGCCTATCTTCTAATGGGGAAGCCTCATGGAGTGGGCCGCCCCCTGGTATTGCTGCTTTAAGCTCATGCATAATCTGTAGATATCTAAATGTTTCGGATTGTGCGAGGTAATATTCTTTCTGTAATTCAGTGAAGGTGACCAACTCCCCAGACTTCCACATATCCCCCACCATTGAAATACCTACCAGGTCCCACTTATTAAATCTATGGCAGGCACTCAGACAACCCAATTTCTCGGGTTCCCAGAGTGGGGTTGCACTGGTAATTTTATTGTGCCAGCCCAGTTTTTTATTGACCGTGTGCCCAATTTTTAAGGGGTTAGTTTAAAATGCTTTATTATATCCGCCTTGTTCCATGAGCCACCAGTCTGTACGGAAACTCGGGTCCCCCCGATCCTCATGTGCCCAACGGTTGATCACCACAAGTTGAGATGCATAGTATTATGACCTAAGGTTGGGTAGTGCAATTCCCTCATCATACCATCCCGATGATAGTGTTCGGCCGCTATTTGTGGTGCTCGGCCATCCCACAACAAGGTACGCACAACACCATCAATACTGGAGAAATAGGAATCAGGGATCCTATCAGGGGTATTTTGTAATACATAGAGAAAGCGCAGTTATGCCAGTATCTTATAGAGGGCTGCACGACCCAGAAGAGTCGGAGGAAGAGAGCGTTAGTGTTTGACGTTCCCGCAAAAGAGCGTCAAGGGCAGTTGCAAGTTAGCTTCGTAAAAGCGGGTTGAGTCCATCGTTATAAAAATGCCCAAATGCCCGAATACCGGAAGCCCCACGGTGCTACACGGATCTCATGGCCCCTTGGTATGCGCGGTGACGGGCCATGCAGAGGGTACAGTTGCGACTTGGACCAGTTTATTGCGCACCCGGAGTGATTGCCAAATATGCGGAAGATGTGAAGGATACGATGAAGGGTGAATGTTGGAGAGGCCATATATAACAATATATCGCTCGCATATAATGAGATTCTGTCTTCATTATTCTCGGTCCATTTAAGTCCATGGATTAAAGGGTCACCCCTGACCCAGACCGCCAGCGGCTCTAGCACTAAAGCAAATATTAAGGGCGATAGGGGGCCTCCCTGCCGGGTGCACCTTCCTAAATGAAACTGGCTGGACGTATGTTGATTCACCACCACTTGAGCAGTTGGGTTGGTATATAATAGTTTGATCCATTGTATGAAATTGGGCCCAAATCCCATTTTCTCCAAGACTGTGAACATGTAATTCCATTCAATGGTATCAAGGGCCATTTTGGCATCGATGGACAACAGGGTTACGTCATCCCTGATCGTGTGTTGCCTGCCCAGCACCCGATGGAGGGGACGCAAATTCAGGGCTGTATTCCAGCCAGGCATAAAGCTTGACTGGTCCGGGTGTATCAGCCGGGTAATCAGGATGATGAGTCTGCTGGCAAGTAATTTTGCTAGTATCTTAGCCTCTGCCGTAAGAAGAGAGATAGGTCTGTTCGCCTTGCAATCATTTGTTGGTTTGCCTTGTTTGTGGATGACCACAATTGTGGCTAACCGGATCTCTTCCGACAGTATCCCTTTCTCATAGCTCTCAAGATACATTTGGCAAAGATCGAGAGTTAACTTAGAAGCCGCTGACTTAAAGAACTCGATTGGGAGTCCATTGGGTCCCACGGCCTTCCCCGAGCGGATATCTCGAATGGCCAGCTGAATTTCTTCTTCTGTAGGTTACCTTTCGAGGGAATCCCTTTCTTCCAACGACAGTTTGCAGGGAACCTTAATGGTTGAGAGAAGCTCCCTCGCCTCAAGTGGCGAGACTGTAACGGTAGATGTGTAAACTGAGTCAAAGTAGGAGGCAAATGTTTTTTCTATCTGTTGTGGATTAGGGATTTCCTCCCCCATGGGTCCATGCAATTGGTGTACCCATCTCAATGCTTGCTCTCTTTTTTCTAACCAGGTGAAAAGCTTACCTGTTCTTTCCCCATGCTCATAGATCTTATGGCAAATTGATCTTTGTTTTGCCTTAGCCTCCTCAGTGAAGAGATGTTTGTAGTCCAGTATCTTAACCGCCAATAACTGATGTGCAGCTTAGTCAGGGGACTGTGTCAGTGCCGTTTCGCACCATAGGATGTCTACCTCCAGTTTGTCTATGCGTTTTGTTAATTCTCTCTTGTGACCGACCATCAGGGCGAGGGCCCTCCCCTTTATAACTGCCCCGAATGCACTCCATAGGATTTGGGATGAGGTGACCGTCCCTCCCACCCCTTTCTTAGGTTTTCAAATTTTTACGTTACAGGAACCATCAAATACAGTAAAATATACTCATTGCAGTCCCCGAGTACGATTCCTCAGGTCCATAATGCAATCCCGCTCCATCTCCTCCGGTGGCCGGGCTATAATGGACATTGATACATTAACAGGTCCATGCCAAACCAGCCCCTTCACTAGTGATGCGGCATGATGTAGACCTCTAGGTAATTGTCAACAAGTCAAATCTGGGTGCAGATGTCCTGAGTTGTTTCGGGAGTAACTACAGCGAGTAGATCCACCCATTCGTGAACAGGTTTTTATCTGTTCCGTGTCATCGGCCCTCATTGTTCTTTACGCTCCGGACGTCCTTTTTCGCTTATTTTTCACCAGCTATCAAGCTAATCTATTGCCCCTTCTGGGTCTGTGAAGAACCAGCTCTTGCCCTCCACCGCCACACGCAGTTTCGCAGGGAACAGCATGGCGTATTTAACTTCTCGCTCCCTGAGAGCTTTTTTAACCTCCAAAAAGAAGCGTCTTTGTTTCTGGACTTTGGTAGTGAAGTAAGGGAAAAAAGTAATTGTACTGTTCTTGAATCGGAGAGGAGGGGCACACCGAGCCGTCTGAAGAATATGGTCTTGATCCCGGAAATTAAACACTCTCTGGGCGTCCCCGGCTTGGGCTTACCCCCCGGAATACGGTCGGCTCTCTCAATAGATAAGCAGTTGGAAAGGTGTTTAGGCTGCAGGTGCTTGATCACGAGGTCTTCAACAAAAAGGTCCACTGCTGGCCCTTCGCCCTCCCCGGCACCCCGAGGATGCGAACGTTGGTACACCACGACCTCCCTTCGTAGTAATCAAGTTGGATCACCAAAGACTCAGTCTTTTGTTGTAGTTCAGAGACTTGATTTTTCAAGCTGGGTACATTGGCGACAAGTTCTTGTGTGACATCCTCCACCTCCTTCACCTGGGATTCCATTTTACATAAGTCTGCTCTGAGAAGGGATATATCAGTGGCTACTGAGTCAATGCGACCCTCGAGAGATGTGCGACACCATTAATGGCTGCCAGTACTTCTTGGAGAGTGGGTGGTTCCTGTTCGCCGGCCTTCTGGTGGGCGTCATGTTCCGGACCCATGGTTGGCTGCCCCTCCTCATGTGTCTTTCCTAACGCGCATATGTCATTGCGGCCTCCCTTGATCATCGCCATTTCAGAGTTGCGACCCCAGAATCCACGGCTAGGGGGTACTCACCGCAACCTACCGTGGTGAAAACCACGTGGCCTGTAAGATTCCCCCCTCGATGAAAAACTTTTTGGGTTGAGGCCCAGAGGTGAACTGCACAGGTGTCCTTGCTTATTTGACAAACAGAGGGCAGTGTCACAGGTGACTCCGGTACCCGGTCACCAGGTGCTAGTACCGCCGGCAAGCAACACATTCCCCCTCTGAACTCTGCTGTCTTCTTCCAGACCCACACCAGCTCCAGCAGCTAGGACCCTCGTCCAGGCCCTAGATCTATCCGGTGTTTCGCCCCACTCTGGCAGCTCTGTGCGTGCCTCCTCAGAATATGGCAACCGGAGCTGGTGATATTGCTTTGTTCCCTCAGGCCATCCAGATGTGTTAAAGTATTAGATGCAAGCCCCTTCTCGCACCGATTTCTCAGAAGAAACCCCAGGGCAGCACCCCCAGTCGAGGGAGAACTCAGGGTTTAGGCCGCACGGATCAATAATTTGACACAGTGCCTCAGTCACATCAATGAAGCACAGTGGGGGGCCCTGGCGCAGCAGTCCTTTTGCACAATCAATGAAGTGAGGGCCAACCCTGCCCCATGTAGTCCATGTCAATCCTCACGTCCCACCGGTAGAATGAGATGCCGAAGCGCCGCCAGCCCGATGTTAAATCCCACTGCTTACCGAGGATCCACAGGGCAGGAGCAAAAGTATTGTTGGGCAATTGGACCCATCCATGGCAAAAGTCTGCGCGGTTCATCAGCGGATATCAGGCTACGCAAACCTGCTGCCTCTACGCTAGGCCGCAACAGCGCCGATCGCTCTTTCCGCTGCCATTCGCGCTCGGGTTAGTCGGTGGAGCTCCTTGCTGTCTCCGAGTGCACACACACAGGAATATGCTTCTTGTAGCCAGATGGGAGTCAGGATTATTGAGGGATTAGAGTTGGCGGTGCCAAAGCCGCGCTAGCAAGCGGCCATCTTCTCCGGCTGTTGGCCACGCCCCTTCTCATCCAATTATAGATTGCGCTTCTTCCAAATCAAATTCCTACATAGATTCTATCACACTCTGGTGGTGCTACACAGAATACCTCAGAGAAGACACTAACTGCACAAGATGATGTGCACCATAGGCAGGATTCTTACACCTTGCCTGGGAATGTTCATGTATTGCCGTCTTCTGGACTGGCATGTTTGATAGACTCCACACTCTCACAACCATCCAGATCCCTAGGACACCTTTACTTGCACTGTTGAGCTGGGTTCACTATGTGTCTGCTACCTCTTGCTGGCTCACAGAAGTGCTGCTCCTTCTTGCAAGCACAGGGAGGCTCTATATTGGGGAGAACTTCAACCCCTCAGGCGAGGGACTGGCTGAAAGATGTTGCATACTTCCATGAACAGCTGTAGTGATACTTGGATCTCATACCTTATGCATTCTGACCAGCAGATATCTGGAGTCCAGTTTTTATATACCTCGTCTCTCTCAGTTATCTAGAACAACCTACATGAATAGATTTGGTCCGACTGGAAACCTTCAAAACCGTACCTTCATAAAGGATGGGAGTTGAGACTCCCTCATGCTGCAACGCGCTGAATGTGCCACTGTATTGCAATTGTATCTCGCTCCCACTTTGTGGGTCCCCACTCAGTCCCCCAACCAAATAAACGGCGTACTATAAACATCGCACTCCACTTGCTACATCTTGCATGTTGGTGATACCCATCTTTGTAAACACCACTGTATGTAGAGGCCACTTATTCTACACCAATAGTGTCACCAAGTGTGAAGTATGTAAATGCGACAGATGTAAATGGTGTAATGTGTATGTTCCTATAAAACTCAATAAATTGAGTTTAAAAAAAACCAAAGATATAACTTCTTGATAAAGCTTTACCATGCCCCTTCCTGCGTAGAAGCCGAAATGTTGCTCAATTTCCATGCAGCTTTGGCAATGTTTGGTCTTAAGGAAGCCTTTTTTGTGGGTTGCGAGATAGCATGTTGTGATGTTCACTTGCAACACAGAACCTGCACACCATCTGCCTGAAACGTCTTTTGAGTTAATAGGACAACTGGTTACTCTGAGGCACTCTATACAGAAACCTGGTACCACTGCACAGTCATTATGATGCAGAACTACCACCAGGCCTGGGCAAGTGAACCAAAAGAAGTCCTATCAAAAATGCTCAAACCAAGTCCACTCCACTCATCTCCTCCCACGATCTCTATCTTTCCATCCATCCATTCTTTGTCTCTTACTTTCCTGTCTCTCTTCTCCTCCCTCCCCTTTCCTCTCTCTCTTTCTCTCTCTCTCTCACGAAGCCTTGCAGTGCCTGCAGAAATTTACCTCAGGGAGCTGGGAAAGTGACAGAGGCACCAGCAGCACCAATACTGCCCTAAAAAACAGCCTCCAAGGGCTTCTGTCTGCTAATGCTGGAAGATAGGTATGGCCGCAATAAAGGACCTCCACTTCTGTTTGTCTTGGCTACATTTCTATACGATGCCCCAGGTGTGGTTCCAGAACTTCAGTTTACTCCCAGGTGTTCTTTGGTCTGCCGCCCTTCTGTTTGCCTTCTAGGGTCCACTGGAGAGGTGTTGTTGTGATGAAGTCTTGTTCTCTTTTGATGATGTGTCCAATCCATCTCCATCTTCTTCTCATAATGGTAGTGTCCATGCTATCTTGCTTGTATCTGGTGAGCAGTTCCTAGTTGGAGATGGTTTGTAGCAAGACAATGAGCTAGATTCTTCTCAAGTTACTGCTGTGGAAGGCTGACAGTTTAGTGATGTCAATTTTCAAAATGTGCCAACTTTCTGATTCATACAAGAGTTTGGCAATAATGCAGCTCTGGTAAAGCTTCAGCTTGTTGTTGGTGCTGTACTGAGATGACCTCCACCCATGAAGTACTGGGTATTTTAAGCCCAGCGGTGCAGGGGAACACACCCTATGACTTCGGGGTTCTTCCTGTTTCAGACCTACAGAAACACAGAGTCTTCTGGGTGAAGTCAAAGATCAGTTTATTGGCTGCAGACCAATTACAGGTATCCTAGAAGTACAACAGCGTGTATGTTCTCAGGAGACTGCTGACAATCACAGAAACGGGCTTCTCCTTAAATACAGAATTTCCTGCTTCAGGCATACATTCCTAGGTTTATGGTATGGTCATTTAAAGTATACATTACAAACGAAAAGGCAGAGTCATGATGACCATCCCACATTCCAGTTAAGCCAGCCCGCAATTATTTACCCAGCAAGGCTCAGATCCCACATCAGATATTGATAGGCCACAATAAACATGAGCATCTCCTGTTTTGGGAAACAAGCCATAAAGCAGGAACAGTCAGGTGTGAAAGAGATTAGCTGGAGGCTTGTGTAGGATGAAAAGACTTTATGGTGTGTCAAGCCCTGATGCTAATCACAGGTGGCCAGAGGACGGGGAACTCGTGAGACCAGTTTGACCTGGAGCGGCGGAGCCAAGCTGCCCAGGTCACAGAAAAGTCAAAGGAAGGCACATGTGCTCTAAAAAGGCCCGTTTTCGCTTCATGCTATATAGCCTATGTGAGGGCAACCATAAGATGGCCACCGATACAAAATGGAACCCACGTAGTGATGTAAAATAGCGTATACACAGTGCATTCATAGCTAAAACGTTACACAAAGCACTTGTACATACCGCATTAACCATTCGCGGTTCACTATTACCGAGATAGACAGGGGTAGGGCCCTGCCTCCTACGCGGTCCCAAATTCTAAAGTACGACAGACCCTCCTTTTGCCCTTACATAGGCAATAACTACACTCATTTCAATCCGAGTCTAGGTCAATATTCACGAAGTCATGGAGGTGTTGCTGTAGGCCACATATCGCGGGAGCACACTGTACGCACAGACAGAACAGGAAAAGGATGGCTAAGATCATTCCAATGACCATCAGAACTTTCCAACCCCAGGCAGATATCAGTTCCCAGAACCATCCCACCAGTGACCAATCTCCTTTATCCACGTGTATGGACTCAGATATTTTATGCAGTTTGGAGATGGCTTGATAAACTGTTGGAGCGTTGTCTGGTATGAAAATGCAACAACTGGATTGGATAACCTTACATACCCCACCACGGTCTGCAAGTATGACGTCTAGAACCATGCGGTTCTGCAAAGTCATGAGGCGATCCGCTTGGAGCTCAGCTGTCAAATTACCAAGGGCACCAGCCGTAACATTAACAGTGGATTCAACCACACGAGTCAGTTGTCTCAGGTTCCTACTATTGACCATAGGTCCCCAAAACGGCAGGAAACCCAAAAAGAAATCTCCCGCTTCCTGACCGGCAGTATCTTCCTTACTAATCACGCCTCTCACAACTCTGGTCTTGTGATAGTCGGAGGCGGCAGTAAATGTTGGCGGTAGCAGATTTGCAATATAACATGTGCCCGAGAAATCGGGGGGCAACCATGTATATGCTCGGTCATTGCAGATAAAATATGTACCCTTGGCAGCCAAAAACGCAGGGGAAAACTGTGACGGAAAAGTGTACGTTTCAGTACAGTCACTTCTTCCCAGTTGAGCTCTAGGATTCTGACCATTACCTTGCAAACAGAACCGACCTATGTGGGGTACGACCCAGATTGGGGATGAGATTTTCCGTTGTCTTTCACCTAGACTGATACTATACCCCGTCGCGTTCCACCCTACATAAGCTCTCAGCTCTTCTTTGGGAATGGATGAGTATGCATCGATATCTCTGCTCATATCGGCAACTCCTTTCATTAAAGCTTTATTATTGGTGCTAGGTCTGATGGAACGCGGTTGTCGCGGGGAGTACGCATCTAGTGCATAGAGAAACATGGTCTGGAATGCCCATGACGATCCATTGTAACTATACGGCAGCACCAGATAGGGAATACCCTTATTAATGGTATGTGGTATTAAACCGCACACCCAACAATTTGCTGTATTCATGACTAGTTGGTGCTGGTCCAGGAGCTGAATAAACGAATTATTCACAAACTCTGATCGTCTAACTTGTTCATGTTCAGGCAGAGGGTGAAAAGAGTGTGAGGAGATAGTAGGAGGAGGTATAGGCTGTACAGTGGGGGCAATGGGCTCTTGAGAGGAGAAGAATACAAATCCTACAGTAAACACTACCATACTACATAATACAAACAGGCATAAAAATACAAAGCGTTTGCTCCTCATTGTTTTACATATTCTTGCTTTAAAGTTCATTTCCTCAGTGAGTCTCTCCATCTTACAAAACTCCATCCTCTAATCGTGCCGCTCGCGGCGGGTGAGTATCTTCTGCTAAGGAGTACGCCTGTCAGTCCAGGGAACGCCCTAGACCAACCAGAACCGTCGACCTAACGTCTTCGGCCTGTACCCCAAAGTCTTGGCACCGCGACCCTGCGGCTGAACCCGGATGGTGGTTCGAAAAACAAAAATCAAGAAAGTCCTTCAGATGGGAGAGCTCTGGTTATCAAAAAATAAAAAGGTAAAAGAAAAAGAATATTTATTTGTCCATAGGCCTTGGTCTCAGATTGTAATGGAGACGGCCAGGTACTGTTTGGTCTTGGAACAAGAGTTCAGGCTCTGTAGTGTCCAATCGAATTGACGGTGGCACAGCTTCTTGCAAAATATCGTCACTCTCCTGGTCTGAAGTTGTGCCTTTTATGCGTGCATCACTGAACGGCACAAAACGAGGTACAGTGTCTGTTTCAGAGTCTGCGATACCCTCCTGGACCCACTGGTCAAACGGCAGAGGCAAAGGGATCCTCTTCACGTGGGCGCCGTGGATCCAGTTCCTTTTCCCCTTTACTCGAACAGCTGATCTTGTAGACAGTAGCACGAGATGAGGACCAATCCAGCGGGGCTCATCGTTGGTTTTCCGCTGAAAGTTTTTGATGAGCACCCACGCGCCAGGGTCAATGGGGTGTCCTGGAGCCTCAGAGGCTGGGGGGAGAGTATCGTGCACCTCTGTTTTGGGGCATCCCATTGGTGAAAAACGTTAACAACCGATTCCACATCATAGAGTGAAGGGAAACCAATCCACCTACGCGCCAAATGATCTAACACCTCTTTCTCTTCGGGACCAGGTAGCTGGCTGCGTAATTGCTTACGCTGCAAGGCAGGAGTCGCACTAGATGACCCAAAGAGAGGCGACATTAAACTAGTAACTACATTAGCCAGTCGTTGTCGTGCTGAAGGAGAAGTTGAGGCGAAAACAGGGGGATAGACAGAGGGAAGAAAAACAGATTCAGATACAGGTACCTGGATAGTGTAAGAAGGAGCGCCAGGGGAAACCGCTGGCGTGCTAGGCAAAGTCGCAGAAAGCGCGGGGGTAACAGGTAGCAAAACTGGTGGCCCTTGAGAGGGCTGCACTGCAGGGATAGGAGCCAGCTGAAGAGGAGCTGACAGCTGCGGGAAGGCTTGCGGCATATTTACTAGAGGCTGCGCATTTACAAGCTGTGGAGGTGCGGTGGCATTTTGCGCATATGGGGGTGGCGAACTTAACAAATGGGACATTAGGGAATCTTTTTCTTTCTCTTTTGTCTCATCTTGCACAAGGGGTGACAAAACAGGGTAACATTTATTAATCCCTAGTTTGCACTGTCTGTGCAATTGCTCATTCATTTGTTCCTCCTCGTTATCTTTAAATTGCACAGCTGCTTGCATCACTGACATACCTCTCTCTCTCTTATTCCTTTTCGCTAGCTTTATTTCCTTCTGTTTGGCTTCCTTTCGCCATAGGCGGAAAGAATCAAACATCGCCGGCCGGGCTTTCTTTTTAAACAATTTAACTTCCAAATTATCTAAGATATCTGTATCGAAACTACCATTTTGGGGCCATTTTAAAACACCGTCCTTTCTGGTGTATCGGATCCATATTTCATTATAGGCAATGGGGCCCACGCCATGTTTTACATAAAGCTCATAAGTTGGAGTTCCAATTGGAGGAACCGGACATGAATCCTCCAACTGGAAATCCCTTCCACAATCCAAACAAAACAATCTACAAAATACACTAGAACCAGGCATCTTCGCTCACTAGTCTAGTTTCAAACGTCAAAGGATTATCAAATACGATAGTCTCGTGAATACACGAGTCCTCTGGCTTTGGGACTTGCAAGCACCAAATCGAAATGATCCCGAAGGATTCCAAATTCAAACTGGGAGACGCTCCACTTATACTTAACTGAATATTGATGATCGATGGCGTCACCAGAAGACTCTCTCGATTGTTTCGCTCTACCAAAATCGTCAAGGGTCCAAAACAGGGCGATTAATCAGGGCAGCAGTCCTTCGTAGCCGTCGGGACGCGGAGAACCTCGCAGAAAAGACTTTCGGACCACGTCGACATGCAGGGGTCGATGAAGTGGCGGCCTTCCTCCAGAATTTCCACACGAAGCTCCTCACGAACCTCTGGCTTGGACCGGTACCGCTGAAATCGCCCCACGTTGGGCGCCAACTGAAGTACTGGGTATTTTAAGCCCAGCGGTGCAGGGGAACACACCCTATGACTTCGGGGTTCTTCCTGTTTCAGACCTACAGAAACACAGAGTCTTCTGGGTGAAGTCAAAGATCAGTTTATTGGCTGCAGACCAATTACAGGTATCCTAGAAGTACAACAGCGTGTATGTTCTCAGGAGACTGCTGAAAATCACAGAAACGGGCTTCTCCTTAAATACAGAATTTCCTGCTTCAGGCATACATTCCTAGGTTTATGGTATGGTCATTTAAAGTATACATTACAAACGAAAAGGCAGAGTCATGATGACCATCCCACATTCCAGTTAAGCCAGCCCACAATTATTTACCCAGCAAGGCTCAGATCCCACATCAGATATCGATAGGCCCCAATAAACATGAGCATCTCCTGTTTTGGGAAACAAGCCATAAAGCAGGAACAGTCAGGTGTGAAAGAAATTAGCTGGAGGCTTGTGTAGGATGAAAAGACTTTATGGTGTGTCAAGCCCTGATGCTAATCACAGGTGGCCAGAGGACGGGGAACTCGTGAGACCAGTTTGACCTGGGGCGGCGGAGCCAAGCTGCCCAGGTCACAGAAAAGTCAAAGGAAGTCACATGTGCTCCAAAAAGGCCCGTTTTCGCTTCATGCTGTATAGCCTATGTGAGGGCAACCATAAGATGGCCACCGATACAAAATGGAACCCACGTAGTGATGTAAAATAGCGTATACACAGTGCATTCATAGCTAAAACGTTACACAAAGCACTTGTACATACCGCATTAACCATTCGCGGTTCACTATTACCGAGATAGACAGGGGTAGGGCCCTGCCTCCTACGCGGTCCCAAATTCTAAAGTACGACACCCATTGTTTTTTTTTGTGTTTTTTTCTTTTAAACTTTATTGTGCAAATTAGCATCATTACAAATATGGGCCTACAACCACCAGGGCTGGCCGCTAATATATGCATGTCAATTACTTGACGTCACGAAGCAGCGACTGATCCCCAGAGGCTCAGCAGGGTTACAGGAGACATTATCTGCAACTCAGAAGCTAGGCAGGATACAAATATTTTAAATTTTAAGGGAAAAGAACAAACAAAGAAACAAGGAAACAAAACTCAAGGCGAGAAACAGTCTAGACGGTGTCGAGCGCCGATGGGGGGGTCCCACCATACCAGGTAAAGAATCAGGAGGACAACAGCGATGACCGGGGGGGGGGAGGCAGCGGGGAAGTCAAAACAATCAGACAAAAGGGTACAGTATTCCAGGAACCTCAGGATCAGGGGGACAGAGAAATGTCCGGAGAATCTACAAAAGGGGGCGTACAGATGTTACCTCGGTAGGTGTTCCACTGACCCCAAATTCTACCCCACGCCCCAGGCTTACCTCGAACCAGATACACCGTCTTCTCTCTGAACGTGCACCAGTCCATGTTCTCCTTCCACACTGACACCGTGGGAGGCCGTCGGGAACCCCAAAGCTGCGCAATATCCCTCTTTGCGATCATGTTCCCAAGTGCCGCCCACCGGGCCTGGGCAAAGTTGTAGTCATTCGGCTCCCATACATTCAACAAACATCGACGAGCCTCAGGCAACAGAGCGACCCCAGTGACACACTCCATTACAGCATGCACACGGTGCCAATATGCCGCAACCTCGCGGCACTCCCAAAGTATATGAAGGAAGGTGGCGCTCATTCCACAGCCACGCTTACACAACCCATCCGAAGAAAAACCCATCACAACCAAACGAGGACCCGTCACATAAACACGATGAAGAATTTTGAGCTGGACGAGACGGAGACGGGCACGGATGGCCACCTCTTTCGGGGAGGACAGTGCGTACTGCCAGTCTTCGTCATCCAACTCCAACCCGTCTCCGGTCCAGGCCTCCCTAAGACGCACCAGGAGGTCCACCCGATTGTTGATTAATTTCTTATAAATCAAGGAAATCGTACTATCGGGCAGATGACCATCAAGTATACGGTCCTCGAGTGGTGAAGATGCAGGGACTGTGGAACCGGCCTCGAAGACCGACAGCAAAGCGTGGCGAACCTATGCATATCTGAAGAACTCCCTCTCACTCAACTCATACTCACTCTGGAGCACCGCAAAGGATTTGACCGCACCTTTCACCCAAAGATCACCCATTCTGCTAATGCCGATCGTATCCCAGTTCTCAAAACCTTTCGTTGTCCAGAGGCATCCCAATCTGTCTGATGCAAACAAGGGGGTCGCTCGTGTCAGGCGATCAGTCCATCCCACAGCCACATTGGCATCCTTCCACACACGTACTGCAATCTTAGTGGGTCCCGTGAGGTTCCTCCCCGCCGTCCGAGAATAGAGCGCTCTATTGAAGTTGCCACCAGGCAACTGATATTTGTCCATCTCGAAAGCCGGATTTGGACCGGGAGCATACGTAGCATGGTTGATGGCGGACAACTGGGAGGCCCAATAATACCTCCTGATGTCCGGGAGCGCGATGCCCCCGTCATACCAGGGGAGAGTCAGTTTTGCAAGAGCGATGCGTGCGCGACCATCCCAAACAAGTCTCCTCTGTAAACCCTCCACCTCCCGGAAGTAGGCCGCCGGAATAATATCAAAGGAGTTCTGGAGTGCGTAGAGAAATCGGGGCAGGGACATCATTTTAAAAAGGGCCGCTCGACCGAGCGGCGACAACGGCAATCTACACCACAGAGCCACGTCCAACTTCAATCGCCGGAGAGGAGGAAGGAGATTATGCTCGTGGCGGACCGCCGGGTCCAACGATACGTAGACCCCCAAGTACTTGAAACCGGATTTTGAAATGTGAATGGGAAACCTATTCGGTAAGGGGGGAAGGCCACCAGAGATAACATACACACACGATTTAGACCAATTAATGATCAAACCGGAATTTTTACCGAAAGAAGTGAGGACGTCGAATAGGACGTTAAGGGATTCACGCAGGGAGGTTAGGTACAAAAGAATATCGTCGGCGTACAATGAAACCCGATCCTCAAAGTCAGGGGCCCACTGAATGCCCTTTATCCATGGTTCCCATCAGAGCCAGGCTGCAAGCGGTTCTAAAGCAAGAGCAAAGAGCAAGGGGGACAACGGACACCCCTGCCTAGTACCCCTCCCGAGAGCGAAGGGCTGGGACACCCTACCATTGACAACAACCTGAGCCAGCGTATCCGTATATAGAAGTCTCACCCAACTAATAAATCCCGCACCGAAACCGAACTTCGCCAGAGTGGCCCAAAGATATGGCTATTCTATCGTATCAAAGGCCATCGTGGCGTCCAAGGAAGCCAAGATGGCCGGCTCGGAGAGAAACTCCGCCCTGGCGAGAATGCCATGTAAGCGCCGCAAGTTAAGAGCAGTGTTCCGGTGCGGAATGAAACCCGACTGATCCGGATGGATCAGGTCACAGATGACAGCGAGTACGCGATTAGCAAGGACCTTGGCAAGAATCTTCGGTTCAGCATTCAATAGGGAAATAGGCCTGTAAGAGGCACAACGATCACGAGGCTTGCCCTCCTTAGGAATCACAACTATAGTGGCCAGACGCTGATCACAAGGGAGGGAACCAAGCTCACGCGACTCCAGAAACATATCACGGAGAAACGGTGCGACTTTATCCGGGCGCAACTTATACAATTCAATAGGCAATCCATTGGGGCCCATAGCTTTGCCAGAACGAAGGGAATGAATCGCGGCAGCAATCTCGTCGGCCGACAACGATGCCTCCATGCGCCCTCGATCCTCCTCGGACAGGCAGGGCAGCGCAATGTCCCTCAACAAGAAACGAGAGTCATCCTCATCTCTATCAGACACCGGGGAGTAGACCACACGAAAATAGTCAGCGAAACACTCCACAATCTCGCCAGGGTCAGTCACATGCACACCATCAGAATTCTGAAGCATGGGGACCACACGGTTCGCTCTCTCCTTCTTATCAAGCCATGCAATCAATTTACCCGCCTTATCCCCGACATCATACAGTCTACCTTGCTGTTCCCTGTACATTGTCTTGGCAGCATCCGTAACAAGGGATTTATATTCAAACTGTTTCAAGCTAAGGGCGTGGAGCCTATCCTGGGTAACACCTAAGTCTAGATCAGCCTCCAACTCCAGTATTTCGGCCTCCAGCTTCACGACCTCCCTATTCCTAGCTTTCTTGGTCTCGACTATTAATAATAGGGCCTGTCCACGAATAACAGTTTTGAAGGCTTCCCACAGGGACACTGAGGACAAAACAGACCCCTCGTTCTCCAAGAAGTAGTGGTCGAGCGACTTAATGAGGCTGTTACGAGTCTTGGGGTTGCGCAGATGCCAGGGGTTAATAGGGGCAATCCGTCCCGCGGCTTGCGTCCCAGTGTCGAAAAGAAGCCACACAGGGGAGTGATCTGAAATGCCCCGGGCCAGGTGTCTTACCTCCCCAACGTGGGGGGACTGGGCCGCGGGCACGAGGAAGTAATCAAGCCTGGAGAGACTCCCATGAGCCCCGGAGTGGAAGGTGTATTGACATTGCGTCGGATGCATTAACCTCCAGCAATCCACCAGACCAAAGGTGTCCAAAAACCCACTAAGCCATGATTGGGAAACGGGAAGGGCCCTGGGGGGGTGGCGATCCAGATCGCCGGATAGCACGGAGTTGAAGTCCCCACCCATGAGGAGAAGACTATCGGGGAGCTCCAGAAACATCCGACCAACATCAGAGAAAGTGGAGGTCTGGAGGCCTGGGGGAACAGATATCGTGACTAAGGAGAGAGTCTTACCCTCCCACCTACCGGTTAGGGCGGCATAACGCCCTCTGTCGTCAAGGATGACATTATCAATCTCTAGTGGGAGGGAAGACCGGACCAGAATGCCAACCCCTCTGAAACCAGTGGTAAATCCAGAGTGTGCCACCAATCGGTACCCCCACCTATTCATAGCATGACACACGTTGCCAACCAAATGCTTCTCCTGCAGGAGTACCACATCCGGAGTCAAACGACGCAAATATTGCAGTACAACACCCCGTTTAATACGATCCCCCAATCCATTGACGTTCCAAGATAACTACCCCCCATCCCCACAAGAGTTGCATGGGTCCCCCCACGGAGAGCAGGACACCTGAAACAGAGAAAGAACCAATATGCCACCTTGAGAAAAGAAAACACAAACACAAACACCCCCTCCCACCCCCCAACCAAAACCCGTTACAACTCCCCCCTCCCTGCACCCCTGCAGATTAAAAAGCCACCCCAAAATGAAGTGTGCCTGTCGCCCTAACAATCCCATTCTACAAAAAGACCCCAGAGGAGGAGAGAGGCCCGTCTCCACCCGCCACCCGGACGCGAACTACTATAAGGCAAAATATACAAAAGAAGTAGAACCCAACTGAGCAATGTCCGATTGTCAAGGTTAGGGACCAAAGGGTCACTTCTGTGTAGGCTCACCACCCTCGGCACCGCCAGTGTGCCCCGTGCGATCGCCCCGACCAGGCAGGGAATCCAACCAGTCACTCACACTGTCCGGTCGCTCGAAAAAGAAGGTCCGTTCCTCGTATTCCACTCGAAGCCTGGTAGGGAAAAGCATAGCATACTTCAATCCCAGGTCCCGGAGATGTCGCTTAACCCCCTGAAAGCCCATCCTCTGTCCCTGGACAAGTTGAGTGAAGTCCGGGAAAAAATTGACAGAGGAGTTTTCAAATTTCACCAGGCCGTGCACTCTCGAAGCTTGCAAAAACGCATCACGGTCTCTGAAATGAAAAAGTTTTGCGATGATAGGCCTCGAAGGAGCGCCAGGCTTGGGCTTACCGCCCGGGACACGATGTGCACGCTCCACCGCGAAAAACTTGCTCAGTCCAGAAGGGGCAAGATGGGTGAGGATTAGATCTTCGACCAGGAGGTCAACCGAACGAGTCTCGGGATTCTCTGGAACACCTATGACGCGAACGTTGTTGCGTCTTGCCCTGTTCTCAAAATCCTCCAGCCGATGGGACATCAAGTCGTTGGCCGATTTCAGATAGCCAAGGTCTGTTTGAAGTTCCGACACATCGGCCGTGAGGCTGGAAGTCTTCAAATCCAATGACTGCACCTTCTCGGTAGTCTTAGACAGTTTGGCCCTGATTAGAGTGACATCAATGGCGACCGTGTCAATTTTATGAGCCAGAGCCTCATACTGCTGGCCGATGGTCTCCTTCATGCCGGTGATGGCGCCCATAATGTCCTGCAGGGACAAGTCAACAGGGGCAGAAGGGTCGTCTCTGGCGTCCTCCGGGGTACTGCTGGAGAGCCCGGGGGATCCTTTGGCTTGAGTGTAACGGTCCATAACATTTGTCTGGAACGGTCCCCCACGAAGAGGCGTCTTGGTCTTCCGCTTCTCGGGTTTACCCCTGCCCGTCATGTTGGAAGATGCACCCCGGAGGGGCCCTCGAGACCTGGTAAAAATGGCCGCCGGCAGGTCGGGCACCAACAGGTCAAGAAGAAAGTCACGACTTGACCCAAGAGGCTATAATAAAGAATCAGCGATGACACTGAATGGAGGCTGGATTGACTCCAAATTAGAAACAAAATTTCAGCGCCTTGGTACACAGAAGATCTGAGGCAGCTCAGACTTCAATGCAAGAAGGCAGAAAGAACATGGAGAAAGAGCTATCTGGATAAGGATAGGGCAACTTTTAAGTTGACCTTGAGGAGGTACAAGTTGCGCATCTTGGAAAGCAAGGCCAATTTCTATGCTCAATCCATCCTGCAAGCCCCAAATAGAATTATGGAGCTCTTCAGAATTGCTAGAACCATCTCTGCCCCATCCTGTCTGGAGAATAGAGTCGAAGCCTCACAAAATTTGTGCGACGAGATTGCCACTTATTTTAAAGACAAAGTGGCCAAGATTGTCGTCCGCTTTAAGGACAACGAGGCGACAACCCAGAACCCGGGTAACAAGACATCTAAGGGGACCATGGACCACCAACACTCCTTGGCTTCCTTTCCTGCTATGTCGGCCTCTATTTTCGACTCCCTGGTCAGTGGCATCTCCTCCGGTTCACCCCTCGACCCTCTTCCCCAGAAAGTGTGGAAGACATATGGTCATCTCACATTTCCCTGGTTGCGCCAGATCTGCAACCAATCATTGGAAACAGGATTGGTTCCAGAAAGCTGGAAGCAGGCTGTGGTGGCCCCTCTTATTAAGAAGCCCTCTTTAGACCCAACTAACCCGGCTAACTTTCGGCCCATCTCCCTCCTTCCCTTCCCAATTAAGATCTTGGAAAGGGTCGTGAGTAGATCTCTTTCGGAATTTCTGGAAGAGTATCAGCTACTGGATAGGGACCAGTTTGGTTTTCGCCCTGGTCATGGGACGGAGTCGGCCCTGGTCACAATGCTGGACAACATACGAATGCGGGCTGACGCCGGGAGCACTGCGGTTTTAGTGCTCCTGGATATGTCAGCCGCATTCGACACAGTGAGTCACACTATCCTGCTGGCAAGACTGAGGGATCTGGGTGTAAAGGGCCGAGCACTGCAGTGGCTCCGCTCTTATTTGACAGGGAGGCAGCAGGTGGTGACACTGGGGTCGTTTACCTCTGAAAAATCCCACGTGGCCTATGGAGTACCACAGGGTTCCAGCATCAGCCCCATTCTCTTTAATATTTACCTGCAACCACTGTTTGCAATTATCAAAGCGTTTGGGGTTGAGCTGGTAAACTACGCAGACGACACACAATTGGTATTTTCGATGGAGGGAAAACAGGAGGTATCTCTGGAGCAATTTCAAAACTGCATGAGCCTGACAACAGACTGGCTGCGAAGTAACTCCCTGCAGTTTAACGGTGATAAGACTGAGGTGTTGTTCTACTCACCACGAAACCAGATCCATCATCTGCAGTCGGAGTTTAGGCTTGCTCCAGATGAGGCTCCACTGGTTCCATCAAATACCATTCGTAATCTAGGCGTCTTGTTCGATAACGATCTGCAATTGAACTCGCAGGCGAACAAGACTGCCAGTGTGTGCTTCGGACTAATACGGGTACTTCGTAGGATTCTTCCATTCTTGCCAGGGGATATGCGCGCACTGATTGTAAGGAGCACAGTACTCAGCAGAATGGATTACTGTAACTCTCTGTATCTGGGCGCCCCCCAGTATATTCTGCTGGGATTACAGAGAGTACAGTCGGCTGCAGCAAAGTTGGCGCTAAATCGTAGACGCGACGCCTCTTCCACTCAGGCGCTGCGCGAGCGCCACTGGCTGCCAGTCAAAGAAAGGATCCTTTTTAAATCTCTCTGTCTGATTTATAAAGCAGCACATGGGATGGATCCAATTCCCCTGCAGGAGAGATTCTCACGCTATCTCCCCCCGAGACAGCTGCGTTCCTCCAACGCTAACCTGCTGTCACAACCCAGATTTAAACGTGTCAGGCTGGGGGGGAGGGCATTTAGCGTGGCTGGTGCTCGGATATGGAACGAGCTTCCTTCGAGGATCAGGCAGCTAGACTCCTTAATGGAATTCAGAAAGAGTCTTAAGACCTGGCTCTTTCCAGTAGCCTGATTGCCTACGTCGCTGCCTATTCCTCTCAGCTTAATTTCATCAACTGTTCTGTCAAGCGCCGGGATACCCGTAGGGTGATTGTGCGCTATATAAGAGCATATACAATACAATATACAATACAATACAATTGGTCCCCGGCCGAGCGAAACGGTCTCTCAATCAGACCATGTCAGGATCCGGAAACGAAACCGAAAATGGGGGTACGGCCACAGATGAGGTCCCACTGCCGTTGTTGTTCAACTACGTCCCGGCTCCACAAATCACCAAGTCCCCGGCACGGCCTCCAGGTGGGCCTCAAAACTTCAAAGTGCTGTAATTCTGGTCGCCCAAGTCCGATTCAAATTCTGGAAAGAGTTATGGACTCAGTCGAGGTTCACCTTCAAGGGTCCGTCCGAGAAATCAGGATATCATCAGGATAAATTGCGAGGAGTGGCGAGGGTCCGGGGAGCCCTGTGCTCACGCGACCATCTTGGATGCGCGCTAAGCTCCTCCTCTCCTCCACCCATTGTTGAACATCCTGATTGCAGTCCTGGCCTTGTTCAACCTGTTCTTGATGCCACTGCTTATCCTGCCGTCATGTCCAATAATGCTGCCTCGATAGGTGAACTCTTCACATGGCTAGGTCTTCTCTATCCATCTTGATTGGTAGTGGATTTGGGATGTTGAGTGCTATGATTTCCAATGTCTTCAGTCCACCCGGGAAGTACCTGGTGGAATAAAAGGCCTGTCCAGCTCTGACTTCAGCCGTCTTTCCCCCATGCATCTTCTGTGCAACTGGATGACTCAATAGTTAATCTAGCAAGGGAGAATACCAAGGAATGATGAATGACAGAAAACATCAATCATTACACATTTACTAAGTTTGTCAGGAAAGAGACACACACATTGGTCTGATACATTTAATGTTTAACTATTAAAAGATTGATCGGGTTAAAGATCATTTTGAGCATTTTTCCAAACCAGAGCCGAGAAAGGTTACATTATATTTACATATCTGAGCTTCTACTGCCTCTTTGCAATTTTGAACAAAGTTAGTTCAGATCTCAATTTACTTGGAATGGCCTTGAATATATAGAGCTCGCCTACATGTGCAGAATTCTAAGTGCAGCTCATGTAATGATGTATTTAGAGATACTTCAATAACTAGACAAGAGTATTACAAGAAGTAACGAAAGTAGCGTCACTTTTGTCAAACATGTATTACGCCTCGCACCATGTATATCATTCTGACAAAGTATGCTTGCATTTTTCTCGGAAAATTTACAAACTAGCTTCTTTAAAAAAATGCCTTAGGTTTCAAATCACAGGTGGAGGTGTTTGTTACTCAGAGAAGAACAATTTTACGTGAATAAGGCAATATTCTCAAATATATGGGTTCTTTAAGAGCAGGGAACCAGTGACGGAGAGACAAGCAATGTCCGTGTAGTATACATGCTACACAGCTGCATTTTCATGTAAGTAGGAAAAGTCAAGCAGGCAATTGCCACGTAGATCAATAATCTGTCCAAACATACAGCTCTTAAGGGCTGCTCTCTCCAGCAAGCTGTCATGACTCGAGTGCATCTCAGCAGCTGAGAATGTGATGTCCGCCGCCACCCACAGTGCACCCGTGGAAGCCACTCGGAAATCTGCTGCTGAGGCATTAAACATAGCACAGCGCTGGATCTCGGGGCTCTCCATGACATCTGCTCCCGCGTTTCATCTTTCAGGATCTCTCTCGCCCCTACTAATCGCAGCTTAGGTCCTAAGGTACAAGATATAAACACTTCTAGGGTCAAGGGTCAGACAGGGCGCTTTGAGACCGGCGAAGTTTATCTTGTTGGTCAAGTGCATTTAAAAAATAAAACACCCACAGTTTACATTCTGACAAGCCAGGCGGAAAAAACGTGTTTAGTCTTTTTGAGGTCCGTCATTTTTTGTGCGGGCCAGGAAATTGAAATGTTTTCAAAGGACCAAACATCTTGTTATGGTTTTCACGGATTACTATTTGTGACTAGGGCTTCCTTTTTAATGGAACCTGAAATCCGGAAGGAACAAGCTGAAGCATTACTGCCCAGCTGCTGAAAGCACAATCGGTTGGACCACTCGTGTTGAAGACGCTTGCCCCTAGAAATTGTTTCCAGGTTTGGAAATAGTATCTGGGGTACCACAGTCAAAGACTGCCACTACTGAATTTCACTAATTTCATTAACTGCAGAATGTATGGCTGTAGTTTGGAAATCAAGAGGTAAAATAAATGAATGGCTCCCTTTCTCAAATGTATGGATTTTAATGTACTTATTGAACTGGAGACTCATAGTGGTGGACACGCGTGAAAAGGCAGTCAGTAGGGAGCTCTCTCTGGAAGTTATTTAGTGCAATGCAAGTCACTGCATTTAAGCAGGGCATGGTTTTGAGGCGCATGTTCAGTATGTTGCAGTCGATGCTGCTGTTTGTAGGTACCATGGGACGAACACCTTGGTTGTCGTTTTATACTTCTTTGCTATGTTCAATGGTGTTTGGATGCAAAAAGAAGCACAGTTGTGGTATAAATTGAAACAGTTTTTGGGTGCTCTCTACTTCACTAGCATTTTCCTAGCAGGACAATTAGCGATTTTAATAAATGTGTAAATATATTTTTATTTATTTGGTTTGGTTTTTTAATGTAATGCGACTGTCTTGCAGGGATGTCAATGTACTTTACAACCAAACAAAGCAATAATATACTGAAGTCCCGAGAAATTCATTAAAAAAGAGAAAACACCAAGTCAGTAAATGTTGATTCAAAATATCAGAAACGAAAGAAAACTGACGGTGTGGACTACATTATGGGTAGAGGACAGGAGAGAAGCAGAAATTCAAAATGATGCGTGGGGAGCACACGTGGATGGTGCCAGACAAAAGATGGAGAGATTGTCCTTCATCTGTTTAGAGGGAAGAGAAAGCAGTGAAGGACTCAAGAGAATGCCAAAGAGTACGTTTTGATTGTTTTTTTTTTTTTTTAGAAACGATAAATGTTCTGGCATCTCACGTTTTCCAGGAGAGAGTTATATTAAAATGAGTATCCCCAGAAAAAGATTTAGAAGCCTCTAAGTTGGATTTGAACCTTTTCATCTCGAGCCGAAGAGCTTCTTTGCATCTGATGCTGTGTCTTTTTCGTGAATGTTTAGAGAAGAATGGAGATAGGTTGGTTTTTGAAATTTGAGGGGTTTAAAAGTGAGGGATGGGGCGTGACAAAACCCAAAATGGCAATGGATGTCCAGACGCCAAATGGACCCCAGAGAGTTCTCTGTGCCGTCGGGGTTGGCCATTGAATCGCTGGAGCTGCCCTGTACACCTGCAAAGAGGTACCATCTCAGAGTGCATGCAGCGAGGTGGAGAGAGAGATGAGAGGGGCCTGACCGTAACTCTCACAAGATGACGGCATGCTGAACAGGTGCAGTGCAGCCATCCACCAGGTCTCCGAGGCCAGTGCCCATAATCCGTGAGCGGGGTCCTGGGTCCGCCAATCCTGCTAGCGGTCTATAAGCCTGAGGCCTGCTGGTCCTGGATGCGACTGGCTGGCCCAGAGTGGAGTAGCAGCTGTAAACTGTGTGCCCAGGGTCCATTCACTCTCTGAGGGTGTGGCACTGGAGCCCCAAATGGGTATTGCATGGATGGAGGGTGGTGGGGGTGCTCACATCTTGGGACCCCTGGTTAGTGAGTCCCATCACTGGAACTGGCTTTTGGGAGGCAGATCGCCCTGAGGATTACTCCCCACTAAGAGATTGACCCTCGTTCCGGTGTTGCAGCCTATCCGGGACAGTTACACTAATCAGCTCACTGGGAGTGCGTGCTTCTCAACTGGACAGCACTGAGGACACTATATGGGTGGGGTCTGCCTGGGAACTCCCCAGGGAACACGCGACCTGTGGGTTCGGGTGAGTCTCTAGCTGGGCCCATGTCAGCTTGAGCTCGATGCCCACCCTCTGTTGTTGCTGGAGGTATCTCTGGCATGTGACCCTAGAGCTATGGCAACGTCGAGGCCCAAGAGTGAAACCACTATAATGGATCTGTTCCTGCCCCACTCCAAAGAGAGACAACCAAATCCCACACCAGGCTCCCAACTGGAAGAAAACTTAGAGCATGAGCTGGTGGCGTCGTGGGACAATGTGGAAGCCCCCACCAAGAACATATGTTCCACTTTTTCACCCAGATCAAGAACAAACTCAGTGCTGCCCATGTGAACCTCAAACAGAATTCACTCAAATTTGGAGGGACATTGGAGACTTGGGTACAAGAGTAGATTCCCTTGAAACGACTCAAGATGAACACACCCTTGGCTTAGAGGAATACCGCCCCTGACTGGTGATTATGAGCCGCCAGTTGATTGCACTCCAAGAAAAACAGGAAGGTTTGGAGAACTGCTCCTGTTGCTGCAATCTTCTGATCAGATATAAAGGCAAGGAGGATAAGGACATAATATCCTTTATTTGTGACCTTTCAGAAGCGATCCTCAAGGAGCAGGACCCCAACCTCAAGAAAAGGGACTGCAGCCCTGAACTCTAAGTTACACCGGTATATTCTGAACTGCTTCCACCACTTTGAGGATAAAGAGGCTATTCTGGAGGCGGCATGCCTGGGGCAGGTGCGGGGGGATAATGCCATACAATGGGAATGACCTCCAGAACTTTCAGGATCTCTCCACAGTTATGTTCATCAAATGTAGATCTTTCCGAACAGTTACTACATTCCTAAGAGTGAACAAGGTTGCGTACAGATGGGTCTTCCCATTTCGTCTCTTGTTGGAATGGTGGCAGGGCAAGCTTTGGGCCATTAAATCTCTGTGTGAGGCCTGTCAGATACTGAACCTTCCTTTCCCAGAGGCAGAGACAGAGGGATCACAGGAATTGCAGTGTTCAAGGAGCCCGAATAGTCACATGGGCGATGGCAACACAGACAAAACCAACTCAAGCAAGAAGAAATTCTGCCTGCCCAGAAGCAAGCCTTGGAACAGAACCAAAGTGTGAGCAGCCCATTGACCCCTGCCTGGGTCACCCTCGCCCATCCCACGACTTGTGAAGGCAAAAGACTGATCTGTCTGATAGCCCCTGTGTAGGCCGAGAGGCAGGCGGTCGCTGCCCCCGGAGGCCGCTGGACCAGTGCAACATTTGGTATAGAGATTTGGACGTCACGGGCCTGGGCGGGCACCGTTTGGCTCAGTACTGACAGAGGCCTTTTCTCTCTCCCTCTGGAACTGCTATCACTCTTACAGACTTGCCAGATCAACTGGCCATGAGCCCCATGTAGGCTTGCAACTCTGTTGAAATGTTTTCTTTCCTACCCTTCATTTCTTTTTCTTGCAGTGGGCCAGGCTTTACCAGTCCCATTTCAAATGTTTATTGTTGATGTTTTGGGTTTTGCTGAGGGGGAGCTATGGGTTTGGGAAGTAAACAGCTGCCTGCGTTCAGTTCAGCCCATTTACCGTTCAACACAATAGATATTCAAGCACTGCCCCAAGTGACATGACCCTGACCAATCACATACTACATGGCCTAACTTATCATATCCAGGGCTATAATGACTCCATTAAAAATCGCTCTGTCCTTCGTGAGTTGACATTCCTACAGATAGATAAAATGTTTCGCCAGGAAACTCGCCTCTGCAACGTGATCACTCCTGCTTGAAATTTAGAGACTACCCTGGTCACTACTTTCACTGTGGCCCAAAGAAAACAGCTGGGGTTGGTATTCTGATACTTCGGTACTGCCCACTAGTGGTGGAGAAGACTCTTAGAGAGGCGAGTGGAAGGTGGGTGGCCAACGTGGCACATTGAGGGTACATCCCCTTACCGTTGCCTTGATCTACAGCCCCATTCAGGGGCAAAGAACCTTCCTTTCCACCACGATACGAGCCCTCACAGCCTGGTTGACCGTTGATCCTAGGTGGCGATCTCAATCTAGTGTTCGACCAGACGGCAGACACTGACCCCCTAGTGCGGGGCGGTACCATGACCCTATTGGTTGTTGGAAAAACCCTACTTTAAGATCTGGGATTGGTAGATGACTGGAGAACATGTCACCCTTTGGGGCAGGATTACAACCTACTTATTAGTGGCACACAAAATCAATGCCAGACTAGACTACCTGCTTTAGAACAAACATCTGATATCTTGTTTGACAGACTCTGTACAACACCCTATCACCATTTCTGACCATGGGCAAGTCTCTAGCGCTCTGATGCATGTTGACTCCCTTGGACCACTGTCACGTGGCCTGAATAGAAACAATACCATCTTTATGCTCACGTTTCTTAAGTTGCCTTTTTTCTGCAGCACGGTGACTTTTGACACACATTGGTGTACGTGTCAGTGCAGGATAGGATTCTCTGAAAATGGATTGGCTTACATTTCAACTTTGTAGGTACACTATTATGACACCTTGAACATTCTGTATGATGTATAGAGCTCACTGCACAAATGTCATGGTTTATTGTTGCCCAGTAGGTGGCGATGCTATCTAGCTAACATAAACAATTGTGGCCTAACAAATACCTCAGCAAGCCTGCATGGGCACTGTTTGTTATATATACAAATTCAGTTTCCTCATTTAAATTAAAGGAGCACTCTGCGGACACTTCGAGGTCGCGACACACCAGAAGATCAGCTTAGCTGATTCCTGTCATCTCCACAAGGGATGTCCTGCTCTACACCAAGGCAGACAGCCTGATGAAACTTGCCCACAGGTAATGGGGAGTTAGATCACCTGGAAGGGATTCATGGCAGATCACCCACCCTAGGCCAAACTAGGTTAGGGAGCGTTAGGTAGGGGCACACTACATTAAAATATATTACACTTAAATGCCAGCATATATTCATTGTTTTAGCACAATGGTGGAATCATTCATTCGTTCCACTGTTGTTGCATTGCTAATTGTGGTAATATGTTTTGATCTATTAGTATTTGCAGCGCACGTATTCTACTCAAGAATCTTGCTGTTTCAACAAAATTGAAACTGCAGGTTGTGTATTTCTTGCATATTTCCTTTGGGTATGCATGAGAATCAGAACAAAAAGGTTCTAGATCTGATACCATGATCCCTTAGGGAGTCAGGGTTGTCATGTTCATGTTCTGAGGTTGCACACACATTTGTCACCCTGGAAAGTTAGGGGTGGAAATGGTGCACTGTGAGCTAGCAGGACTATAGGCCAACATCTCCTGAGGGGGTGAGGGGAATCAGACTTGTGCCATCCCAACATTTATGTTGTCCAACAAACACGTAGTTTTTACTGAGAAAGTATAAAGCCAAATGACATGGCGCAGCCAACGTTAGAGTTTAGGCTTTCATTTAATGGATCGCCTGAGTAGTTTTCTTTTGTATACCCAAAGAACCCTACTCACCTATTAAACGGAGACTCCGAAGTGTTAGGGAAAAAATCCTACTCGGCTAAGTAGGGATTCTCCATGTATTGGCTGTATGTTGTTCAAGCTTGAACTTTTCAAAGGATTGTCCCACAGTGGTACTCTCTCTTATTTCCACATACTCTGATGTTAAAACTGGCAGCAATAAACATAGCTGAAAACTGCATACATGCTGTTACTCAGATGCTGCGACAACATGGTCTCGCACTCATTGGTGGGGATGCTACATCATGGTGGAGGCTCACGAAGCATTTAGGAGAGAGGTGTTCTATTCATGGGTTAAATTCTCAGCAGCAGACGGTCGCTCGAGATTGTTTCACGCAGACACTACAACTGACGTTCCACATAGCTACACAGCTCATGAAGATCTAAGAAATACTGCTAACATAACAAGAACACCAAAATTGGTTTAATGGCGCCTTACCATATACTATAGAAGAAGTTTGGGGCATATTATCAAGGCAGGCGATAAAATTATCGCCGCTTTAGCGGCAGAAAACTGCCGCTAAAACGGCGATAATGGGCTTGATAATATGCTCTATGGAATTCCAATTGAAGCTCAGGTTAGATGTCCTACACATCTAACATGGGCTTCAATTGGAATTCCATAGAGCATATTATCAAGCCCATTATCACTGTTTTAGCGGCAGTTTTCTGCTGCTAAAGTGGCGATGATTTTATCGCCTGTCTTGATAATATGCCCCTTCGACTTCATCCCCTTAGCAACGAGGGAGCAACATGGCCAGTCTTAGCCGGCTATACATCACATCCGAATATTGCTAATTTAACAGCAGCACAAGCATTAACACTATATAACAGTTTAGTCAGAATATACAGAAGCCTTACACAGTTCATTATGCGGTCAATTACCTTAAATCCTGCGGGGGCTGTTCAAGCTGCACAACCACAATTGGCTGCACCGGGCATTATCCCACAAACAATTAATGCAGTCATGGGGAAAGTTCCCATCAGGTGGGAGGAAATTCCGTTCCGGATTGAACAGAAAACAAGTCAGCTACAAGCAGTGGTTCCCCATACGGGACCCCAGGAAAAACACAGGATTCTTACCATTTACTTGCCGATGGGGATAGCTCCCCCTTTAGAGGACTGCACCACTTGGCGTACACTCTTTGTGCAGTATATACCCAAACTCATGGTACACCCTTATTAGCTGATTTACCAGAAGTGGTAAAACAGATCCAAAATGAGCACAGGGCAGCCCCTGCCCTGGACTTGGAAATTAAACTGATGGATGTCCACCATAATGTCAAGTAACATTTGAGGGGAAGCAACATCATTGGCTATATGCCAGCACCTTAGGGATTTGCCTCTGGGACAGCAGGAGCGCAAATTACCAAAACTTATCAAGGAAACACGCAACAGTGCAAAGAGATAATATGGGAGCCAGACCTAGCAAACCACAGATTGAGTCATTCTGAAAAGGATAACTCAAAGGAAGCAAATTACTTTTTGACTAAGAAGAAGTGGAATAATAAGAAAAATAAAGAAAAGACTAAGCCACGAGGTGTGTCTCCTCAACAGGAAGCCACTGAAAAGCGCTATAATCTGCGCAACCATGAAACAATTAAAATGCCTGACTGGTGTTAGGATACTGATCCACATTCATTTTGTTCCTTTCAGGAATCATTTGAAAAAGATTCAGAGAGAGGTGGACAAACAGAGCACAGACCAGAGGAGTACATGAAACTGAAGATAGACTAACAATGCTCATCTGACTACATCATAAAAAAGGAAGACAAACCTAAACAGTCCAAGCCTCAATTCAAAAAGAAGAAAGTGGCAGGCATCAAAGTGAAGCATGCCACGGATATTGAGGACACTGCTTCTGAATGAGGAATGGACTCTGACCATGCTGGACAGCATGGTAGAAGTCACAATAGTTCGCCAGAACCTGATGGATTGTCTGGCGGCAGTGGCATTGAGTGACTATATCCAGGTGGAAACACCGGATACGAGTGAGCGTTCCACATCGCTTATACGAGATGGAGATCCAGCTAAAAGGGGATATACAATGCCCAATAAAGATTCTCTTGTGGAAGAACTTGTCATTCGGCTATGACATTCTCTTGTCTGAAAAGGATTGGCCAAGGGGAGAAACTGTAATTTTACCTGCCTTCTCTGACCTGGTCCCAGAATCAGTTACACATTCATATGCCAAGGAGTGGACATAGCACTGGCTCCTGCGTTATACCGCAACCATGTGGGGTGGGATGACGGTTCCCCAAATCATGTAATGCCAGGGAGGTCAACCCTATAGCCTCAAAGACAGTACCCCATCAAGAATGAGGCCAAAAAGCAAGCTAGAGAAATTCTCACACAGCTTGAATACAAAGGTGTAATAGAAAGTTGGACCTCACCTATGAATAATCCTGTTTCCAGTAATGAAACCTGATCATTCATATCGTCTAGTATTAGATTACAGATATTTAAATACAGCTACATGTACCTTTGCTTACAAAATGCGCACAGCGCAGCACTAATGAACAATATAGTGTGTAAAAATATGAAACTACACTAGATCTCTCAAATGGATTTTTCTACCAAAATATAGTGTCTGAAAGCAGGTATTTGACAAGCATCAGTGATCCAGGTTCTCAAAACAGTTCTGTTGTTTACCTCAGGCATATAAGAATAGCCGTGGGTTGTTTTAAGCCCGGGTTACAGAATTTTTACAACAATTTGATGACCAGGCATTGTCCTAAGTCAATGGCATTTATTTGATGGATGGTGACCTTCCTGCACACTTGACAAGAGTAGATCACATAGTTCTGGGATTCGCTCACATGGGCTATACATTTTACTTTAAAAAATCCAATTAAAATAGTAAAAAAGACAATTTGTTTTTAATTAGATCAATTAACTGTCTATATCACCAATGGAAAAGGAGTAATAAAATAATACATTGCTATTAGTTTAAAACGATAAGAACAGCTAAAAACATTAAAAATTACTTTAAAAAATAATAATGGTAAAATACGAATCAATGCTCAGTGGAGGAGATTACTACCTACAATGATAAACTTAAGAATCACCTTTGACTCTGCCACATTGAATTGAAGAAACGGGACACTGCAAACACAATAGGTGGGTGTGTGTCAGTTCGTAAAATTCTGAATGCCTCTAATCATTGATTACACCCTAGATTTCTACAAAGCAGTACGAGCCAGCACTGTCTAGCCTTTGTATAGCCTGGGCAAAAGAAGAAAACATGAATAACTGTCTCAGCTGAACAGGTACAAGCGGGGCATCCAAGAGGAGGCACTTTCTGCCATTTGTTAGTGCAAGCATGCAATGGCAGAGTTCCTGTTCTAAACTGAATATACAGCTTCCTTGCCACATTGGGTTGAATGACATCTATAAATGGTTCTATAAATAGTCAGTTTTAAAATTCAGAAAATCAACCGTTAAGTGACCAAGATTGGGATTCCCCTGGATATCAGCGAGCTTAGCAGATCGGTAGGCTCTTACCAATCCTAGACGTGAGATTGTCAAACACGCCACCTTGGGATTGCTCCACAAGTCAGGGATACCAATCCTAAGGGATGCATTTTTTAGGTATAAAAACCATGGTAGGTTAGCTACCCCAGGAGACCCATTATCCCCTTTAGCTCAGACTGGTAGTATGCTAGCTCCGGGGTCACCCACAGTCTACGCCAAAAAGTTAGTGGCCTCAACCCAACCTCATCTGCAATAGGTCTAATGCCCAGATCTAGATGTAGTGGTATAAGGGGTGAGCTCAACGGTAAGCCCAACAACTGTCTCAGAAATCTGTTCTCTATCCTTGATAACCCAGCAATGGGACAATGACCCATAAGTTCAGCCCCATACATTACGGCACTCCTAACTTGTACCTGGTAAATCTCAACCACAGGACTAGGCGGTACATGAGAGGAGTTCCTATAAGTTGTTATAAGTCCCCCCACCGTCTGGGCAAGCCTGAGACATGCTTGGCTAATTGCAGTCCCCATTCAAATGATTCAGACAGCCTGACGCCAAGATAATCAAAAACTGACACCCTCTCTAATAAGATGCCGTTTAAGGAGGGGTTTGGGCACGATGTTTTTGCTGGATTGAATACCATCAATTTGGTTTTAGCTGTATTGATCTCCAGCCCCCTGTTTTTGCAAAATAATGCAAAACTGTCTAATTTCAGCTTGATGCCCATAGGGGACTTCGATGACAGCAAAGTGTCATCAGTAAACATCATTGCTGGGACCTTACCATACACCAACTTGGGGGCATCGTTATCCACTACCTCATTAAGTTGGGCCACCAGGGCATTAACAAAAAGGCAAAACAGGGTTGGGGCCAACACGCAACCCTGCCTTACACCTCTATCAACTGGGAAACGAGGGGTTAATTCCCCATGCTTCCCGTGCCTAACTTGGGTTAAAGTTACCTGTATGGAGACGAATGATCAAAGACAATAGGTAAGGGAAGATTCCTAGTTGTTCAAGGACCTCCCAAAGTTTGGCACGGGGGACCAAATCAAAAGCCGATTTCAAGTCAACGAATATCAGATAGAGACTGCCACCCTCCACTGACACCGTCTTCCAATATAACAACTGAAGTCTAAGAATTTGATCAATGGTCGACATATTTTTCCGAAAACCAGCCTAATACGCGCTCAGTATTCCACCGTCCTCCATCCAAACATGGAGGTGTTCAAGAAGGATTCTGGCAAATAGTTTCTGGGTAACGTCTATCAGGCTGATTGGTCTATAATTAATTGGCAAGAGGGGAGAACCCTTCTTGTAGACAGTGAAAATTTCAGCCCCAAGCCAAGAGTCCGGGACCTTCATACCCCTCAAAATGGCATTAAAAATTACACACAAATAAGGTCCCCAGATGTTTGGCTCGTCCCAAAAGAATTCCCCAGGAATCTTATCTAGTCCTGGTGCTTTCCCGAGGGGAAGCTTCCCAATTGCATTTAAAACTTCTTGTAATGTAATCTCACAACCCATTTCATAACGTATCCCTATAACTGCATCTAATAAATCAGCATTCAATTCCAGGGCCGCCCCAAGTAGAGTATAAGCCCTGGAAATTAGATTTCCAAACAACTGCAGCAATGTAATTAGTTGCGAGGGCTGGCTTCCCCTCGCAGCTAATTACGCTCACTAAGGATCAGAACAACTTCATGTCCCTATTGGATAATGCTGCTCTAATGGCAACCCATCTATCCTGTTCCCAGTTCTTTTTTGCTGTCTTGTCACTAGCTCAGTAGTGGGCCCTCAGTTGTTTAATTAAGGGTCGGTCCTGGCTTTTAATGGCTTTTATAAGACCTTCCTTTGCCTTACGGCAGGTGTCATCAAACCAAGTTAGTCTAATACCCTTGTTAGACTTGGAATGGACCAAAGGGTTAAAAATATTAGTCAAGCTATTAGTAAGTTCAGCATACAACGCCTCAATTCTACCAGTGGATTCAGGAGAAACTGGAGCTGTAACAGTTTCCTCCAAAGCTGAAAATGGTGAAATAATTGACAAATATAATGCAGTTACCTTGTCAGGAAACTGCTTCATTGTGCCCCATCAATTCTCCTTCTATTATTAGTAAGTTTTAAGTTATTAGCTGGAGAAGAATCAGAGGCCACAGGATTATAAAGGCTTGGGAGCTCCAGCTCCAGCATCAAGGCATGATGGTCACTATCATGACTTGGTATGACAGCAAAGTCAACAACCCACTGCCATAACCTTGTCTCCACTAGAATGCAGTCCAAGAGGGAAGTTTGTCCTGTTCTATTCAAAGTTAACTTCCCTGGCCGATCCGACTTGGTACGACCATTGCATGCTCTCAAAGAGTGTGCTAGGAGAACTGCATTAATCTGGAGTACCAGCGGGTTCAAATGGGTGGCAACCCAGGTAGACAATCCCCCTGAGGGCCTACCTCTTTCCCCTGAGGAGGCCATCATATAATAGGTCGCAAAACCCATCCTCACAACATCTTCCCTTGCCCAGGTTTCCTCGAACATACACACCTCAAATTCACCCAAATATTGCTCCCAATCAGGGGAATGAAGCTTGTTTTTAATTCCAGCAATGTTCCAGGATAGGACCTATTTCTGTGACATGAGTTGTCAAATGAGGAGAAAAGCCTTACTACGCACTTCTTAGAGAATTGTGCGCTTTTGCAACCACCAAACACATTGAAGAAACCTTGGCAGAACTTACATTTCAGTTTACGCAGAACGGGTTAAACCATTCTACAACTTGATTCGTCCACTTTTCAAGTACACATTGGACATCTGAACACACACAGATTTTAAGTTTGGTCCAAGCTGATATGCTAGCTTCAAAACACACACACATGTAAACTTCACTACCCTGGTGATCCGAATAATTGCAGGGTCATCAGTGTACACCTATGTTACATTCATTGAAGGTGACACAGTACCAATTGCATATAAATTAAATTTATACACTAATTCTTAAATGCATTTTGCACCAAGAGAAGAAATACTGATGGCAGTACAGACGGTTGTATGACATAATTTCGACAGACAGAAAATCGACCTACAAATATATCGCAACAAAAATATCGATGTCAAGAATATCGACATCCTATCTACAACATGGTAAGTACAAAAATATCGAAAATTAAATATCGATGTCAAAAATATCGTTATTAAAAATATCGTTTTTTTTTTCTTTAAAAATATATGTAAAATAAACCAAATTATACTTAGAAATTAAATAAACATAATTAAATATATTGTATAATATTTAAAATGTATAATTAATATATATAATTTAATAATACTTTAATTAAACATATACATATAATATGTAATATATATACTTACTTAATAATTAACTTTACTAATAATTTCTGTAACGTATAAATTATTAAATGTTTTTAAAAATTACCAATACATCTATACACATAAAATAATAACATTAATAAATATTCAATAATTACATATAGCAAATAATAATCAATATTTTTAATGAGAATAATTTTTATTATTAATGATATATTACAATAGCAAAAATAATACAAAACATATGAAATATCAGACACAATAAAACTACTAGTCCAACTCCAACAAAAACAACAGAAAGTAAAATGTTGGATACCGTAGGGGTAAAAATTACTATTCCAACTCCAAAGAGTGCAACAGTAGGGAAAGCGTTGGATAGCGTAGGGTTAAAATTACTATTCCAACTCCAGAGAGTGCAATAGTAGGGAAAGCGTTGGATAGTGTAAAGGTAAAAATTACTATTCCAACTCCAGAGAGTGCAACAGTAGGAAAAGCGCTGGATAGCGTAGGGGTAAAAATTACTATTCCAACTCCAGAGAGTGCAACAGTAGGGAAAGCGTTGGATAGCGTAGGGGTACAAATTACTATTCCCACTCCAGTAAGTGAAACAGTAGGTAAAGCGCTGGATAGCGTAGGGGTAAAAATTACTATTCCCACTCCAGTAAGTGAAACTGTAGGGAAAGCGCTGGATAGCGTAGGGGTAAAAATTACTATTCCAACTCCAAAGAGTGCAACAGTAGGGAAAGCGTTGGATAGCGTAGGGGTAAAAATTACTATTCCAACTCCAGAGAGTGCAATAGTAGGGAAAGCGTTGGATAGCGTAGGGGTACAAATTACTATTCCCACTCCAGAGAGTTCAACAGTAGGGAAAGCGTTGGATAGCGTAGGGGTACAAATTACTATTCCCACTCAGTAAGTGAAACAGTAGGTAAAGCGCTGGATAGCGTAGGGGTAAAAATTACTATTCCAACTCCAAAGAGTGCAACAGTAGGGAAAGCGTTGGATAGCGTAGGGGTAAAAATGACTATTCCAATTCCAAAGAGTGCAACAGTAGGGAAAGCGTTGGATAGCGTAGGGGTAAAAATTACTATTCCAACTCCAGAGAGTGCAACAGTAGGGAAAGCGTTGGATACCGTAGGGGTACAAATTACTATTCCCACTCCAGTAAGTGAAACAGTAGGGAAAGCGCTGGATAGCGTAGGGGTAAAAATTACTATTCCAACTCCAAAGAGTGCAACAGTAGGGAAAGCGTTAGATAGCGTAGGGGTAAAAATTACTATTCCAACTCCAGAGAGTGCAACAGTAGGAAAAGCGCTAGATAGCGTAGGGGTAAAAATTACTATTCCAACTCCAAAGAGTGCAACAGTAGGGAAAGCGTTGGATAGCGTAGGGTTAAAATTACTATTCGAACTCCAGAGAGTGCAATAGTAGGGAAAGCGTTGGATAGCGTAAAGGTAAAAATTACTATTCCAACTCCAGAGAGTGCAACAGTAGGAAAAGCGCTGGATAGCGTAGGGGTAAAAATTACTATTCCAACTCCAGAGAGTGCAACAGTAGGGAAAGCGTTGGATAGCGTAGGGGTACAAATTACTATTCCCACTCCAGTAAGTGAAACAGTAGGTAAAGCGCTGGATAGCGTAGGGGTAAAAATTACTATTCCCACTCCAGTCAGTGAAACAGTAGGGAAAGCGCTGGATAGTGTAGGGGTAAAAATTACTATTCCAACTCCAAAGAGTGCAACAGTAGGGAAAGCGTTGGATAGCGTAGGGGTAACAATTACTATTCCAACTCCAGAGAGTGCAATAGTAGGGAAAGCGTTGGATAGCGTAGGGGTACAAATTACTATTCCCACTCCAGAGAGTGCAACAGTAGGGAAAGTGTTGGATAGCGTAGGGAAAATAATTACTATTCCTACTCCAGAGAGTGCAACAGTAGGAAAAGCACTGGATAGCGTAGGGGTAAAAATTACTATTCCAACTCCAGAGAGTGCAACAGTAGGGAAAGCGTTGGATAGCGTAGGGGTACAAATTACTATTCCCACTCAGTAAGTGAAACAGTAGGTAAAGCGCTGGATAGCGTAGGGGTAAAAATTACTATTCCAACTCCAAAGAGTGCAACAGTAGGGAAAGCGTTGGATAGCGTAGGGGTAAAAATGACTATTCCAACTCCAAAGAGTGCAACAGTAGGGAAAGCGTTGGATAGCATAGGGGTAAAAATTACTATTCCAACTCCAGAGAGTGCAACAGTAGGGAAAGCGTTGGATAGCGTAGGGGTACAAATTACTATTCCCACTCCAGTAAGTGAAACAGTAGGGAAAGCGCTGGATAGCGTAGGGGTAAAAATTACTATTCCAACTCCAAAGAGTGCAACAGTAGGGAAAGCGTTAGATAGCGTAGGGGTAAAAATTACTATTCCAACTCCAGAGAGTGCAATAGTAGGGAAAGCGTTGGATAGCATAAGGGTAAAAATCACTATTCCCACTCCAGAGAGTGCAACAGTAGGGAAAGTGTTGGATAGCGTGGGGAAAAGAATTACTATTCCAACTCCAGAGAGTGCAATAGTAGGGAAAACGTTGGATAGCGTAGGAGTAAAAATGACTATTCCCACTCCAGTAAGTCCAACAGTAGGGAAAGCGTTGGATAGCGTAGGGGTAAAAATTACTATTCCCACTCCAGAGAGGGCAACAGTAGTGAAAACGCTGGATAGCGTAGGGGTACAAATTACTATTCCCACTCCAGTAAGTGAAACAGTAGGAAAAGCGCTGGATAGCGTAGGGGTAAAAATTACTATTCCCACTACAGAGAGTGCAACAGTAGCGAAAGCGTTGGATAGCGTAGGGGTACAAATTACTATTCCCACTCCAGTAAGTGAAACAGTAGGGAAAGCGCTGGATAGCGTAGGGGTAAAAATTACTATTCCAAATCCAAAGAGTGCAACAGTATGGAAAGCGTTGGATAGCGTAGGGGTAAAAATTACTATTCCAACTCCAGAGAGTGCAATAGTTGGGAAAGCGTTGGATAGCGTAAGGGTAAAAATTACTATTCCCACTCCAGTGAGTCCAACAGAAGGGAAAGCGTTGGATAGCGTAGGAGTAAAAATTACTATTCCCACTCCAGAGAGTGCAACAGTAGTGAAAACGCTGGATAGCGTAGGGGTGCAAATTACTATTCCCACTCCAGTAAGTGAAACTGTAGGGAAAGCGCTGGATAGCGTAGGGTTAAAAATTACTATTCCAACTCCAGATAGTAAAACAGTTGGGAAAGCACTGGATAGCATAGGGATTCTATAAACATAATAACCAATTAAATAATTAGTTATAAAAAAATAGCATATTAATAATTAATTTACAAAATATGTATTATTAAATACCAATTATTTAAAATAAATATTTATATATATAACTTTAAATTACATCCCACACTATTCCCCCTTTAACACACAACACACTACACATACAAAATACACAATACATTTAAATATCAGTTTATCTATTATTTACAATTCATAATACATTCTTTATAATTAATATACTTATTATTTACAAATTTATACATATTAACTACCAAATTACAATTATTCACAAAATAATTATTAATTAACAATACATTAATTAACAATAACAACAAATAACATGGAATAATAAATTATTTATATTTACTATATTTAACGTACTAATAACAATTAAATACCAATTAATAATTAATTAACAATTAATTATTATTGATTACAAATAAATAAAAATTATCAGTAATTATTTGAATTTAATTACATCCCACCCTATTCCCCTATAAACCCACAACCCACTACACATAAAAATTCACGTAATTAATTTAATCATCAATTAATCACTTAATAAAATTAAATCACCAATTAATTAGTAATTAACAATTAATTAATTAACAATACCAATAAAAAAATATTAATATTAAACTAATTATAACTTATATAATTAACCAATTAATAAAATTAATTTACAATTAATAATTAATTAACAATTAATTAATCAATTAATATGTTTAATTAACAATTAGTAATTAATTAACAATTAATTAATCATAAATACCAATTAAACAATACATATTAATTAATTAATTATATTTAAATTACTTCCCACCCTATTCCCCTATAAACCCACAACCCGCTCTGATACTAAAACGCTAAATTATATTTTACATAATTATTAATCTCTAAACATTTATTTTTAAATGTATTAAAATACATTACAATAGTCTTTAACATACAAATAAAATACATATTAAAATACATTACACTAATAAAATACCGATATTCTTGATATCGAAATTTTTGATTACGATATTACTTACATCTATATTAATGACTTCGATATTATTAACTTCGATAATACTTACCTTGGGGTCGATATTCTGTCCATCGATATTCTTGACTTCGATATTCTTTACCTACGATATTTACAACTCGATATACTTGTAGTTCAAAATTTAAAACTCGATATTTAGACTGCTCACCAGTACAGACTGCTGTGGTGAGAGAGAGAGAGCATTGGCTCAGGGGAAATTAATAATTGTAATCACCCCAGTTCCCATCATAGACGCCGTGACAAAGGCCAGCATTCCTAATGCAAAAGCCTTACATCCATGATGGATACCATGGGCCAACTCTCTTGTGCAAAATATGCAGACTATGTCTTTGACTCTGCACTACAAACACAAACATTCCTGCAGTATGAGCAGGAATATCCTCTACCTCATGAGGTCATGCCTCTTGATCAGTATGATCACATCATATATACTGATGGTTCTGCCCAGCCTGCCGTAGGAACAAAGCAACAATATTCAGCAGCATGCGCGGCCACAAAAGGGTGCATGCGGGATGGAGAAGTCCATCCTGAAAATACCTACACGCAGTCACTAGGTGGCTGCACTGTGCAGCTGGCAGAACTCAGAGCTTTAATTCTGGCCCTGGGGAATACCGAGCCTGGATTCCTCACACTAATAGTGTGTGATTTGTATTATTGTTTCCATCTTGCAATGAATACTTACACTACTGGAGCAGGAATGGATTCAGAGATTCCAAAGGGTACACAACAAAGCATAAAAAGCTTTGGGGACTGGTGGCTAAGCTGAAAGCATACTTGGCACGGAGTCACGTGATTCAAACTTTGGGTCACCAATGTATAGGCATACACATTGTAGGGAATCTCGATGGCTGATGAAGCCGCCAAAGCAACGGTGCAAACTGTTGCAGTCGCTGCAAAAACTTGTTCCTGCACGAGAATAGATCGATACATTATGGTGGCTGTCAACGTTGTATGCAACGGCACCCACCTGCCAAAAGGCTTTCCCACAAAGTACTCCTACCAGTTAAGCACACAAAACATTCCATTTGCCATTACTCCTGGAGTGGGGATGGGGTGATATCAAACTCAGATCGCATGTTAGGCTTAATCCTAGCACCATATGAGGGCTTAGCATCTGCACAAGCAGGGGTGGTGGCTACAATTTCATTATTGCAGCAACACTATTGTTGGCCAGGTCTTTACAAACAGGCTAGGGACTTTGTCCTTAAATGTGACACATGCCAGCAGATGAAGGGTTCCACTATAGCACGCACATCACAGACACCACTATTGATTTCAAACAAGCCACTCACGTGCATTTATCTGGATCACTGTGGCCCTGTGGCCCTTTACAATCGAATGGGGCTTACTAATACATCTTGATTGCAGTGGATTCCAGTTCTCAGTTACTATAAGTCTGGCAACAGTGATCGGCTGACACCCATATTGTTATAAAGGACTTGAAAGTCTTTTATCGGGACATATGCAGTTAGCACATTCCATTCCAACCAGGGGGCGGCGCTTGCCTCTTAAGGTATACAAAGACACCATGGGCAGATTGGGTGTGACCGTGCAGTATTCTTCCCCATACCACCCTGAGGGAAATTTGGTTGTGGGATGGAAAACCCCAGACTTAAAGCAGTCTTTAACAGCAAAGGTATTAAGCTCAGGTTGCAGTTGGGTCCATTACCTATTTGGGGTCCAAAGAGGACTAAACAATCTACCTAAAATATCCCCTGGATGGTTGGACTCTCTCTGAGATCCTGTTCGGGGCTAAGATGTGGGTACCAGACCTCGACGGTCCCAGCACAGTGGCGGCAGAAACGCCTTTTGAAATAAATGAATGTTTGGATGTTTTACTGGAACTCAGCAGCTTCCGGGATGCACAGATCAACATCCGAATAAATCTGGAGGAGTGAGGGAAGCACCGGTGATTCCAGGTTGGATCCCTAAGATTAGGGACCTAGCCCAGGAGAAAATAGTGGACAAAAAAGAATTTGGGCTATCTTACAGAGCACCTGTACCTGTCCTGGATTTTGATGGTACCAGAACTGTGCTTTTACCGCTGCTTGCTGGCTTAAAAAATAAGAGATTTGTGTCACTAGATCTCATTAAACCACATAATGTTACTGGTTCTATACAGTAGACCACATGGGCTTTTGGGTAGTTACCTGTCCCCTCTCGCTACCATACAGGAAGTCCAGTTGGAAGCTTTGATCTCTAATGAAGCCTCTACTACCCAGCTGGGGATAGTTACCAATGAAACTTCTCTTTTACCTGCTACATCAACAAATACCAAACAAACAACTTGTATGGAACACAGAGTTCTGTTCTACAACCTAAAACAGATGGTGTCTACATCAATGTACCACAGTCCGAGCAAACTCCAAGTTCTACAGAAGTTCCAGAGCTGCCAAATATTGATCAAACAGCCTCAGGCTACTTCAACAACTATGGTGACTTCTCTTCGGATTCACCTCCACCTCCTCTTCCATCTCTCTGAGTCATGCTGCGTGTACTCTACTTTTGGCTGAAGATGTAATTTGTTAGTCCATGGTTACACCTTTGGATTACAATTTTGTTACTTTTCCTGTTTAGTTGGATTGGTTTTGTGACAGCCCTTTCCCTGATTCTGAATGGACACTATATCTCACTACACTCTACTGTTGAACATGTGAACTTGGATTTAATGTCCCATTCTTCATCACACAAAATGCAAAGAGACCTTTCCCTGGTGAACATCTCAGCTGTTCAGGTTCCTGATGGAATTGTTTGGGATAGGGTATCGTATGATATATTTGGGCCTACTGAAGTTTTATAAATTCCATATTTGTTCAAATTATCATTGAATGACTTTATCACCCCTAATTCTTTCTCTGATGATTTGGACATTAATACATTGCATGAGATGCTAAAAGACCTAGAGCATTTAACTGTTTATAATTTCGATGAATTACATGTTGGCAGTACTAATTATGATGAAATGTTCTGTTTTCAACATTATGGTTATAATTTTTTGCATAAAGCAAATACTCCACGTGCTGTCTTTAATTATACACAGTGGGAACACTGCCCTATACCATCACTGGGTAGCTCCCAGAAGTTTGCATATTTTTAACATTGCAATTCAACAGGCCCAGGGGCTTATTATTATAGGTTCACACCAGCACCAGCTAAGAAAAATATGCTCATCCATACCAAGCAGATATATTCTGCATCTTTTCTTTTCCAGTTGGCCACATAAGGGTTTGACATTTAGACGGACACGGTAGAGGTGAAATCAATTTGGGCAACTAAGGATTGACAGGTTCAGGGGAACGAGGCTTTGTTTAGAGCATGCCTTATACCATACCAAATGATTTTCCTGAACAAGACATTGTAATAAACATCATGTCTTGGGCTGGCTAAGATAAAAGATTTAAACACACCAAAACCCCAAAAATTCACACATTTGCATGTTTTGCGAACTGGCAGCAGTTCATGAATTATATGGAGGAAACACTGGACACTGTGCTTTGCAATGGCACATACAGTTCATCGGGTACCAATCATGGAGAATGGTTAGTGTGGCCCTTGGACACTAACGGATGTCAGGGACTTTCATGGGTGACACAACTGGGTTTAAGATCAACAAACCAGACCCACGTTATGCGCAGACACAATGCTCAAAGGTGGTAACTGCATAGAATGCACTTGTCCCTCCTCTCTGACGACATGGGATTACCGGGCTTTCTCATAGGTCCTCAAAAGCTAAGTTAAAAGTGCTTCATGTATGCAGTATACAATTAATTTGAAAGGTTTCATAGCAGGAATTTGCTGAGAGTTCGACAGGGCAAATTTAGAAAGGGCTTTGGCTGTATTTGCTAATGGTATGACCACCTTGTCTACTAGAATATACTCTCTGAGTAACATAGCAATAGACATCATATAGGATGACATGTCTAACATGGGCAATCACAGATTAGGGCTATTATGTTACTGAAATGGACACTCCATACACTTTGCACCAGTCGCGTACCATGACATCACCTTAATGCCACAAATCTGTTTTTGCCTAACAATCTTACAAAACAGCAAAAAATAATGACAAGGAAGGATGCAACATACACAATGTTACACATAGAGAAGTTAGAGAAATTACCATTCACTAGGCAGATATGAAGCACTAGGGGAAAGGTACATATAAGAGTCATGGATTTTACCTTTTATATATTGCTGTAGAAATGGCAAGACTGAAGTTTTTGTTAGTGGCAAAGACGGCAAGAGTACTTTAGGGCATTTCTTAGTGTGTAGGAAAGCGTAGCTGCATGGCGCATGTATTGCGTCCGCAGCTAACTTGCCCTGCTATCTGAAGGATTCTCTGGGTGTACATGAGTGTCTGAACAAAAAGATTCTAGATCTTTTACCACGATTCCTTAAGAAGTCAGGGTTTTCATATTCTGAGATTGTGAACACATTTGTTACCTTGGAAGGTTAGGGGAGTGAATGGTGCAATGTGAGCTAGCAGGACTATAGGCCAACATCTCCTGAGAGGGTGCTGTGAATCAGACTCACACCATCCCAATCTTTATGTTGTCCAACATATGCACAGTTTTTACTGAGAAAGTATGAAGCCATATGACACCATGGGTTACAAGTACCTGGCGGCTTCAGGATTAAATGTTAAGAAACCTGGTAATGGTTAACAAAGTCAAGAAGGGTATTGAAGATTACCTCACCCACAACAATTCCAGCAAGGTGAGCATGTCTGTTCTCTGGGATGCGCTAAGGGAAGTCCTGGGCATCGTCTTAATAGCAGAAGATGTACGCCTTTGGAAAATGCACTTCAAACTTGGCACAGAACTTAGAGACCTTGAATTAGACCATAAGCGCTCCCATTCCCAGATGATCTGGATGAAAATACTTATGATTCACAGCCAGCTCCTGACCCTGGAGGCTAATAAGTTGGGATACCTGATGGCTAATATGTTTGGATACCTACTGGCACAGTTAGAGAATTAGTTTTACAAGCACTGCACTAAATCAGCAAACTATTGGTGAACCTGCTATGTGCCCGTTGTGCTAAAACTGTTATCACAGAGATCAAATCCCCTACAGAAGGTTGTTGATGAGCAATATGGAGAAAGCACACTACTGCCATGCCTTCTATACTCAGCTCTATAGCAAAGAGCAGACAAACCTGCAAGAGCTCTCCTAATATCTATAGGAGGCGCTATTTCCTACACTAAGTCAGTGTGATCATGAGATACTTTAAAGGCCTTTAGAGAAATACAAAATTCTTATGGCTATCTCGAAGCTGCAGCCGCACTCAATTACCATTACTGAATAAAGTCTGTTGAGAGGTGATCAAGGACGGTAGGCCGACGCCCACTAAGGCCGAGTCTACATTTTCCTTGCTCCTCAAACCTAGTAAGAACCCGGCTGTGCGTGGCTCCTATCACCCATCTCCCTTTTTTTATTGTAATCTCTTAATTGGCATTTATTAGTAAAAGCGGAGGGCAGTCATCGCCTAGCTTTCAACCACGGATGGAATTTAATGTTTGGATTATGCAAATGGCATTTACAGAGATCACATTAACATTATTACAAAAGCTGAGCCTTAGTAAGCATACATAAATGTTAACTACACAGTCCTACTAACACTGCCCAGGGCCCACCAGCATAGTGGGACGGCCGAGTTGGCAGGACCCCCGGTAAGTTTCTCTTAATGCGATTTCCATTTAAGGTCAAATATAAGGTGGGTACCATTCATGTTACTGATCAGATGTTCCATGAATAATATTATCCATACTCTATGGTACCATTGGATCCTGGTCGGGGTCTCCACACTCTTCCAGTTGTGAGTTATAGTCAATATCGCTGCACCTAGACTTTGGAGACAATTATGCCATTCATGATTGGACAGTGCTTTCCGGTTGTGGCCCAGGAGCATCACCTCTGGTCTGAAGGAAAGTGGATATGTCAGTACCTCATTTAAAAACATAGAAACTGCCCTCCAAAAGGGCTGGGCCACCGGGAAGGCCCACCATACATGGAACAGGCACTTTTATGGAGGTTTGTTGCTCTAAGTCCCAGGAGCATCACCTCTGGTGTGAAGGGAAGTGGGAATGTCAGCACCTCATGTAAAAATGCAGAAACTGCCCTTTATAAGGGCTGGACCCTTTGGGAAGGCCCATCACACACGAAGCTCCTCAACAAGTGCTAAGCACCCCCTTCAACAAAGAGGGGACATACAATGGTACGTACAATGCAGTCTGTGTGGCGCATAGTACCAACTGTACCAGACCTTATAGTGTATTTCTCTCCCTAGTGTAGAGGTGGAGAAGGAGTGTATGTCCTTGCTTAATTTGACCCACTGTTTGTCATCTTTCAGGGATTGTTCCCACTTTCTATTATATCTCCAGGTAAGGGGCACTTCCTGCTGAGAAGGAATTTATATAATGCCAAATTCATGTCTTGTGTGCCTATGAGCTTAGGGAGGAAAGTTTCAAAGGGTGTTTTAGCTCTGGTGGCACCTTGGCGAATGATCGAATGAGTTACCCAGTGCTGAATTTGGGAATAGGAAAGTCGAAATTCCCAATGTGGCTCTACACTGTAAAAATTGCTTGGGGATATCATTATCATACATGTCCAAAATCATAGTTCACCCCCCTCCCTCCAATTGTGTTAGGTCCTTCCAGCTAGAACAGGTGTGAAGGCAGGATTGTAGTATATGGGTGTGTAAGGGGATGAATAGGTTACGTGCACTGGGGATTCCACATAAAGGTCTGATGTTTTCACAATAGTAGTTACTGGCGTACTGATATATGCAATGGGTGGCCGGTGGCACTGTGCAGCCATACTGTGTCCCATAGGGGCCTCTGTACTATCCGTTGGTCCATTCCCCATCAGTTCTTCTCCAACTCCATCATGGAAAATTCCACTCATGTACGAAGTTGGGATGCTGCATAATAGCGAGGCATGGTCTGTGCCCCCAACCCACCCATTTCTTGATATTGCATCAGCAATTTTTGTGGGAATCTGGGTGCCCAACCCTTCCATATAAAAGACTTGGTGTTGGATGCTTCTCAGGTATGCAGGGTCCAGCCAGATAGGAAGGGCTTGAAAAAGTTATAGGAGACGTGGGAGGACACTCACTTTAACCGCACTGATTCTGCCTAGCCATGTAAGCATCAATTTCCCCCAGGTACAAAGGTCCATTGTAATGGCTGTCAACAAGGGGGGGTAGCTTTAATTGCATAAGCCCTCATAGTACGCGTTAGACTGACCCCTAGGTATTTAATGAAAGATTTTGGTCATCTGAATGGGAGTAGCGTCGCCCATCCCACCATCTCCTCCTCGTCTAATATCAGATTCAGGATATCCGATTTGTCAAGACTGACTTTGAAGCTGGAAGCCTTCTCATAGTTCTGAAGGAGGTGCACCACTGTCGGAAGGGAGACGCTCAGGGTGTCTGGTGTTAAGAGGACATTGTCAGCGTAGAGCAAAATGTTGAATTCCCGCTGTCCGTAATTTATTTCTATTACTGCCCGAGTTTGCTGGATCGCACAGACTATGGAATCTATGAACAGGGCAAATAGTAAGGGCGATAAAGTGCAGCCCTAGAAAGTTGGAAGGTTGTAGAGAGGTGTCCAGTCTCATCACTTTGGCCGTGGGGTTTGGTCCACTTGCATTAACTTAGGACCTAAGCCCAACTTCTGGAGAGTTAAACACAAAAAAGCCCAATCCACTCTGTCAAAGGCCTTCTCGGCATCCAATATAGATGGATCGGAGGAATATTTTTGATGGAGACATCCTTCATCAGGTGTATAGCCAATGTAATGTCAACATGGGTCTGCCGCCACTGAAAAAATTCACTGAATTTTGCATCTATATTGAGTAGGGCTATCAGCAATACGATGCACATCTGCATGGGTCTTTGTTGGGTTTCGGTAAGACCATCACCACTGCCTCCCCCATGGTCTGTGTAATGGCCCCGGCTCCTGCACAATAATTGAACAGTGCTATAAGCTTTGGTGTCAGCTGGGATGAAAATACTTTGTAGTATTGGGCAGAAAGGCCATCTGGTCCTGGTGCCTTATTTACCTTCAAAGCTTTAATGGATAGTTGAACCTCCTCATGAGTGATAGAGTCACTCTGGGTTTCTGTGAATCTCGGAAGTTGTACCTGCTCTAAAAAGGTCTTTCCAAGATATGCTTGGTGTTGGGGCACCACTTTAGAGCATCTTGTAAAATCAACAGAACTCATTTACTTTTCCGACCTCATCTAAAAGACGGATTCTCTTCTCATTGACAAATTCTCGAATAAACTCCTTCTGCTTCTTACCCCTCAGAACGTGCACTAGTTGGGTTCCTACTTTGTCTCTGAAAACATGTGAGCACTTCTTGAGATGCAAGAATGAGAGTTCTGCATTACTCATATAGTGTATGCAGAGCTGACCCCAGGCTGTGATAAGTGCCCGTATGGCACTCAATTTATGATTTTTGGATCTCAGCCTCCAAATGCTGGACCTCCAGCTTGAGAAGTCTGGTGCTTTCTGCTGCTGCTATAAAGTGGCCCCTAATGACCACCTTAAACGAATACCAGACTGCCGGGGTCTCAACCCCGACTTTAATTAGGTTTAAAGTATTCATCGATATGACTGCAAATGTCCTGCAAGATGGTCTCCAGGTCTGGGGGTGCTTCCGTGGTCCCAGGACCAGTTCTATCGGGACCAGAGCATGATCAGAAACAGCAATGGGTCCCATTCAGAGTTGCCCTATCAGTGGGTTGCTTGATTATTATATAACAGACACAGGAATGTGTTTGGTGCACATGTGAATAGAAAGTCAAGCTGTGTGCTGCTTTGTTTCTTTCCCTCCATGCATCTCTAAGGCCCAGGTCTCCCAGAGTTTTCTTAAGTCTTTTTGAGAAGGCCCCGCGAATGTGTACGATCACCTCCTTCTCTGTGCCTGTGGCGATCTCATACTATATTGAAGTCCCCACTAAGCATAATGTCTCCCATGACCACCTCTGCTAGGTCATCCAGGAACTCCAGGAGAAAGCTATTCTGTTGCAAGTTTGATGAGTCACCCTTTTAATACCCTCACCAGTATAATGTATCTGCCATCTTTGTTGGTTCTGCAAAGGGAGATTGCCATTCTCTGCTGCTCAGTGGGGGCGGAGGAGTGAAAGACCATGGGGTATGTGGTGTGTTTAAACCTTCCCTGATCCTCTCGGGGAAGGTGGGTCTCCTGCGACAAATAATATCCAGGTTAGTTTCCCAGAGGGTTTGCCACAGTGCACCTCACTTAGTGGGAGAGTTCAGCCCCAGCACATTGAGTGATATTCAAATGATTGTAGTATTAGCAAGGGAAGCCAAGATGTGCCAGAGCCAGTCACCCTGGTGTTTGAATCATAATTAGGTAGACACTGTATTATTTCCCTTTCCTGCCTGTCCCTGAACCCAACAATGAGAAGGAAACTAAAAACGAAGTAAACAAAGAACATGTCAAACCAGGGAGGGAGAACCTCCTTCGGAGATTGATGGGCATGGGCGACCAGTGCAGTGGCACCTATACCCACAAGCGTGCGAGCGCCGGCGTCCCCGGGACAACAGCCTAGCACCTGTTACCTGAATGGAAGCCCTAAGAAAAGCAGGCATCGGAGTCAATCTTCATCCCCTGGGCCGAAGCCCTCCCTCTATGCAAAGAGCTCTTGGGCCGCTCTAAGTGCAGGTTGTCAGCAAATGGTCACTCTGGGTGGTGAGGTTGTCCCCTCTCCTGGTGCGGGCCACGACTCAGACCGTGCAGGCGGGGGTACCTCCAGGTATATATAAATCTACAGGGTGTGCTCGGCTCCATGCTCCCATATAGGAAATTGTCTGTTAAATTGTCCAGCAGGAGTCCTACCACTGCAGCAGCTTTTTTGCACATCTGCAAGAGTATTAAAGGATAGGCCGAATGGATACGTCCATCGGCAGAAAGTTCCATGTTCCTGGAGTTTCCGCATGACTCGGTGGATCTCTGCACTGTGCTGTGGCGTGAGCTGGAAGACATCTTGGTAAACCATACAGGTGTACTCTTGAAAGTGCACATCTCCAGCCTTCCATGCCTAGAATGTTTTTCTTTCTCTGAGTAGCAGTGGAATTTGATCAGCATATCTCTAGGTCTCTGTTGATGGGATTGTGTTTTGGCTACTGCACAATGGGTCCTATTAATATTGATTTTGAGCTGGTCATCGCAGAACAGGAATGAGAGCATGCCTGTCACAAAGGCTTCCAGGTTGGAGTCAAGGATGTCTTCACTAAGCCCCCTGAGCTGTAGATTCTCTTTTCTTGAGGGATTTTCAAGATATTCTAATTTATGAACTGCTTGCTTGAGTGTTTCTTCCAGCGCTGTGCATCTGGCCGTTACATCAGTTTGAGTTTTTGAAATGGCATCCAATTGCCCACCTGAATGAAGGATTTGCTGCTCAATCCAGCACCCAGGGGTTGGGTCAACATGGGCCCTGGCCCCCTACGCCATCTCTGGTCGCAGCAGTGCCTGTCAGGAAGAGAATTGATGGTTAGAAGCGGTTGGGCCGGAGGGAGACTCACTGCTCCACCATCTTGGCCACTCCGTGCCCCATCTGCCTTCTAAATATCAGTTCCAAAATTCTCACCAAACTAGCAACTATCCGACTTCAAAACCTGGTGAGAGACCTGATACATCCCAATCAATCAGGCTCCATCAAAGAACGCTAAGCAGCGGACAATACGAAGAAGGCACTTAACGTTCTAGACATATGAACCACAGGAGCCAAACAATCTATTTGGTTACACTAGACACCAAAGAAGCATTCAACAGGGTTTATTGGGACTTCATGGTGGAGATCCGTCATGTGGTGGGAGTGGGGACCACTTTCTACCTTGGCAGGCTATGAAGCCCGACGGGCCAAGATCTGAGTTAATTGTCTTTTCCCCATGTGAAGAGCAAAATAGGTTCCCTGTTACTGTTACTTTCGACCTTGGCCGACTCACACAATAGGAATGTCCCCCTATCTTCCCTCTTGTTTACTCTCACATTGGAACCCCTGGCGCAATGTATCCAGGCTAATCCTCAAGTCAAAGGTATCAAATTAGTCCAACAGGAATTGAAGTTGACCATGTTTGCCGACGATATCCTTCTGTTCCTTACAAACCCTCAACTCTATCAAAGGGTACGGGGATTAAAAATAATATAACTAAACCCAAAATTCTAAACATTTCCTCACCTCAGTCTGTGGTCTTGTACATACAAACATTCTCATCTCAACATTGGGCCCCCTCGCATGTAGATTTTTTTGGCCTCCCACTGGCGCCAACACTAACTTAAACCAGAGACCTCAATCTCAATCTGTAACGTGGGATATGCACAGAACCCACCAGTTGGAAACATAAATCATTGTCTCTCCTGGAGAGAATCGTGGCCTTTAAAATGGCTATTCTTCCAAGGATCCTCTATCTTTTCAAGACCTTAACCCTTTGAATCCCGCAGGATTATATAGCTGCCCTGCAGTCATTGTGTGCTTCTATCATATGACAGGGCAAGACAGAGAGGATTCCTCTGAGGCAGGGTATTCTATAACCACGGCTAGGTGTAACTCGGGATTCCAACCTTACTCATTACTACGCAGTAGCCCACCCCCACTTTCTTATTCTTTGGACTCGCATGGAGATGGATGATGGGATGGTGTATGATAGCCCCACAATGTCAGCTGTCCTGCGAGCAATACAGGGAACCTTCTCATTTTGCTTTGCGGGTGCTTTACTCTTGAAGCATTAATAGTCTGAGGACTAATAATTTGGACTTGTGTTGGAGTTCGCTCATGTGTCTCAGGGGGACATATCTGTGTGTATGTGGTATTTGACCAGCAAACTCGTTCTGGTGTTTCTGGTAAGGCAAAGGGATTTCCAAATCTTTTTAAGTCTTACAATGTATTGGCGGTTCTACTGCTGTATACTCTCAAAACTGCCTGATGCAACATCGATAGGCTCAAACTCTACCTATGAGTAAAATGTCTCAAAGGCATATGCCACATGTGCAGCAACTACAAAAGTAACCCCCTCTGTTGGGAACACCTCAAGATTTAAGATGCTGAGTGACTGCTTCCCTGGAATTGGCTCCTATCAATATAGGTGCCGCCATAGTGAATGGATTCAATTGAAAAAAATGAATCAAAGAATTAGAAAACCCACAGAATAGGGAATACCCCTATTAAAAGTGAAACTCCTTAAACCAATGGAAATATGTCCTCGCTTATGACCAGGAGGAGGAAACCTTGATTACTATAGATGTCTCCATAAGAACGTAATAATGGTTTAAGTGTGTGTAAATGGTAAAGGAACTACTCAAGGCGTAACCATAGAATACGAGTTCCACATTGGGCACCAACTGTTGCATAAGGTATGACTCCGGCACAGCTCTACAAGGTCTGCTTCGCTATCCACTGGTGACCTAGGTGAGCTTGGCTCAATGCTCCGGCACTGAATGTGAAAGACAGGCTATTGTAGTCCTGCAAAACTCCACTTGATACATAGTTGAAATTAAATCAGTGCTTTTGGGTTACTAACAGTCCCAGAAAAGGGATCAGGGGCATTGTGGTAACAGTGAACCTATTTTGCTCTTCACAGTGTCATACACATGGCTCTAAGAAGAATAGACACGTTTAACTAAAGGTTTTATTGTAATAAGGGTGAACCTGTTTCTTAGTACATCTAATATAATCATACAGGATATAGTAAAAACAGCAAGAAGGCATGTTGCAAACAATGAGAATAAAATGGAGAGGTGTGGTGTAGCGGCCAGGGCAGCTGACTTTGGAGCACAGGAGTCACGGTACGATCCCCGGCTCCAGCGGCAGCTCAGCTCAGCACCATGTGACTCTGAGCAATAGCTCACTTAATTTCCACGATGGCCCCCAGCGCCTTGAGACCCGTAAGGGTGAGTAGCTTGCGCTTTACAAAAACGGATTTACATTTTATTTACATTTTGACATTTCTAACATGGTGTAAAGATTTCTCCAACACAAGGGTAGAGTTGGTAATCTTTATTTGTAGTAGAGAGTTTCAGGTACCTCCAGCTTACTCCAACAGCTTCCCAGCTTCAACTCTTTACTTCAAAGAACAACATTCCATTCCTGGCAACAAGCCTTACATTCTATCTTAAAGAGATCCCCACATATCTTCCCCCTACATGGAATGACAATAAATTAAAATGGGAAACATAACCACCAATAAATACTACAAAATGCAGAACTACATTACTCGGGCAAACTCTCAAGGAGCCCGACACTTAGGGCCATATGTAGGTAGCCAAATACCGGTCGGTAATGGCCGAAATTCGGTAAAACAGACGTTACCGACCGGTATTTAGATAGTTGAGATGTAGGAGGCCAAAAACACATATTCGGTAAATATGAATCGGTAAATACCGAATCAAATTTACCGACTTCAAAAATACCGCTTCAAATTTACCGAATACATATTTTCCGATTCGGTAAATATGAAGTGGTAAATATGAAGTGGTAATACTGAAAAATGTTATGTATGTAAAGTCGGTAATTAAGAAATCCTTCAAAATCGGTAAATAAGAGTCGGTAATTAACACTGATAGAAAGCAGGTGGTAATTTTCAACAGTGCATTTAAGCAATCCCAAAATGCAACAGCATGGACAACATGGCTGCTCTGTATGTCATTGCAAGGCGGCTACGTCTACAGGCTGCAGGACTGAGGATATGGAGACGGGAGGAACGCATCTACAGACAGCGCATCACACTCTTCCAACTGACTGACGCAGAGATACATGAAAGGTACAGGCTACACCCCCAAACCATCTTGGACCTGATAAGGGACCTGCACCCACTCCTGGACCAGCCAACAAGAAGGGCCCATGCCATACCACCACATGTGCAGGTGCTCTGCAGCCTACACCTACTTGCATCTGGCAGTTACCAGGGGGTGATAGCTGCGGTGGGCGGAGTTTCCCAGAGTTGCATGTCCCGTTTCTTCAGGAAGTTCCTGGATGCCATGATGCAGAGAATGCACCACTACATCAGCTTTCCTAACACACAGACTGAACTGCAGAAAACTAAAACTGACTTTTATCAAATGGCACAGTTCCCCCATGTCATTGGCTGTATAGATGGCACACACATCCCAATCTGCCCACCAGCTGCCACTGAGCACATCTACAGAAACAGAAAGTCCACCCACTCCATCAATGTGCAAGTAATCTGCGATGCAGGGAACATCATCACTGATATCGTTGCCAAATTCCCTGGGAGCACCCATGACTCCTACATCTTCCAGAACAGTGGGATCTACACACGACTGCTTGCGGGAGAATTCGGGGAAGGATACCTGCTAGGTAAGTAACAGTGACGCTACATAGTACTCAGTGCAAATCATAGTGTATTGAGGCATGTGACTGATGTCTCCCTTTTACTCACCTAGGGGACAGTGCATATGCCGTGCGGTCATTCATCCTCACTCCCTACCTACACCCATCAACCCAGAGTGAGAGACGATATAATGTGGCACACAAATCTATTCGCAATGTGGTGGAGCGCACGTTTGGACTACTGAAGAGCAGGTTTCGCTGCCTCCATAAGAGTGGAGGTGCACGCCAGTACACACCCATCCTCTGCTGCAAGATTATTGCCACTTGTGCAATGCTGCACAACCTTGCCACAAAGAAAGGCACAGAGGTCGAAATGACATATATTGAGGACAATGATGATGAGACTGCGCATGCAGAGGCCAACGCAGCAGGAGTACAAGCAGCAACAGATGGAAGAGTGAGACGGGCAGAGATCACATCCAACTATTTCTGAATGAGTAAGGGGACACAGCCTGTAGTTGGATGCCATGACGTAGTTTAATCAGGCAGCACTACGCCACAACACAAAGGAAACTGTATTACAACAACAATGAGAAATTAAATTTTGTGAGTTAAGGGTTACTTCACCCAAATGTGTCATTGTTTCGCATGGGGCTTTACTGTTTGCGCCCACGCGCAGCAGTGCGGGATGGAATTGAGGGGGCGTCCTCACTGGCTGGGGTACCAGTGGCACCACGTTGACGCCTGTTGCTCCGACGAGTGTCTGGGACGGGGGGGGGTTATGCTGCTCCTGCTGGTCGTGTCTTCTGTGTCGCCAGCATCCAAAGCGCCAGCTGCTGCAGACTGGCTGGTGAGCAGCACTTCTAGTGCACTTGTGACTCTAACCATCCCCCTGGACACATCTGTGCCGCACTGTGCAAGGCCCTCCTGCATCGCAACAGAGCGCCTGCAGATCAGCGATGTGGCAGTCGCCAGCCGGTTCACTGCCCTCGAGGTCTGATCCTTCCTCTGATGTCCCCTGCGCCGTGTGGCCCTGTCCTCATCGAACCTTGAGCACAGCTCCATGATGGATTGGGACATGTCCCGCATGCCCGCTGCCATATCCGCAATGCCCCCTGCCATGGTGGTGATGCCCTTTTCAATGTTTCCAAAGGTGTTGTGTAGGCCACGCATCTGTCGCTGTACGGACACCATTGCCCTTGCCTGTACGCGTTGTATTTTCACCATGGTGCCCTCAAGACCTGAGAACACTCCATGGCCCTGCCCAAGGGGAGGTGGACTCTGCGGCCGAGCCCTGCGGCGCCGTCTGCCAACTGTGTGTTCTCCCTCAGACTCGGAAGGCACACTGGCATGTGTTACATCCTGGGGTACAGTGGACGTTTCCGGGCCCCTCGACTCATCGGATGATGAGTCGGTCACATCCAACCTAGCTGCAGGACGCCTCCTCAACCTGTGCTGTGCAGGAGGTGAAGATGGTGGTGAAACCTGCAGGACTGGGGATGCTGGCTGGAGCGGCAATGCTGGCTGGGGTGGTGTAAGTGCCTGTGGTGCCGTTCCCTGGCCGGAACTGGTGGTGGCCTTCTCTGTGCTGGGTGTGTGGTGTGCTCTCTCTCCCTTCTCATGGCCAGTTCTGTGCGCAGTAGTGCCTGTGGACAGAAAAGCAACAGCAGCTAAGTGTACCTGAAGCTTTGTCTTCCTGACATGACAATACAATTTCTAGACAGTATCTCATTGTCCTCGTATCATGTTTGGCCTTTCAGGGACTACATCTCCCATGATGCATTGCAGGCATGCACTAATACCTGTACTGGAGTTGGATTCTCATGGCACATTTTGGGAGTTTGAATAGGGGTAGGGGGGGGCACATTGCTGTGCAAGCGTCTTACCTTGTTTGGAGGTGCCTCTGGCGGAGCTGTCAGCGTCCCCAATCCCCACGATGCTCTCTGGCTCAATCGTTGTCTCCACTAGCTCCTCCAGTTCTGTCAGGGCTGGTGCTCTGTTGCGTCCACCTCCTGTCTGGCTGGCCTCTTTTTTTAAATCTGCCACCTTCCTCTTGGTGATAATGCGGATGTCATACCACCGCTTCTTCAGGACATCGATGTCCCGGGGGGTCACTCCTATGGCATTCACCTGTGCCTGGATTCCAAGCCAGATCTTTCTTTTTTCTGACTCAGGCACTTGCTGTGACAGTTTCCCAAATAGTTTCTGGTGCTGTTTCACGACCTCCTCCACCAGAACTTGCAGCTCCTTTGGGCTGAATTTGAGCTTTCGCTTCCTCTCCCCTCCTTCCCTCTCTGTGTCCTGGCTTGCCATTCTTGCTGTCTCCAGGTCTGAATCTGGCAGTTGCTCTCTTCCTCTCCTCAGCACTCCCAGCCTCTCCAGAGTCTGCTAATTGTGTGCACCTGCCTGGGTGTGGCCACTCCCTGGTTGGGTGGGGTTCAGGTTGCACAGGATTGGCTGCTTGAAGTCATGTGTTGTTGAACTGCCGATTCGGTATTTACCGATTTGGTATTTACCGATTCGGAAAATACCGCTTCGGTATTTACCGAATCGGAAAATACCGCTTCGGTATTTACCGATTCGGAAAATTCCGATTCATGTTTACCGAATTTTACCGATTCGGTAAAGTTTACCGAGTGTTGACCTACATATAACTTACCGATTCTTAAATACCGATTCGGTAAAATTCGGTATTTATGAATCGGTAAAAATAATTTACCTACATATGGCCCCAAGAAACATTCCCAGTGCTCCAAGCAGACCCATCAGATAGAACAAGGACATTTTTCTTAACTGACTTTACTTGTATAGGTTGCGTGAATTTACTCTCCCCTTTAATGACAATTCCACCTCTCTTCACAGCAACCCAATCACCTACTTTTATGTCGGAATCCTTCACTCCTTTTCTCAAGTTGTAATTATTCGTAGCACTTTCCTGCTGCTTCACAACACTATCTTCCACCGCATCACGATCAACCCACACGCATTCTTTGTTGTTAAGCCATCCAGGAAGTTCCTTTACCCCAGGCTCACGTCCCTTGAGAGAGACAAATGGAGAGACTCCAGTAATTGAATGTGGTGTTACTCTATATGACCACACTAATTTCTTAAGTTCCTCAGACCATGACAATCCATTAGTTATCGAGAGTTGAATGTTTTCCATTAGCATGCGGTTAATTCTCTCAACCAAACCATTAGCCTGTGGCCTGAACATGGCAACCCTCTCATGAATAACACCTAATTTGCAGAGGAAATCTTTCATTCTTTTGGAGACCAACTGGACACCATTGTCCGATACAAGAGTTTTAGGTATTCCTTTATTTATGAATGTCCTTTCCATAAATCCAATTACTTTTTCAGTCTCAATACAGTCAGTAGATTCTACAACAAACCATTTGGAATGATAATCCACAAGAACCATTAAAAACTTGCTACGTGAACCAAGCTTGGAAATGGGACCGAGGAAATCAATTGCTAACCTTTCCCATGGACGCTTTGGAAATTCCACACAAGCAAGGGGAGGTTGTCTTACAACTTTTGTTTTATCGCAGCTTGCACATGCATAACAGTCCTTCACAACCTCCTCTATGTCACTGTCCATCCCTGGCCACCAAAAAGATTGTCTGACTCGCCTCTTAGTCATGTTCCTCCCTAAGTGTCCTTCATGAGCTATGCTCATTATTTTGCTTCTTAGACTAACTGGTGGCACCAATTTGTTCCTTCTCCACAACTTTCCTTCACTTACACTCAATTCAGTTTCCACATGGCAGTAACACCTAAAACGAATATCTTGACAGTATTCCTCTCTCCACCCATTTGATACACAATTCATTACTTGCTGCAGTATCTCATCACTTGACATGGCAGAATCCCACTCCTCCTTATCAAAAGCTTGTTCTTCATTACATCTGATCACATCCACACTATCATCTAAGTCTCCTTCAACCGCATCCACTGGCATTCTAGACATACACAGCCTCATGCATCAAGCCAAAATCCAGTCGGTAAAATACCGATTCGCAAATAGCTCCCGGTATTGAGTTAAAAATACCCAATCCCAATGCATCAACCCAAAAGCAAAAATCGCTATTTAAGGAATCCTTAAATAGCGATTCCTTAAATAGCGATAGCATTTAAGGAATCCCAAATTGAGATTCCTTAATTTAAGGAATCTCAATTTGGGATTCCTTAAATGCAATGCATGAAAGTTAAAAAATTAGCGAATTCGCTAATAGGGGGAGCAAATTACCATGAAGATGAACTGCATGGTAATTTGCTAAAAGTTTGAAAAATGCACTTTTGTGCATTTTTCAAAGTTTCATGTTGCGCACACACATGCCCTTAGAGCATGTGTGTGTGCAACATATGTGCACATATCAATTTCAGGGGTGCAATAGGGTGTCATTTTGACACCCTTGCACCCTTGAAATTGCATGAGCAATTTGCGAGAACCTACTGGTACTCGCTATTTGCTCATGCAATCTCCAATTCATTCCTATGGGCCCATAGGAATGATTGGGATGGCATTCCTTAATTGCTACTCGCAATTTGCTAGTAGCAATTAACGAAAGTTAAGGAATCGCTATTTGAATAGCGATTCCTACATGCATAGCCTTTTGCTATTCCTTATTAGCGATTCCTTATTTTTCGCTAATAAGGAATCGCAAATGGCATTGTTGATGCATGTGCCCCACAGTCGGCTACCACATTCTTTAAACCCTTCACATACTCCATTTCGAAATTGTACTCAAGCACAGATAATATCCATCTAGAGATCCTGGGAGTTACATTTCCTTCTAGACCTCTACCACCCTCAAACAAATGCACTAGAGGTTTATGGTCTGTACGAACTTTAAAAGGCAAACCCCATACAAAATATCGGAAATGCTTGATTCCTCAACAGCACGCCAGGGCCTCCTTTTCAATAACGGAATAAAATACTTCTGCTCCTTGCAGCCTCCTAGAAGCAAATCCGATAATTCTTTCCACTCCATCATAGACTTGGGACAAAACTGCCCCAATTCCTACAGCACTTGCATCAGTGGTGATAAAAGTTCTAGCATTAACATTAAAGTGTCCAAGAGTGGGTGCATGAAGAATACCACATTTTATACTGTTGAATACTTTCTCACACACGTCATTCCATTTGAATGCAACTCCATTCTTCATCAACAACCTTAATGGCTCAACAATCTCTGTAAATCCATTCACGAACTTAGAGCAGTATTCCGCTAACCCTAAAAAGGATTTGAGCTGGTCCTTACTGAGGGGAGTAGGAGCATTATTAATAGCTGAAACAATACTTTTTTTAGGCTTTATCCCTTCCTTGGAGATCACGTGTCCTAAGTAGGTCACATAACTTTTTTTAAGTTGACATTTTTCTCTTTTTATAGTCAATCTATGGCTTTCCATACGTTTTAAGACTTCATACAACACTTCATCATGATGATTACTATCACAACATCACAACATAAGTTCCAAAAATTCGTATGTCGAGCACAATACGCAGAGGAGGTGTAGATTCAATGGAAAAGGGCATATAATTTTGAAGTAAGAAGCGCTGGTAGAGAGTAGTAAGGAAATAGTTTTGAATCTCTGGATACGATGTACATACCAGTCACTGTGTATCTTGATCAATCCAGAGAAATTCACTTAAAGAAACGCTGGGTCCTTGAGAAATTCGAAGTACATATCAAGAAACCGATATGTCAAATGCTCTTCCAGGGGTGGAGGTACTTGCTGTCTGCCCCCTGTGCAGATCCCATCCTCGTCGCCAGTGTAAAGATTTCTCCAACACAAGGGTAGAGTTGGTAATCTTTATTCGTAGTAGAGAGTTTCAGGTACCTCCAGCTTACTCCACCAGCTTCCCAGCTCCAACTTTTTACTTCAAAGAACAACATTCCATTCCTGGCAACAAGCCTTACATTCTATCTTAAAGAGATCCCCACATAGTTAAAATATCATCTAAAAGCCTAACACCCTACACCTACTTTTATTCGCTTTCCTACAACAGCATGTAGTAGAGCAACTTGTGGAGTAGAGTTTCTTGAGAAGAAGCGGCGCACTGCATACCTTGTTGACAGTTCAGGCTGTTGTTATCAGAAGAGCCATGGAGGAAGTGTTTCCTGCAAAAGGCAAACACTCATTGTGGTAGTAGTTCTCCTCTGGTACTCAGCTCTTATCAGCTTCAGGCAGGATGCATTAGCTTCTCTAAGTCTTGGCAATAGCCAAGATCCTCTTCAGACAGCATCTTGCAGGATAATTTGGGATGAAGAAACCTCTCTACCTAAGGGGTCGAACGGTGGTCCTTAAATACGAAAAGTTATCAGGGATGAAAACCTTTAACATAGTTTTAGGAATGTGGTGTATAGATTACAGGTGCCAGATAAGGTGTCCTAGACATTTCTTTAAGAAAATAGGAGACAAGGGTATGACAATTTGAAGTACACCTCTTTGATAAATTATCTATTGATTTTTCTTGAGGGCCTTGACGTATGATAAGGGAACACTTGTTCCAGACTGAGTAACTCATCAGTTGTTATACCTGGGTCATTATTGGAATACCTTGACACTTTCTGTCCCTTTCTCACTTCAATGAGTGCTAAGGGTGGACGGCATTCAGGGTATTATTGTTTATAACAACATTTTGAAAGAGTGTGATCTGAGATGGATTTGATGGTCTGATCGGAACGGAGTCAGACCATAGGGACTTTACATCAGCCCCTTGTGGAAATTCCAATGGCAGCCCACAGCAAATCAGATGAAGATACACTACATTTCCCCACTCTTGAGAGTGACACTGGAGGTCTGGGATAGAATGGGGGTTAAATATGGCCTCATTACCTTCCCCTCCCTGTTCACACCTCTATAGGGGAATGCCACATTTGATCTTAGCCTGTCTAGAACCTCGAATACCGAATGGCTGGAGGGTGGCTGCAAAACACTACAAGACATGCATTAATAGGGATAGGGTATATCTTTTGAGCATCTTAGGGAGGAGTGCCTGCTCCCAGAGTAAGAGAGAGACCGATACTGGCAACTACGGCATGGCTACAAGATGCACCTATCAAGCAAAGGTGCTCACAAGCTCTCACACCCTTTGAAAAATACCTCCTGCATTGTACAGATGACAAACATGTCACATCTATCATATACAACATACTCACCACCAAACAGGGTCCTAGGAAACATACTTATCAATGAGCTTCAGAGAAAGAGCAAGGGACTACACTAGACCACGACCTGTGGGAAGAAACCCTGATTTAATCTAACAATTTTGTGACGCATGCAGGGGGAAAGATACGATGCTAAAAATTCTTTATTAGTGGCACTACAACCATACACACCTGGGCAAATGAAGAGAGGAGGACACCCCGTCTGTTGGAAGGTTTGTGGGGAGAAAGGGTTGTTGAGAAACATACTCTGGTCATGTCCAAAGCTACGATCATTCTATTCTTTGGTACTGAATATAATAGAAAACATCATCGGGTCCGGCCTTGCTCAATACCCTGAAGTAATTCTTGTGGGACAACCGACACAAGATATCAACCCACTCTATGACTCCATAGGCAAATTGATCTTGCACTTCCTCCTGGCTGGTAAACAAATCATCCTTGGTCTCAGGGGACAACCGGCGCCGCCCTCTGAACATAAATGGGTTAAAAACCTATGGTGGTTACTGTGTATGGAGAAATTGTTAGTGTTAGAGCGTGACAAGGGGAAAACATTCACTAAACAATGGGGCCGACTGCTGGACTACTTTGGCTAAGACTTTAAATATTGGGATTGTCTTAAGCACCTCTGGGTCCTGAAACTGCTAGAGCTCTCGAAGCATGATGAATACTATGCAGTGATTTATCTGCATCATGGTGGCCCATGGGCCTAACACATTGTACTACATGCAATTCTAATGGGGGCCCAGGAACTGTATGAACTATGATTTTTATTGTATGTCAGGAGTGCGGGGGGTGGCAGTACGGCTGCTGGTGGGAAGGGAGGGGTTGTTCGTAGGTTGCTTATTGTCCAGAGAGGAAATGTCTCTGTCTCTTTTTATCATTTCATGGACAGTTAGATCTTGTTCTAAACTGACAATAAAACATATACAAATCTAAAAGTCATACTGCAGTATCAACAGTGGTAATATAAAAACATCAGGGGCCACATGTTAAATAATTTTAATTTAGGAAAAGTCTCCATTTATTGATAATAAAGTAAACATTTGTTTTTTTTGCCAACTGGTGATTCTCTCTCGTATAGTGGTTTCTGAAAGCAGAAAGAAAACCACTGGCCGAAGGCAAAAATATTTTCTGATCTCAAAAAAGCATGTTACCATTGTAGTTCCTGGCACTTAAGGCAAGTACTTTGTGTGTGGGTGTGATCTGTGTGAAAGGGCACCATGCCGTGACTCACATCCACTCAGCCAGTGGCTGAATTATGCTGATTCACTGCCCAATAATGCATGCTGGAGAGGGTGAAAGAAAACAACAACAGATGAATTCTGGCTAAAAAAACCCTATAGCTAACCATAGTATACATATAATTTTAAAAAAATCAAATGGTCTTGGATAGCACCAGACCTAATAAAAAGCCAATTGGTCCGGTATTAGATAAATAGTGTGGATTGTGAAGACTGATAGACAGAGAGGAATGGATACATGAATAGATAGTTTTACATAGTGATAGATAGAAGTGTATAAATAACAGTATAGAATAAACCATAAGAAGTATAAATAGGTTAGTATTTCAATACAACATTACGTGAAGGAAAGGAAAATAAGAAGGAGGGAGACAGAGAATGATGATATAATATTCTTAAAACCAATTAAAAAAAATATTAAAAATTGTAATCAGTAAAGGTAAGCAATATTGTTTAAAAGTATTATTATATAATTTATAAGTAGAACAGATATGTAATTCAGGGAGGTTTTGGAACTCCTTCACCAATAATATCTGTTGACCTACTAGGGTGACTTGAAATATCAAGGAATAATGTTAAAGGTGACCAAATATGTTCTCTTTTGATAGCTAATGTAATAGGATGTACATAGGCTCTATCCAATCATTGATTTAAAAAAACTTCATACCACCAAGATATATAAGAAACGTGTGTTGTTTTTCCAATTTTAAGCTATTTGTTTAAAAGTTTCAGCCAGTAAAATATCTGAAAAAAAAGGTGAGTACGTGAGGCTTCCTAAGAATATATTATGTACAGAATATGGGAAGCTAACATTAAAAATGTTTGTAAGTTGAGTCCAAACTTGCAACCAGAATGTATGAACATGAGGACAAAGGAATAGCATATGCAATAGATCACAGTGAGGCGCATTACAGGAGCAACAATGATCATATTGAGCAGCTTTCATTTTGTATAATAACATAGGAGTGATGAATAATCTATTGTATATAAAATCAGCACTGTCTGAGTAACATTTGCAGCCCTAGAGGCTTTATGTAAATTAGATCTAATCGTATCCAAACATTGTGTAGACCAATTTGCCTGTAAGTCATTTTCCCACTGCAATTCTAGGTTAGATTTGTTTCTAACGATAGAGGAAAAGACAAGATGTTTATTGATGATGGAGGGTTTGGAGTTATGTTGGAGTAGAGTAACTAGATTATTTTCATATGTACGTGGGATGTTATCATTGTGCAATAACGTCATGGGATGTTGAATATGTCAGGCTAGTTGTGTATATTTATGAGAAAAAGATTATGGTAGGTGAAAAGGAGTCTGGTCTGAGCTATTGCAAAGGGGAAAGGAGTATCCTTAACCACTAGTTTGTTAATCAAAGCAACACCTTTATCTTTCTATGTTTCCCAAAATAGAGTTGTATTGTTTGTCTTGAGATTTTTATAATGCCATGGGAAGGAATTTAAAAAATGAGTGTAAAGTAAGTGGTTTGGAAAAAGGAGGAGTTTCAGTAGTTTATATGAGTATGCAATAGGTGGGTAAGAAAGAAGCCTATATTTGGATGAAGAGGATAGAAATTCATTAAAAGAAAATAGAGAGATAAGTGAATGTTCAATTAAAAACCATAAAGGTTTAGGTAGATCATCATTATTGTTGAGGCAGTGACTGGATTGTTTAAGACAAAAAGCGTCATGAAACTTATGGAAATTGAGAAAATTTACACCACCATGTTGTTTAGTACGTTTTAGCTATGAGAGATTCATACCTGCATGCTTATTATTCCATAAAATGTGGGAAAGAACAGAGTCTATCTTTTTAATGAATTGTAGTGGAAATTGTACAGGTATCATGGAGATTAAGTACTTGACACGAGGGGATAGTATCATTTTAATAGAACTTAATGTATGCCACCAAAATAAGAATAGAGGATTCCATTTGGACCAATAATGTAGTTTATTCGAGCATGTCATCATAATTCAATTTAAGAGTTGTTTTAATAGTGTTGGCGATCCACAAGCCTAAATATTTCATTTTAGTTTGATTCCAAGTAAACTCTAGATGTCTGAAATCATCTTTTATGGAGAATTTATTAGGGGTAATATCTCAGATTTATCGAGATTCAATTTATAGTGTGAAACAGCAGCAAAATTGTGGACTTCTGATTGAAAGGCAGGAAAAGTAATCTTTGGGATTACAAAAATAAAGAAGGATATCATCAGCATATACTGACAATTGCATTTGGTAGTCTTTTATATAAAAAGTCAAAAATGTTAGTGTTTTGTTTGATTCTTCATAAAAAATTGTTCTAAGGCGAGTATAAATAAAAAGGGTGATAGGGTACATCCCTGACGCTCTCCTCTAGGTAAAGACAAATGGTCAGAAGTCATATTATTAACAAAGATAGCTGCTTTAGGAGATGATTAAAGCAAAGAGATCCCGTTTAGAATTTTTGGTCCAAAACCAAACCATTTTTGGGCTTCAAATATGACCTGCCAACTAACTCGGTCAAGAGCTTTTTCAGCATCCAAAGCGATAATGGGCAGTTCATGACAGAGTTTTGAGGCTAAACCAAACCCATTAAAAAGACATCTAGTATTCTCAGAAGACAAGGGGCCTTTATGAAACCAACTTTTTCTGGGCTAATTCTGTGAGGGAGTAATGGGTCCAAGCTAAGAGCCAAATACTTGGCGAAAATGTTTTAATCAACAGTAACAAGAGAGATGGGGAGATAAGGCTTACATAATTGTGAGTCTCTGTTTTCTTTAGGGAGTAAACAAATAAGTCTTCTTGAAAAGTGCCTGATGCATTTTAGAAAAGAGTAGAATACTGAAAGAGTTTAAGGAGCCAGGGGAACAAGCGTGCTGAAAAATGTGAGGAGAATTCTGATGTAAAACCATATGATCCTGGAGCTTTGTTAGGTTTTAATGTTTTGAGAGCCTCCAAAATGCCTTTAAGGGGAAAATCAGATTCCAAGTGAGAGAAGCAACATCCTTGAGATTAAAGCTTAGGGATAGAATTCGGGTAAGTAGTAATATGTGAAACAGAGGTAACAGAATCTGGAGTATATAAGGACTCATAAAAGGTGGCAAATTCCTTCAGAATTTCTTCATCTTTAATAAGAGTTTGATTATTTGAATTCTCAATGGGTTCTATCTTTTTACGCTCTTATCTGACCTTTAAATATTTAGCCAAGAGTTTGCCTGTCTTGTTTTGGCCTCCATAATATCTAGCATTTAGTCTGAGAAGTAAAGAAGAAGCTTGCTCAGAAGATAACTTGTTAAATAGAAATTTAATTTGCATGAAGTTTCTCGAGAGATTCTTGAGATTTGGAATGGCAAAATGTGTATTCTAGTTTTTTGATTTTATCTTATAAAGATTTGGAGGCAGGATTAGATTGTTTCTTTTTATGGTTCAACTAATGAAGAATGAAACCTCTTGCTGAGGCTTTTCAGGAGTCCCATAATGTGTGTAGTGAAGTATCCTGAGAGGCATTTAATATAAAAATGATTATATAAAATTCTTAAAGTATGTGCTAAAGGAAGGTTCTAAAAGGAGGGAATTGTCAAATCTCCATCTCCTTGGGTGGAGTTGAATTGGTAAAAGATCAAAATCAGCAATAGTGGGATTATTATCAGAAATTAGAATAGATCTAATTTCTGCATGAAGAAGATTTTGAATTAAAGATTTGGAAGCAAAGGTATAATCAATTCTAGATTGGGTTCCATGGACTGGGGGGAAGAAGTTATATTATCGTGTAGTGGGATTAGCAATTCCCCACGTGTCCACCAGGGATTTTTATGCAATAACTGAAAATAAAGATTTGTGCATTTTAGAGGGAATATATTTGACTTTAGAAAGTCGGTCTAGAATTGGATCTGCAATTTGATTACAATCTACCCTCATAATAAAATATTCAGCTTTGATATTCAAAATGTGTTTAGTTATAGCAGACCAAAAGGAATTATTAACTGTCGGCAGAGCATATATATTAAATATTGAAAAGGAAATTTGATCCATTAATAGATTAACTGTAACCCATCTACCCTCTTTGACAATGGTTTCAATAGTGTTGTAATATTCAGTGTTTTGTGAACAATAATAATAGTGCCATTTTTCTTCTGAAGAGCCGGAGAGAAGAATACATGGCCTACCACCTTTTCTTTAATTTTATTGCTTCAGAATCACTTAAATATATTTCTTGATTAAGTGCAATGTCAGCATGCAATTTGGACAAATGTGAGAGAATTCTGTGTCATTTAATTTTATTATTTAGACCCTTAATATTCCACAAGATTACTCTGAATGATGACAGTAAAAAAATGATAGTATAAAACAGCGCTTACAATGACATGTATGAGAAGATAGGGAAGAGGTATGAAAATCAGAGAAGGAGAAAGAGATTTCTGAAAATAGAAATTGTAAGACAGAGAAGGAAAAAGGGTGTAGAGAGAAGGAGTAGTAAAGAAAAGAGAAACAGTCAGATAAAAAAAGTTGATAAACATACAGAAAAAGACAGTACAGGCCATACAACTGATGGCTGTAAGACATACCTAAGGGAAGAGTATCCATTAGCACAGGGTGTGGGGGAAACCATGAAATCAAGATGAAAGGGGGAAACTCCAGCTATCAGGGAAATACGACAATGTATGGAGAGAAACTGTAAAGAAAACATAGTGTGAACCAGAATAAGTAAATATAAGAACAAATGATAAGCATTGCTGAAAAACGAAGTAAGAAGAACACATTATAATATTATCTATACAATTAGATCTTCTCTACATTAGTGATGAAAAGTCTTCAACTTCACCGGATCCTCATATGTTATTGTTTTCTCATAATTTACTCTGAAGCGGCAGGGATGGATGAGGAGAATCTAGCATTAATAGTGGTCAGCTGCGGTCTGAGTTTCAGAAATTGTTTCAGCTGTAATGTTTGCTACTTTCTGAGAGAAATAAAGTAGGTGTGGGAACCATGTAACTTGCTTCATCAATTTTGATGCTTTCAGTGCGCTGGTTGATATATATGCTCCAAAAACAAGATGATGACTCCTCTAGCTTTAGAGGTAGTTCTGGGGCACAATCTATGAGCATGCTGGTTGTTGAGAGAAGTAGAAGAAGGAAGATCCAGTCCTTAAATAATTTGAGTGGGTCAGAGCCCTCCACATTTTCAGGCAAACCATAAATTCTAAGATTGTTCCTTTGGTTCCTATTTTCAATGTCTTCGGTGTGCCTCTTCAAGTCATCAATTTCCTTTTGCATTTTATAAACTTTAGAGGTAGAGTCTTGAATGCCGCTGACTCTTTGTTCTAATTTTGAGACACGCTAGTCCATACACGACCATTTATCTTCAAGACTGTGAAGTGTCTTTCTTGGTAGTATCCTCCATAAATGTTTTAAAGCTCGTGTTTCCTCTAATAGTAGACCCATGGATATGGGAGTAGGCTTTACCAGAGATGGAGGATCTTTCTTTGGCCGCTTATTTGAAGAAGAAAGTAAAGATTTAGCTGACAGTCAGGTTTTAGGAATAACTACAGGTGAGAATTCTGCCTGAAAAACCAGTGCTTCTGCCATGGATACCATAGGCCTATCACCTGTATTTGAGAAAAGGGTGTTACCGTGCGAAAAGGTGGATGATGAGATATGTGGTGTTTTCCAATGAAGTACTCTCCCCATAAAACTATAAGTATCTTAGAAAACATGTGCAATACTGCTCAAGTGAGAGTAATACTGAGCCTCGTAGGCAAAAATATTGTGAGAGAAAAAATGTGTCATATATTGTGAGGCAACAATATGTTATATGGTAGAAAGTACCTCAGAATGCATTTAGTTTTCAATGTAGAGCAGTCAGTTTATGTTACCGTGAAATAAAATGGTGGATTCAGACACTGTAGAACATAGAAAAGCCTATGTTTCCTCATGATATAGTATTTGGCTGTAAACAGAAGGTCAAGGTAAATGAGGAAGCTGAGTCAATGAGGCAGGACTTGGAAATTCATGGTCTCCCATAGCCAGCTGTTAACAAAATTGCAGTCATTATACCAGGTAGCGACAAGTGCAAAAGTGCTGAAATCCATAAGGAAAAGAGAAGCAAAGTAAGCCATCTGCTCACCATGAGGGTCCAACCTCCTTTTCCTGCAAAATTCTGGTAAAATGGTTAAATTCTCCAACTGTTTTGAATTGAAAGCCGGACCGCAGGACCACCGGTACGGAGCTCCGTAGCTACGCAGCAATCTTGTTTGGCGTCCAGACCACACCCCCTGGAATAAAAGCTTCAATCAGTAATATAATATTTGAATGCAAATATGAGCATGACACACAAGAGTACTGAAAGCAGACTAGAAATCCATACAAGTAGGACATACAGACTAAACTGGTTTATAAGTATAACTGTAGTCCCCATGAAAACACATACCATCATGACATAAAGGAGTGCAGCTATAAATGCATTTTATTGTGGGCAAAGTAAAAAAAAGGATAACTTTATAAAGAACAGTTTAAAATGGACACAATATTATATGCTAAGAACTATATTAAGTGACAGATAAACAAAGGCCACCCCTATAGGTATATAAAACAGCATTAGCTGGACACAGCAACTGGCAAGACTGGAATGTGTACTGGGTTCTCATTAAAAGCAACATGAAGAGCTAGTAGAAAGATTCCTGCTATCACTTCAGGCTCTAAACACAAAGGCAACACGTAAGTAATAATAAAGTATAAACAAAAACATTGACACTGAAGGGTACCACCTTGTGTGCAGATGTGCTCCTTATGAAAGGGTAAAATCCCGCACTCATAGTGAAGTTAGTCAGTGGCTGAAGTAGGACGGCCCATTGCCACAGGCTGTATGCTGTGGTGGGGGTAAGCAAAATGTAAATGACACAACAATAGACAAGTGGCTGAAGACAGTTGGCTAAAAGTCCCTTTAAGTAAGCAAATTATGCCAATACGTTTATTAAAAGTTTAGAAAAATCAAAAAGTCTTGGCGAACGCTAGACCTAAAATGAAAGAAAACTGGTGTTGCTGATAAAACATTAAAACAAATGTAATACATAGTGCTGATATAATAGTATATACCAAAATACACCCTATGAGAGGACATAGGTTCATTATTTTTAAAAGCATTTGGTATGTTTTGTAGAGAAATCCAACAAAGGACACAATATGCTCAAGTATGGTTCTCTCCTGTAACCATGAAGAATGAAATCGTGACTCATGTTTTAGCGGTACTGCCTTTATGTTTTTTCCAAACAGTTTTGTTCGTGCTAGGGCAATCACGATAAGCATTCATGACAGAGTCGAAGGCTAGTATGTAAATTATTGAAGAAAGGATAAAAACAGTAGTGCTGAACGAGCCACTGGAAGAACTAGACATGTAAAATAATTTTCTCCTCGGATGGTTGATAAGTTACCACTATTTCAAATACTTTCAATCTCATCTAGGCTGTACAAATTGTGGTGTTTGGGAAGCAGCTTTAATAATTCAGCTGACCATTCCCTAGAAATGAATGATACAATTTGAGTTTAGTTTGAGCTGAAAGGTTGCGTTCTTTACAAATACATATATTTTATATATGTAATAGTTCTAAATAGTGGAATAAGAATTTGAGCTGTCTTTATGGTACATTGCCAAGAAAAATATATTTTCCATAATATGTGGTAAGGTTCATGTTATTTTCAACTATTTGGTAAAACAATGAAATATTTTTCTATGAAACCTAATCGGGCAATACCTGAATTGTGAGTGAAAGGAATCTCCAGGACAGATCACCACTGACCCAGTCCTCATGGAAAGAATTTATGGTGGGTCCTTAACAAGAATCATGTCCAAGGGTGCCCCCCTTTTCAAGATATTGTCCCCATATAATTAAACCAGGCTTAAGCAATAAGCAAGTCTAAGCCCCACAGCAGGACCATCAATTCTATGCATTCCAATCCGTTTAGAATTCCAGCACTCCAGTTATCTGACAATCAACAGAGCTCAGTCATATAATTTAGCTTCACAAAACCCACTGTAAGAAATTGCCTCCAGGAGCAATGGCAAAATTCAAGCACGCATTCCACAGAGAACACAGGCTCAATTTTCCTGAAACCTGGTTTAGGAGGATGACTGGTTATGGCCCTGATCAAGCCTTCTCCAGCAAGGGAATTCAAGTCGAAGGAAGGTTTAAGAATCTTCCCATGTATTTGCTTTTCATGTGTAGAATAATCTTCTCCCTTGACCATTATTTCTTCAAGTGTTGAAGAGCTCAAAATGGCCTGTGCAGGACCTTGTAAAAACAGACCTTCGGTGACTTACTTTAGATAAGACTGACTAAGCACTATTCAAATTCTTACATCTGGCATGCCTACTGTTTCAACATAATGACGTAACAAATGTCTTGTGTGATATACTTCTCAGCAGGTAAAGCTGGTGCTCCTCAAGGACTCCTTTTTGTGTCTAGTCTCAAGCAGGTGAGGTACTTGATTCCAACTGCCCTGGCTGGTTGATAGCAATAATAGGCTGCTGGAGTGCACTATGTGCATCCATGGGCAATGTCTACTGGCCACCTCGTATAAATAAAGTCTGACGGCCTGCTACTGTTGGGGGACTGGTCATGTTTTTTATTTTATGTGTTTGAAATGTTTGTAAAGATTTTCTGCCAATTTGTGTTTTGTTCAACTAATTGTGAATCTTGGAATGAGGGACCACGAGAGATGGTTCACAGTCACTCATTATACACTTGCCTCTCCAATAAAGGTCACTTTTTATACAGGAGTTTAGACTTATCACATAGGGCAGCAAAAGCTCAGGCTTCCTTCTCACACAGCACTTGGAGCTAGAAAGTAAGACTTGACGGAGTGGGGGATATATGGGTCACCTCACTGAGCTCACCCAATTAAGCTGTGAAACATAAAAAACCTGAGCACCTGGCTGCATTGGTAAAATTACATGGACATCCTCAATGAAGTGGAGGGCATCAGAGACTTCAGACAATAGCTGCCACAGAACATACAATCTACAACTCAATGGATTGCAGACATGTAAATAGCTTGCACCCAAGTTGGGACCGACCCTGAAGTTGCTGCATAGGTGACAGTACCTCTGTATGCCTTCTCACACCTCCCACTTCCTAACACTTATTTACACACAACACATATTGGCAAAGAGATGCCATTTTCATCCCATGCTTCTCCTTCAAACATAAATGAATAATTGAGCTTAGAATATGCTGAAAGTGAAATAATTTTTTAAAATAAACTGCGAGTCGCTTTGGTTAGTGCTTTTACAAATTGTCATGGCACAGCTATAATTTTTTTTAAAGGTAATAATTTGTGTACTAGGAGAGGGGATGCAGATTAAACCATTGCCTTTTGAATGAGATAGAAGAAGGACATTTAATTTACTTAGGGGCAGCAAGCTGGAGGCTATATACGTCTCAGTAGCAGGGTTGAACGTGCTGGTCACATTTACAAACACTCTGATAATGATTTTTCTATCCCCTCACAATCCTCAACCATCGCATAAGTAGCATGGTCCCTATAGGACCATATATTTTGATGCTAATTGGCTAGTACAATCACTACTTGCCTCATACAAACTAATTTAGATACCAGAGAAATTGAAGAGCTGCAGTTCTGTTTTAAGGGACACTTAGGTGTGAAATGTGAGCATGTCATTTGTGGGGATCAGTAGTAATGAAAATAGGGGGACATAGGCTGATTAATTTGTGAAACGGTACAGTGACAGCAATTAGTATACATGGCACATTCACAGTGACACAAAGTAACACGAAATAAAATCTTTGTATATTGTATGGATTGTTTGAGAATCAATAAGCTGATGTTTCAGGGAAAAGCAGGACAACATGACGTAAGTTCTTATCTGAGAAGCAAAGTGTCTATTTTTGAATTCCCTCAACGAAGTAATGATACTGATGTAATCTCTGAACTTTACAAGCTGAATATAGTGTATCAATGCAAACAAGAAAACCCTCTTCAAACTACTGATGAGCCAAAACCGTACAGCCAAACTGTGCAACCATATACTAGTTAGGATCTCAGCATTGGGGAGTCGTAAGAAACATATCATTGATAACTTTGGGAAAACATTTTTTTAAATTTGTTGTTAAATTCACACTTCACTTACCTTCTCTTCCTTCTTAAAAAGGGATGCTAAGAGTGATTCCCTGGTTAGTGCCACCACTGTCTTCCAGATTTACTTGGAGAAAGGTGAAGAGACACTAAGCAAGGCACCAAACGGTGATTGCTCCGAGTTGACAGAACCCAACAAAGTGGCACCAAAGAGAGGAAAAACGAAAAAATGTGCACAAAAACTCTCAAAACTCAAAGTACAGCCGAAGAAAAGACTATTAAATCAGCAAAGACTAGCAGAGGAAAATTCGAAATAGAACACGGATAGCAGAAAAAAGGGAAATAAGTGTAGTAGGCGATGAACATGATGAAGACGGAGCCTCGAAGTTGAGACGTACAGAGAATCAGACTTTGTGCCCTTCTGTAGGGAAACCAGTGCTGAAGATACCTTCATGACCGAGGTATTGGCATACCACCATCTTCAATTATCACAGCACATGCAAAAACACAGTGTACTCCTGGTTGCTGAGTCTCATGCTACTTGGTCCTCCGATCACTAGGTATCTCAAGCCTATCAATTTCTCAGTTCACCTCCTTCCCTTGTTCCATTCCTCAAAGAAATGTAGTCTCAAGAAGTAGGCGTGTCGCCTGCAGGTACGTGTATTCCTCCTTCTCCAACACTGTTGTGCTTTATGCCCTTTAACTGACATGCCCACATGGTGTATGTTCTCAACAGCACTCCCGGGAGATACACTGGATTGTCAAGCTTACTTTACAACACACTAGAGCGGTGAATGTGAATATTTTTGGAGCCATTGCCCTTTTTGTGGTGACATAGAACACATTCTCGTTAATATTCAAGACACATACTGTGATGTTGAATGGTTGATGTGCAGTAAACCCAGGGAAGAAAGGAGTTACACTTGTGCAGTGAGAAATTTCATTGTAGAAACCCCATTGCAAACATGTTAAAATAGGTTATGATTGATAGTCCACTGGCAACCCATCAAACAAAGGAAGCCCTATAAAGTGCTCCTCTTGCTCCTGAAGACCTAAGCCACTCCTCACACCCCTGCAGACATGGCTGCTTCCTGAGTCTTGCATTAGTTCAGCAGCTTGATCTAGCCAACCCTAGCAGCAACTAAGCATAACACATCTGGCCAGGTCATTCCTTCCTGAGGATCCATGTCAGAAACATTCTGCCAGAATCGCGAGCCAAGCCTGAAAGTATATTACTTTCTGAGATATCATAAGAGCTTTGTTCCTCCAATAGCCACATCACTATGCCATTTCAAAGCACAATGCAGGACTCCAGAAGCCTAGAAATCCTTTAGGTTGCAGCCCATGCCGCTCTCATCTGATGCACTCAAATCCACTTACATGAGGGGTTCTAAGTTTATATGGTCTTATCGGATGCTTGATTGCCATCAATGGAGGTTAGGTGTGGAAGGGTAGTAGGACTGAAGCATCCTTCTAGAGATATCTAAGATAAAAACGAAATTCAGCATTATTCTTTACCTTTAATCTAGACCAAATGAGCTTTCTAATGGGAGAAAGGGGACAGCCAGCCATGCTTGAGGCTGTGGATTGTACACGTGATCACTAGTCTATAAAGTGCAACAATGTTTTAAAAAGGCTGTCAATAGCAGCATTACGTTAAAAATACACCAGAGGTCACTAGCTCAACACTGCTAAGAATGAAGTATTCTATGTAGAGGGACGTCAATTAACTTTTATGCTACATATTTCTGCTGCAGGTGGTGGTTAACGGAATATATTGCTGTGTCTGCTTTTTACACCTGTAGTTTGCTGGAATGTTTCCTTGTTCCAGGGGTTACTTTTTCCCCTTCTTCTCCCCAAGCACTTAACAAGACTTTCACTGCTGCACCAGTTCTAGGTGCTAAAACCAAAATGGGCAGCAAGACAGCCATCTGGGCGGCGCCCTTTTCTTTGCCAAGTAAACTCATGTTCATTCCCCGAGCCAAGCACCAAGCATCCAATATTACCCGTGATGCAAGGAGCCGGTGACGTCTGCCTCCTCTTCACTGAGCCATGCTGCACGTGTGAGACTGTGTTTCAGATGGAGGACTCCAGAATAGCAACACTCCATCACAAACACAGTTGTGCACCTGCCCCCCAAATGGCAAAATAAAGCAAACCACATGTCAGCAAAATACTACAAAACAATCGCCAGCACCAACACATCAGAAGGGAGGAAAGGATTGAGTTCCCACTGCAGCCCCAGAATAATTTATGTGCCACTAAGCCTCAGTTCACCAGCCATGTTCGATTCTACCTCTTGCTGATGTACAAACTCGTAAAGGGATCTCATGAAAATGTGCCTATGAAAGCTTCTATGAGACAAATATTTTCGACGGGCCAGCGTTCCTTTATAAGGCATAAAATTATTTTGAATCCTAGCAGGATTTTCTTCATTTGGCTTTTTCAATTTAGTGGTCAAGCAGAACTTATCCGTCTCATCTTATTTTAAAGGTATGAAGCGCCACGCACCATATTACACCCTATTAAGTCGCGTTTTTTAGGAGCTAAAGCTACATTTCTCGTGGAAGAGATCGCTTTTTGAACAAGCATTGGCAAGCGCTGTGCAGGCGAAACTTAATAAGGAGGTAAAGGTGAGCAACCAAGCGAGATGACATTCCATTGAAGAGCGATGACGTAATGACAGGCACAGAGGACAGACTGATCTTCGTGGGGTTGGCAAATAAATGTGCTTTTAAAAATCTGAAAACAGCTGTCTTTTGCACCCATTAAAAAGAAATATCCCCAACTCGCATTCTAGAAATTGGGATGGATTTCATCTCAGTGTTTGAAGTCTCAACACTTTAAAGCATGCTTTAACTGTCTGTGGTATAAGTCATTTACATCAACTAAACTTCAGTGGTAGGCTACACAATTTTCTTTTACACAGATTTCATATACAATCTACGTATCAAAACAATAATGTTATCTTCGAAACATTCATATTTATCTTACATATTTGATACAAACTTTAAGCTTTTAATCTATTGTCTGGTTAGCTCATGCTTGAATCACTGATGTCAGACATGCTACCAAATAATTGTGCTTTAATTGATTCACTCTTGGATATTGTATACACAGTAAATTATTATGCACCTCTACAGCACTAATTCCTCTATTTGATGAGGATACCAGGATTTCCTATAAGTTCTTGGCCCTGGAACAAAGGTAGTACTTAAAAGCTAACCACATACTCCATAAAGTATGTAAGTTGGTACTGCATATCTGGAATAAGTGAAGGAAACAGTACAAATCAACAGTAAATTACTGCTGCTACAGCACCAAAAGTGTACCAAGGAAGCTGTAAGACCTAATAAGAGGACATAAAGTGAGCACCTCTTTTCAAGTATAGTCTGTCTATTTACAATGACCCTCTGTGAGGGGTTATTACTCATATTCAAACATATTTTTATCAATATTTATACCGGTTTGCATCTTAAATTTACACATAGACACCATATGATATAATTGAGTCCTGAAGCATCCATACTGCGATCTAAGACAACCAGCCTTACTCTGTCATCCAGGAAGGGCCAGCAGGGCAGTGGCGGCTCCTCCGCTAAGGCGGAGGAGCATTGCCCTACTGCTCAAAAGGAAAAATAAAATTATAATAACGTATTGTTATTATCATTTTATTTTTCCTATTGCAGTCAGTGGTGGGCGGGGGGGCTAGAGTAGGAGGAGGAGTGGTTTGCACTCCCTAAGTGCACATGACTGTGTGGTCGGCCAAACAGTCATGCGCACTTTGCATGATTTGCATGTTCTGCACCCAGGCTGCATTACACAGCCTGGTGAGGAACATGCACAGGCTCCCTGTCCCTGTCTGAGCACCGAACAGGGGAGCCTGTGTGCCTGAGTCCTTCCTGCTGCCTGCTGGGACTGTAGACAAGAAGAAGGAAGATGAAGAGGGCGGAGGAGAGGCAGTAACCATCCGTTCCAGGCAAGCCCTTTTTTTATATCCCCCCGCCCACCACCTCCGTCCAGTAGCAGCCGCTACTGCCAGCAGGGGTAGCAGACCTTTGACCGGAGGCTTTGAAAATCCTTTCAATTACCCTGCTGTCACAGTACACGTAACACTGAAGTCTCCCCTTTCCAAATCAGAGATTATGGGCCTCATTCAGTAAAGTTTTCACAGCCCTTTATGACATTCATTAGTTCACAGGCTGGATTTGAGGCGTTTCTGTGCCTAAGTTACACTTATAGAGAAAATATGTGGATCCAGTGGATTTCTGGGTGTAGTAAATTTCTGATTTTGAGTAGAAGTGTCGGGTTCCCTGTGGAAGTGTAGACAACTGGCCAAAAAATGACATTTTGATTGTCCCTGTCCTTCGGGTACCTGGGTGCCACTGGAAAGCCAGTCGGTGGTAAGCCTTCCTTAAGGTCATCATATGGGGCGTACCTGCGCACTCCCAAAGCTTCATAGTGACACTTAGTGCTGACAACAGCGCCGAGCCTCTGCCACGCTAAGACAGGGACTGGCAGAAACAGCAAGGCAGGGGGTGAAGAGAAGAACAGACATGACGTGGGCGGTACCTATAAAAGTGTGGAAGCTAGTCACACTGGCAGTGATCACATCGAGAGAAAGGCGCAATTAGGCTAGTTAAGGGTTCTTAAACCATAGCAATTCGAAAATGTAGACAGTCTTCAAATCACATTGGTTCACCTCTCAGATATGAAATAACATTCCAACCTCTTTTGATATCTCTCAGTATTTTTATGCATCAGTATTATACGCTGATTTTTTTTGCTTTGCATTGCAAAAAAAGATCAATCCAGTGAAAAGCGTAAAACAAAAACAAATTACATATGGAAGAATGCTCTATTGATTAAAAGTAAGCTTAGAGATGCTAAACCCGCCTTTAATTTCTGCCTAAAGAATCAAAGAGGTAAGAAAAAAAACAGTACACTCTAAGATGGGAGCCAAGATCAAGGCTGTTCAGTCCCATTGCTCTTGGAGACACACCTCATGTGTGAGGTCCAGCTCTATGTGAGTGGCGCGTTCTGGGTAAGTCGTAAACACCAATTGCCCGTTTGAAGGGGCGGTGATTCCAGTGACACTACATATATTTCTGTGATTTTCTACAGAACGCAATAAAACTGTGATCTGGTAAGTGCCCTTAAGTTTGTGTTGTAATGTGATGGCAGACCTAGATTATGAGCTCACATTAAAGAAAGAGGGAGCGTGTGAAGACTAGGGCAGTTGTCTCCCTGACGTTTCAACATTCTGACCTAGTTTATCTTTGGAAGAGGTCAGAAACGCGATTTATTATGACTCATGTTTATGGATCCTTAAATAAGAGGAGGGCTGCATGGATAGCTCCCTGACATCCCTTGAGCACACGTTAAGGCAAGTGAAGTGAGGGAGAGAGGCGAGGACTATGACGGTAAATGTAATTTCAAAAGAATATGTGCAGTGGGAAAGGAAAGGAAGGTGAACATTAGAAGGTAGAGGCCGTGCTCAGTAAGGGAAAGGTGTTAAATCGCTTTAGGATCAATATAATAGGGGGTGAAGCAGAGAAACCTGTCAGTTGGATGAGGTTTCCGAGAAGGTTAAGTAGGGGATAGGTGCTCAGGTCAAGTGAAATAAGTTCATCATATTGATGGGTAATTAAGACTAGTTCAGTGTGAGTCCGCTGTGGATGGGTGACAAGCTAGCGTGCTCTTCCCCTAACTCTAGAGCACACTGTGCCCACGGTCCTGTCTGTTAAACTCTTACCTGTTTGCGGTAGCACGTGCATGATGCAGCCGCAGCCGTCCCAGGGTGTGGGCGGGACTAGAGCCCGAGAGGGGCGCAGGGAGGTGTCTACCTACTATGGACTAGTAATTGCTTGCTCCTCCTGTTACTGCTGCACTGTGGGACTCACAACGTAAGGTCCTGCAACCCTCTGTGCGATGCCAAATACAGTCAGTCTGATGCACAGTGACGCAACATGGCCTGATTGAGAGGGAATTTTGACACGCCCCCACGGGTTCCCTGAGAAATTGAGAATGAACACATTATTTGTGGCAGCCTCTTGCTGTGGCTATAATGCCCCGGCAGAAACTCTATTTCATATTAGCGCAACTGCTCCCTGACTAGAATATGGCGGCAGTCTCACAAGGACAGAGATAAGCCTAGTATTTGAGCTACATGTGGCATGTGGGAGGAGGGAAAAGAGGAGGGAGCAACTTGAGGGATCGAGACAAACTGTAGGCAGCCATTAACAAACACAGGGCAAGCGCTGTGCAGGCCGAGATAACCTCGGTATTTGAGCTACTGGTGGCACGTGGGAGGAGAGAAAAGGGGGGTAGCAACATGAGGGACAGAGATCAACTGTAGAGAGCCATAAACAAGCACAGGGCAAGTGCTGTGCAGGAAAAAAGTTTTTTTTAAAGTCCCACAAAGTGGATGAAAACAGTACTTGGGCATGGGAGACTGATAAGAGAAACTTGCAGAAGAACAACAGCAAATAGTATGCTACAGCCAATGTAAATGGAGAAAAAGTAAGCGGCAAGCACATGAACCAATAAAAAGCAAGGGCAGGATGTACACCCCTTTTAAGATTTATATTAAATGCAATTGATTTCACAAGCACATTGCAAGCACTGTGCTGGCGAAACCATTAAAAGGGTATTCTGTGAGGAAAAGCAACTTAAAGGATGGTAGAGACGAAAGCAAAAGCAAACAAGCAAGAGCTGTGCTAAAACGATGCCTGAATTATATATCAAATATACATGTATGTGAATTAACTTTACAGAATGCGCAATCAGTTCTTGAAAGTATTTGGGGGCATATTATCAAGGACGGCGTTAAACTTTATCGCCGGTTTAGCGGCAGAAAACTGCCGCTAAAGCGGCGATAATGGGCTTGATAATATGCCCTTGAGAATTCCCATAGAAGCCCATGTTCTGGTGTGAACATGGGCTTCTATTGGAATTCTCCAGGGCATATTATCAAGCCCATTATTGCCGCTTTAGCGGCAGTTTTCTTCCGCTAAACCGGCGATAATTTTAACTCCGTCCTTGATCATATGCCCCTTGATTTTGTTGTTCACCCTGTAGCGTTTTAAAAATTCAGTAAAAAGTAAAAAAATGGAAACAGTTCTTGCACGAGCAAACTTCATTGGTGCACTAGCAATTGTACTGGCTATTAGTGAATTGCAAAGCAGAGTATATGAGTTCTTCTGAGGTCATCATTGTACTGGCTATTAGTGAACGATTACAGTGCCCAGCGATACTGGTTAGGAATAATTAAACCGGACATCATTTCCGCTCGTGTGGCTGTGTTTGGTGCAAACGGACTTCTGCAACTGAGGACTGCGAGGCCCAGCAGCCCTCCACCTTCCCGCTGCCGCCTCTTCCTCTGGACCCGCCCCTGGTCAGTTCTTTAATCCTCGCGGCCCCCGCTTCGTGGGTGCCGCTCGTGTGGCTGTGTTTGGTGCAAACGGACTTCTGCAACTGAGGACTGCGAGGCCCAGCAGCCCTCCACCTTCCCGCTGCCGCCTCTTCCTCTGGACCCGCCCCTGGTCAGTTCTTTAATCCTCGCGGCCCCCGCTTTGCGGGTGCCGCTCGTGTGGCTGTGTTTGGTGCAAACGGACTTCTGCAACTGAGGACTGCGAGGCCCAGCAGCCCTCCACCTTCCCGCTGCCGCCTCTTCCTCTGGACCACGCCCCTAGTGCATCTTTATAATCCCGCGCACGTATTTCCGCAGCGCGGGCGAAGCCCGGGACAAGGGCGGGCCCGTCTGAGCCCCTCAGTGACCGACTGAGGCCGGGACGGGCCACAGACCTTGGTTCTCCAGGTGAGCCATGTGCAATTGAGTTTTCGTTGTCAGTGTGTTGTTTTAATATTTGAGTTGTGGTGCCTGGACGCCTATCCGTCACTCTCCTGTTATGGTGATTTGCACCTCACCAACTCACGCAAAATCCAATGGCTTTTGTTGGTACGAAGAAGGGTCGGAAGTCCCTTAGCGGGGCAGGAGTAGCCGGAACCTTGGACAATTTTATATTGAGAGCTGCGTCAGTCCTACAGAAGGAAATTGAACTCACTGAGAAAAGACTCTCTCTTGATCTAGTGCATAATAAACGTTCCTCTTTGGGTAACATTGCTCTAGCTAAGTCACCAGCAGCCCCAAATTTATCTATTCCAGCCTCCGACACTAGTGTATCGTCACTGAGTGAAACTGCTGCTGTAACGGCGACTAGCACTGTCCGCTCCGTGCCTGAACAAAGTGTTCTTCAAGGACCTGATGTCTCTATTCCCATGTCCCATGAAGGAACAACTAGATCTGGCCAACCCATTCGCTCTGATGTTACCTTTGCCAAGCAGTCCGAAAAGGTGGCGAAACGTAAGCGGGGTGAAACAGTGTTACCTAACAAAAGATCTAAAGCCCAAAAACGGCAAAAAATTGGAACTTCTGAACCTCCGCGCAATATTGATCCACCTGCTGGAGGTCCCGAGGCCCCGAAGGACTCTGCACTAAATGATGATTACTGGCTCAGGATGGAACAGCTATTAACCGCGACCTGCCGCCCTATCTGTAATAGACTTGACTCCTTGGAAAATAGACTTACAAATCTGGAATTAATGTTTTCTATATTGAATAGGGCTAAGGGGCTGGAGGCCAGAGGGGGAACTAATGAAAGTGTTGTTGAGTCTGCCTGGCCCGCTCTCAGTCCGTCTAATGTGTTGGCAGACAAAATAGATCATCCCATCTTACAGAGCAAAGCCCAGGCCATGGTTATTGAGCCCCACATTGCCCAGTGCCCTTTGCCTCCACCTTTGGCCATAGGGAACTTAAGGAGTGGGAAGTCCCCCGCTATTGGCAACTCGTCAAAAGAGTTAAGTGGACCGGAATATCCCTTACGCAACTTGACAGGGCCATCTTCTGATTCGAATCTACCTTTTCTGAATCTCCCCCCTGAATCTGCCCCGTATGCGGTGGTCCTTGCCGGGGTCCCCTCCCTGAGCCACGGATCAAGGGAGTCTTTCCTTGACCTAAAGAACAAATGTATGCACTGGTTAAATTGCAACAAACCTCTTCCGAACCAGTGAACAAGTGAGATATTATTCGTAAGGAGGATCAATTGGGTTGGTCGCAGTCCCAAGGATATCCCTGGCGACTGTGTAGTAATTAATTTTAGGAATCCCAACACTGCTAGGTATATCTGCACATTCCAGTCGGATTTCCATCCTATCCCCTACACAGTAATTAAAGCCCTCCCAGTTACTTATTTTTACCCGGGACCCCAGAACTCCGGCACTGATGCTCGCTACAGGGGGAGGGTAGATAGTGTGAGAACTGGTAGGGTTGGTCCACCCCTCCCCTGCCCTATTAATGGAACTCACATGTTTGACCGATTCAACCTACCTCCGCTTGAAGCTTTCCAGCTCACCAATAGATATAGCATCCTTGATCAAGTGGACTGACGCCCAAATTGTAGTGTCTTGAACCCTCCCTTAGTTCTGGGGGGGCGGATAGAAATGGATGAATCACCAAAAGGGTCTGCCCAGGAATCACTAAATAGGATAACTACCTCACCACTAAACTCCAGTTCTGTTGTTGACCAGACTCCAGTTACAACCAAATTAAAGTTGAGTTTTTGCTTGCTTTCTTGGAATGTGGCAGGTCTCAAGAACAAATTGTTGTGTGAAGACTGGGGCACCTTCATAGACAATTTTGACATCTGCCTAATGCAAGAGACGTGGGCCCTTGAAAATTTCCAAAGGGTAGGCTTTGCAACGTTTAATACACTAGCAGTAACTAGTGGTAAGGGTAGACCTTCGGGGGCCTCACTACTTGGGTGGGTCTCCACCTGAGCGCCACAGCAAGACAACTTAACACCTCCTCAGATGACATCCAATGTGTTCTGCTTGAGTTGCCCAATAACAACTATTTGGCTCTCTTGAATGTCTACTCCAGACCTTCACAGGGTGGCAGGGAATCCACGGTCATCGAACAGCTAAACACATTTATTCTGTCCCTGGATCCCGGATACTCTGTAATAGTGGGAGGCGACCTCAATTGCCAATATGAACCACTTAGTGTGTCGGTTCTAGATGACCCAACTGCTGAAAACGAAAATTGGAATATTCCCGATCCCATGATCCCCAAGGTCAAAGCCTGGACCCCCTTGGTTCTTCAAATCTCGGCTTTTGCTCTCTCTTTATCTTTGAGGGCATGCAATGGGAGATTTGATTCAGACAGACCTGGTCGAGCCACTTTCAATAGAACCGGACATACTTCTATTCTTGATTATATTTTTATTCAAACCCGATCGTGGGACAAGGTCCTCGATTTTAAAGTGATTGAATGTGATGACAGTGATCACAACACTCTGGCCGTAACATTCAAACCAGGAAGCTGGGGCATTGGCAGCAGTAGTAACGACACCACAGTACCCACATCCGCGTAACCTTTAATTCTGCGCAATAATGGACGAAGGGTCAGATGGCCACGTATTGCTGCAAGCCAAAACGCAATTTCAGAGATTTATTGCCTCGCCATACCTCATCTTATTGAAATGTCTGAGGTTGGCCTAAATCGAACTTCCATAGAACAGGCGATCGAACCTACAGGCATACACCTACAGTTAGTAGGAAAACTGTCGAAAGTGTTCTGTCCGCCAGGGAATGCTAAGCCCCACCCGCCCAAAAGGCAACTATGGTATTCCGCAGAGTGTCGGAAATCGAAGATTGATTTGCTCATTGCTATTAAGACCTCGGATAAAAGTAGGACAAAAATTCTGAGGGCAAGCTACAAACAAACTTTACAAAGGGCTAGAAAGGCTTGGGAGGTTGACACATGGGAGGAGTTAAGGCTAACCTTGCAGGCAAAAGACTTCAAGGGCTTCTGGTCCATTGTTAATACGGGCAGGAAAGAACCTGCCTCTATCTTATTCCCAAATATAGCTGCAGTGGCATGGGAAGCCCACTATGGGGTCTTTATTCCAGCCCAAATGACAATGTATTATCCATATCCACTCCTTTTTCCAGACTTGCTTGTCAAGCTGAAGCCATCATGGAGATAACGCCAAAGGAGGTGGAAATGGCTATAGGTTTGCTGGTATCCAACAAAGCGCCGGGATTGGACAAAATCCCTGGAGACCTCTACCGCTCGGAACCAAAGATTTGGGTCCTGTATCTTTGCGCTTTATTTAACTCTATTTTGTTGGGTGCTGAACCCCCAGAGTCTTGGCTTGGAGCAGAAATAGTTCCAATATTTAAGAAAGGCTGTCCTTTACAACCTGCAAATTATAGGCCCATCAGCTTAATTGACACCACACAAAAGCTGTTTGGCCGAATAATTTTGGACAGATTACAGTCCTGGGAGTCAGACAACAATATTCTAAGCCTTTTGCAAGCGGGTTTTAGAGAGGGAATCTCCACTGTTGACCAGATCTTTCGACTACAGATCGTTCATTGGAAGACCGCAAAGCTAGAGGGTGGCAGCCTCTATCTTATTTTTGTTGATCTGAGGTCGGCATTTGACCTGGTACCACGGGAAAATCTGTGGAAGGTGCTCTGGGATCTTAATGTCCCTCCGTATCTTCTGGACATTGTGAGCAGACTCCACAGGAACAATTTTGCCCAGGTCAGATGCGGAAAACATGGTGACCTGTCCTCCCGCTTCCCTGTAAATCGAGGAGTCCGACAAGGATGCGTGTTGGCACCCACGCTATTCTGTCTATACATCAATGGGCTCATTAAACATCTGGAAGGCATTAGGGATATAGATGCGCCAAGACTTGCTACGGGCCTGGTGCCAGCGTTGATGTTCGCTGACGATACTTTGTTGTTGTCTCGAACGTCAACTGGCATCCAGCGCATCTTGGACGGCTTCGTGGATTTCTGCGCTGAATGAGGTCTTGAGATCAATTTAGCTAAAACTAAATTTATGATTCTCAATCCCCCTAAGTACACACGGCCAAACCCAGTTCTGAACGGTGTTCACCTTGAACGGGTGACAACGTTCAGTTACTTGGGGATTACCTTACAAGAAAATTTTGGATGGGCGGGACAAATTGCCAACTCCGTGTTGAAACTTGCCCAAACCACTGGGGGAATTTCACAAGTATTTAGAGGCTCGGTCTCCAAACCAGTGGGACCTGCGATTGAAATCTATAGGACCCAAGTGAGAGCAGCGTCTATCTATGGGGCTGAATTGTGGGGTCACTCAAAAATCCACAGCCTGACTAGGACCGAAAATACTTTTATGAGGAGCTTGTTGGGTTTACCTCCCAGCTCCCCGCTGATCCCTATCAGGCTGGATTTTGGCCTAATACCCATGGAGCAAGTGGTTACGCTGCGCCCATTGGTATATTGGAAGAGACTTTGGGCTAACGCAGAGCTAGTTTCTTATCGGGAGGAATTCAAGGGGGTATGGTCCCAATTAAGGCACAAGAACATCCCTTGGTTAAGCTTTGTCAAGGACGCATGTATTAAGATTGGCCTACCAGAACTATGGACCTCTCCGGAGGTCTCGTGTCCGGCCTTATCTAAAGAAAAACTGACTGCACAGGCTAAAAACTACCATCTTATGTGTTTATACGAACATTCTGAGTCCGGGAGGCTGACGACTGAGTTCCTACAAATTAAAGATAATTATAGGAAGGAGGAATTCTTAGATCTGGTCAGTCCCCCTGCAGCTAGGAAGCTTTATTACCAATTGAGACTGGGTTGCTTGCCACTCAGATCGTTCACCTCTAGGTGGGATCCAAACAATAGTACAGCATGCCCGGCCTGTGGCCATTGTCTGGAGGACGAAAAACACGTTTTTTTCTTTTGCCCTACCTACTACCTCCAAAGAAAACGTTGGGTTAAGCCCATCTGCACCAATCTTGGCTTTAGAGAATGCGAGCATGCAATGAGAGTCCTGAAATATGACACCCAACCCCCAATAGTTTTTGCAGTTTCCCGGTTCCTAAATGCAATGTGGCCAAAGCGCAGGAATTTCTTGTAGTTTTATACTGAGTTCTGTGGTGTCCGAATCTTATGTAATATTTTATAATTTGTGATTTAATGTGTATATTTCAAACTGTAAATTGTGATAATTTATGTTGCTTTTATGGCCCTTGGTGCCGAAATAAAGATTAACAATGGCAATGGCATTTCCCTAGAGATAAAACTTGCTTTGATCATAATTGAGTAGCCACTTTTCAGAATCAAAACTTCCAAAGCATAGTATTTTATGATCCTTTACAAATGAGAATAGAAAAATATATACACAGTAACTCTATATGTAAGTATTTCCTGAGTAAAAAAAAACCATCCGATTACTTAAGGTCGAATAATCGGCTAACCCTCCTTCTAATCATGTTGGAGGCATAAAGGTGTGGTTCTGATAAAATGGGAAATGCAAAGTTACCAGGCGGGGTTTAGGGCTGGATATAGCCATAGTCACCCTCATGTAAAGAAAATCCCATCGGCCAAACGTTAAAGGAAGAGAAATCACATAAAGGAATAAGTGGGTAGGTCCTACGATTAATGCAACATTGGCATGGCTAAACACAGGGCTTTAAGTGGGCTGCTTCCCTCTGCGTCTCAGACCAGTAGTAATAAAAAATGTACGGTGAAACGGGTCCCTTTTGGGCACTGTATTCATGTCCTTAACATTACAGACAAGACGCTGATTGATTTCTGACCAATGAGTGTAAAGACGTTATGGTACTCTATGTCATTCCTGTATATATTTCACATTATTTTCCTAATTTTGCATCCCCTAAGAAGCAATGACGTAGCATTGGCGGGGCCACAGGGGCGGTTGCCCCAGGTGCAAAAATGCATCCTACTAAATTTTTTTCTTTAGCAATTTTGAGCCAGGAAGTGCCAACAGTCCACGGGTTAAGGGGCGCAATACTTGCCTTGCCCCCGGTGATGGCAACACATGCTATGCTGTTACCTAAGAGTGTTAGCTTTTTACAGGATGTGTTTCTGTTTATTTTTCTGCAGTTTAATGATTGTGTATAGTGCAGACTTTAAACTACATCACAGCCTTGTGTTTGTGGTTGAAGGCAGTGAAATTCTATGCAAATGTGTGGGTAGAGTAGCACTGTCTAGGCGTTTTAGTTTGTGTTTAATCCACACCCTTAATTATATAGGACATGCCCCATTTACGGACTCTTTTTCTCATCCCACATTAAGGCCTGGCTAAACTCACACCATCACTTGATTACACCACGCACATAGCTTAGAATCTGTAGAAGTGTGGTATCAAGTGCAATAAAACAACAATGTATTATTATTATTCATATTATTGTCAGTCACCTGCACAAATACCAGAATCACACTCGCACAAGAGAGCTCAAGAACTGAAAAATCTAAATGAGAGAACGCAAGTTTACTTCATTGCAAACTCAGAAAGAAATACCTCATGTACAATTAGTACAATTAGCAAACGATTCAAGAAATATAGGACACAACTATTGTCTGTAAAATATTTATTAGTAGAAAAGCAAGGGGAAATAACAATAAAATAGAATCATATAAATTAACCTCTAGGAGAGGACCTGTTGGGCATGGAACTGCAAGCACACCTTACACACCTCATCAACACTGTGGTGACATGAAGGGGGAAGAACACTATAGGAGAAACTCATATGTGCACTCAGATATTAGGCCATAGGTTCCCATCAGAGAGTCACTGGCGTGCTGCAGTCATCTGTCTGCAAAGCCACATGGGAGCTCAGATACACTGGGTTCTGGAGACCTCTGCAAGTGGTGAGGTGTAAAGCTTGTCACAGTTCATTTGTTCTGTTTTTTAATTGCTTTGGGTGCCCCTATGTGTTGAAAATTACCTCCAGTGTGCCCACGCCAGAATTTTGTCATGGGTACACAATTATGCCATGAATTACATACGATATGTAAGCACCAAAATTCTGCAATTGATATCGTCCATGCACCATAGGTGACAATAATTGTTTACAATTACCTCCAGAATGTCAAAGCCAGCATTTTCTCATGATTTGCTTCCCGCAACCGTACCTCCCACTGCCAAAAAGACATGGTTACCAAATAATAACTTCTGTATGCCAGCACCAGCATGTTGCCATCTTTTCTTTCTGTAGCTTCACAGTTAGCTGAGGAAAAGTAATTCCCACCAAGAATTGTTCCGGCACATCAACATGCCGATCAAGATTGGTGGCATATAGTTTCTTTTAGCAGTCAAGGAAGGCATCATTGGTGCCGTACAGTTCCTGCTCCTACAGTTTTAATCTGTCTCAAACTGACAAAATAGGGTTGCCCAAGTGGCAGGGTTTGGCCAACCAGGCTAACAGCCTATCAGCTCTGTCCCAGCTGGAGTGAATTCTAATTATGTAAGATGAATAATATAAGCGCTGTTGTCATGCTCGGAGCATTGCATGTTGTTACCTGGCTTAATTTAGGCGTAGCACCTTGTCGCAGCATAGAACTGTTTCCCTTTTAAGGGCAAGCAATGATCCCTTAACTCTCCCTAGATAGCTCTCTTACACTTTCTATACTACTGTTAAACGGTAGCGGCAGTTTCAGTCGATAACCTTTCAAGTATTGCCCGGCGGTAATCGCCTCTTATACCATTCGATGTTAAACCAATAAAGAGGCAGGCGCCGGAGACTGGAAGGCAGGAAACAAAGTTTTATTCCGTCGGAGCAGAACACATCAGATCAGACAGCAAGGTATCGTCACGAGGTGCTCTAACTGCATCTCTGAGGCCTAGCCTCTTATACACAGGTTTATGACTTTATTGCAGGGTTATCGTACATGGCACATTCTTGAGATTGTCTTGGAACATGAAAGAACATCCTCGGAATCCCCACTTCGAGCTCGTTCCCACACATATCTACAGTGGAAGTCCCCACCCCATCCACAGTAGGAGATGGCTATCACACAGCTGGACATTCCGCCAATTCCCGGGGGTGTGTGCGACAGGCCGAGTCTCAGGGGGTAGGGGCTTTGATCTACTGTAATCCCTTTGATGTGGGGTGTTTCCCTTACAGTAGGGGCAATAAACTGCATCCGCAGGGCTAGGTGATGGCCTGGGATCGGTTCGGACAATGGGGCGCAGAGGAAGGGGGTTATCAAAGAGGTGCATGACCATGTATGGGATGTCGGTCAGGCGTGGTATGTGGTTCCATGGCAGGGTCGCGCTGAAGGAGAGGGTTTATGGCCCGTGTATGAGAGAGCGGGGGTGGTCGGTGCGCGGGGGATGCTTGCAGCGCCAGGGGAACGCGCTGGCGATCGACAATGAGCGGGGGAGAGAGTGGGGTGCCTAAAATGGCGGCCGTGCGCTCGCTGTGTGTCGCGCTGGGGAGAGACAAGATGGCGCAGATAATGTTCAGTTTGCAAGCTAAGTTTCCACAGTCCTCCCTTTTAACATGTCTCGCCAGCTTGTCTAGTTCAGATCTATCCCCATAATACTACGAACTTCCATCTCATACAGAGTTTTCATCCGTTCCGCTTCAAAGTTCAAAGTCTTAGGGCAGATGCAGTTCATAAAAAACGAACATAAAGGTGGCAGACACTGAATCCCCAAACAGCATCCACATAGTATCACAATTGGTATTAGGATAAATGAAAACAGCCTCCATCCCCAACTTCTAATAGTGTCCCAAAACCAACTCCCCAGTGACCATTCTTCTTGCTCCTGATGAACTTCTGCGGAAAGTCTGTGGAGGTGTTCAATTGCTTTGTAGACTGAGGGTGAGTTATCCGGTACGTAGGTACAACAGCTGGACCCAATGATGCGGCATGCTTCTCCACGATCAGCCAGAACCACATCTAGAACGAGGCGGTTCTGAAGAGCCACTAGGCGGACGGCCTGGAGCTCAGCGGTGTTGTTGGCGAGGATGCCAGCCGTAATGTTCATCGCCGTTTCGACTGCCTGGGTTAAGTGGCGGATGGCACGGCTGTTTGCCATTGGACCCCAGAGTGGAACAAGACCCTTTACTGCGTCCATGAACTGTGCTCCGGTGGAGTCGGCTTGCACAATGTCTTTGGCACGTTTCTGTCGGTGATGGTTTGCTGGAGCCACATATGTCGGAGGAAGGACAAAGGCGATGTAGCAGGTGCCTCCCCAGCCTTTCGGAAGCCAGGTGTAGGCCTTAGTACCACAGACGAAGTACATATTCGGGGAGGCAACAAAGGAGGGTGGATCAACTGAGTCCAATGTTCGGGTGATGAGGCAGGAGCTGTGGCCCACCGGCTGCGCCCCCAGGCCTTCGAGGCACACAAATCCAGTGATGTTGATGACGGATAGGGCCACTGTTAGGGTGGCGGCCGTCCGTTTCCGGAGGTAAGAGAAGGTGGGTCTGGCTGGGTTGTTGAACACTTGCATTTCAACTTGTTCTTTGGCAGGGATGTCCATGTGAAAGGAAGTGTTTGATCTCAGAGGGCAGAAGTTTTTCCAGTTTTATTCAGCCAGAACCCATGGTAGAAGTGCGACACAGTTTTGCCGGAAGTGGCATTGTCCCTGTAGCTTTCCTGCAGGAGGATTAGCCAGGCGAGGCAGGAACCATGGACAGAAAAAGGTGAAGGGATGAAAGGGATAGAGTGTCCAGTGGCATGTGGTAGCAATCCACAGATCCAGCAATTAGTGGCGTTGGCGGCAAGATTGTGTTGGTGGAGCAACTGCACAAAAGAGTTATTCCAGAACTCCTTACGCCTTTCTCGGAGTTGGGGTGAAAGTGAGATCAGATGGTGTTCTTTCATGGTGGTAGGTTGAACGGTGGTCAGCAATGTCTTATGAGCGGGTGTGCTCTCCTCCATGATCCAGAAGGTGACCATGAGGAGAAGGCAAAAGAGAAGGGTAATGAAAAGTGTAATAGTCTTTGAGCTGTGCATTCTGTCAGTCTTTGGGTTTTTGTAGTGGATCTTCGGACGTCCGGTTGCTTCCATCATCTTCATGTCGGGCGCTTCCATCACCTTCAAGAGACTCGGTAGCGGGCAGAACCACAGACTTTGTTTAGTTTCTCTCCTGGTGGCCTTTGAGGTGACTAGGCTACCGCTCTGAGATTTCCACTTAGTTTGTGGTCTGCTTAGCCGAAGTTCTCTCCTTTCGTCGCAAGTTATACCCTTCCTTGGAGGGCACGGTGGGATCGGGATATTTTACTAGCTCAAGTGTCTCCGTATCTGGGCGGCGGTTCAGGGATGGTCGGTCTTTGTCCAGAAGTTCTTCTTGGGTGGTGATGTTGTCCGTGGCCGTCAGGGTCGGTGATACCTTCTTGCAGTGGTGTGCATGCAGCCAATTGCGTTTCCCCTCCACTCGAAGAGCTGTTCGGGTGGTGATCAGGACTTGCAGGGGGCCCGTCCACCGGGGCTCCAGACTCTTGGTGCGCTGGAAGTTACGCACTAAGACAAAGTCGCCGGGTTGGATGTCGTGCCCGGGGCCCCTGGAAACATCGGGAATGGCTTGCAGCACCTGCTGATGGATAACAGACAACGTTTTAGTTAGGTTATACAAATAGTCAGACATGAGGACGTCCGGGACGTCGTGGATGGATGTTGGCTTTGGTGCAGTCCAAAGGTTCATGGGCCGCCCGAAAACGACCTCGTAGGGGGTTAAGTGGTGTTTAGTGGGGGTGGAACGCATTGATAGCAATGCTAGCGGGAGAGCGTCTGGCCATTTTAGTCCTGTGGTGGCAACTATTTTTGCTATCTTAAGCTTCAATGTGGCATTATGTCGCTCAACCAAGCCTGCAGATTGGGGATGGAAGACTGCGTGGAATTTCTGTTTCACACCCAGCCCCTTTAAGATGAGTTGAATAACCTCGGCTACAAAGTGGGGGCCATTATCGCTCCACAAAATTCGACAAAGGCCGTATCGGGGGAAGAATTCTTTCAGTAGTACTTTTGCGGTAGTCATAGCGGTGTTGTCGTGGGTTGGGTAGGCCTCCACCCACTTGCTGAAGGCACACACAACGACAAGTACGTACTTAAAACCTTGGCACCTTTCTAACCGGACATAGTCCATTTGTAGGACTTCAAAGGGGTGATTGGGAACCCCAAACCCTCCCCGGGGTACAGCAGTTCCTTTCCCAGGGTTGTGTTGGAGGCATACCAGGCATTGTTGGACCAGACGTTTGGCTGAGTCTGGGATTCTGTCGTTGTGCCAGACTTTGGAGATGAGTTCGATCATGGGGGCAGACCCTATGTGTGCGGGGGAGTGTGCCATGGTCAGCATGGGGATCAAGTATGAGTCGGGTAGCAACCATTTGTTCGAGTCTTTAGTTCGCCAGCAACCGTCATCGTCCTTCAATCCCACCCGGGCCCATTCAGTTAATTCGTGTGGTGTGCTGGCTAGTTGGATATCCCTAATCGTTTCCCTAGCATCCTTCCATTTCTCAGTTTGTGATCTGGTCACGTACATATGGGTCGTGGACCTACTCTCAGCTGTGGTTCGGGCAGTAATGTCAGCTAGTGCATTTCCCTGTCCTATAATGTCTGTCACCTTCTTGTGTGCCCGGCATTTGATCACAGCCAGTCGTGTGGGGAGGAGGACTGCTTCGGTCAGGGCAGAGACTAGATCTCCATGCAGGATGGGTGTGCCATGGGAAGTCAGGAATCCTCTCTCTTTCCATAAGAGCCCGAAGTGGTGAACTACCCCGAAGGCGTACTGACTGTCTGTGTAAATGTTTGCGGTTGTCCCTGCTGCCAGGATGCATGCTCGTGTGAGAGCGATTAGTTCCGCTGCCTGTGCGGATCGCTGTGTGATGCGGGCTGTCTCAACAACTGTTCGGGCTGTGGTGACTGCATAGGCAGCTGAGGTGGTGCCGTCGGGGAGCTTGATACATGAGCCATCTACCCACAGTTCTCCGTCAGGGTCCGGGAAGGCAGTATCCCGGAGGTCAACCCTACTCTTGGTCTGTTCGTCAGTGAGGGTCACGCAGTCATGTATAGGGGACGCATTGGGGTCAGCGTCAGGGAGAGGTAGTAGAGTAGCTGGATTCAGAGTGGTGCATCGTTTCAATGTGATGTGGGGTGCAAGCAGAGTTAGTTCGTAACCAGTCAGTCGTGCGCTAGTCAGGTGTTGGGTCTTGGTTTGGTTCAGGAGGGTGTCAACCGCATGGGGTACCAATACTGTGAGGGGGTTCGAGAGCACGATCCCCTCACTTTGCCGGATAGAGACAGCAGCGGCGGCTACTGCTCGAAGGCAGGCGGGCAAAGCTCTAGCTACAGGGTCAAGAGTGGCAGAGAAGTAGGCACAAGGGCGTTGTTTAGGGCCTATGGACTGGGTTAGGACAGACAACGCACATCCCTCCCTTTCGTGGGTGTAGAGGGAGAAAGGTTTAGTGTAGTCTGGGGTTCCTAGGACTGGAGCCGAGCAGAGGGCGTCTCGTAATTCTTTGAAGGAGGATTGGCATTCGGGTGTCCAGGGGAGGGGAAAGGGGACATCTTTAGCCAGCAGGGAAAGCAGAGGTTTTACAATAAGACTGAAGTTTGGCAACCATTGTCGACAAAAGGAGGTGAGGCCTACTAGAGACCGCACTTGCTTCTGAGTTTTGGGAACAGGGGTTTCTAGGATGGTCTGAATTCGGTCAGGGGTAAGTTTCCTCCCGTCTTTGGATAGTAGGTGGCCTAGATATGTCACTTGGGGTTGGCAGAATTGCAACTTCTTCCTGGAGACCTTGTGACCGTTTTCCGCGAGGAAGTGGAGGAGGTGAATGGTGGCTGTGACGGCAAGTGGAGTGGTGTCGGCCGCCAAAAGAATGTCATCGACGTACTGTATTAACACCACTCCATCGGGTAGTTGGACTGCATCTAGTTGTCTCTTGAGGGCTTGGCTATAAATGCTGGGACTCTCAGTTTAGCCTTGGGGTGCCCTACAGAATCTGTACGAACGGGATTTTAAAGTGAAGCCGAACAGGTAGCGGCTGTCTGGGTGGATGGGGATGGAAAAGAATGCGTTCTTGAGATCAATAACGGTAAAAGTGGTGGCAGTGGACGGAATCAGGGTGAGGATGGTGGTGATGTCTGAGACCACGGGGTACTGACTACTTTGTTAACTTCTCGTAAGTCAACAATAAAGCGGTATGCTTTCTCGTCTCCCTCGCCTTGCTTTTTTACAATGGGTAGGATAGGGCTGTTGCAAACATTACTGACTACTTCTTCTACCACTCCTGCATCGACTAGGGACTCGATGATTTCCACCAATGCCTTCTCGCCTTCGGGCGATATCCGATACTGTGGAAGCTTTGGGAGCACTGCGTCCGGTCGGACGGTTATGTGTACTGGGTCGATCACCATGCGCCCTACATCTGAGTCGGTTTTAGCCCATAGATGTGAAGGTAACATGTCAAGTAGGGACAGGTCAGCATCGGTTATAGAGAGCATACGCCGTGTGTGACAAGGTCTGAACAGATCTGGGTTATCGTGCAGGATGACTCGAACTCCGTCTGGGGAGCATCTGATGGTAGCTCGAAAATGTTTTAGCAAATCAAGTCCCATAATAGCATCGGGGGTGTTGGAGGAGAGTAGAAAGGTCGTGTCAGTGGCGTTATTTTCTAAGTTAAAGGAGATTGGTGCTGATAAGGGGTTAGTGGAGGGCGTTCCATCGAAGCCTATTGAGGTTACATGTGAACCAGACAAGGGTGCCCTAGGAATCAGTCGTTTAGATAACGCACTACGTGTCGCCCCAGTATCTACCAGGAATGGAGACTTGGTGCCCAAGACCTTAGCAGTGACGTAAGGACCTTGCTGGTCAACACGGAGTTCGACTGGATCCCTCCCTTGCCCCTGGCGGTCCTATGCGAAGTCATGGGTGCTTTCGTAGTCGGACTGCTGACACTGGTTTTGTCGGGGGCGATCAAAGGTGTTTGGTCTGCCTGGCCTGTCGTTGATGGCGTCGTTCGTGTACCCTCGTCCCTGTCCTCTATTTCTGGGGTCATATGCTGTGTCTCTGGGGTCCCTATTTTTGTTCAATTCTAGAAGGACCGGGCACTGGGATTTCCAGTGTCCGAACCCTCTACAGAACGCACATTGGTTCCCATCTAAGTCTCTCCGTCCGTTGTAGGGTGCAGGGGTATGGTCTCTAGGGGGTAGCTTTCTAGGGGCGGTTGGTTGGTAATTCCCTTTCGGGGGTTCCCTTCCTATGGTCACCCCTTGCAACTGTGCTATCATTACCCTCTCCTTCAGTTCCTTTTTCTTCCTCTCTGACGCCCTATCGTTCTCATTCTTTTGGTTTTCGTAGTATTGGGCCATCTGGAGGATTGCTGCGGGTTTGGAGGCTGCCCAACTACTCTCGCTGGTCTGTAGCTTCTGGGAGACTTCTTGTGACAGACCCTTCACATAATTCTGGACAAAGAGGTGATGTCCGGATGCAGTGGTCATGTCCTGGCCACTATAATCGGAAAACACAGTCTCGAATCGAGAGAAGTATTCAGACACATCCTCCTGGGGTTTCTGGCGACAAGCCGTCACTATCGACCAGTCTACCTTTCTTTCTGGGATTAGAGTCTTCAATTTCTACAATCTTGTCTGGGAGCTCCAATATGGCTTTCGGGGGTTTCTGTCCCGGTTCTCGCTGTTTATCTATGGTATCGAGTTGTACCCAGGTATATCCGAACGGCTCAGCGTGGTCAACTTTCCGGATTTGCTTCCACACATCAGCCGGCAGACATAACCCGAAGAACAAGTCGATATCTGCTAAGGTCATTATTGTTGAACCTAAGGCTGTACCTAGTTCGGTGTAGAAGGCAGTCGGGTTCTTTCTTAAGTCGGGTAGGGTTTTTCTAAAGGTCAAAATGTCTTGTCGGTCCCATGGCTGGTAGACCCAATTATATACAACCCTCCCCTTCGCATCTTGGTGGTTGATGTCGTCATGTGTTCCCTGACCTCGTGGGGGGACCCAGTAGGGGGCGGCCTCTTTGATGGGCATCATGGTATCAGTCCTTCCTTCCTGGGGCTTAATCGCTATGGGGGTTTCTGCTTTGGTGGTCTGTCTGTGTTCTTTAAGGTGTCGATAGACCTCGAGTGTACGAGTGAAGAGGTTCGTCACATCGCCCTCTCCTTCTTCCCCAATGTCTACCTTCCTATATAGGGCCGCTAAGCCTTTGGGACCTTTATCGTGGTACCTATCCTCATATGTATTCAGGGCGTGATAACAAAGTCGTACGACAAAGTGTCGTCTGCGGCTGTCGGCATATGAGTTATACACGTCTGTTATATACTCCTCACTTTCCTTTCGCTCCACCAGTGTCCCTACTATCTTGTCGATTCCTGCTCGTTCATCCCTTGTTAGTCGATTCATTCTGGTGGAATCTTTCTTTCTCATCTCAGGGTCATCCAACGTCATTGCCGACGTTGTGTTCAGTACGAGAGGCTCGGCCGGCGCGGAGGCCGTGAGGACCGAGGCCCCTGTACTGCTTTCGCTCGTGTTTGGGGGTTGTGGGTGTTGCACTACCGATTGGGAGGGTGCGTATGGAGGGGGCATGTAAATGATCGGGGGACCCAATAGTAATTCATCATTCGTCCGTTGCTTAGAGGACAACTCAGGGTAGAGCATAGAGGGGGTCCTAACAGCGTACTGGCCTGATGTTTCGGGCTCCTGTTTTAGTTTAGTTTCCCTTCTCTCCTTTATTTCTTCTTCTAACTTTCTAGCGGCAAGGTGAGCTGCCTTTCGTAATTCCTTTTCTGCTTTTACCTCTTCCCTCTTTTTCCGTTGTGTTGCTTCTTTGCGCCACATGCCGATACTGTCAAGCATAGTAGGCGTCGTCTTATTGCTACGCAGAGCTATTTCTAGCATTTCTATCTTATGGTCGTCGAAGGATCCCATCAGTGGCCACTGACTCTCGGGGTCCTTCCTTGTATATTTATGCCATAGCTTGCTATAAGCTACGGCGACTAGTCCATATTTAGTGAACATGTCCTTATTAGGGGTGCCTTCCAGTGGAGCCGGATGGCCCACCTCTAATAAGCGGTCCGGGCAGAACCAACTACCAATCAGTGGGGAGAAGATAGGCATGACGGGTTTCAACGGGGACAAAAGTCAGCACTACCTATCTTTTCACTGCTTGCAAAGACTAGACAGAATATCTCTATTCCTCGTTATTTGTAAGCAGAGAATACCTCCAAAGAACCAATATCGAACAACTAGTGTTCGGACAATCAATCAATCAATGGGGAGATAAAGATAGGCACGACGGGTTACAACGGGGACAAAAGTCTGCGTTACCTACCCTTCACTATTTGCAAAGACTAGACAGAATATTTCTAGTCTACGTTATTTGCAAACAGAGAATATCTCAAAGAGCACTATTCTTCAAAACAATCAATGTTCGGACAATCAATCAGTGGGGAGATAAAAATAGGCACGACGGGTTACAACGGGGACAAAAGTCTGCGTTACCTACCCTTCACTATCTGCAAAGGGAGAGAGAGAGTATTTCTACTCCTCCCCGTTTGTAGACAGCGAATATCTCAAAGAGAACAATCAATAAGCAATACTAGTATTTCAAACAATCAATCAATTATTTCGCAATTTGTCGTGTTTCACGACCTTACCCGGACCGCGTGGACAGTTTCTCGTCTTCCGCCTCCAGCGCCCGATCGTCCTCTACTCTCCGTATTTGCCGCGGCACTCCTGATGGTTCCCAGTCAGGACCGTAGATCACTCGAGAGAGGTCTGCTCGGAACCAGTGAAGTTCGGATGATCGGCTGCCAGACGAGGGTCTATCGGGCAGGAGCTCTCCCGATCGTTGCAGTCGTTCACTCTGTCGTCGGGACCTCTCCCACTGGATCCACGTGTCGCTGATGGGCCCCACGCTTGGGACGCCAATTGTTAAACGGTAGCGGCAGTTTCAGTCGATAACCTTTCAAGTATTGCCCTGCGGTAATCGCCTCTTATACCATTCGATGTTAAACCAATAAAGAGGCAGGCGCCGGAGACTGGAAGGCAGGAAACAAAGTTTTATTCCGTCGGAGCAGAACACATCAGATCAGACAGCAAGGTATCGTCACGAGGTGCTCTAACTGCATCTCTGAGGCCTAGCCTCTTATACACAGGTTTATGACTTTATTGCAGGGTTATCGTACATGGCACATTCTTGAGATTGTCTTGGAGCATGAAAGAACATCCTCGGAATCCCCACTTCGAGCTCGTTCCCACACATATCTACAGTGGAAGTCCCCACCCCATCCACAGTGGGAGATGGCTATCACACAGCTGGACATTCCGCCAATTCCCGGGGGTGTGTGCGACAGGCCGAGTCTCAGGGGGTAGGGGCTTTGATCTACTGTAATCCCTTTGATGTGGGGTGTTTCCCTTACAGTAGGGGCAATAAACTGCATCCGCAGGGCTAGGAGATGCATGACCATGTATGGGATGTCGGTCAGGCGTGGGATGTGGTTCCATGGCAGGGTCGCGCTGAAGGAGAGGGTTTATGGCCCGTGTATGAGAGAGCGGGGGTGGTCGGCGCGCGGGGGATGCTTGCAGCGCCAGGGGAACGCGCTGGCGATCGACAGTGAGCGGGGGAGAGAGTGGGGTGCCTAAAATGGCGGCCGTGCGCTCGCTGTGTGTCGCGCTGGGGAGAGACAAGATGGCGCAGATAATGTTCAGTTTGCAAGCTAAATTTCCACACTACCACTGTGGCTACAATGCTAACCCTTCTTCTCCCAGTTTTGAAGGTATCCCATTCCAGGAAGGGGATGGAGTGGGCACCCTCGTTTTCTGCAAACAAAGGGGCCCATTATGATGTCGGGTGGAAGCCATCTCATAAATGGGACCGACCGACCGCCTGATTTGGAGTGTTCGGTCGCATTTCAACATTTCCCTATGGGAGAATGTGTTACGGCCGTAAACCGGCCATAGTACATACTCCCATAGGAAAATGGGAGGTGGTGTAAATCCCTGCACCCCGTGGCAGGCACCTTAATGGGCCTGCCATAGGGTGCAGGGATTCACGGGTGGCCCCCAAACAGAGGCCATGCACACAAGGGGGCCCTGCTAGGCACATCCTAACATGCTTTCCGGCAGAGTTTCCATGTCAGAAAGGCCAGCATGACAACCCTGCCGGAAACTGTGCATCGTAATCCCAAGGGCGGAAAGACTACCCTTTGGGATTACGGGCCGGCCTCCAACTTTTTGAAGGGCTCCTTGAGCCCGTTGGAAGCCAGACGGAATGACTGGCTGGTTTCAATTCCGACCGGCTGATTCATATTCGGTTTCCAACATCCTTTCCGCATCGGCCTGTCTGACACGAAAAGGCTTTCGGAAAGTTACTTTGGGGGCCCCTTCATCCTGCGGCCTCTGGTTGGGGGCTGAGGGGGTACCTAAGGCACGCCCCTGTAAAACCCTGCACTATGTGGAAGGCACCGTGGTGTTCCTGCGAAATGATGTAGGGTTTCACACACACCATTTCCCCATAGGAGCCTGTGTTGTCGGACGAATTACAAGCTCCCAAAGGAAACAATGGGAATCCTACTGAACAGTGTTCATTCGCATCGTAATCGGGCTGACGGAACCTGCGACCGCGAGTCGGTCGGTCACTATTCTGAGTTGGTGTTCGGCGAAAAGTTTCCACCCGACATCGTAATCGCCCTCCATGTGCAGTCGCATTGTAATCAGGAGTGCGGAACTACCGACCTAAGGTCGGGTCGTTCCCTCACAGAAACGGTGTCGATTGAAGGCAATCCTAACTGACATCGTAATTAGGGCCAAAGTGTCAAACTCATTAGGTGTAAAATGTATAAGTCCAACTACAGTCAATGCAACAGTAGGGAAAGTGTTGGATGGCAGAGGGGTCAAAGTTACTATTCCCACTACAGTAGGAAAAGAGTTCGATTGTGGAGGGGTAAAATTCATTACTGTCACTGCACTCTGTGCGGCATTAGAAACAGGCTATTTCACTTCAAGTAAAATACATATTTTAAAAACAATAGTAAATAACAGAAAATAAAATAAAAATTACATATAAAAAATCAATATTATTTTTAAATTAACAAATACCATATTTATTTAAATGTTTAATACATAGTATAAATTATTACAAATACTAAAATCTATTGTCAAAATAATAACAACCAATAAATAAATATTTATATATATATTTACAATAAAAAAGCGTAACACAATTAACACAAACAATAATAAATGACAATTTAAAAAAGTTACTCTTTTTAATTTCATTACTTACATAACTGTCTACCCTACATAACTGTCTACCCTATACCTCTACAAGTTACACACTACACATCTAAAATGTATAATATTTACACATTTTACATAATTAACTATCTATTAAAATATTAGTACTAATTAACTACTAATTAAACAATTACATTTAATTACCATTCCACCCTTAGTCCATACAAAAATTTACATTAGCAATAATCAATTGAAGCATTAATATTACTAATTAAGTTAAAGTAAATTAATTATATTTCATTAACTTCCCACCCTTTACCGCTACAAATACAACTCACACATATAACCTAAACAATACTTTAATTACATATTTACATAATTAATTATCATTTAAATGTTTATTAAAAATTAATAAAATTTATTATTCATTGTAATTTCTTACACATCCTTTACCCATACAAAACCCACAAAAGATCCACAAGCATATATATATTACACAATTAATTATCAATTAAATAATTATTTATAATAATGAATAATTTTAAATAATTATAATGAATTTACTTCCCACTCTATACCCATACACAACACATAACCTGCACATTAAATGTAACTTAAAAAAAATATTTATACAATTAACATACATAATTATCAATTAAATAATTATAAATAATTCCAAAATAATTATTAATAAATTATAATTAATTAACTTCCCACCCTATACCCCTACAAAACCCACAACCCGCACCTAAATCTTTTTTTTTAAACATATTTTATTGGGGTTTTTGATTACATTTCCATTGTGATCACAATGACATTTTCATAACATGGCCTCTTGGCCTACTTGAGTCTATTCGGCAACACCTAAAACGTAAAAACAAAAAATATGAATTATACAATTAACATTAATAATTATCAACTAAATAATTAATATTAATAAAAAAAATGGTTAATTATTTTAATTAATTTACTTCCCAACTATTCCCCTATAAACCCCACAACCCGCTACAATACTAAAAATAACAAGAAACAATGACATTAAATTTAAAAACTACTATTAATTTACAAACCATATTAAAAAACGAACAATATTTAAACAAACATTTTAAAACATATACAATTAAATATATATTAAAATACACAAAAATAATTAAAAATCAATATCAACAACAATATTTTTAATATCGATTTTACTTACTTTAAAAGCGATATTCTTGTCCATAATATTCTTGCTCACGATATTTCTGTGTCACAATATTTTCAACTCGATATTTGTGTAATTCGATACTATTGACTCAATACTTTGTCTCAACACAGTCATGACCAAGGGACTGTGATCCAACAGAATCCTCCCATAGATTGCATGCCAGGAAATCAGTGCCTAGCTCTAGGGGGCCCACTATGCAGGCCAGACGCATATATAATATATGCGATGTATGGAAAAAAGAGTATTTTCTGTCAACTGGGTACTTGTGCTGCCAGAAATCCGTCAGGTTCCATTGTTGTAATTAGGCAGTTAGGTACCTGACAGTCACTTAGATGGGGGTTTGTGGAAGCGGGGGATAGGATCTGTCCAGGTCGATGTTTACTGTTGAAATCGCCCCCCTAGGACTCAGGGAATACACACTCATTGCGCTGGTGAGTTCTGCCCAGTAGTGTGATAGATCAACGTTTGGGGAGTATAGGCTACCAAGAACAATTGGCAGTCCATTTAGTTTTCCATTGAGGAAGATGTAGAGGTCCTGTTGGTCTATAATCAAGGATTTCACCTTAAAAGGTATTCCTTCCCTAGTCCAAACTGCTGCACCTCTAGCAAAGGCAGAGTACGTTGTGTAACAGAGTTGGCCTTACCATCTATACTGCTGTTTTTGACCTTTGTCAGTCAAATGAGTCACTTGGAGAAAGGTTATTTGGGATCCTTTCTTCTTCAGTTAGGAGTACATTTTATAAAACTTGGCCAATGTGCCTAGGCCTCGGATATTCCATCTAGTGAAAGTGTATTCTGGCATGTCATGTGTATATATCCACTCAGTCCGCACTAGAGCAGGATCCCTCTTTGGGGAACAAGAAAGTATGTAATTCGCTCAGCATCCATCTCATCCTGAGTCCTATATTTGCCCTTTAGACCATCGCTGCCCAGTAACAAAACCTTCCCCTAACACCTGGCTTTGCATGGAATGAAAAACAAAAATTCAGATGCCCATCCATAAAAGAAAATAAAAAAACAAACAGCAAACAATTTTTATTAAAATGTCATGGTTGCACAGTAGAAGAATCTTCACTGTCATAGATGACCAAGGCAGAGTAGTGAACATAGAAAGGTTGGGGATAAACCTGGCTGAGCGCCGGAGCCTCCATCAAGGTTATGATCAGAATGGGAATCAAAAGGCACCCCCACATCCAGCAAACTGATATATCTCCAGAGCTTTGTGTCTAAATCACCCCCAGTGGCCTTCTGAAATATGGTGTAGTTGACCCACTGTAGTATACGTGGCCTCTGGAAATGTTGAAAGATGCACAGTGTGGCAGGGCTGTCCTATGACCAGGCTCTCTATGGGCCTCACTTCACCTGCCCTGCACCAGCCATCAATAGCATTACAAAACTAAGTTAAGTATTCTTAAAAGCATAACATATAAAGGAGGAAGTTCCCCCCCACCACCAATAGTGTTTCCATACAGTCACATTTAGCCCCATTTCATCAGCAGTTTGTGGAGTAATCTTTGGGAGTGAAAAAGAAGCATATGAGGCATTGGAGTTGAATGAGCCCCCATCTGAGTCTAAGGAAGGAGAGTAATTTCCTGCATCACAAATAGTGGTGGCAACTATTACTCTAGCATTTCATTCTGTGCATGCTTCAATCGCTCATGTGGCATTGTTGCACCGGAGTCCTCTGATTTTTGCCTGGTGGTGCTGCTGTCGCCAATGTCCACTCCGATGTGGGCATCTTTGGGCTTGCCAAGCTTCAGGTAGAATATAGAGCCTGAGAATTCTTTCACCTAGGAACAAACATCATCAGTTTCAGTAAAGAAGTATGATTGTTGGTCTACAATAATTTTTTATTTGTCAGGAAACAGGAGGGAATACTTGAGGCCTAGCAACCGAAGTCTCTTTTTCACTTGGATAAAGGATGCCCTACAGTGTTGGACGGCTAGTGTGTAACCGGAGAATGTCCTTACTTTGCATGAGTCCACCTCAAATGTTCCTTTGCATCTGGCTTGTCATAGAATGGCTTTGAGGTCACTGAAGTTAAGAATTCTGGCTACAACTGGTCTCAGGAAGGTGGAGGGTTCGAGGGAACGGGGGAGCTCCCAGTGTGGTTGAAGACCTTGTTGACACTCTCTGCCCGGGTTCCACTGCAAACATTGGAAAAAGGTCTTTCAGGGGCATGTCCTTGAGGTCCCAAGTTTTGATGTATTGTGTGAGATTTGGCCCCACCACTGTTTTGGGAAGACCTATCAAGGGTAGGTTGTTGCACCTTGCTCGCCCCTTTGAGTCCTCTGCTCTTCGTTCAAGGAGCTGCATTCTGTCTGTCAGGTCTTGGATTTGGTATTGTAGGCTAGAAGTCTGTGGGAGCAAATCCTGCAATGTGTTTTTGTTGGAGCGTGTTGTCTCTTTCAATTTTCCTTGGACTTCTCTCAGTTAATTTAGATTCAGAGCCATGGTGTCTATTTTTCCTTACATGGTTGACCTCATAAAAGTAATTGCTGCGAAGAATGTGCGGAACTTGTCTTGTGCAATGTCAGCAGGGGATAGAAGATGGTCAGAACTGCTGTGCCCGAGAGATACCTTTTTCTGCTCTAGGTCACTTTCTCCCATCTTGCCTGAGGGCCTTTTATAGGGGCCTGCCCTGCCAAAAAGCGATACAAATGTACAGTGTAGGTAAGCAAAATAATTTGCAAGGTCTCAGTAGGGCAGTGTATGTCTTGCATTGGCAGTTCTCAGCCTGCCATACACCTGTTCCAGGTGCTGTACTAACAACGGGGCCTCTCCGAGGTTCGGCAAGCATGACCAGTTGATAATGGGAGGCCTAACAAAGAAAATGTGTTGTCCAGAATTTACCCAATAGGGTAGATCACCTTCTTCGCAGGAGCTGACTCCGTTTTATTACTTTAGGTGCAGTCCGTACAGATATTGCATGAGCGCCTCAGTTGCTACACAGGTGGAGGGCCTGTTTGCCTCTTCATCTAGAGTCGCTCTCTGTAATATAGTACTCAGTGCCTTTGACCCAGGTTCACTCGCAAGGCTGTGCTTTCAGGATGGGCTGCGGGGAGAAAGGAGTGCCACTGGTCCAGCACAGGCCAGGAGCACTCTAATCAACAGCCTCCTGGATCACATGCAAACCGCAGCAGGTGCAGTGATTAGCCACACTTAGTTAGTTTATTGGCCAGTCTGCTGCTTCACATTTCGTTGTGATCTCAATGATATAGATATATCTCACTACCTTTGGCCTAGATCCAAATTCAAGGCCCGCCTAAGGTCCGCTGTGGGATGCAGGGATGAAGGGGCACCATCACAGATGCCACACTAACCCTGTGCACCCTCCTCCATCAGCTTTGAGACTGTGCTCACAGGTCTGGAAGCATGAGGGTCATTCAGGGTCATCTTGGTTAGGTTCTTCTTATCCTGCAGCTTTAATATTTCTTGGGTTGGATGGTAAGTGTGTAATTTCAGAAGCAATTCAGACAACAAGAAAAAAATCAACTTCTCTTATGTCATAGAACATTTATGGCAAAGCCAAAGTATTAGAAATATTTACAACATTCATATTCGAAAGCCTTATTCGTTTTGTCATTAACTGGTTATCAAGAGGAGAGCTGATTCAAGATTTTAATGTTTCCAGATCACACGTGAGGCCAGCTTCAATCCATGCATGATGGAGACGTCTGTACTAAATCATGTTATATTCATTTGATGACAATCTTAATCAGGATATGTTAATATGGATCTTGAGAACTGGGATGAACAATATAATATCTTCTTTGGATCTCATGTAAAATATTGTATTATTGCCTGAAATAAAGTAAATTTACTTTTACTCTAAGGGGCCGATTCCGATTTGGGCCGGAAGGGCTCCGAACGATGGTCGGAGCCCTTCTGACCGAATCAGAACGTGTCGGCCAGATTCCTTTCTGACCGAGCCATTCCGATGGGCTCGGTCAGAAAGGAATCCGACTCGGATTTCCGGATGGCTGACGACAGGCTTGGAGAGCCCGTCCGTCGTCCGGAAATCCCTCAGTACTCCCCCGGCCGCCTCTTTACGACCGAGGGAGTACGATGGCAGTTTTTCACTGCCTTTTCGTGCCGGTCTTTCCGGCACGAAAAGGCAGTCGGAAACTGTCTTTCGGGTCCCCCAGTAGGGCCCCCATGGGTGCGAGGCTGCTAAATGGCTCCTGGGGGCACCTATGGTGCCCCTCTGTGGATCCCTGCAACCGGTGGCAGGCACCTTGGGGTGCCGGCCACAGGGTGCAGGGATGAACTGCACCCCTGCTTTTCACAATGCAAGCATGCATTCCGCATGGAATGCATGCTTGCATTGTGAAGTATATGAGTGCGACCGAACCCTGTTTGGTCGCATCATACTTGCAGGGCCGTAACCGATGACAGCAGGTCGTTCGGTTACGGCTCCTGACCGATGTCAGACAGACCTGAGTCCATCCGACATCGGAATCGGCCCCTTTGTAGTAAATTTACTGCTTTTGACTATGCACCATTTCTGAATATAAATTTACTACAAGGTGTAGATTTACAAGTCTCACCCGTAAAACAAGGTTGGAGCCAAAGTTATGAGTGTAAAGGTACTGTTACCACTGCTCCGCCACTGGGGCTGAGATATCCCTATGGTAAATATACAGATTTTTTTCAATGTTTATTAAATTTTATGAAAACTGGCAACAATATTTTTATGTTAAAGATTAACTGAAATTAACTATATTTTGTATTAAGTATTTAAATATATTCAATTAAATTAAAAGTATTTTTAAAGATGTATTGAAAAATATCACACCTAAAGTCAAATGTTTATATTTATTTATTATACATTACAATTACAAAAAGTTATTTTTATAAATAACTTTAAAATAATGTAATTATTTATATACATTAAAGTTATATACATTAAAGTTACATTTATTTTTACATTTAAAAATAACATATTTTAATAAAGTCTTTTAATTTTATTATATATATTTTTCACAATAAATTAAATGTATATTTATAGTTTTTTAAAGTTGAAATAGATTATTTAATTTTAACATTATTCCTATGGGGTTCTATTTTAAGTGCCTGTCTCCATTATTTCCTATGGGAGTGAGTTGCAGTACCTTTGAGAGGCCATATGTATAGCTGGACTTACTCCAAGGCAAGGCTAAAGTACATTTACAACTGTTTTCTAGCCCTTTTGGTGGTAGTAATTTAGAAGTGTAGTTTGTGAATAGCAATTGGCTTACTCAGTTGTCGTTAGGTGTTTATGTTATCATGTCCCTCCCTAAACCCCTCTTTAACCCTCCGTAAACCCCTCGTTATTTCTCTCAAAACCCCTTCCATTTCGCAGTAGATATTTCACATTTTGTGAATCAGGCCTGCTTACTGGAAAATGCCATTCACAATTTTACATGTGGCGACCTCGACCTCTCCTATTTTTTCTATACTGAGTCCTCCCCCATACTTGAGAAGGTGTAGCCACACATAGGTATACATAATGAAATTGTAATGTGGGAGGAACCTTGGGAGATTGGCTCCAAAATGCGAAATATTTACTACTAAATGGGAGGGGATTAGTAAAGGGTAATAAGGGTTTCCTGGTGGGACATGCAAATACAAACTCCTACCCAGAAGCCCATTGCTATTCATAAACTACTACCAAAATGGACACTCAACAGTTGCCAATGTACTCAAGCCCAGCCTTGGACTAAGTCCAGCACCACACATGGTCACTCACAGGTACTGCAAACACACTCCCATAGTATCACACCTGATGGATTTTGATCATTTTTGCATCTTCCTCCGGGCACTAGCAGTTGGGCCATAGAGGATGGATTTAGGCCCATATCTCTGTACTGGGGTGAATGTATGACATTGTTCTGCATTCTGTCCATCAACTGTTGTTTTTGCATTTGTCACCCCGAGTGGGACGGGTATGCTCAGACGTGAGTCCCGTGTTCTCCATGCCACTGGAATCAAATTATCCTGGCTGAAGAGGGGTGTAACCCCGAAACTGGTCCTAGGATGCTTGTTTCCAGAACAGGGAGGACCTGGCTTGGCAGTTCGGGCTGAACTGTTCCCATGAGGCACAGGGTCAAGACTGATTTGCATATGGCTAGGTTCAAACTGGAATGGCATAGTGAGCAAAAAACCGATGGATTTAGGCCCAGATCTCTGTACTGGGGTGAATGTATGACATTGTTCTGCATTCTGTCCATCAACTGTTGTTTTTCCATAGAGGGTATCACCAGATAATATAATGGAGTTTGAGCAATTATCCCTCATTCTAGTACTTTAACCAAGTGTGTGAAAGATTCAAGCTATTTTCCTTAAACCTCGGTTTGCATCATGGAATAACTCAGCACTGCTTGCTCCCAGTCAGGGACCGCCCAGTGCATCAAGTTGATAAAAAGAATAACTGCGTTATAATTACACGTGGTCGTTTTCTTTGGTCTAAGGGTCTGTTATTGGAGCAGATTGATTAAAAAAACACGACAGTGATCCATTCTCTTTCTCAGAGGTTATACGCTTCTTGAGTTTATGATATCACATTTGGCTCTGATCCACTGAAGTGAAACGGGACCAAAACAAAAATATATAATATTTCATATTCTAATAGCTATGTGCCAATAGAAAATAAAGTTTTAAAAGAAAGGCTGACAGCAAAATGAATTCAGAGGAAGCAGTTTTCGCAGCTCGCACATTAATCACGGCAGGCCTTCGTTTAATCTCCGGAGCCAGCACGCAGCGGGATGAGGTAATATCTACACATGCTGCGGATAAGATAGAGCCTAAATGCATTTTCATTTTTGGCGCGGGCGCTGGGAAGATTGTGGGCCTGCTGGAAGGAATCCTCGAGAGCTGAGGTTAAGCAGCAGTGTGTGAAAGAGCCAGATTAGAATGGTTTTATTGCGAGGTGCTGATGGAGAATGAAGTGCCATTAATAGACAGGTAATTTGGAAAGGTATCTCGTGTTTGGCGAGATAAGTGGCAAGCAGGCGGCTGACGCGCCTCAGAACATTGGCCCTGCCAGCCATCACCTTTACTGGATAAGCAGCAGAGCCTGGCTCGGTGGACTTGCCTGTGAGTGTCGGCGGTTAAGAGTAAAACTTACAGAGATTGCTACAGGCTGGCGATAGTGCCAGTCTAATGATCCTCATCTGGAGGTTATGGTCAGGGGGGGTATGTAGCTCTGAACCACTAGCTGTTGCATGTCAGCTGTTACTTGTATTAGAGTTAAAAAGTCAGAGTGTTCAGTTTTAACCCATTATGTTGTATTCCACTGAAAACCTAAATGTAACTGGTGTGATGAAGTGTCCGTTCATTTCCATTTATTATGCGAAAATTGTTATGGTTTGCCCACTTAATTCCTTGTTTTCGTGTTAGAACACTCTTCCAGACAAGCGAAAAGAAGTATTTTTTAAAGATAATATTTAGTCGTCACTATTGGTTCGATGGAGCAAAGATCAATTCCAAGCAATTTGTGACTGGAGCAAACAGTCCCCTCATGTCTGAGTTCCCGAATCTTTCATTATTCTCTTTCACGCCTATTTCTTTGACCTCCCACCCAGCCTTCCTCCTCCGGTGTGGACTGCTATGGACAATGTTGTTATATAGCTGGTATTAGTACATATAAGGAATATTATGTGATATAAAATCATGGTTACACATAACTATGTGTTACATCTTAAGACATTCGTATAGCTATGAACGGCAACTACATGTATACGAGAAATCTTCAACATTACAAGACACGCATTAAATAATTCTATTCTAGCATAAAACATTTCAGAAATACATTTAAAACTACATTATTTATTAAAATATTAGACCACACGGAATATTTGACTTGGATGAGTGGAGCCAATATGAAGCTGCTCCACCTGCATGCACCGGAATCGCACTAGCACACACAGACTGCATGAATTAAACAAGCATTGGCATAGCCAATAGGTCTCGCTTTTGGGACCTTATAAGTATTTAGTTATGCAGCACAATATCCTTGGTGCAACAACATTAACTGTTGCATGGTTAAACACTCATAAGGCCCCAAAGGCGAGACCTGTTGGCTATGCCAATGCTTTTTTTTTTTAAAGGACAAGCAGTGCTATCAGGCTTCGGCTGCCACTTAGAGGTAGAGAGAGAGAGAGAGGTGTGTAGAGAGAGAGAGAGAGAGGTGTGTAGAGAGAGAGAGAGAGAGAGAGAGAGAGGTGTAGAGAGAGAGAGAGAGACAGAGAGGTGTGTAGAGAGAGAGGTGTGTAGAGAGAGAGGGGTAGAGAGAGGGGTAGAGAGAGAGGGGTAGAGAGAGGTGTGTAGAGAGAGAGGTGTAGAGAGGTAGAGAGAGAGGTAGAGAGTTAGAGAGAGGTAGAGAGCGGTAGAGAGCTAGAGAGAGAGGTAGAGAGAGAGCGGTAGAGAGAGGTAGAGCGAGGTAGAGAGGTAGAGAGAGAGGTAGGTAGAGAGAGGTAGAGAGAGAGAGAGGTAGAGAGAGAGAGAGAGAGAGGTAGAGAGAGAGGTAGAACGGTAGAGAGAGAGAGAGGTAGAGAGAGAGGTAGAGCGGTAGAGAGGTTGAGGAAGAGAGGTAGAGAGGTTGAGGAAGAGAGGTAGAGAGGTAGTGGTAGAGAGAGAGGTATCACTGCCAAAATGCATTTACTGAAGTTCCGGTGACATTTCAGAAAAATAATGAGGGTAAGATCCGTTTTAAGCTTTTATTGTTTTGTCGGGAGTGGATTTTACTCTTACAGATCACATTCCCAAGCAAGGCAATTAGTTTAAGTAGATTTCCGCATTTGTTGTCATCCACTCCGTGCAGGATGACCAATTCTCTCACCAACCGAATTCCCGTTTTATGACAAGGACGAGGGCCAGCGCTAATGTTTCCCACATGCTGCCAGGTTTTATTCTGTCAATGAAAAGTCTTGTAAGGTACTGTAGTTTATCGGCAGATCGTGCTTAGCTCCGCCATATTTGTTTTTGAATGTGCAACTTCGGCGGAACATATGAAAAGTGGTTCTTCTGAGTAAGGTAACACCAGATTTCCTTAAAATGAAAGGCTTTGAGAGGCCCTGTGGTACACTGAGCAGTTAACACTGTTTCTCCTTAATTAGGGGCCTTTGCTGCGATTCCACAGCTGCAGAAGAACAGTAAATAGCTACTGCTTGCTGCCTTATTGCCAAAATGCATATCCTGATTGCAGGGTGCAAAGCAGAGAAGGTTCCAGAAATGATTCCGTGCACAGCCATCGTGCTTTGATGTAATAACAATTCCACTACGTCTTTCTGAACGCTTGATTGTGCGGTGCTCTTTCAAGTTGTGAAGATGAAGTATAAAAAAAAAAAAAAGACTGGCACGCTTTTAAGATTGCTCTGTAGTATTTTAAACATGTAAACAATCAGGTTGGAGGGAGATAGAAGGAGACGAGATCCATTCACCTTCCAGTCAATATTCTTTAATCAAAAATAGAATTGATCACTTGTACCTGTTATCCAGGGTTAAGTGGTTCTTTAACTGTTCATTAAAAAACCCTCATTCACGTTTAGGTGGTTCACTTGGCGGTATATCTTGATTCTCCGCCTTAGAGACGTGACAGCATCATCATCGGGTTTTCTGTATGCTTCCTCCACCCGGAGGGAACCACTGGATATTAACAGTAGTGACCAGAAATGAAAAAATAAAAATTGCAAAAATAGAATAGAGTGCTCGTGTGCAGTGAAGGAAATTAGGTATGTTTAAAAATAAGGTTTCCTCAAGTAACCTAGACTGTAGTATTTATTATTGTCCGGTACACGGGAAAGGGATAAAAAATAAGGACGTTGTGCAGAGCAGGTATATCATGTATCCACTGCGCAATCAATCCGGAAGGTGGGTCGAAATGTTTCAGCCTCTTATACGCCCCGCAGGGTCATTGAGGCTTTCATCAGGACCTTAGAAGTGTTTGTGATACGAGAGTGATTATTCCTAGTTAGGAGTGAGAAGAAGGAGTTCAGGTATTCATTGGTTGAGCTCCTGGGTCAAGGATGTTACCTGTGAGGGGGAGGGGGGGGGGAAAGGAAACATAGAAGGAGGGGTAAAGCATTGTAGTAACATAAATTGGTAAAAAACAATGGTAAATCCTGCTGGACTAAAGCAAGGAAAAATGGCAAATCTTATCGATACAGTAAAAAATGCAAGTGATGTTCGGACCCGCAGCTAGGCATCAAAGCAAACACTAGGACACAAGCAAGTATAAATGGCAAATCTTTTGTAGATATCTGTATACATGTGTTGATATTTTCATTTGCATAGGTAAAAATCTCAGTGCGCCATGCAGAATGACAACCATTCTTTCATTGCTCCGGAAATCATTCGTAAATAATTTGACATGATGAAAAAAGGCTCTTAAGTAAAAGGTTAAACGTGTTTATTAGTATGAAGTGCTATTGATGAAGTTTTAGCGCACCCCTGTTGTTTCCGAGAAAGTGTGATTGGCTCAGTAAGGTCGTCATCATGCCCCAGTCAATTCAGTTAAGTGACTATAGCTATATCGCAAAAGGTGTGGTTCATTAAAGTGGCGTGATTGATAAAACAGGCTATTAAAGGTTGGCGATGTGGCGCGTTATAGAACCGGCTACGTGGTTGTCTCTTTCAGGACTCCGTATTTGTGAGGAGTATTAGTAGGAGGGAAAGTGGTAGGGGAGGACGCGTCGCTCGCATACCTTTCGTTGTTTCTATTTGAAACTCCAGTTGTGAGGTACGGACGCGATTGAGCTGTTACGAGAAGGGGGGGGGGGTTTGGGGGGGTAGGGAAGAGAGGAGAAAAACAAGACAGAGTTCAGTTTCAAAATTGCAATGCAGAAGTAACGTTACGTGTCTACTTCCCGCTGCTCCTCCATCGAGTCTTCCTACCGAATTTTCACTGGTGCACGACTTGTGCTGATGCTGTCTTCCTGTTTTCGAAGGACAGGCCGGTTCAGCTGTTTTGTAACCGGAAAGTGTGGAGTGAGGAAAGACTATCTACTGGCGATAGATATTACATTTTGAGCAATTGAATGAAAACTGTTGTTAATTGTTTCCAATACTTCTTATATTTGCAAAGAATTTTAATTAAAGCAAATATATGAAGCAATGTAAAAAAGAAGAAAAAATCGCTCTGTGTTTGTTGTAATGAACTTGAACTGTAATAAAGAAGTATTTGTCTTCATGTAGATTTACAATACATTGAGCCAGGGGATATCATCATTTAAACCAATTAGGTTTGTTTTTAAGCGGTGCACCCATCTTTGTTCTTTCTCGAACAGCTGTTTCTCGGCATTTGGCGATCTTGACATCATAGTCTCTAGAACGATCCATTTAAGATCATCAAGAGTGTGCGGGTGGTCCATGAAATGACTACTCATCTTGGTGGTACTTCGTTTACATTTGACGTTGCTTCTGTGTTCACAGATTCGCTGCTTAATTTTGCGACACGTCATCCCAATGTATCTGAGTTTGCAGGGACAAGTAATCATGTAAATAACATGCGTTGTGTTGCAGTTAGTGTGTTGTCTCATCGTCCAGATAAAGTTGGGTGTCACTTCGATAGATTTCGTAATTTTTGTGAGATGACATACAGAGCAATGGCCGCAAGGGAAGTGACCTGCCACCGGTGGTAGTCCCCATAAGGTGTTTATAGTTGGATTCGCCTTCTGTTCCAATGGTCTAGTATGGACTAACATGTCCTTAAAATTTCTTGTTCTTCTGTTCGCACAGAGGGGTTTGGGCCAGTCCAAATTTCCTGATGTCAATATGCGCCAGTTTTTATTAATGATTTTTTTGACCGTGTTGCTGGCTGTATTGTATGTTGTGACACATGTAAGTTGGGCTTTAGGTGTTGTTTCAAGAAGGCTCTCCCTGGGTTGATTTCTTGCTCTTTTTTGGCATTTGTTTACAATTTTAGTAGGGTAGTCACGTTTTGACAGTTTCATGCACAGATCTTGTGCTTGCTCCTTATATTCTTTTAGTTCGCTACAGTTCCTCTTGAGGCGCAAAAATTGGCTGTATGGTAGGTTTTCTCTGAGAGGACGTGGATGGAAACTATTGAAGGAAAGGAGACTATTTTTGGTGGTAGGTTTGAAGAAAGTCTTAGTCTTAATTGTGTTGTTGGTGACATAGATGTAGAGATCAAGAAAGTCTAGATGGTCTTTGTCCATATTTATAGTGAATTTCAGGCATTGATCTCGTGTGTTTATCCACTCATGAAAACTTATTAGACTTTCTTCTGATCCTTCCCAGAACATGATGATGTCGTCTATGTATCGTTTCCAGAAGTGTATTTTTGGAAGGAATGGATTAGTGTCATTCTGAATGTGTTTTCTCTCGAAGTCACTCACGTAGAGGCCCGCCACGCTCGGCGCGAAGGTACTCCCCATGGAAGTACCATGGCATTGATGGTACAGTGTGCCGTTATATTCGAAATAATTCTCCGTAAAAGCCAACCTGCAACATTCCAAGACAAAATGTCTTGGGGTATGGTGTGGCCAATTTTGCTCGAATAGTAGGTCTTCAAGAGTGCTCAAGGTTTCTTGCTGAGGCAGGCTCGTATATAGACTCTCAACATCTAGAGAGACCAAAATCATAGATTCACTGTGAAAAATTTGATCTTGTAGAAGATTGAGTAGATCCCGTGTATCTTTAAGATAAGTAGGAGTTCTTTGTACCATCGGTTTTAGGTACTGATCTGCAAATTGCGAAAGAGGTTCAAGGAGTGAACCTATTCCAGATACAATCGGGCGTCCTGGGGGATGGTCGTTGATTTTTGTGTACCTTTGGAAGGGAGTAGAAGTAGGGTATCCGTGGGCAGTCTATCCTGAGGAAGGAGGCTTCATTCTTAGAGATCCAGTTGTTGGTCTCTGCTTCCTCTACCATGAGGTTGATGGTCCTCTTTAGTCTTGGAGTTGGGTCTGCGGTCAGGATTTCATAGAATTTATCATCTGATAGTAACCTGAGACATTGATCGTTATAGTCTTCATTGTTTAGGATCACTATGCCTCCGCCCTTGTCAGCGGGTTTGATAGTGATCTCACTGTGTAATCTTAGTTCTTCCAGGCTTTCTTTTCACTGGTGGAGATGTTGATGAAAGGTTTTATTGTTCGTTTGTCAATCTCATTAATTTCTCTCATGATCGCTTGTTCGAATGTGAGGATCTCTATTGGAATCTGGTGGTTCATTGGGCAAAAAGTTGACTTAGGTCTTAAATTGGTATCGCCACGATTTGGACTATCTTCTGTATTTTGAACAAATGCCTTCAGCTTGAGAGTCCTACAAAATTGTGCGACTTCGCACTGTAGTTTGAAGAGGTCTAATGGTGGGGTAGGTACATAGCCTAGTCCTTTATTAAGAACATCTTCTTGATCTTTTGAAAGTACAACCGTAGAGAGATTAAATATTAGCGAGTCGTGCTGGTACTTGGTTTTTCTTTCGTAGCGTTGGACATGCTTCTCGTTAGTATTTGTCTCTCTTGGTCTGTCCACGTCACGTTCCTCCTCCTCCCTCGTTGGTTGGTACGGCCTCTCCCTAAAAAAGTCGGCTGATGTGCGTACGGTCCCATGTAGGGACCTAATTGTGGTGGTGCCGTTTGGTAGGGATTGATCCATCCTGGATAGTTGGGAGTAAAAGGATGGAAGAGTGGGGGTGGTGGTTGTTCTCCATAATTCGGATTCCGCCATACGTTTGGTCTTCGTCGTTGTTGGCGTCTGTTATGGCCCCTATATCTCCGTTGTTGTGTGTTGTCATCATTGCTCCAGTTTGAGTTATTTGAGGAGTTTCCACTGGAGTCATTATCAGTTGCCATGTCTGGTACCTCGTAATCGTCTCTACTGTAGGGGTGCATTTTCTCCATGGAGAATTTCTTAAGGTCCTTACTCAATTTCTGAATTTGGCCCTGTGTCAGATATTCCTTTGTCTCATTCATTTCGTGGTTAATCTCTTCCAATCTTTTCTTGAAAACTGTGATATGTACCATGTTTTTTAATTTTGTTTCACTTAACTGAATCTTGATTGTTAGTGCCTCTGTTAGTCTGGTTGCAGTTTTTATTATGAGGACTAGGTAGTCCCTTGTGCATTTCCAGGAAATGGCTGACCAGTCTTTCCTAAATGCAAGATCTTTTAAGAAAATTCTCGGTGCATTGTGGACCCATAGTCCTCTTGGTGCTGCATTGCCACGGAGGTATTCCGTCATGATAACCCCATGAATGGCCGTCTTAACTTGCTCTTTTTTATCTTCAGATAATTGGTCCCAATCATCGTTTTGTGCCAATGTTTGTGTCAGTTCACCATCTTGCAGAAGGGAAGGGAGGGAGAGAATTGCATTGATCTCATCGGCGGAATAACTTAAGCCTAAGTTTTCCGCCATTTCAACGAAACAGAAGGAGTGGCAGGACAAGTACTGACGTTGCTTCTGTGTTCAGGGAACCCTCAGTTGAATTTTTGAGGGGACTTTTTCAAGAGAAAATTTTTGCAAGGCTCCCACAGCTGTGCGCTGCTAAATACGTAAACAATCAGGTTGGAGGGAGATAGAAGGAGACGAGATCCATTCACCTTCCAGTCAATATTCTTTAATCAAAAATAGAATGGATCACTTGTACCTGTTATCCAGGGTTAAGTGGTTCTTTAACTGTTCATTAAAAAACCCTCATTCACGTTTAGGTGGTTCACTTGGCGGTATATCTTGATTCTCCGCCTTAGAGACGTGACAGCATCATCATCGGGTTTTCTGTATGCTTCCTCCACCCAGAGGGAACCACTGGATATTAACAGTAGTGACCAGAAATGAAAAAATAAAAATTGCAAAAATAGAATAGAGTGTTCGTGTGCAGTGAAGGAAATTAGGTATGTTTAAAAATAAGGGTTTCCTCAAGTAACCTAGACTGTAGTATTTATTATTGTCCGGTACACGGGAAAGGGATAAAAAATAAGGACGTTGTGCAGAGCAGGTATATCATGTATCCACTGCGCAATCAATCCGAAAGGTGGGTCGACATGTTTCAGCCTCTTATACGCCCCGCAGGGTCATTGAGGCTTTCATCAGGACCTTAGAAGTGTTTGTGATACGAGAGTGATTATTCCTAGTTAGGAGTGAGAAGAAGGAGTTCAGGTATTCATTGGTTGAGCTCCTGGGTCAAGGATGTTACCTGTGAGGGGGAGGGGGGGGGGAAAGGAAACATAGAAGGAGGGGTAAAGCATTGTAGTAACATAAATTGTTAAAAAACGATGGTAAATCCTGCTGGACTAAAGCAAGGAAAAATGGCAAATCTTATCGATACAGTAAAAAATGCAAGTGATGTTCGGACCCGCAGCTAGGCATCAAAGCAAACACTAGGACACAAGCAAGTATAAATGGCAAATCTTTTGTAGATATCTGTATACATGTGTTGATATTTTCATTTGCATAGGTAAAAATCTCAGTGCGCCATGCAGAATGACAACCATTCTTTCATTGCTCCGGAAATCATTCGTAAATAATTTGACATGATGAAAAAAGGCTCTGAAGTAAAAGGTTAAACGTGTTTATTAGTATGGAGTGCTATTGATGAAGTTTTAGTGCACCCCTGTTGTTTCCGAGAAAGTGTGATTGGCTCAGTAAGGTCGTCATCATGCCCCAGTCAATTCAGTTAAGTGACTATAGCTATATCGCAAAAGGTGTGGTTCATTAAAGTGGCGTGATTGGTAAAACAGGCTATTAAAGGTTGGCGATGTGGCGCGTTATAGAACCGGCTACGTGGTTGTCTCTTTCAGGACTCCGTATTTGTGAGGAGTATTAGTAGGAGGGAAAGTGGTAGGGGAGGACGCGTCGCTCGTATACCTTTCGTTGTTTCTATTTGAAACTCCAGTTGTGAGGTACGGACGCGATTGAGCTGTTACGAGAAGGGGGGGGTTTGGGGGGTAGGGAAGAGAGGAGAACAACAAGACAGAGTTCAGTTTCAAAATTGCAATGCAGAAGTAACGTTACGTGTCTACTTCCCGCTGCTCCTGTATCGAGTCTTCCTACCGAATTTTCACTGGTGCACGACTTGTGCTGACGCTGTCTTCCTGTTTTCGAAGGACAGGCCGGTTCAGCTGTTTTGTAACCGGAAAGTGTGGAGTGAGGAAAGACTATCTACTGGCGATAGATATTACATTTTGAGCAATTGAATGAAAACTGTTGTTAATTGTTTCCAATACTTCTTATATTTGCAAAGAATTTTAATTAAAGCAAATATATGAAGCAATGTAAAAAAGAAGAAAAAATCGCTCTGTGTTTGTTGTAATGAACTTGAACTGTAATAAAGAAGTATTTGTCTTCATGTAGATTTACAATACATTGAGCCAGGGGATATCATCATTTAAACCAATTAGGTTTGTTTTTAAGCGGTGCACCCATCTTTGTTCTTTCTCGAACAGCTGTTTCTCGGCATTTGGCGATCTTGACATCATAGTCTCTAGAACGATCCATTTAAGATCATCAAGAGTGTGCGGGTGGTCAATGAAATGACTACTCATCTTGGTGGTACTTCGTTTACATTTGACGTTGCTTCTGTGTTCACAGATTCGCTGCTTAATTTTGCGACACGTCATCCCAATGTATCTGAGTTTGCAGGGACAAGAAATCATGTAAATAACATGCGTTGTGTTGCAGTTAGTGTGTTGTCTCATCGTCCAGATAAAGTTGGGTGTCAGTTCGATAGATTTCGTAATTTTTGTGAGATGACATACAGAGCAATGGCCGCAAGGGAAGTGACCTGCCACCGGTGGTAGTCCCCATAAGGTGTTTATAGTTGGATTCGCCTTCTGTTCCAATGGTCTAGTATGGACTAACATGTCCTTAAAATTTCTTGTTCTTCTGTTCGCAAAGAGGGGTTTGGGCCAGTCCAAATTTCCTGATGTCAATATGCGCCAGTTTTTATTAATTATTTTTTTGACCGTGTTGCTGGCTGTATTGTATGTTGTGACACATGTAAGTTGGTCCGGCGGTTGAGCTTTAGGTGTTGTTTCAAGAAGGCTCTCCCTGGGTTGATTTCTTGCTCTTTTTTGGCATTTGTTTACAATTTTAGTAGGGTAGTCACGTTTTGACAGTTTCATGCACAGATCTTGTGCTTGCTCCTTATATTCTTTTAGTTCGCTACAGTTCCTCTTGAGGCGCAAAAATTGGCTGTATGGTAGGTTTTCTCTGAGAGGACGTGGATGGAAACTATTGAAGGAAAGGAGACTATTTTTGGTGGTAGGTTTGAAGAAAGTCTTAGTCTTAATTGTATTGTTGGTGACATAGATGTAGAGATCAAGAAAGTCTAGATGGTCTTTGTCCATATTTATAGTGAATTTCAGGCATTGATCTCGTGTGTTTATCCACTCATGAAAACTTATTAGACTTTCTTCTGATCCTTCCCAGAACATGATGATGTCGTCTATGTATCGTTTCCAGAAGTGTATTTTTGGAAGGAATGGATTAGTGTCATTCTGAATGTGTTTTCTCTCGAAGTCACTCACGTAGAGGCCCGCCACGCTCGGCGCGAAGGTACTCCCCATGGAAGTACCGTGGCATTGATGGTACAGTGTGCCGTTATATTCGAAATAATTCTCCGTAAGAGCCAACCTGCAACATTCCAAGACAAAATGTCTTGGGGTATGGTGTGGCCAATTTTGCTCGAATAGTAGGTCTTCAAGAGTGCTCAAGGTTTCTTGCTGAGGCAGGCTCGTATATAGACTCTCAACATCTAGAGAGACCAAAATCATAGATTCACTGTGAAAAATTTGATCTTGTAGAAGATTGAGTAGATCCTGTGTATCTTTAAGATAGTTAGGAGTTCTTTGTACCATCGGTTTTAGGTACTGATCTGCAAATTGCGAAAGAGGTTCAAGGAGTGAACCTATTCCAGATACAATCGGGCGTCCTGGGGGTGGTCGTTGATTTTTGTGTACCTTTGGAAGGGAGTAGAAGTAGGGTATCCGTGGGCAGTCTATCCTGAGGAAGGAGGCTTCATTCTTAGAGATCCAGTTGTTGGTCTCTGCTTCCTCTACCATGAGGTTGATGGTCCTCTTTAGTCTTGGAGTTGGGTCTGCGGTCAGGATTTCGTAGAATTTATCATCTGATAGTAACCTGAGACATTGATCGTTATAGTCTTCATTGTTTAGGATCACTATGCCTCCGCCCTTGTCAGCGGGTTTGATAGTGATCTCACTGTGTAATCTTAGTTCTTCCAGGGCTTTCTTTTCACTGGTGGAGATGTTGATGAAAGGTTTTATTGTTCGTTTGTCAATCTCATTAATTTCTCTCATGATCGCTTGTTCGAATGTGAGGATCTCTATTGGAATCTGGTGGTTCATTGGGCAAAAAGTTGACTTAGGTCTTAAATTGGTATCGCCACGATTTGGACTATCTTCTGTATTTTGAAAAAATGCCTTCAGCTTGAGAGTCCTACAAAATTGTGCGACTTCGCACTGTAGTTTGAAGAGGTCTAATGGTGGGGTAGGTACATAGCCTAGTCCTTTATTAAGAACATCTTCTTGATCTTTTGAAAGTACAACCGTAGAGAGATTAAATATTAGCGAGTCGTGCTGGTACTTGGTTTTTCTTTCGTAGCGTTGGACATGCTTCTCGTTAGTATTTGTCTCTCTTGGTCTGTCCACGTCACGTTCCACCTCCTCCCTCGTTGGTTGGTACGGCCTCTCCCTAAAAAAGTCGGCTGATGTGCGTACGGTCCCATGTAGGGACCTAATTGTGGTGGTGCCGTTTGGTAGGGATTGATCCATCCTGGATAGTTGGGAGTAAAAGGATGGAAGAGTGGGGGTAGTGGTTGTTCTCCATAATTCGGATTCCGCCATACGTTTGGTCTTCGTCGTTGTTGGCGTCTGTTATGGCCCCTATATCTCCGTTGTTGTGTGTTGTCATCATTGCTCCAGTTTGAGTTATTTGAGGAGTTTCCACTGGAGTCATTATCAGTTGCCATGTCTGGTACCTCGTAATCGTCTCTACTGTAGGGGTGCATTTTCTCCATGGAGAATTTCTTAAGGTCCTTACTCAATTTCTGAATTTTGCTCTGTGTCAGATATTCCTTTGTCTCATTCATTTCGTGGTTAATCTCTTCCAATCTTTTCTTGAAAACTGTGATATGTACCATGTTTTTTAATTTTGTTTCACTTAATTGAATCTTGATTGTTAGTGCCTCTGTTAGTCTGGTTGCAGTTTTTATTATGAGGACTAGGTAGTCCCTTGTGCATTTCCAGGAAATGGCTGACCAGTCTTTCCTAAATGCAAGATCTTTTAAGAAAATTCTCGGTGCATTGTGGACCCATAGTCCTCTTGGTGCTGAATTGCCACGGAGGTATTCCGTCATGATAACGCCATGAATGGCCGTCTTAACTTGCTCTTTTTTATCTTCAGGTAATTGGTCCCAATCATCGTTTTGTGCCAATGTTTGTGTCAGTTCACCATCTTGCAGAAGGGAAGGGAGGGAGAGAATTGCATTGATCTCATCGGCGGAATAACTTAAGCCTAAGTTTTCCGCCATTTCAACGAAACAGAAGGAGTGGCAGGACAAGTACTGACGTTGCTTCTGTGTTCAGGGAACCCTCGGTTGAATTTTTGAGGGGACTTTTTCAAGAGAAAATTTTTGCAAGGCTCCCACAGCTGTGCGCTGCTAAATACGTAAACAATCAGGTTGGAGGGAGATAGAAGGAGACGAGATCCATTCACCTTCCAGTCAATATTCTTTAATCAAAAATAGAATGGATCACTTGTACCTGTTATCCAGGGTTAAGTGGTTCTTTAACTGTTCATTAAAAAACCCTCATTCACGTTTAGGTGGTTCACTTGGCGGTATATCTTGATTCTCCGCCTTAGAGACGTGACAGCATCATCATCGGGTTTTCTGTATGCTTCCTCCACCCGGAGGGAACCACTGGATATTAACAGTAGTGACCAGAAATGAAAAAATAAAAATTGCAAAAATAGAATAGAGTGCTCGTGTGCAGTGAAGGAAATTAGGTATGTTTAAAAATAAGGGTTTCCTCAAGTAACCTAGACTGTAGTATTTATTATTGTCCGGTACACGGGAAAGGGATAAAAAATAAGGACGTTGTGCAGAGCAGGTATATCATGTATCCACTGCGCAATCAATCCGAAAGGTGGGTCGACATGTTTCAGCCTCTTATACGCCCCGCAGGGTCATTGAGGCTTTCATCAGGACCTTAGAAGTGTTTGTGATACGAGAGTGATTATTCCTAGTTAGGAGTGAGAAGAAGGAGTTCAGGTATTCATTGGTTGAGCTCCTGGGTCAAGGATGTTACCTGTGAGGGGGAGGGGGGGGGAAAGGAAACATAGAAGGAGGGGTAAAGCATTGTAGTAACATAAATTGTTAAAAAACGATGGTAAATCTTGCTGGACTAAAGCAAGGAAAAATGGCAAATCTTATCGATACAGTAAAAAATGCAAGTGATGTTCGGACCCGCAGCTAGGCATCAAAGCAAACACTAGGACACAAGCAAGTATAAATGGCAAATCTTTTGTAGATATCTGTATACATGTGTTGATATTTTCATTTGCATAGGTAAAAATCTCAGTGCGCCATGCAGAATGACAACCATTCTTTCATTGCTCCGGAAATCATTCGTAAATAATTTGACATGATGAAAAAAGGCTCTTAAGTAAAAGGTTAAATGTGTTTATTAGTATGAAGTGCTATTGATGAAGTTTTAGCGCACCCCTGTTGTTTCCGAGAAAGTGTGATTGGCTCAGTAAGGTCGTCATCATGCCCCAGTCTCCACCAGTGAAAAGAAAGCCCTGGAAGAACTAAGATTACACAGTGAGATCACTATCAAACCCGCTGACAAGGGCGGAGGCATAGTGATCCTAAACAATGAAGACTATAACGATCAATGTCTCAGGTTACTATCAGATGATAAATTCTACGAAATCCTGACCGCAGACCCAACTCCAAGACTAAAGAGGACCATCAACCTCATGGTAGAGGAAGCAGAGACCAACAACTGGATCTCTAAGAATGAAGCCTCCTTCCTCAGGATAGACTGCCCACGGATACCCTACTTCTACTCCCTTCCAAAGGTACACAAAAATCAACGACCACCCCCAGGACGCCCGATTGTATCTGGAATAGGTTCACTCCTTGAACCTCTTTCGCAATTTGCAGATCAGTACCTAAAACCGATGGTACAAAGAGAACTCCTACTTATCTTAAAGATACACGGGATCTACTCAATCTTCTACAAGATCAAATTTTTCACAGTGAATCTATGATTTTGGTCTCTCTAGATGTTGAGAGTCTATATACGAGCCTGCCTCAGCAAGAAACCTTGAGCACTCTTGAAGACCTACTATTCGAGCAAAATTGGCCACACCATACCCCAAGACATTTTGTCTTGGAATGTTGCAGGTTGGCTCTTACGGAGAATTATTTCAAATATAACGGCACACTGTACCATCAATGCCACGGTACTTCCATGGGGAGTACCTTCGCGCCGAGCGTGGCGGGCCTCTACGTGAGTGACTTCGAGAGAAAACACATTCAGAATGACACTAATCCATTCCTTCCAAAAATACACTTCTGGAAATGATACATAGACGACATCATCATGTTCTGGGAAGGATCAGAAGAAAGTCTACTAAGTTTTCATGAGTGGATAAACACACGAGATCAATGCCTGAAATTCACTATAAATATGGACAAAGACCATCTAGACTTTCTTGATCTCTACATCTATGTCACCAACAACACAACAACACAATTAAGACTAAGACTTTCTTCAAACCTACCACCAAAAATAGTCTCCTTTCTCAATAGTTTCCATCCACGTCCTCTCAGAGAAAACCTACCATACAGCCAATTTTTGCGCCTCAAGAGGAACTGTAGCGAACTAAAAGAATATAAGGAGCAAGCACAAGATCTGTGCATGAAACTGTCAAAACGTGACTACCCTACTAAAATTGTAAACAAATGCCAAAAAAGAGCAAGAAATCAACCCAGGGAGAGCCTTCTTGAAACAACACCTAAAGCTCAACCGCTGGACCAACTTACATGTGTCACAACATACAATACAGCCAGCAACACGGTCCAAAAAATCATTAATAAAAACTGGCGCATATTGACATCAGGAAATTTGGACTGGCCCAAACCCCTCTTTGCGAACAGAAGAACAAGAAATTTTAAGGACATGTTAGTCCATACTAGACCATTGGAACAGAAGGCGAATCCAACTATAAACACCTTATGGGGACTACCACCGGTGGCAGGTCACTTCCCTTGCGGCCATTGCTCTGTATGTCATCTCACAAAAATTACGAAATCTATCGAACTGACACCCAACTTTATCTGGACGATGAGACAACACACTAACTGCAACACAACGCATGTTATTTACTTGATTATTGTCCCTGCAAACTCAGATACATTGGGATGACGTGTCGCAAAATTAAGCAGCGAATCTGTGAACACAGAAGCAACGTCAAATGTAAACGAAGTACCACCAAGATGAGTAGTCATTTCATTGACCACCCGCACACTCTTGATGATCTTAAATGGATCGTTCTAGAGACTATGATGTCAAGATCGCCAAATGCCGAGAAACAGCTGTTCGAGAAAGAACAAAGATGGGTGCACCGCTTAAAAACAAACCTAATTGGTTTAAATGATGATATCCCCTGGCTCAATGTATTGTAAATCTACATGAAGACAAATACTTCTTTATTACAGTTCAAGTTCATTACAACAAACACAGAGCGATTTTTTCTTCTTTTTTACATTGCTTCATATATTTGCTTTAATTAAAATTCTTTGCAAATATAAGAAGTATTGGAAACAACAGTTTTCATTCAATTGCTCAAAATGTAATATCTATCGCCAGTAGATAGTCTTTCCTCACTCCACACTTTCGGGTTACAAAACAGCTGAACCGGCCTGTCCTTCGAAAACAGGAAGACAGCGTCAGCACAAGTCGTGCACCAGTGAAAATTCGGTAGGAAGACTCGATGGAGGAGCAGCGGGAAGTAGACACGTAACGTTACTTCTGCATTGCAATTTTGAAACTGAACTCTGTCTTGTTGTTCTCCTCTCTTCCCTACCCCCCCAAACCCCCCCCTTCTCGTAACAGCTCAATCTCGTCCGTACCTCACAACTGGAGTTTCAAATAGAAACAACGAAAGGTATACGAGCGACGCGTCCTCCCCTACCACTTTCCCTCCTACTAATACTCCTCACAAATACGGAGTCCTGAAAGAGACAACCACGTAGCCGGTTCTATAACGCGCCACATCGCCAACCTTTAATAGCCTGTTTTACCAATCACGCCACTTTAATGAACCACACCTTTTGCGATATAGCTATAGTCACTTAACTGAATTGACTGGGGCATGATGACGACCTTACTGAGCCAATCACACTTTCTCGGAAACAACAGGGGTGCGCTAAAACTTCATCAATAGCACTTCATACTAATAAACACGTTTAACCTTTTACTTAAGAGCCTTTTTTCATCATGTCAAATTATTTACGAATGATTTCCGGAGCAATGAAAGAATGGTTGTCATTCTGCATGGCGCACTGAGATTTTTACCTATGCAAATGAAAATATCAACACATGTATACAGATATCTACAAAAGATTTGCCATTTATACTTGCTTGTGTCCTAGTGTTTGCTTTGATGCCTAGCTGCGGGTCCGAACATCACTTGCATTTTTTACTGTATCGATAAGATTTGCCATTTTTCCTTGCTTTAGTCCAGCAGGATTTACCATCGTTTTTTAACAATTTATGTTACTACAATGCTTTACCCCTCCTTCTATGTTTCCTTTTCCCCCCCCCTCCCCCTCACAGGTAACATCCTTGACCCAGGAGCTCAACCAATGAATACCTGAACTCCTTCTTCTCACTCCTAACTAGGAATAATCACTCTCGTATCACAAACACTTCTAAGGTCCTGATGAAAGCCTCAATGACCCTGCGGGGCGTATAAGAGGCTGAAACATGTCGACCCACCTTTCGGATTGATTGCGCAGTGGATACATGATATACCTGCTCTGCACAACGTCCTTATTTTTTATCCCTTTCCCGTGTGCCGGACAATAATAAATACTACAGTCTAGGTTACTTGAGGAAACCCTTATTTTTAAACATACCTAATTTCCTTCACTGCACACGAGCACTCTATTCTATTTTTGCAATTTTTATTTTTTCATTTCTGGTCACTACTGTTAATATCCAGTGGTTCCCTCCGGGTGGAGGAAGCCTACAGAAAACCCGATGATGATGCTGTCACGTCTCTAAGGCGGAGAATCAAGATATACCGCCAAGTGAACCACCTAAACGTGAATGAGGGTTTTTTAATGAACAGTTAAAGAACCACTTAACCCTGGATAACAGGTACAAGTGATCCATTCTATTTTTGATTAAAGAGTATTTTAAACACGACCTCAGAGAGAGAAAAGGGAGCACAAATGTAACTGTGTCTCTCAATGGTAATGGAAACATTTTTCTTGCTGTTTATCGATGTGCATACACAAAGCGAGGGCATGTTAAATACTAGTGTTGCCCATGCCATCATAGGCCTGCGACATCTGTGTAAACGTGAGGGTCACAAGTTCAAAGTCTGGCAGCACTGAGGTAGCCTTTCATCCCTTTGAAGAAGTTAAGATCTGTATTCGTGCAAACAGGGCACTGTATAATCAAGCAGCCAAGCAATTTGATGTCTTCAGACACAAGACACTCAGAAAGAAGACTGGGAAAGCGGATGGTGTGTGGGCCACCTGTGGATTGATTTTAGTGATAGGATTGTCCTCGTGACAGGGTCGTGCGAGCGATATCAAGTTACAAAAGGCATCCGTATCAAAGGGGGGAGTGGGAAGTGCACGCACGCACACACAGGAGACAACTCTTTTAGCTGGGCGGGATTGAGGCTTGAAGAAGTAAACAAGTGGGAGGGGTGGGGGAGTGCGTGCGCGCGCGCTAAGCAGCAAACAGAAATACGAAAGGGGTGGTCGGAGGAAACGACGAAATAGAATTAGTTGTGGAATAACGTGTGAGGATAACAGAGGATTGGACCAAAAAGGGACTAAACGATGGGCAAGATAGGAAAACAAAAGACGGGAGGCCGGTAAGAGAGGAACAAACCCAAGTCCATGAGTGGTGCGAGCATCAAAAGGACATTTTTAAAAAAGCACGCGAGTGGTGCACGCGCAGCAGCGGCAAAAGTGAAAGTGATCGCGCTCCAGATGGCGCCTCGGGTGTTGAAAGCTGGCAGCTGCGTGCGTGCACGCGCGTGTAACCGCAAGCGCTAGGCCAGCAAAAGCGCGTGGTAGCACTTTTAAAAGCCCACTTACTAAATGTGTCGCAGGGCAGCGCATGCGCTGGCTCAGGCGAGACCTAAAACACACATTGTGCAAATGCATGATAACAAGAAAGAAATAACTTCCAAAAATCAATTTACTGCACACCGTAAGATATCGCCAGCACCACTGAAGGTCTTTTATGACATAAATATCTTTTGCTTGCTCCAGGTGCTTTTTACACAACTACCAAGAAGGCTCACGAATATTTCATTACACATTACAGCGAAAAACAAAAAGTAACATTCCAGTCCATAATTTCCCAAACAGGTGGCAAGTGCATATATCAGACTGGTCCTTTCACCCATACTGCGTGATACCCCAACATGGAGTTTGTTCCCCATCTTGCTTCCCTGTCTTCTTCTAACGTGGGGATTCAGCTCTCAGAGCACAGCCCTTGGAACTAGCCTTTCCCCATTCACTAGCAACACCTCAAATGCTCATTTCTATGGTGGATCATGTATGGCTGCAATGTCAATGTGGTACTTGTTTGGGAGTCTAATGCTGTCTACGTGACAGATGTTTGAATGTATCTTTCCCTTGCCCTGTCCCCAAAACCCGATGGCTGCCTGCCCTTGCATTGCAATGAACACTTGCTTTGTCCTTCTACCTGCTGACCTCGTTGCCGGGTGTCTGTCCTGGTGAATCCTTCTGTCTGCTTCTTCAAGTATGGCTGCTACTGCTTCCCATTCTGTTATTTTGCAAGAGGTTTGGGGGCTGACCCTATTCCTGACTACCAGTTTGTTTCCTGATATCTGAAGATGCTCGGATTACTCACCATTTTCAAAGAGGAGATTGAAGGTGCTCTCTACAACTCAGGGAGACAGGTCTTTTGTCTACGGTGGAAAGGGGGCCCCACAGCCCCCCTTGACTCTTCAAGGCAGGTTGGTCACATAGTCAAGGCCTAATTTGAAGAAGCGTACGTGGAAGTTCATACCAGAAAGTCTCTAGCACGTTACAACAAATATGGACTATACAGCCAGAGCTGTTATTTTATATAAAAATAACAGCCTTTTATACCCACTATAAATATATTGTTTTTTAAGGTTTTAAGTGCATTTCACTGCACACTGCTTAACTGTTCTCATATGAGCATTAAACAAACCCCCAACGTTCTCATGTAGTTACAAAAATAGGCTTTGAGGGAAAAAGAATTAAAAAACAGCAAAGATTTTTTTTCAAATTTGAAGCTCATACATTTCACTTTGATGGTAAGTATCCCCTATTGATTTCTTTAAATGCTTTACTTTGAATCTTCATATAAATTGAATTAGTTGCATCCAGCATATGCCTTATCGTAACAAAACAGTATGAATTTCATTACAGGGTGCATCAACCATTATCAATAATTCTGTCAACCAATATCAGTTTACGTGTTTCTGCATAATGTAACTTTATTTCAAACTTCGAAAAATGTAGACAAAAATGCATCTAATCTACTTTTAAACCCTGGCTTATTGGGGCTTCTGGTATCACAAAGGGATTTTGAGGGGCCACCAGGAGAAGAACATCAACTTCCAATGTTTGATGTAGGAAGATGATTCTGTTCACTGTGACTGCTGAAACCTGCCGTGATATGGCTTTTCTACATGCTTACAGTCTCTCAATGGGCTCTGAAGCAGGCGAATATTGACATGTTGCTGCTACATAAACACCTAAACTTTGACAGTGGTACATAAGCTGCAGCTCATGCAGAACATGGCTGCTTAAATTATATGGCACCCTAGCTACTCCTGGAACAACACTCCAATCAACTTTTGTCATGATTGGCTTACTATAAGCTATGTAATCAAACATAATATTTAATTAGTAGCATGTAGTCATTGTTAAGGCAGAATCCTACAGTCAAAGGAAGGATCTGAGATGAGGCACATTATTCTCTCTGACAAGCTTGCAAAAGGCCATGAATCTGCAACACTTACTTTCAACCATGGAGTAGGCCTTGTGTTTTTTGTGCTTTAGGTGTACACATTAGCTGGATGAACAATAACAAGCTAAAGCTCAACGCGGAGAAAACGGAGGTTCTGTTCTTCAGTAAGACATCCCCCCGGCGGCCAGACTGTGGTGGCCGGATGAAATAGGACTTCCTCCTAGCTCTTCAACCACGACAAAAAACCTGGGCATAAAATGGGAAACCGATCTGACCTTCACAACCCATGTATTCATATTGCATCCTCATGCTTCGGCATACTGAGAACCTTGTGGAAATTTCTACAATTATTACTGGAGAACTGCCGCAGAATTGTTGTACATGCCTCAGTGACATCGAGGGTGGATTATGCTAATAGTCTTTACCTGAGGCTGCCTGCCTATCTGATCAAGAGATTGCAGATGGTGCAAACTGTGGCTGCAAGATTAATCATAAGAGTACCATTTAGACACCACATCTCTCCGCATATAAAACAGCTCCATTGGCTACCTGTAGCAAAACGGATAGAATTCAAGGCCCTAACTGTAGCCTTCAGGGCATTGAGAGGCAACTGTCCTAGCTACATTAAGAAACTAATTTGCCTCTATCAACAAAAACGTTCATGAACATCAAACTCCCAGAATCTGCTTTGCATACCTCGATATGTAAAGGCATTCATCGGGGGTAGATCTTTCACTGTGGTAACGACCAGACTATGGAACTCTCTTTTAGTCAAACTACGCCTAATTCAATCTGAAATGGAGTTCAGGAAAGCTCTGAAGACTTGGTCATTCAGCCAGAGCTAGACCCCCGGCAAGCTCTATCTTCTGCCTGCCTGCTTTAGCGCCGGGACACCTCTGTTTGAGGTAGCTGTTGCGCTTTATAAATATATTAAATCAAATTAGCGTGATTTCCTGGGTTTCTCATAATGTAAATTAATAGCCACACACGGTGCAAAAATATTAAAGTAATTTTTTTATTGTGATGAATAGCAATGTTCTCTTTGATTTTAATGAAAATTAATATTTGTGAATGACACAATTAACACTCATTGGATATAATGAGATTTATATTACGGCGGACGGGATATCTGTCACCGTTGTGAAGGAGTAACCCGTCTGCCAACATCTAAATTAGGCCCCTAGTCTGAGGCTCGATAGGATGAGAGATTTACTCTCTCAACTTTCACCGGGACAACACCAGTGACCAGAATATCGCATCCCTACTGGAAAACCTCGCCAATATCGGACTCAAGCAACTAGTCACCGTCCCGACCCACGCAGCGGGACACACGCTCGACCCCGTCTTGTCTGCCAGGAGAAACATCACCAACAACCACACCACTAAACTCTTCTGGACCATCCACCACTGCGTGCACTTTCTATTCACCACACCCACCATATACCACTGCCCACAGCCCTCACATCGTAGCTGGAACAAGGTTACCAAAGAACATCTCACCGCCTCTCTCAGCACCACCACACCACCGACATCAGCTGACACTAACACCTTAGCACACAACCTCCACTAATGGATCTCTAACTCCGCCGACACTCTGGCACTCGTCAAGAAGGCACCTGGCAAGCAACACTTTAAGAAAGCCAGCTGGTTCACTCCCGCCATCCACGAGTCCAGACGCACCTGTAGATGGCTCGCAAAGGGACCTTCAGGAGGTACTATTTTGTCTTCGCAAACTAGAACGTCATTCACTAAAGACAACTCTGCAGCAACTTGTGAATAACATTTGTCTTGCATAGACAAGCTTCTAACACAAGGCCAACCCTAAACTAAAAACTTCTTCACTCTTCCAAGCCAAAGATCATCCCTATCACAATTAATCCATTCTTCCTCAGTTAACTTGCTAGACTGCGTCAAGTCATTAATGGTGAAAGCAACATCACAATCATTGTCCTTAATAGGACTATCCATATCCACACCATCCAAAGGAATACGTGACAAGCAGTCTGCTCTGATATTTTTGCCACCTGGAATGTATTTAATATCAAAGTTAAATTCTTGCAACCTAGCCAAGAGTCTTACCAATCTTGAAGAAGCTTTGTTAGAGCAACTGTCCCCAAGCATATAAATTAAAGGTTTGTGGTCTGGGAACAGTTGGAACCTAGAACCCCAAATATACATCCTGAATTTTTCTACGGCCCAACAGCATGCTAAAGCTTCTCTTTCTATTGTGCTATAAATTGCCTCTGATCCGCTTAATGTTCGGGAGGAAAATGCAACTGTAAACTCCTGACCATTAATGATTTGACTCAATACTGCACCTAATCCTTTAGAGCTAGCATCAACGGTTACGACACTAGTTTGACCATGAGTAAATGCTCTAATAGCTGGTGCTTCCAAAATTAATTTTTTAACTGAATCAAATGACTTTTGAGTTACATCAGACCAAATGTATTTGGCATTTTTTTTTAAATAAATCCCTAAGTGGTTGCACGATTATGGTGTAACTTTGTACAAAACGAGCATAATACTCGCTAAGCTCTAAAAATGCTCTTAAAGCATCTTTATCTTGAGGACTGGGAGCATCTTTGATTGCATTAATTAATGATAATTTTGGTTTTATACCATTGGCAGAAATATTGTGACCTAAATAGTCTACGTCTTGAGTGGTAAATTTACATTTGTTCTTATTAACAGTCATACCAACTTCCTCTAACTTTTACAAAACAGTGTCAAGTAGACTATAATGTGATTCCAATGTTGCAGTGTGAATCAAGATATCATCTTGAAACGCCTGGATACCATCATTATGTGAGAATAATTGGTCCATCAAGCGTTGAAAAACATTAGCAGCGGATGCTAGTCCAAAGGGCAACCGTTTATACATATAGACCACAAAAGAAGTAACTAATGTGGTTAAGGGTTGAGATTCTTTTGAGAGTGGAATCTGATGGCACGCTGATTTTAAGTCTATTGTGGTAAAATACCTACTACCACCCAGATTCACCAACATTTCCTAAATACGGGGTAGGGAGTGGCAATCTACCACTATATTGCGGTTTAGAGTCCTTAAATACGCACATAAACAGATCTCGCCAGAACTTTTGCGAGTGACAACACTGGCGGAAACCCACTCAGAGGATTCAACAGGTGTTATGATGCCTTGTACACATAAATCATCAAGCATTTTCTTTAAATCGTCTCTGGCTGACAAAGGGATGGGTCTGCATTTTTGAATCGCTGGGATAGCATTTTTTTTAAGTTTAATGTTGTGTTGGAAGCCTTTAACCAAACCTACTTTGTCAGAAAACACACTAACATATTTGGTAAATAAATTCCCTAACACAGTATCATCATAAGTTTTGACAGTATCGTGTAAAATAGACAAAATTGGCAAATCACCCAAGACAACAGGTTCTGGATGTCCGGGTTTCAAAAGAATTCCTAAATTCGCTTGATCCTGCCAGCCTAAAATATCACGACCATTGACAGCCACGTATACTTTGGTATAAATAACTCTCCCTTTAAAATTGATGGAATCTGAAAAATATCCGCACATGATAATATCGAATTACCCAAAAGCCTTGGGTGGGTTTAAGCAAAACTTTAGACCAGAATTTGTTGAAAGTTTTAACATCAAGTATCGTGATTGGAGACCCAGAATCAGCCATAACATGTAAGTCAATAGGTCCTATAGATACATTGCATAAGGGACCTTTACATCTTTTAGTGTCTTTGTGTAATGTGTTAATTTCAATGGTAGACAATGTGTTGCTCTTGGCCTGACACAATTCATCCTCATCAATATCAATGGAATTAACTTTCTTCTTATATTTAGCTGATCTACACACGGTATTGAAATGGCCAATCTTTTTACATATGTTGCACCTCTTACCTTGTCCTGGACAACTTGAATTATTGCCCATATGATACTTTGAACTACATCTGTAACAAGAACCCTTTTTTTCTACATTGAAATTTGGTCTAAATTTCGTAGAAACCACATTAACAACTGGTTCATTACCTTTAATATTGAGAGCAACTTGTGTTAGATCTAAATTGTTAGAAGATTTACTAGCAGAATCTTGTGTTAAAATTTTAGATGAGATAACAGATCATTCAATACTTCTAGCAATATCCATTACCTCATCAAGGGAAGGATTTTTGCATGTTAATATGCGCTCTCGAATTTTTTTATTATAACAGTTGAAGACCAATTGATCATGCAAGGCTGTGTCCAAGTATGAAGCAAATTGGCATTTTGCTGCCAAAACACACAGAACAGCCAAATAATCTTCAATTGACTCAGCTTGTGTTTGTTTACGCTTAAAGAACACATGCCTTTCAACCATGACAGATGGTTAATCAACGTAGTTTTCACCAAGCCTAGCTAAAGCATCAGTAAAAACACTCCATGTTTCGTCACCAGATGGCGCTGGTACTACAGGTAAGTTACCAAATACATCTTGACCAGCACTTCCTAAATGATTGAATAAAAGTGCTTTTTTATTGAAGCAGAATATTTTGTTGCATCTATTGCCTCTAAATAATTATCAAAAATCCTGTACCATTTATGCCAAGGCACGAGAGGCTTACCTGGGTTTTGTAAGAAAGGTGGAGGCTGCATTACATTGTTAGAATTAGATGAAGCCATTATGTAAATACTTAAAACAGTAAAGTGTTGTGTATAAGTGCAATAAAACGAAATACAAGTAACATAAGAAAATGACCAGATAAATGTTAGAAACTGTATATAAGTTAAGGAGTCACCGTTGAATAATAAGTATCCAATCTCAGCTTCAAAGCGTGTGCTAATCACGGAAGAAAAGCACCGATGAAATCGACATCTGAAGAAACTTGAAGTTCATCTGATCAACAGCTTAGAAAATCGTCATGTAAATGTTGGACATGTGAATCTAAGATGGCCGCCACTGCGTGAATAACATGATGACAGAGGACGTGAAGATTAACTCAAGCATGATGATGATAGACGTGAGTAGGGTCTCTGACGTGATGGAAGATTGTGCAGAGAAGGTTACGCAGACATCATTCTGAGAGCTTCGTCAAGGAATACTCGGGGCATTCACTAGTGTCGTAACCGTTGATGCTAGCTCTAAAGGATTAGGTGCAGTATTGAGTCAAATCATTAATGGTCAGGAGTTTACTGTTGCATTTGCCTCCCGAACATTAAGCGGAGCAGATGCAAATTATAGCACAATAGAAAGGGAAGCTTGAGCATGCTGTTGGGCCGTAGAAAAATTCAGGATGTATATTTGGGGTTCTAGGTTCCAACTGTTCACAGACCACAAACCTTTTATTTATATGCTTGGGGACAGTTGCTCTAACAAAGCTTCTTCAAGATTGGTAAGACTCTTGGCTAGGTTGCAAGAATTTAACTTTGATATTACATACATTCCAGGTAGCAAAAATATCAGAGCAGACTGCTTGTCATGTATTCCTTTGGATGGTGTGAAATATGGATAGTCCTATTAAGGACGATGATTGTGATGTTGTTTTCACCATTAATGATTTAACACAGTCTAGCAAGTTAACTGTGGAAGAATGGATTAATTGTGATAGGGATGATCTTTGTCTTGGAAGAGTGAAGAAGTTTTTAGTTCAGGGTTGGCCTTGTGGCTTCTTGCAACTTTTGTGTTCCTGTAGCTAAACAGGTCAGCCAACTGATTCTTGTACTCGACTTCTTAGTCCTGGGTACAAGTGGGAGCAGGTTCAGCCCTTAAGTTCTCCTTGCAGATCTCAACAGGAGGTGCATCTCTTGTTATGTCTTCCTCGGGGCCAGTAGTGTTCTGAATAGAGTGCCCAGGGCTGCCACATTAATACCTGGCACTAGCCTGTTGGTGGGGGTGACTCCCGGCCCCTCCCTAACTGATAGGGAAAATGTTCAGTGGGGTAGTCCTACACAGTTTTGCAGCAGTCCTGTTTGCTCTTCTACAAACCCACTCTACCCAAAACCAAGATGGCAGAACCTTTCTTCCCTAATTTATGCTACTGTACCCACCCTAGAAATACAGTCAGGAAAATGAGTAGCCTCTTCTCTGTGGTCACTCAAACCAGATCCACCGGGCAGCTCCTCTCCCGCTGAGATTAATGGCTGGCTGTCTAAAAGGACAAAAGAAGGAGATGGCCCAACTGTTAGATATATCTGCCTGTGACAAGGTAGGCCTCTTTGAAGATAAATAAGTTCCTGGGCACTGCGTAGCCGGTCATCCTGTCAGACAAACAGAACACCTCTCCACACCCAAGGCCTTTGTCTCATCTCTTGGAGCAAGTTCACACCGCATCAAGGAGATATTCAACTCCTTGCTGACTGTTGAAACCTCATGCAAATGGGTTTCGTGATGCTTTAGGCAGGTAAAAGGCTACTTTTTAAAATTAGCATTTGTAAAATATTCAACACAAATCCGACATTACCAGTGAACTGGATTTGCAATAAATGTTTTTAAAAGTCCAAGAATTAACTTTTTATCTGGTTCCTATGCAGACACAACATTAATTAATGTTGACATTACCTCCCTATGCTTTCCTATACGACAGCTACCCCCACTATAGTGAAAATAGCCTTTAGGACCTTGCCAATGTAAGTACGTATTTACATTAAACGTTTACATGGCCTAATTTTAAATACCATGCACCCTGCCTCATAGGACATTAAGGCATACTTAAGGGTGGCTTCTTAATATTTAAATGAGGGTTTAGATCTGTTAAAATGGGTAATTTTGACAGACTGAATTTACAGTTTAAACCTGCACAGCCAGGTTACTGATAGCAGGCCTCCAGGCATGTTTGCATTGTCACTTTAGTGGTGGCACCATATGTGCTGCAATCCACTAGTGACACTTAACTTTCAGGCTCTGAGTACACTTTGTACCAGTGGTTAATGTGTAAAAAAACTAAATAAGTGCTGGGGTTCTTGTCAGGAGGCAGCTTGCACCAGCCCATTTCTCCTGTCAGCGCTGCCTAAAACAGAACCAACTATTAACCATGAAAGTAGGGAGTGGATGTGGCGAAATGGCCAGAGCTGCTGACCTCGGAGCTGGGGAACCAGGTTCAAGTCTTGGCGTTAGCTCAACATCCTGTAATTCTGGGCAGAATACTTCATCTTCCCGTGCCTACCATAAATGAATGTGTCCTTAACTGGTGCGCATGAAAAGCACCGGTGTTGATGATTAAGTGCCAGTGCTGAGCACCGGAAACCACCAGCTCAAATTAAGCACTGCTTTGTACCATACATTAGAGACCTATAGGTAAGTTAAATATGCCAATTAGGAGTACAGTCAATTTCTACTTTGAGGGGGGACAGCACATTCACTGGGGCCTGGTCAGCAGAATCTCAGTGCAAAGAGTAATAAAAAACACCAGCAGCATCCGTCCAGCAAAGTCCCAGCTCACAGAGTTAAAAAAACAGCAGCATCAGTCAAAAAAATCGGGGTCATCATGCAAAAAAGGCATCTTCTTACAAGGGGATACTCCTTAATGAAAAACAATACAGAATTGAGACAGCACTTTAGGCCTCAAGTCTCTTGAATAGGTCAAATTGCTTCTTCAATACGTTTCCCTGGTTGAAAGCGCACCAAAGAAAAAAATCCAACATTTATACAGAATACTATACATGGAAATGTAGTCTCGAGTCTCTGGAGAATCGATTAATGGGATTGAGCCGCTTCAGAAAAGGCAGCAGGCAGCCTCCGCAATGTTTGTATCTTTGAAAGTCAGAGTGACTGCTCCCTCCGCGACCCCAGTGAAGGAGTGGAAAGAAAATGCGAAACGGCGCGCGGTTGCACTGTCACAGGTCGCTGTCAGACGTGCACCTCGTCACCGTCCCTGTTAAGCACATTTGCACGGATCCGGTTACCGCCAGGGAAGGCTTTAGGCTATCTCCGACTCCGCATTTAACCAACAACAATTAGTAGCAGCAAATGGGCCCAGACCACAGCCTGCAGCCACATATGATTCCTAATCAATGCCGACACGCTTTTATGAGAACCAGACGTGTAGGCTGAGCACGTGGGCCGACAGCTAAGAAACGGAGCCTGTGAAGAGCTGACGCTTCTGTGATAGATTTTACAAATGCTCTTCGTTCGTGTGCGCGCCTCCCCTGGCGCCCTGGGAAGAATGTATTCTGCAGCGGCGGTGTGCAGGCCAGGATTGCTCAACACATTAGCGTTCCCATTTCAAAGAATATCAAATAACTTATCCTTGCAGAGAAAAACAAAATGACAAAGACAAAATGCTACACATTGCAAACCTTTCCACCTCCGGACGAGAGGTGAAAACAATTGATGACGCTGATTCTCTAGAAACCTAGGCGGGACTTATTCCTGAGATGTATATTGTCTAATATTAATGATTTCATGACGTGTTACCTATTATCTCTTGAGTGCCCAACAGACCACATGGGCTAGCTTTTATTTTTGTGAAGAGGTTGAAACACAGACAGGATGATGCGAACTCTATAACAATCTAAATGTTCTTCTCATTCATCTAATACATTGAATTACTTGAATTACCTTCCTCCAACTTCTAAATAAATCAACAGAACCCGTGTGGTTTCAACTCCTCTCCTTTCGTCCCCAAATTCTCTTATTAAGTATCTTTTTATGATTCCGGGCCTACCAATCCTTTTACTTAGCATTTCTGGGCCCACTGGTCGTATCAATCTCAGCAGTCCCATTTTTCATGTTGTCCTACCGTTTCATCATGAATTAATACATTTCAAACTCCCAAACAACCTAGTTGAACTTGGAGCAGGCTACCTATCGCCCCCATTCTTGCACCTTTTTATTCCCCATTTTTACAGTTAACGAACCTCTATCACCCCCATTTTAGTTCTTCTGGGCCTTTCTTCTTACATTTGCCCCATGTAACAACACTCTTTACATTCTGTAATCTCCCACTTGATCCTGCTTCCACAAAGAGTTCCTCCCAACACATGTTGCAGTAGGCGTGAGCCCTTCTCTAAAAGTCCCCAGGCAGAGATAGATGATCTCCCCCTCTGCCTGGAGCCCCACTTATGGCAAGAGCGTACTCTTTTGAGCTTGTGAAAACTTTACAGAGACAGGATATACTTTGCATCAGTGGCACTTCTGTGGTACACAAAGTAAACAGTCCATTCAACAGAATAATACACTGAAAGAGCTGTTAGTCAATGCACGCTCTAAACAAATCAACCCACCCATTTGGCTCCAATACCCTCTTATCTCGTCCTCAGCTTTGCCCCGTAACTGGTTTTTATCTTTTTCAACCTATCACTTCTAAACCTAACATTTCTGGGCCTACCAGTCCCATATAGGAGATAACGGTCTTGTACCTTTCATTTCATGAGTTTAGACCAACCAGTGTCAGGGCAAGTCCTACCAAACCTGTACCAGAGCTGCTGAAATCCCCCCTATTTATTATTCACCTCCCCCTACTTTTCCTGATTAACAACCCTATATTATGCTCACTTTAGTTCTCCAAAGCCTTTCTGCCATCACCAGGAAAAATATCCTTGGTCCTCCATTCACTACTCTTCCCACCCTTTGCACTCCTACCTCATGAAGTCCAAACATTTCACTGGTCCATCCCAGACTTCCTGAGTGACAAGCATATACTCCCCAACATAGTCACACCAACAATATATACATATTATCCACATGCTAAAACCATTTGAGGCTCTTCTTCAATGAAAAACTAGGCTTTTCCATATTTATTCCTTTTCCTGCCCATTTGAGTGCTGTAATGTTCCAGGCACTCTTTCCAGGGCTGTCTGCTATAAGCTGTACTCATACTTCTAAGTCCCTCTCACCTGAACATATCACTCAAACCTTTCTCACTACACTGATCTATTCCATTCCAGATGACTGGACCTGCTCCTCCCATCTCAAGCGCACTATACTCCACCCTGATTGCTGCCTTACCCAACTCAAATAACATGGGAATCAAGCACCCTATTTATACATCCTGTCTATGCCCATACAGGCAAAATTCTAATAAAAGCTCTCTTGCCTGCAACACATATGTATACTGGCATGCACACATTCCTATCATATGATGAAGTAACTGCCGGTACACACTGGAAGCCCTTCTGATCTGCCAACGAATGACGTACATAGGTGTAAGACAGCAGCTGAAGACCCCTCGCATCCCATATTGGCATTCCAATCTCCCAAAACATTCTTACTTCCACCTACCCAGGTCCTATAGTTTCATAACAACTAGTCCCAGTCCATCCTTCTCTCTCTACCCCCATTTCAAACAAAGAAGTCCCAAAACTGCTGGATATGAGGTGTCCAGCATTTTTTGTCATTCAATTTTCCCCAGGACTTGCTTAATGTCCAACCATTTGCCATTCCTACTAATGAACAAGCCTCTTCCATGCCCCCAACAATCCCTGGACACACCATTCCAAAATCCTTTACCAAGCAAATGTGTCAGACTCAGATGTTATGAACACCTCCATGCCTAAAACTAATTTACCCTGTCTTGCACTTCCTCACACATCCCCACATCCAGCAAACCCCAAACCACCTCTAAATTAACCCTATGGACATAAAAAACGTTCCATCCCAATCAGCACACTATACCTTTCAAACTGTTAAACCCAAGGAAAGGTATAAATTGCCTATAGTGGTTGTTTTCCTGCTGTCATATGTATTCCCCCTTCCTCTGGACAACCCCACCTATATAATTTGTAAATTGCTCATTTGTTGATGCATAAACACAAAATATTTCCATAGCGCACCCAATCTACCATATTTCTGAATCAATCACTTATTCGTGTCTAGGATTTAATTTATAACATCTTTTCAGCTCCTCTTCCTAACCCAATTTCACACCATGCCTGGCCTGACACGTCTCTAAGCACCCAGTGGTCAGTGACCATCATACTAACCTCTCTGGCCAACACAGACTGTACTATTTATACGACTAACTTTCTCACCATAGTTCCATCACCACAATCACTGGACAGAACCCTAAAAATTATATTCCATATTCTTCTCAAAACTTCCATCAGGTCCTCATGCTTCACATCCCTTTCTCGCTGTACCCATCCGCCCTCCACACAACTAGGATACCATCAAGGTGGACCAGCTCAGGTGCCGACCTCTTTTCTTCATCATAAGTTCATAACCAATACAAACAACATGTTGTGCATCTCAAATATCACACCTTCCCTGAAAAAGTGCATGGGCACAGCTGTAGTCAGGTAAATCTGTCCTCTGAACTGTATGAGCAGCAGATAAACTCTGTCTGTTGCCACCGGTAGGAGCCAAAATGTTAACTCAGTGTATCCTTTCACACCAGTTCCAACACCACAACCTCAATCAACCTTGCTGCATCCATTATGGTGCATACTATCGCCAATTCCCTAAACTTATTATAATAACTTCCAGAGCGGCCTATGGTCATGACTATTGCTGAATAAACCGGAATATACCAGTTGTCTATTTGAACAAGAATTCCGATGGCATCATATTTAATGTAAATTTTTCTAATTTCCTTCCTTTTCTTGACATCTGTCTCACATGTCTCACTAAATCCCTGTGTAATTCATAAAAGGTCTTCCTTCTCCTTATCCCGCTGCTGTAAGGGGTCCCTTTCTGTGCTTCACCCACATGTCCTAATATGCTCCTCAGTACACGGTTTATTGCTACCTTGCTTCCTCCATATGACTTTCTTGAAATTATTAGGATTGCCAAAAGATGCTGTTCATTTCTCATTAATCCTATTCTCTCATAGGGTTCAGATTCATAGCCCCACAAGAAATCCTGCCATTTATTATCTACAAGGTCAAATAAACCTTCTCCTTTCGAGCCAGGCACCATGGTGCCCATTTACCAGCCTCTTGATTCTTCAAGGGACACTGTTCTGTCTATTTTCCCTTCACACCATGTCTCTTAAACCATCCAGGGCCACACTTGCAGACTTTTTTTTCCAAGAGGAAGATTCTCCTACCCTGTTTCATTGGCAACCATTTGCTCATATCCTCTTCCTCTCACTGTATTCCCTGTCCGGCCGGCACATCATGCTGTTTGAACAACGTAGTCTCACCATTTCCAGCCTTTTCTCACTCGAGAAACATTCCACCACCTTTTGCATATTCTCATCGTATGTCCTCATTGCCCTTTTGGGATGCAGCCTGATTCTTGTAACCAACTTCTGCATGCCTCTCTGTTTCTTTGTCCTTCAGCACCTTATCCTCTGGATGCACTTCAGCCAAGACAGGCATAATGCATGAAATTCAACTTCTAGGCTTTCCATCAGACCCTATCAATACCTGGTCATATTACTGTGGCAAGTTGCCATGTCTCACCAACATTCTGTGGGGTGCGGCCCCAAAGTCAGCAACCTGTACTCTGTGTTCAACTCTACTCCTCTTCCTTGCTCACTCTTGTCATTTACTCACTACCTTTCATGTTTATTTCCTCTCAAGGGGTGGCGATCTAGCAGTGTCTTTCCTCCCTACATCCCACCAAACCTTCCATCCTCTTGCAACTACTCTCCCCTTGTGTCCTGAACCAAACTCAGCACCACACACTGCTCTCTGTCCATATTAGAGCACTCTTTCTGGTATCTGATGCCTTGAAGTCAGCCTCACACTCTTGGATTTTCTGCATCTGCGATATAGCAAGGAGGCCGTAGTCTCCAATGCAATCAAGGAAAATGTACTTCCCTTACCCTTTGTGTGGTGCCTTAAAGGAGCCAAAAGTGAAGTGAATGGTGGGCCCCTGTGTCACAGCACCTATTTCATTGGCCTCATTTACCTTCATCTGAAAACCACATCCCATCAGTCCCACCTCTCCTGAGTCTTTTTTTCACCCTTCTTCACATGACAGGCCCAAACCCATACATTAACACACCCCTAAGATCACAGCCCAAAATCATACCACCTTACCTTCTTTTCACATAGAAAATAAGGAAAATAAAGTTCCCCGTCATTCTCTGTGATTGTATGTTTCAGCAGTACTTAGCAGTGGACATACATGCTAAACCTCCTGTAACCCTCCCCTTTTCAGCACTCCTCTAGATCTAACTACTTGTGTTTGTACTAAGTGACTTACTAATGTCGGTGAGCCAGCCTGTAACACACTCACCGGATGGACCTCTTACTATCCCCACCCACTCATTGTATTTCACAGGAGTAAATGGATATTCTATCTGTGCTCTAAAATCTGGGCTTCTCCTTCAAGGCTCATCATGAAACAGCTAGGTTGCCTCTTCCCTTTTCAAGAAGAGGGGAGCCATAGACTAAAAATCCGCACTAGCTCCACTGTGGATGGAACCCATTTTTCTCTACTTGCTTACGTCAAAGCTGTGTGGGTGTCTTTCTAGTCTCTGTGATGCAGCCCATCATATCTTCAGTGCGTCTGTGATTTTCCTATGTGATGGCCTGCTTACTGCTCACATCCTCCTCACTTTGTGTTGCACAAGGAAATCGATATTCCATATGTGCCCACATGTTTCTCTGCCCACCCTCTAAGGTCCCAGGGTGATGAGGAATGTTTTCTCACCTCCGCCTAGGCCTCAGAAGGCATCTGCCCCCAAAATATTAGTAGATTCAGATAAATTGGTCTGTGAATCATTTAAAAATGCATCACTGTTTTAAAATATGTTTTTGCTCACAGCTGTTGCTTGCCATGATGGCCACAAAGATTCTGTGCCATAAGTTATTCCTAATGAAGGCATCATCTGAAGAGGTCTAATGCTGCAATAGAGACAGAAACTCATCAAGGGCCTCTAACGTTCAGAGTCCACTACACTTCTCAGAATCCCTTCACTACCATTGTGGCAACATCAAAAGCCGCCTCAGACTGCTGCACCAGGGGACAAGACATTTTGTGAGGCAGAGGACAGCAACATTTCAGTACAATCAGTAGAAATGCTATACTAATTGAAAGTTCAAAATCCCTAGGCGGTTCTCTAGACAAAAGACTCAATCTCCAATCACATGTTAAAAATAATGATTGGAACACATATTTCCAACTGCAACGGTTGTAGGGTATCAGACAGGTCATTTCAGAGCATGAAAAGAGCTTAGGGGCCCATTACGATGTCGTACGAAAGGCCATCCGTCCTGGTGGCGGTGGTGGAAAACGTTCACTTTCCCGCTCCAGGTGCGGTCATTGCAACCACTAAATTACAATGGTCCTACCGAGGCCATTTACCGTCCGCCGTGGTCTGTCGGGCTCTGCACGTTTTTTGTGTATGCAAGGGTGGCAGACGAAGCCTATAGAGCTGGACCGGCTAGCGGAAACACGTTTTTTCCACCAAACAGATCACGATGTTGCAGACAGCCCTTCCCACCGCCGCATAAAAACCACCACATCACGAATGGCGGAAAAACAACAACGGAGAGGAAGAGCCGATACAGAACCCATCTAAACCCCTGGAGCCGCCAGGGATCCTGCGCTACAGGCCTTCCCGCTGCACTACCTGCTGCACCTGTGGCAGACAAGATGCTGCCGTGCTCAACAGCAGAAGTACGTACCAAACATCTCCACGCATGCCACCCCTGAACAATTACAACTCCCAGCATGCATTGCCACACCACAATGAATGTGGTACCCTGCCAAATGCAAAGTGCGAAGCCCACCCAATCCTCACGAGTGACCCTCGGTGCCCCTGAAGGCAATTGGGGACAATGCCGAGCCCCGCTGTTGCAGAGCACGCACACCGCAATTTCTAAATATGTACGCCGCTGAAGGCTCCCATTGGCTGATAGCTCATTCGCGTAGTGTGTGTCACACCACGGCGGCATGGAAGCTGCAACTGCAATCCTGCAACATTCAATTGGGGCCAATGCGTGTCATTCATCGCTGTGGATGACAGCTACCGTGCATGCAAACACATACTGCATTTGCATTGTCGCCATGCGAATTGCATCACACCTCACAACTCATTCACCTAAAGTTATTGGTGCACCCCATGTGTAGTGTTGATGTGTAATGTTGTGGGCCACAAGGCCCCTATGCATATCAAGTCACCACACACACAGACACAGTACTTGTATGGGAGAACTGGCCCAGGGCTCGTGCATCCTGCCCCGTTTGTTGGCAGGGTCACAGGTCAAGTGACACCTTTGCTGGGTGGCTGGGGGGTGGGGGGTAAGCCAGCCCTCTGGGAGTGGCTGGTACATCAGAACAACTAGAATAGTGACCAGCTGCTCACTACACTGTGATGGTATGGGAGAGTGTGACCTTTTAGTCAAGTCTTCACACACATGGTATGGCCAAGAAAAGAGAGAGAAATCACATACATTGCCATGCTTCATGGCCAGCATGTACTGAAATAGGTGAAGGAGTCCAAAAGGACAAAGGTCTCTCGCACTGTACCAATGTTGTGCAATGAAACATCCAAATTGTGAACATCGCTTGTATATCCCTTGATATCTGACTGGTGTCTCTTGGCCAGGGGTCGTCTTGTGAAGGGCCAGTGATGTAGGCAGACAATAAGAGGTGTCCATTTTCTGCAAATCAGACATACTTGTAATCCCTAGCACTTCCAACACACGTACTGGTGTGGCGTGCAGTCTGCCCAACTGCCATTGCCTGTAAATGTCCTCAGACACGTCATAGGATTGCATATGTGGAACAAAGAAACATAGCTCTGACCCACATCATCGGACATTGGCAGCTATGTGGGCATGTCTACACAATCAATGTGCATTTGTGCCTCATTCAGGTGAACATGGCAATGTCAGTGACGCTAAATCACACTCACGCAGGACTGACCCCATGAGGTCCACATGTGTCTGTCCCCCGTGCTGTACATCCATGTTGCATTGTCCAGATGACACTCACTGCCCTCATTCTGCAATGTTGTTGTGAATAGGGGGACTAAAGTTTGCGGCCGCGCAGTGACAGCAGCTACATGCAACTCAGCACTGAAACTGGGAAACATAAGTGCCGTGCCATCTAAACCACATGGCAGCTCATCCCTGACATAGCAGTGTACTATATGCCATACACATCGACTGTTTTGGATGTTGTAGTGTCAGTATGGCGAGTGGGCGTAGAAAAACAACTTCTGAATGCAGGTCACTTGTGCATTTCACGTGACCATGAGTCCCCTCAATGTTGTGTTTGTTTGAGTCTCTGGGTAAGCTGTTCACCACATCTCATCTATAACTCAGCTCATGCTTGTGTACCCTGACATACGTAGGAGGAGACCACCCACCCTTCGACCTGTCCCCGACCTGGCGATGATGGAGGACATCGAAATCAACCAGAAAGTCAGTTTGGAACCCCACACACTATGGAACCCATGTGCCCAGTTGGAGCCCCATGTGAAGCCCAAAAGAATACATCCGGCTGCATTGTCCGCAACAGTGAAGGTTATGGCTGCACTGCATTTCTCCGCTACTGGGTCTGTACAGTACACTGTGGCCAGCGCCGGTGCGATGTCACAGCTCATGTTCAGTCTGGTGGTGCGTGACGTCCTGTCAGCATTGATGCTTTACAAGGACAGACATGTCCACTTCCCGAGGAGGGTTGACTTGGCAGATGTGAAGGGGGAGTATAGGACCTGGGAGCATGCCCTGTCCTAGTGGGTGGGCCTGGTAGGCCAGGTTCACCCAAACATGATCCGTGGCCCTGGCAGTGATGGCACGAAGGCCAGTAGTAAATAGCCACATTCATGTGAAACGTTCCTCCGAACGTTGATTATCTTCCTGTTCTTGGAGTTGCGGATTTGGGCCAGAGCCCTTTCCCACAGGCACTCCCAATCACACATCTCCTCAGAAAGGTGAGCTGTGTTCCCGCCTACTCGTGCAGTTAAAATATGGGCATGGTGAAGGGGACAAATACTCTCTACTGTGTGGTAAATATTTCGTTACCGGTACTATTTTTATGCGGTAAAGTCTTAGTGAGAATAACTCAGTAAAAATAAGAGGCAGAATCCGTGGTATTAGAGGTTTTAAAAGGCTTTATTCCTATACAAAGGAATACAATTCGAATTGTAGGCATTCTATTCCATCACCACGAAAGTTCAGGAAGGAAGGGGCATATATTATTGACAGATAAGCAGTTTTATAGAAAATGCATTACAGTGAAACAGATGCAAGAGGCGTAACAGCTGATAATACAGATAAACTGTGCATACGTAACTAATAGAGGCGTATACATGGGTGTAACTAAAATACGTCATTAAACATGATGTCACAAGTGGGTGGATCCACAGAAGAATCCTGCAATGTCAGCAGAAATATTTGGCAGAGATGCGCGCGCAGCCGCATGACGTGTGATTGACGTGCAACTAGAGGGTGAAGGGGACTTGACATTTAGCTCTACATGTGGAGACAGAAGTCTGGGGGTCATGTCAACCTAATCCCAAATCATATCTAATATCCTATGTTTAAAGAACTGTGTTATCCAAAAGGAAAGGTCTCTAGGATAGAATCTATTCTATACTGACTGTTAGTGCGTGTACAAGCGTCTAAGTGTCTACATGAGATGCGAGGGGGTAGGAATATTCCATGGTAACGGGGCTATGAATTACTTGCATGAGGACAGCGAGGCCTGGCCCTTTGCACGGTAGCTGGAGGAATGTTTACCTAAACTACTAGACAGGAATGCATCGGATGAGGAGGGAGGAGATAATCTTGAAGGTGAAATACAGTTTTTGGCAGGCGATAGGCTGGATCAGGCACCGTTAGCCGCGCAGGGAGTAGGACAAAGTTCATGTACACAGATGCAGGCTCAGACTGGAGCTTTCAGAGGCAGAAGGCAGGAAAAGGCTTGATGACAGAATTCAGGGCCTACTCGCCTGAATCTGTAAAATGTGGAAAGTGAACCACATAAAGTCGGTGGCCTTTCATACTTAGGAATGGAATATCTGACCCATTCATGGCGGATCTGAAAGAGGACATGTTGACGGTGGACGCACATATATTTGCGTCTTCAAAACTGGAGCAGGAGGGAACATACATGTACTTATAGCATGTACATGGAGCCGTTGGGGTCTACGATAGGGGACATAACTGATCACAAAATTCATATTTCCTCATTCCCTCCTTGTCCCCTACGGACCCTCAGGAGATATCGATCTTCATCAATCCATCGATCTGTTCATATAGCATCATTTGTTCTTCTTTCTTCTTCCGGGATCTTGAATGAAAACGTGGATGTGGGATACACGATGTGGCACACAGACCACAAATCGCTGGCCCGCATTGTAGACATAAGCAGCAACTGAATAGTATGAGAAAGCCAATACCTAGGAAGGATAGAATTCTCCATCCCCAGGCTGACAACACGCCCCAGAACAAACCGGACCAAGTCCAGGTGCCTGGACTCTGGTGTATCTGGCTTATAATCTTATGAAGGCGGGTTATGGCTTTATATACTGACGGCGAATTTTCTGGTATGAAAATGCAACAACTTGATCCGATGACCCTACAAGCTCCGCCCCTATCGGCCAGGATGACGTCAAGGACAAGACGATTTTGAAGCACAACAATCCGCATAGCAGACTGCTCTTCTGTTAAATTGCCTAAGGCGGAAATAGTCTCATTCACTACTGCTTCAAGGGTTCTGGTTAATCTACGTATCAGCTTACTATTAGTGACTGTACCTATATAGGGAAAGAACCCTTTATTGAAATCTGTGTATTTTTCCCATGCTGTTTCAGTGTAATCGACAATTGGGAGATCTCTCTGTTGTCTATTGTGTACTAAATGGGTATTTCTATGATAATCAGGAGGAGCTAGGAAAACAGGTGGCAGAAGGAATGCTATGTAACAGGTACCATCCCAATCTAAAGGTAGACATATATATGCGGTCTGGCCACATATGAAGTAGGAATGATGGGAAGCTCTAAATGTAGACTTGCCTTGATCACTGAATTTTATTACAGTGGTGCATTTACTGTGGCCCATGTGTATGGAACCATTCTTTCTTATACATAATTCCCCTTTTACTGGGAATACTGACATGGCGGGCAAGATTGGTGTAGCTTCAGATTCAACGTTCAGGATCATGAGGTTAAGTGTAAAATTACCTAATCCATATACTTCATTTTCTAGATCAGTTCCTGTTCTTTTGGGAAGTCCCTCCTTGTTAGGGTAGCAGACTTTAAGCAAAACTAGGTTCAGGTTTCCCCATACCCAGTTGTCTTGATAAATTGCGGAATTTGAATCTAGGGAATTAATCAGACTAAACCATGCTCCACAGGAGCCATTGTGTGTGAACGGATAGGGAAAGAGGGGCAAAACTCCCTTATAGTTCTGATAGGGAGGGAGTCGGCCACATATCCAACAATTTGTGGCATTGCTGGTCTGATGGGAATGATGTAACATACTAATAAATGTGTTGTTGCGCAGCGCAAATCTATAGGACAACTCATGCGGAGGAAATTCGCTAAAAGAGTGTTCTGCAGTTACATTGTAAGCACGCTTAAGAATAGGGTAATACATATGCAATAGTATGCTAAAAATAATGATCAGAAGACTTAGAAAAAACAAAATTAATAATGTTACTGTGCAGTGACTACTAAGTGATTTACAATACGCATGCTTTTTGAGCTGCATCTGATGATTTCTTTCTCTATTCCGGTCTAGGGAATACATGTCAGAGACAAATTCAACCGATTCACCTTGGAGAGGACTTAAACAATCAAATTGTCTGACTTACTAGACCTCAATTTTAGTTTATAAAGTTCTGGTTTTGATTTCTCAACCAAGGGGAGCTTTGAGTCTGTCTGTGAGGGAATACAGTGTTGAGTATTCACACTGGATGGTAGTCCATAAAATTTCTTGATATGACTCGAGTGCAACCACCCTTTGCGACCCTCAATCTTCACGGCAGTCCTTGTAGTCAGTAGAACCAATTTAGGCGACTTCCACCTAGGATCCAGTTGGGTCTTCCGGTCGAAATTCCTGACCAAGACCAGGTCACCAGGAACCACGTCATGGGGCTTCACCTCAGTATTATCGGGAAAAGCTGCGGTTACCTGTGAACGACAAGATTGTAGTGCAGACATCAAGGAAGCCAGGTAATCTGTCAGCATATTACAGTCAACATCAGTTATTTTGCGAGGTATAGGCGTCCCCCACATATTTGGTGGTCTACCGAAGATCACCTCGTACGGGGATAGCCCAGTTCGAGAATGTGCTACCATTCTCATGTAAAAGAGCGCAACTGGTAAGGCTACTATCCAGTCGACACCTTTTTCCCTACATATTTTGGACAATCTAATTTTCAGAGTTTGATTATGGCGTTCCACGAGACCTGCGGCCTCGGGATGCCGGACACAATGGAATTTCCATTGGTAGCCTAACAAAAGGGAAACGTGTTTCATTAGTTCGGATGAGAACGGCTGGCCGTTATCTGAGTAGACAACACGTGGTAAACCGTATCGTGGGAAGAATTCTCGAACTAACTGTTTGGCAGTAGTCGGAGCAGTGTAATCTGAAACCGGATATGCTTCTGTCCAACGGGAAAGAGCACAGACAACTACGAGAACATATTTGAATCCTCGACATCGTTCCATCTGGATATAATCCATCTGGAGGACTTCAAAAGCATGATCGGGAGGTTGAAATCCACCCTGCTCTACGGGGATGCTTTTACCTGGATTAAACTGACAACATATCATACAGGTACGAACTTTTTGTTTAGCTGCTGCTCGCAAGTGTTTGTTGAACCAAATGTGTTGAATGCTGTCTAGCATAGCTTTCTCTCCTAGGTGCGCTGGACTATGTATTGTGTTAATGATGACTTGAACCATAGAGTCGGGAAGAAACCATATAGATTTTTCCTTCGTCATCCATCCTTGATCCGTTTGGATCCCTCCTAATTCAGTCCATTTCTTTATTTCTTCTGATGTAGCATGTGTCTGTATGTCAATTACATCAAGGGCGGGATCCTTAACTGTCATGCAATGTGTTAGTGTCGGAACTATTGTCTTTGTCATGTCAGTTGTGAGATTCTGATTCTGAGCAGTCTGTTTAGCTGTTCTGTCAGCTAGGTCATTACCCTGAGAAATGATATCGGTAACTTTTGTATGGGCTTTGCATTTCATAATCGATATTGCAGTAGGTAGATGAATTGCGTCTAATAGGGCTTGAATGAGGGGTCCGTGTTGGATGTGGGCACCGTGAGAAGTTAAATAACCTCTCTCTCGCCACAGTACGCCGAAGTCATGGACGACTCCGAATGCATAACGTGAATCTGTGTATATGTTGACTTTCTTATTTTTGGCTTGAATACAGGCTTGTGTCAGAGCGATGAGCTCTGCTGCTTGAGCTGACAAAGTGTTAATACGATTTGTTTCAATGACTTCAGTGTCTGTTGTGACTGCGTAAGCGGCCACTAACTCTCCTGTACTTGTTCTCATACATGACCCATCTACATATAATGTCAAGTCTGGATCTGACAAAGGGATATCTGTCAAGTCTTGTCTGGGTTTCGTCGTGATAGTAACAACTTCGACACAATCATGTGCCAATGGATATGTTCCGCCCACTGGTAACAGTGTGGCAGGGTTTAACGTATTGCAACGTCTGATTTCTATGTGTGGCTGAAACAATGTCAGTTCGTAACCGGTTAGTCTCGCTATAGTCAAGTGTTGTGTTTGTGTGCGGTTCAAGAGAACCTCTACTGCATGTGGTACTTGTACTGTCAATTGATGTCCTAACACTATGGCATCGCTTTGTCTGATTGCTAAAGCTGTTGCTGCCACCGATTTCAGGCACGCAGGAAGAGCCTGAGCTACTGGATCTAATGTACTAGAGAAATAAGCACATGGTTTGTGCGATCCTGCTTGTTCCTGAGTGAGTACTGACAAAGCAGTACCTTCGCGTTCTGTAACAAAGAGTGTAAACTGTTTGCTGTAACATGGTGTTGCTAAAACAGGTGCTTGGCATAAAGCTTTCTTTAAACTTTCAAAGGCGTGTGTATGTTCTTGAGTCCAAGGGAGGACAGTCGATGTGGCTGCCTCCTGTGTTGTCAACTGGATGAGTGGTTTTGCTAGAAATGCATATTGAGGGATCCACTGCCTACAGTATGAAGTGAGGCCTATAAAAGCCCGCACCTCCTTTTGTGTCTTGGGTGGTGGCATGTTAGCGATTAACTGGATGCGGTCGAGTGTAAGCTGCCTTCCCTCCTTGGACAGCGAGTGCCCAAGGTAAACAACTCGCTGGACACAGAATTGCAGCTTAGAAGGGGACACCTTGTGTCCCTTGTCAGCCAAAAATTTTAAAACCGTCAGTGACGCTTTTTCACATTCAGGTTCGCTTCGAGCGGTGATCAGCAGATCATCGACATATTGAAGCAAGGCAGTGTTAACTGGCATGTGGATACTGTCAAGTTCTCGTTTCAGTGCTTGGCTATAGATGCTGGGGCTTTCTGTAAATCCTTGAGGTGCGCGTGTGAATTTAAAACTTCGTCCATTTAAACTGAATCCGAACAAGTATTGACTTTCCGGATCTATTGGGACACTAAAGAAAGCATTCTTGAGATCAATTACAGTGAAGAACGTTGCTTCTTAGTCAATAGCTGTTAGTAATGAAGAGATATCTGGGACCACAGGGTATTGTGGTACAATACATTTATTTAATTCGCGCAGATCAATAACTAATCGATATACTGGTGGTGCTTTTGGATCCGTTCTTTTAAGAATCAGAATTATCGGGGAATTACATACATTGGAGTCGGTTTCGACAACCACTCCTTGTGCAATGAGCTCGTCAATGATTTGCAGTAAAGCCACAACAGCATCGGGTGGTAACTTATATTGTCGTATTCGTGGTAGTATTACTCCTGTTTTTAGTGTGACACGATATGGTGTAATATTCATGCAACCAACATCAGTGGGGCCTTGTGCCCATAAATGTGTAGGTAAATTCTGCAGTCGGTGATCCATGTCTCTGGACACATAGTGACCTTTAAAATCACGTAAAAATAGTCGTACTCCTTCCGGAGAACAACATATTATAGCTCCTAGAGCTTTCAATGTTTTTATACCTAACAAGTTTTCTGGACATGATTTAGTAAGCAATAAATCTGTAGTACGTGTCAATGGACCAATCGTAAGTGGAAGAGGTTGTGTTACGTCATTTATTATAGGTTTTCCTGAGAATCCAAGGGAAATATTTTGTGAGCCTGAGAGGGGTGCCCCTGGAACTTCACTGCGTCTTATAGTTGTTCTGCTTGCCCCTGTATCAAGTAAAAACTTTCTGTCTTCCCCTAATAGTTCACTATGTACATAAGGTCCCTCTTGGTCTACAGGAACCTCAATAAGGGGTAAGCCAACTTCCCTCTCTAGGCTATCTCATGAGTATCGCTGATAATCGGGATAATCTGCTTGTGCAGACTGATACATCTGTTGTGTTGTTGCTTGTGTTGCAGCAATAGGCTGCGCTTGTGGTGGTGCTATGGTCTGTTGTGGAGCTCCCTGTTGCGGAGCTAATTGTTGCGGAGCTAACCTAGGTTGTGCATGCTGAGGAATTTGTTGTTGATTCTGATCCTGTCTAGGTGTACGTGGTCTCTCCTGGGTTCTTCCTGTAGCAATATTATGTTTCAGGACGGGACAATCGTGTATATAATGACCTGGTTGTTTACAATAGTTGCATGTCCCTTTTGTAGGACCTGCGGAATCACCTTTATGATGACCATCGGCTGGAACTGACTGTGCAACAAGCATTTTCATTTTTGTATCTTTCATACGTCTTTGTTCGTGTTCTTGCTCTTCTCTTATTCTATTGTGATGATATTGTAACATCTGTAACATCTGTGATGGGGTATTACCTTGCCAGGTACTTTCGAATTTCAATACTCTATTCTTGACTTGTAGCAGAGAATTTTCAACTAATTTTGTCACAAACAGATGTGGCTATGACTCACTACTGGCTTTTATACCACTATTTATACCAAAACAATTTTCAAATCGGGAATAGAAATCACTAGTGTCTTCATCTGGCTTTTGTTTACAGGCTGATATTGCACCCCAGTCTTCCTTTTTCGTAGTTAATAAACGTGGCAGTACCTGCACTAATAGTCCTGCTAGTGCTGTAGTCTTTTCCCCAAGCCCTGATCCTGCAGCTCGGGCCTTTTCTTCGTTTTCTAATGCTGTCCAATCTATCTTTTGGTCTCCCACCTCCCATTCCTTTTCTTTGAGTTTCTCATAAACACCGGAGGGTAATAGGACTTTTAATATTTTCATAATGTCGGGGTAGTTATACTCTCCCATGAGTAACATGTCTTTTATCTCGCGGTGGAAACCTGCTGGGTCCTTGTCATGGCTGGGTACTACTTTCTTCATTTCCAATAATTCTAGTTTAGTTATAGGTGTGTACACAAACACGCGTGTAAAGTTATTACCGTCACCTCTGATTGGGTGTACTTCGCGTAACGGGTTCTGTCTATCTATATGATACATTTTTCTTCCCATGATGGGAACTGGAACGTGTTCTGGGCATACGAAATTTAAATATTGGTTTCGGAATTCTAGAATTTCCCTAATCAAATCAGTACCTGACCCTCTCCATATATTCGTGAGCAGTTCTGTCAATATGTCAGGTAAGGGTCCTGGATCGGAGTGTTGGCTTTTATATAATATAAGGAGGTGTTGAATCATGTATATACTAGCTAAACGCTGTTCGTATGGGTCAAGATTCAGAAACGTGTGTGCAAGTACATCATCATTGTATTCGCTGGGACTGTCAGCCCATTGTACTGCTGACCTAGCTAATTCTTGTTCGTCCATGGAATCGAGCATATGGTACCCTCTTCGATCTCGGAGTAATTTATCAACGGCTTGGAATAGGTGTTCGGGGGATTTTGTATTTAACATAGGGTTTGGAAAATGTCTATTATATTCTGGACGTATTGGACGTATCGGGTCGTTAAAGTCTCTAGTATTATTATGGGGTCTTCCTTTACCTACATAAGCTATTGTTTCTACTTGTTCTGATTCTTGCTCCTCCTCCTCTTCTGATTCTACTCTGTCTGTTTCTCGTCTTTCTTTATGTATTCGTTCTACTTCCTTGCGGATCTTTCGACTCATGGCGATTATACACGCCTGTCTATCGTGTTTCTCTTCTGATATGTTCTGACCCCATTTGACAAGTCTTTGCATGGTATCGTGATCTGCCCCGGGCCTGTCTTGATTCCTAATTACACAATTTATGAAAAAACGTAGTAGTTGTCTTTGGACATCCACTTTCTGGTATTCCATAGCTTCGTTAATACTTTCTGGACCTCGCCCTGTTTGGACAAAGCGATATATTTCGTCTAGGTGTTCACCCATTTCTGGTATTGTCATTAAATATAATGTAGCTCGTCTTATACGTAGTGATGATATGAGCAATTTATCCTGTCTACCTGGTACTGGGTCGTATCTACAATCCACAAGTTGTTCTTTGAACATGTCGGATGTCGCTAATTGGGGTGTACGTTGGAGTGCTAAATCTCTAAGGGTCTGTTTATTTCGCGGCGGGGTGGCAAACATGTCTGTCGTACCTCCTGTAGCACCGTCTGAGGTGCTAGGCACGAAAGGATTCGTTGGGCGTAGGATAGAGATTGTAGATGCAGGAAAAACTGCAGAAACGGACGGACCTGTGGGAACTTGTGTAGGAGTTTGTAGTTGCGGGGGTACAGACGGATGCTCTTGGTGTTGAACACCATCGGCAAGCGGTGAGTGTGGTATGGCATTAGCATACTCGGGAGCTACGTCATCTAAATAGGAGGAAAGGAAAACGTCCTTTGCTGTTTTGGGATGTGTTTTGGGATGTGCTTTTATCGGGAGTAATGGAGGAGTTAAATCTTTTGGTATTTCCGGGGTAGCCTTAGGTAACCCTTCGGCCAGAAGAGGATACATACCATTCATAAGAGTGTTTCTTTGTCTATCTATTTGTTCTGATTTTACTCGGGTACCTTCCTCAAGTAATAGATTTTCTCGAGTTTTATTTGAATTCTCTCTACCTTTCTCTTCCTGTCTGTGTGCTTTTTCTGTACGTCTGTATGATTCTTTATGCCATAATTCAATGGCATCTTTCTGTGACTGTCTGGCTTTCTTTTTCCATAATTCTTCTTCTACTCTCATGATGCAATCTGCATCCCAGGTCCCCGTTGCGGGCCATCTCTGACTCTCTGGTAATTCTTTGGTGTAGTCCACCCATAAATCAAGAAATAATACGGCATCTAGACCATGCTTATGATACATAAAGTATCCTGGAGTATCCCTAGGTGGAATGGGAACAGCTTCTTCGAGTACACCTTTTCTAGTTTTGATCTGTCTTAGTTTCGAAAAGAGCGGCATTTTTAGATCTTGTTTCTAGAACACACCTTATACGATGAACACAATAATGAACAGTCATTCACACCACAATGTATAGAACGTATTAAAACATTTAACATTTAACAGTTTTAACGAACAATGATAACTAATAGAAAACTAGTTACTGACATAATACTGACACTAGATAATATTTATTTATATGCAAGACATACTATATATACTGCTAAACAGTACAGATACACTGCTGAAACAGTGCAGACCGGATTTGTGTACCCAAACCCGTCTTGACCGGCACAGACTATGTGCACGTAAAATGCCTCCCCGGTAATGGTACTCACCGGGTAGCTCGGAACGGAAGGCCTCGGAACGGAACTGAAACTGGACCGGACTGGACTCGACTCGACTGGACTCGGAACTTCGGAACCTGGTGGGCCTCTGTATACCTCGGATCTTGCTCTCTCAGCTAGGCTCTGGTCGGGATACTTCGCACTTCTCACCGCCTCGTCTGGGTGTTGATCGCAGCCTCAGTCGCTCCCGCTTGGCCGGAGGGAGATACAGGAAATCCTGCAGGTACGCGTTTTTGTCCGTTCAGCTGTGGCAGGAGACCGGGCCTGCAACGCACCGCCGGCGCGTGAGATGAGAAAGTGTCCCTGTTCGGGCGCCAATTTATGTGGTAAATATTTCGTTACCGGTACTATTTTTATGCGGTAAAGTCTTAGTGAGAATAACTCAGTAAAAATAAGAGGCAGAATCCGTGGTATTAGAGGTTTTAAAAGGCTTTATTCCTATACAAAGGAATACAATTCGAATTGTAGGCATTCTATTCCATCACCACGAAAGTTCAGGAAGGAAGGGGCATATATTATTGACAGATAAGCAGTTTTATAGAAAATGCATTACAGTGAAACAGATGCAAGAGGCGTAACAGCTGATAATACAGATAAACTGTGCATACGTAACTAATAGAGGCGTATACATGGGTGTAACTAAAATACGTCATTAAACATGATGTCACAAGTGGGTGGATCCACAGAAGAATCCTGCAATGTCAGCAGAAATATTTGGCAGAGATGCGCGCGCAGCCGCATGACGTGTGATTGACGTGCAACTAGAGGGTGAAGGGGACTTGACATTTAGCTCTACATGTGGAGACAGAAGTCTGGGGGTCATGTCAACCTAATCCCAAATCATATCTAATATCCTATGTTTAAAGAACTGTGTTATCCAAAAGGAAAGGTCTCTAGGATAGAATCTATTCTATACTGACTGTTAGTGCGTGTACAAGCGTCTAAGTGTCTACATGAGATGCGAGGGGGTAGGAATATTCCATGGTAACGGGGCTATGAATTACTTGCATGAGGACAGCGAGGCCTGGCCCTTTGCACGGTAGCTGGAGGAATGTTTACCTAAACTACTAGACAGGAATGCATCGGATGAGGAGGGAGGAGATAATCTTGAAGGTGAAATACAGTTTTTGGCAGGCGATAGGCTGGATCAGGCACCGTTAGCCGCGCAGGGAGTAGGACAAAGTTCATGGACACAGATGCAGGCTCAGACTGGAGCTTTCAGAGGCAGAAGGCAGGAAAAGGCTTGATGACAGAATTCAGGGCCTACTCGCCTGAATCTGTAAAATGTGGAAAGTGAACCACATAAAGTCGGTGGCCTTTCATACTTAGGAATGGAATATCTGACCCATTCATGGCGGATCTGAAAGAGGACATGTTGACGGTGGACGCACATATATTTGCGTCTTCAAAACTGGAGCAGGAGGGAACATACATGTACTTATAGCATGTACATGGAGCCGTTGGGGTCTACGATAGGGGACATAACTGATCACAAAATTCATATTTCCTCAACTGCACCGGGTAACCTTAACCGTTCTGCTGTGTGGATATCTCCTTATCAATTCCACAGGTAGAAGAAAAGTTTATTCTTTGGATTCACCTTACCTGGCCACTGCAGCAGCTTATCAGATAGGGCAGTGAGTAGGAACCGAGCAAGTGAGAGAATGTCTGGCTATTTTATCTTCCCAAAATCATCAGGGAAGGCCCAGCAAGACACATACTTCCTGTATACTTCATTTAAACAATTTGTATCTTAATCAAGGCTCAGCCACGGAAGTAAGCCATCAAGAAAATGTCCAGATAACTGGTGATTAATGATCCTGCCAATCCTTTGTCTGTTGGTAGTTCTGAAATGCAGATTTGATGTGGATAGCTCAGTGGGTTACTGGCTTTGTCACAGAGATACCTGTGTAATTAGCAGTACAGAAGTCACAAACCTATCATAGGACAGTGACCTAGGAACTGTCATCAAAGAGCTGCATGATAACCTGATGGTACCCACATTAGCCTCGTTCCACCACAGGCAAGTGAACCCATCTATATGAAGCGCAAACAGTGCAAAAGTGTGAATAAAATAGTACTAGCAGTGACTATTTTGAACTGCTTTTTCTTGCACTGGCTTTTATATAGGAAAGCAATTGAGATAACTGACAAGAATAGACTTTGTTTTCTCTTGCTGATCCTATTTTATTCACACTTTTGCTTGCACTGCACTCCTTTCATCTGATAACAATTTTGAAAGGCTCCATTATACTTTTGACCTACTCTTGAGGTCCTTCTTTTTCCTCTGATGAGAATCTAATGAGAGGATACAACTCGTTTAATACTCCACCAAATATTGTTTTAAAAAGGAGGGGATTATAAGAGTTGTTTGGTAAACCCAAATGATGACACTGGTCACTTTGGTGAAATGATGGGAAACCAATAATCCTGTTTAGGTTCCTATCATTTTCTTCTTGTCTTTCTTTTTTCTACTTGTGTGATTGCATTATGAGTACTAGTACCTTTTGTGTTTACAGTTTCCCAAGAATAACAGTTACACCTACAGACCACGGATTATCTCTATTGTTTTGTGAATCATTGAATTTGGGGGATTTTATCCATTGGGCCTTTCGATATTCCCTCAGACCCTTCATTGTATGTTCTTTAACTAGGCAATGAATACATTTTCATGTATCCCCGAAGCCCCCCTGTCCCCACCCCCTTGGCAAACTTCATTGCCTTCCAGTGTTAGGGGGATAACCAAGACGCAGGAGAATGAGTCAAATAGTCTAGAAAATTAAAGAGAAACCGGAATTCGGTCCCATACTCCGATCCCAATCGCGTTGGTTAGTCTGTAAGCACTACTTTTATTAATGAGTTTCGCATTAGTAAAGCACCACGGTGTGCATGTGTGGTGACACTTCACCCATGAGGTACCTGCCAAGCAATTGTTGACACAGTCCACACTTTGGGGACCATTAGGATGTAGGGCGGTGGGACCACCGCGGCGCTGGCGGTGTGGAAAAATTCCTTTTTCCGCCCGCCAGCAGCAGACATCACATCCGCCATATTAGTATGGTCAAACATAGGCCAATTTCCGACCGCCGCGGTGCGACGCGCACTGCCATCAAAGTGCACCCGCCACCGTGGCGGTGGGAGCCAATGGAGACCCTCCGCCGTGCGGAATGACGTCCGCCCCGCTCCACAAATTAGGATGACTCAAGCAAGCAGACGCACCGCAGCGGAGACACCGCCCAACCAGAGACGGCGGAAGCTCAACAGCGGAGCGCGAAACCAGAGTCCCGGTCACGACCGCAATGGACCCAGCTCTACACGTCTTTCCGGTGCTGTACCTGCTACATCACCAGGAACTCATGGACTGCCGCGGATGCCGTCGCAGGTGCGCAATAACACAACACACAACCCACGGCCTGACACAGGGTCCAAATACACATCAGACACCCTAGGGGGGACAGGGACACATCCACAAGGGCACCCGCACAAAACCCACCTGCCACAAAGTCACCCCGTTGCATCCTGTACACACAGCTACCACCCCAATGCCACAATGTCCTGGTCACGTCACCGCAGTGGTGAACACAAGCAAATACATGCGCACAATGCAGAAGGCAGGGCCAGTGCCAGGCATGGGCAGTGCACAAAGACCACAGGGCCACACCCACTCCCACCACACACTAGCACACCCCATGAAGGCACATGCCATGTGCCCCCCCTGTGCACCCCATGCACAACAACAAGCTAGGGCAATACATACCCTGTACTACACAACAAACAATCATGGAGACACACAATGCAGGAGTGGCGCACAGGAACACACAGTAGCACAGCGCCAGTGAAACACACACAACACCACACTCAGGGAAAAAGCAATGAGGACAAGCAACAAATGAACACACACAAGGAATCAACATCCAAATGGATACACAGCCTGCACAGTCACACATACATATCACAGACTGACACACACACACATACACACCCCACATGCCAACAGCAATAGAGCACAACAAATAGTGAAACAAAAGTGGGCCGCACACAAATGGAAGGCCATGGACACACACACCAAGCATGTGTACATCACATCAACACAAGGAACAGAGCACAACACCCTCACACCATCAAAGCACACATGGCTGGCACAGTCAGTGAAATCAAACCACAGACAGCTCAGTGCAACAACACAGGGAGACAGCAAGGCAAACCATGTATAGGCACAAGAATGAAAGGATGAAAGGAAGGCCCTGAAGTCAAACTGGGAACAGCCACACATCCATACAACTACTTCACAGGAGTACACCAGCAGCACTACACACAGGGACCATCTACACACCTCAGGACTGACAAACACCAGTAAGAATCTATACACATACCCCCCTCACACCAGCAGCACACAACACCAGTGCCAAACACACTGAAGGCTGGCAATACTTGACAGGCAATACACACACACACATCCACACACCCTGGGCTCAGTCACAAACATCAAACACAGGCACAGGGATGCCACCACAAATGTGGAAACAAATACAACAGACAAACACAAAACCCAACAGAAACACACACAGAGCCACAACAACAGACATGCCCTTTGCAGCTAAACTGGGGAATGGAAATGGGAGCACAGTCACAACAGGAGTGCACAACCTCATCACTCAGGAACAATGCACAGACAACATACCACAACACACACAAGAAGTGCACATCACAGAACAACACATCCACAGCAAACAAACAACAGATGCACAGGCAGAACAACCACATAGCAAACACAGCACAACATCAGGGGATGCACACCAGGCAATCGCAAGGCAACATATACACACACAGCACTGCATGCACAACAAGCTGTGTGTGCACACCAAGCGTACCAGACACACACAGACATCAGTGACACAACAGCAACCCACACAACACCATACAGCACAGCACAAAGACAACAGCACACCCAGGAAGTGAAGCAAAAACACAAACAACACACATACATCCAACACAATACCCATTAGATGCACAAGTCTGGGACACAAAGGTGGAAACAACTTGACCACGGGACTGGGCAGCACACACAGTTGAACTGCATAGGAACAACCATGACTGACAAACAGCACCATAACATCACACATGACCCATTGCGGAGTGACATATTGACCCTGGACAAATAACTGCACCACAAAGCACAGTGGCACAAATGAAGTCATGGGGAGGCACACACACATACAAACCAAGGGGATAGCTCACACCAAAGTGAAGTGTACTGCATGTCAGTAGGGGACATGGCAGGAGTGTACCATACACAAAGAGAGGGAGTGCAGACTCACAATGGGTAGGCAGCTGAAGCACCGATAGGGGAGGGCATGACAACACACACAACATGCCACACTGGAGGCAAGAAGGCAACATGGGACAGCAAGGCATGAGAAAACACAACCACAATGGCAGTGTGGAGCAGCAGGTCTGCACAGACCCCACTAAGAGCCACCAGACACAGACTATAGAGCAGCGTTACTGGAGTATAAAGCTCTTATTAGTAAAGAAAAAATGAGGTTTTATACTACGGCGATACTGACAGCTAAAAATTTGTCTAAAGAGCTTTTCTCAACAGTTAACAGATTAGCCAAATGTTTTGTGGCCACTGAGTCTCGGAAAACCCAGCTATTCTGCGATAGAGTGGCCATTCACTTTCAAGAGAAAGTTAAGGAGGTCTATGATAGCCTTGCTCAAGCAACAACGCATGAACTAAAGACATTGTCAGCGGACTCAGCTAAAATTAAGACTGCCGACACTGAGTCAGGCATTTGTGCGGTGGGCGGTTATAGCAATAATACCTCTGAGTTATCTATGTTCGGTCCTTTGTCATTGGAAGCAACAATAAAATTGATAGAATCGATTAAATCAGGCTCTCCTCTGGATCCCTGCCCTCCGAAATTTTTTCACCTTTTGCCGGAGACTTTCGCATCTTATCTGATGCCTATTTTTAACAAAATGTTTTCATCTGGTATTTTCCCCACTTGCTGGAAGCTGGCCTATGTGCTCCCTCTTCTGAAAAAAACAAATTTAGACATTACTGATCCGAAGAACTATCGTCCAATCTCTAGGCTGCCACTACCGGCCAAAATAGCGGAGAAAGTAATGAATAACAGCCTATCAGAATATATTGATAAGAACAATTTCCTTGATGGCACTCAATTTGGATTTCGTAAACATCATAGCACAGAATCGGACCTAATCACAGCCTCGGAAATGATCAGGCAAACTGTCGACCGGGGGGGCAATGCAGCACTTGTGCTGCTAGACCTCTCGGCGGCTTTTGACTCCGTAAACCACCAGAAACTCTTGGAAGTTTTGAGGGGGGTCGGGGTCAAAGGGAAGGCTCTTATGCTATTTAAGTCATTTCTGTCTGGTAGAGAGCAGTTTGTGGCCTTAGATAATTTTAGGTCACCAAAGTTCACACTACCCTGCGGGGTTCCGCAGGGATCATCTCTGAGCCCCACACTTTTTAATGTTTATGTTGCACCCCTGGTGAAACGTATCAGATCTCTGGGGTTCTCTGCTGTCTCCTACTCGGATGACACGCAGATCATTGTTTCAGTGTCCGGATCTCCCACCGACACTGTCATGCGTTTCCATTCTTGCGTACGTCAGGTAGGGAAATGGATGGCTTCTAACTATCTAAAGTTGAACTCTAGTAAGACGGAGGTTCTACTGTTTGGGGCTCATGCTAATTTTTGGTCACCAGATCTCTGGCCCCTAGAGTTTGGTCCACTTTCTAAACCAGTGACCAAGGTTAAGAATTTGGGAGTCATTTTTTACACCAAATTGTCCTTTGAGTATCATGTTAATCAGGTTACTTCTTCTTCTTTTCATACATTACAAATCCTGCGAAAAGTTCTCCCTTTTATTCCAGCTGAGCTTCGTAAGTTGGTGGTCTCAGCACTTGTTCTTTCGAGAGCCGATTATTGCAATGGTCTCTTTATTAATCTTCGTATAAAATGTTTGGCCAAACTTCAGGTTGTTCAAAATGCCGCGGCCAGGCTTCTATTGAACATCCCGAGGTATAAATCAGTCTCTTCGGCATTGAAGGACCTTCACTGGTTGCCAATAAAAAAACGTATAGAGTTTAAGGCCCTCTGTATTGTTTTTAAATCCATCCATGATATAGGACCAGGTTCCCTAAAACAGAATCTGATACGCTATATCCCAGCACGAAATCTTCGCTCCTCCTTGTCCAATGATCTGGTTGTCCCCAAGGTAAAAAGATGCTCTTGGGGAGGGAGAAGTTTTCTGGTGGGTGCTGCTAGGCTGTGGAATTCACTCCCGTCTCATTTAAATCATGAGAACAGGAAGGCATTAAAGACCTGGCTGTATAATCATTGAGATCTGTGTATTGCCTAGCCTAAATGAGTAAGCGCCTTGACATCCTCGGGTGATTGTTTTGCGCTTTACAAATCGCCTTTTCATTTCATTTCATGTGCAACAAAACACAACACTGACTTGCCAGTAACACCCTCTGCATACTCACAAGTGACAAAAACAACAAGTTGGAGTCAGACAGAACTGCAAGGACACACCAACACACTGCACAGTGCACAATATACAACTCACACATGGGCATACAACCACATCCACAGGGATGAACAATCAAAACAACAGGCACACAACTCCTGGGTGACACATGTGTGTAGTTGACATTGCATAGGCATGCACACATCAACACTCTCCACAAACTCACCCCTTTCACACTGCACACTACCTGGCCATCCAAGAGCACAGATGGAAAGTAAGCCATGGGACTAGGATGACTGGCCATCACAAGATGACCACAAACATACACCACTGGGCACACATATAAGAAGAACACACACATGATGACCCTGGACAGCCTGCCTGCAATACTGTGTGCAGAAACCCACTCTGTTCTGTCAGTGACCCCCCAACCTGACATGTGTACAATAGAGCCAACATGAACTAATCAAGTAAATGACTACTGCTAAACATTCGAAATTGACACCATTGACACCACAAGTATCTGGGCCAAGAAGAACTGAAGACCCTGTCACCCCTGAAAAAAAGAGAGAAAGTGAGCCCACACATTGACCATGTTGAAGTGTCACACAGGCCATGTGGCACAGTAATCCATTTACACACAGCAAAATAACTTTATTCAGTAAGGACACTGACAAAATAGACAACTGGAGCAACTGTCTTTATTCACATATTGCACAGATAGGCACCGTGAGAAGAGAAGAGTAAGGCACAAAATGCAGAGCATGTCCATGAGAAGCTGCACAGGCAAGGGCAAAACAGCAGTGAACAACAAGGCCAGTGGCCAGGGCAGAGTATGTCCATGAGAAGCTGCTCAGGCAAGGGCAAAACAGCAGTGAACAACAAGGCCAGTGGCCAGGGCAGAGTGCAGAGTATGTCCATGAGAAGCTGCACAGGCAAGGGCAAAACAGCAGCGAACAACAAGGCCAGTGGGCATGACAAACTGCAGACTGAGTCCATGAGAAGCTGCATAGGCAAGGGCAAAACAGCAGTAAACGACAAGGCCAGTGGCCAGGGCAGAGTGAAGAGTATGTCCATGAGAAGCTGCACAGGCAAGGGCAAAACAGCAGTGAACGACAAAGCCAGTGGCCAGGGCAGAGTGCAGAGTATGTCCATGAGAAGCTGCACAGGCAAGGGCAAAACAGCAGTGAACAACAAGGCCAGTGGCCATGGCAGAGTGCAGAGTATGTCCATGAGAAGCTGCACAGGCAAGGGTAAAACAGCAGTGAACAACAAGGCCAGTGGCCAGGGCAGAGTGCAGAGTATGTCCATGAGAAGCTGCACAGGCAAGGGCAAAACAGCAGTGAACAACATGGCCAGTGGGCATGACAAACTGCAGACTGAGTCCATGAGAAGCTGCACAGGCAAGGGCAAAACAGCAGTGAACAACAAGGCCAGTGGCCAGGGCAGAGTGCAGAGTATGTCCATGAGAAGCTGCACAGGCAAGGGCAAAACAGCAGTGAACAACAAGGCCAGTGGGCATGACAAACTGCAGACTGAGTTCATGAGAAGCTGTACAGGGAAGGGTCCAACACAGCAGTGAACGGCAAGGCCAGTGGGCATGACAAAGTGCAGACTGAGTCCATGAGAAGCTGCACAGGGAATGTATGCGACTGTACCTTTCCATGGTCAGCAACACAGTCAGGGGGCAACAATGTGCAGTACAGGCCCACCTGTGTGAGACACAGGTGTGTGAGTGGGACTACCACTCAGACTTGGCTGTCAGGCAGGCTGGGAGCTAGCTGTGTCTCGGGGACTGTCGGGGCACTTGACGGGGGAAAGAGCGGAACAGCTGAGGTAGAGCTATCAGTGGCTTGGCAAGCTGGAGGGCTGCTTGGACCAGGTGGTGTAGTGGCACATGGAGGTGGAGTCATGCAGACGGGAGTCACGGTGTGGCTGGGAGATTGTGGAGGGGTGCCCTTCCACTTCTTGGGGGATCCTAAATGTCTTTACTGACTGCGGATCAATGGGAAGTGGTGTGGGCACAACAGGCACACTCACCACCACTGCTGCAGCAGTTGCAGGCGCTAGCAGCCCCTCTGGTAATGTGCTGGACCCAGCGGAATGCTTTGCCTTGCTTCGTCTCTGCCCCCCTTCCCTTGTTTACTAGGTGTTACCCCTACAGTGCCCTCCGGCCCCTGCTTCACTGGGCTTGGAATGGGAGTCGAGGTGGTTGGTGATACTGCCTTGAAACCCTTCCTAGGTGTACCCTTGGCATGCACCACCTCCTTGGTGGGCACAGACACTGTACCATTATCTTTACGCGATGCTTTAGGGGCAGAAGAGTCCTTGGATGGGGATGCCACTGAGGCATGTGTGCCTGAGGTCTGCTGCTTTGCTAATTTTCCACTGGTGTCACCTGACGGGCTTTTCTCCCTGTGCTCTGGGGAACCTCTGGTCTTCTGTGGGGATGGTGTCTGCGCCCGGGACCGCTTGGGTTGCTGCTGCTGTGTGCTCCGTGTGCTGTATCGTGACTATAATGTATGTGGACCGTGGTCACTATCGTCAGACATGGCCACTGCCCGGTCGGTGGGCAAAGGGACTGGAGCTGGACTGTGAGAATGTGCCTGTTGCAGGGCAGACGTCACTGTTGATGACAAAGCCTGGACTGTCCGGTGCAGCCCACCCACGTCGGAATGTATGCCCTCCATGAAAGCAACCACCTGGGCCAGTTTTTTGTCGTGCTCAATGAAGGCATTGAGGAGAGCTGTCTGGTCTATACACAGCTGGTGCAAAAGCTCCACAGACTCAGCACTGATGGCAGCAGAGGGGACAGGGGCAGCGGTGCCATGTGTGAAGGACACTCTTCCCCGCTTACTGAGGCGGACACGGGCAGCACCAGAGGAAGTGGCTGGGAGGGTGGGCAATGGCCGCTGTGTGGTGGAAGTCAATGCAGAGTCCCCGTTCCCTGTGCCGTCCAACATGGATGCATCCCCGCTGGCATCGGATGATGTGGTGCTTTGCGTCTCAGGCTGGGACTCCTCCAGCAGACTCCTTTCCCCCTCTGAAGCGCTGGTGACATATGTGTCACTAGGCTCCTGGGAAGCTGTGGTGCTAGTTTCACCCCCACTGGTGTCTGTCTCCTGTTCCTCCATAACCACAGGTGATGCTGCATGGGAGAAAGAGATGTCGGGTCAGGTCAGTGGCAAAAACACAACAAACATATGCAAGCAATGCAGGACAAAAGTTGAGCAAATCTACATGTTGCACACCACCCTGTGCAATCACATCGATGCCCACCACAAAGCTCTCTCCCCCTCCTGTGGTGAACCTGCCTGAGCCAGGCTGAACTGGTTTATGTGTGCCAGAGGAACCTTGGGGCATATTTATAAGCCCCTATCACCACAGGAACGTCACTTTTAGTGACGTTCCAGTAGCGATATGGGCTTCGACTTATTTACAAGGCAGCGTTAAAGCACTTAATGTGGCTTAATGCTGCCTTGTAAATAAGGCCCCTTTCACTCTATATTTAGCGTGAAATGAGCGGGCAATGGGTGTTATGGTGGGCGTTCCACCGCAACACCCATTGGTTTTGACGCTTCCCCATATTTACAAGGGCTGTGTAAATATGGTGCAGAGCCAAAATTAAGACCAGGGAAAATCTGGTCCTAAACATGCACAACAGCACACATAGAAACAGCAAAAGGCCATTGATTGTTTATGTGCAGAAAGGTGACCCTTCCTGCACATAAACAATCAATTAAAAAAATTGATGTTTTGCAACTTCTATGTGTGCTGCATTAAGCAGCATACATAGAAGTTTCAAATTGCCATTTAAGATTGTTTATGTGCAGGAAGGGACACCTTCCTCCACATAAACTATCTTCCCCTCCAATGCAGGCACCCTTGCACTATGGTCCAAGGGTGTCTGCGCTGGCGCTAAGCAGCTCAAATTAGAGCCAGCACAGGGGGAAACACAGGGCTGCACTGCATCGTTGTAAATACAGTGAAGCCCTGCATTTTGGAAGTGGCAGAGTGCGGCATTAAGCCAAGGTGGCTAACGCCGCGCTCTGCCACTTCCTTGTAAATATGCCACTAAGTATTTCCAAGGGCTTGATATAATGCTTGTCTCCTGTTGGGAATCTCAGGGAAATCAAAAACTTCAACATCTTCTGGGCACGGGCTTCTGGAACTGGATGTTTCAGCTGTCACAGAGGAGAAAACTAACCCAATGCTGTCACCGACGTTACTGCTGGCTCTGTGACCTGAAGTCACCGCATAGGGCACCGCAACCCTGGTCTTACCGACAATACCGTCTGACACCACCAACGAGCCGCTGCTTTTACCATGACTTGTGGGCTCCACACTCCGCACCGCCTCCCTTCTCACTACCACCCTGGTATCCCGACGACACTGCAACGCTGTCACCATCTCTGCTACCTCCACCGTGACCTGTTGACGCTGCTCCTGGAGAACACGGTGCACCCTCCCGCTTTGCATCGCAGCCCTGGTCTCTCTGAAAACTGTGCTCCAAGCTGACATAGCAGCCGCTGGCTGCACCGTGGTTTGAGGGCACCGCTCGTAGGTTACATGATGCACCACCCCATCCCACTCTGCAGCCTTGGGCCACTGATGCCAGCGCCATCGACTCCAGATCACCAATCAATGCCACTGCCTGCAACGCGACCTTGGGGCCCCGTACACTGCCCTGCCCCATCTCGCACCGAAGTCTTGGGTCTACTAACAAAAACGCTCAGCAACAACAACAACACTCCCTGCACCGTGACCTGTCCAGCACTGCAACGAGCAACGCCCAACTTCGTACTGCAGCCCTGATCTCACCGATGCCGCTGGACGACCGTCACCAAGCCGCTGCCTGCACTGTGACCTGAGGGCAACACACGTTGCAGCGTTCGGCTTCACACTGCAGCCCAGACGCCTGCTGGCACTCCTGACTTCAAACTCACGGAGTTTGACCTGCAACGAGTGTGACTTCAAGGGCCCGATGACCCCTGCTCCGACTGCCAGAACTGATACCTCTCCTCCAGAGCTCACTGCAAGGTCCGACACCCTCCAAAGGTACTGTTTTACTGAACTCCCCGGCACCATAGCTGGCACACGATGCAGCGATCGGCTGAAACTGTTGGATTTGTTTGTTCATGAAGCCGTGATAGCCCCGGACTGAGCTATCGACTTCAACTGTCTAGAAAGCCTATTTTTGAATTATTCATATTTTGATCAGTGTATATTGGATTTTTATTATTTTGGTCTTATTTTACACAGATACATATTGGATATGTTTCTAAAACTGATCTGATGTCCCTTTGTAATATTTTCATTGTATTACTGTTGGTTATGTGCAAATGCATTACACACTGCCTCTGTGATAAGCCTGACTGCCCGTGCCAAGCTACCAAGGGGGTGAGCAGGGGTTATTTTAGACGTGTAATCCTTTTATCGACTAGAGTGCTGGATTGTGCTTGGCTTAGGTACAAACCCTAGCCTACCAGAAAATCCATTTCTAACAATATCGATATTCTCTAGATTCTGTAAGGGTGGTAAAGTTTTGAATTTTTTAAGGCCAACACCATCTTAGGTATGTCATCAACCTCAAGAACTTCAATGTAAGCAAAGAATACTGGGTACAATAACTCCCAATCCAAGGGCTGTTCTGTAAACAGTTTGAAGAAAAAATGGAGGTGCCACAATGTTAGCTATAATTTACAAAGAACAGGGTAAGTATGACATATAAAATAATCCACCATGAAACTTAATCAAAACTTTGCTGCATTAATATGTTCCTTAGGAGAATAATTTTACAGCCACCTGTTGAAAGTTTGTAGAACGTGTTGGAAATGTCTTGTAGAAGAAATTTTCTAAAACAATAGCTAAGAAATCTAGATCAGTGTTGTGAACAATGTGTAACTGAGAATATACCATTTTGGCCAATTATTACATTTAAGAACTACCATTTTTAAGAAATTTGTATTGTGCCACACTGATAGGCAATGCTCAGTTACACATACTCCCAATATGGCCACCTTGTTACTTACTGGCATTCAACATACAATGCCGTTCCAAAAGATTCTGGTCTGTCAGCCCAATCATTTAAAATGGCAGTACTTGAACATCTCCAAGCGCTGGATGTCGAATGACTCTGTCGCATCACAACAAGATGGGAGGACATGCCTGAGTGTCGAATCATAGGATTCACACTCGCTCTGAGCCACTGTTGAAATTTCCTCTCACACTCTTCCACATCCTGAAATCGACAGTCAACAAGGACTCCTTGGATGCTTGCTGGCAGGTCACTATGGTCTTGCACAAATGTAGGATGAAGATTCAGAGCTTGACACTGAAGTAATAGAAATTGGCACTCTCACCAATCTGCACTTTCCTTACTCAGCACAGACTTGTCTGCTCCTGTTCCTGCTCATTGCCAATGTGAAGAAAAAGAAGGGAGGTTGTGAGTAATTATTTAAGTTACTGTATTCCTGTGACAGGAGCAGACGCCACCAACAGCACTTTCTTGTCAGTCTTCTCCTCCCCAACCAACTATGGACTCCCTATGCCATTCCATTACTCCATCAACATTCCACCCTCCAACATCCCACCCTCCCGCTCCTGAGATGTAACACTTAGTACAATCCCAAGTTCTCTCTAATCTTGATTATCAAAACTCTCTTCTAACAGACCTCCTGAAAGTGTGATTGTGGTAGCTAGCTTTCTCACTGGAGCAAACATTTGAGCACATCACCTGCATCCTCCATATGTTCAAATGGCTTCCTTTTGAAGCTAGATTGATCTACAAATGCTACTCATCTGTAACTGATTGAAAAACTCTCAATGTTAGCCGTCTCTGTGCATTTCTTAATGCCTCCTACTGGGATCTCAGGGTTTAAAAACGTAAACACCTGTAATGTCTGCTTCTCTCACTGTTTGCTTCTACACTTCACTTACTGTCAACTTACTGTTTATTTCCTCTACAAACTTGCCGCCACAGTTCTCTTATCTGCTATGGCCCTTGCATCTTTTGATCACCTTACTAACACATGGTCTTCCTTGTTGTTTTTGTCTTCTTACACACAAGTAATTATTATTTTTGTATTTTTGTATTTGAAATACTATTTTGGGTATTTGTATAGCCTATTTACTGGTCCTTTTGGAAACTGATCTTTCCACTTCAGCTATTCTAATGCCTTTGGACCAGATCTGTGATATAGAATACATAAATACATACATAGATACATTTAAACATGAACAAGGAGGAGAGATAAACACAAAATCTATGGCCTAGTAGAAAGGTGCTGCTAATATCAGGAAGTGTGTAGTGAAAATGCATTGTTTGCCCAGCAGCCAACCGTCTAGATGATCTTTTAAATATGATTACACCCTAATCAAGAAGTTTGATTTAAAAAAATCCTGAAGCGTTTGCAAATTATACAACTACTGATTCAACACACTACCCCTGACAATCACAAGTTTGAAATACTGTGATAGATCAAATTTGTTGTTTATTTACTATATTTTGTAAATAGTCACTGAAAAGTGATCTGCCTTGTCACAGGAGAAATTAAACGTTCGGTGGTAATGCCATTTCTGGAATGGTCTCCTTAGATGCAGCAGAACCAACTAATTTCTTACCAGCCTCTCTGCTATACAATCAAACAATGTTTTTTTAATCCTAGACCCTTTGACTATTTGCCCTAGTGATTCAAGTTTCTACTAACGAATGAGCACATATAGTACAGTAAATATCCTCATAATGGAAGCTGATGGCTGTAGATCTGATGCTCTGTTTCTGTTAGACTTATCGGAAGTGTACCACATCGCCAACCATCAATTCCTTTAAAAAACGTGGCAAAGGTCAGTATCCTTCGCCCTGCTCTAAAATGGATAAACCTTTTTCTCACTTCTCTAGTTCAGTCAATAAAACTATTGTTATTAAATATTCTTCCAGATCAGTAAAATGGGAGATTCCATAGAGGCCAACTTTGCATCCACCCTGTTTTTAACAACTATCTGAGATCTCTAGCATCCCTGCACTGTGAGTGAAGACTGAAGCTGTTTGTGTCTATTTAAGCGCTACAGCTTGAGGCACCAAATGGAAACAAAGATTCTCTCTGGGTTTTCAAATAGCTCTGTGAGGGCCCAAAAGACAGTTGTTACAGCACAGCTTTGAAGGCGAAGCAAAATTCCAGTATGTGGGTGCAAGAGGCAGTTCAAGAATCCAACAGTAGTTTCACTGACTTTTATAGCCTGTTGGATTCCCAAATTGTGCTGTAGATCCTCGAATCTCGCTGTAGCCTGCCACTCAGATGGGGCAAACTGTCACAGCTTTTGGGGTGCCTGCAAAGGGACAGGATTGGCTGTACTGGTGATAGTTTTATGTGGCACTTCATTTATTAGAGCAAAATCTCAGAAATATTGCCTTCATTTGCACTGCGCTCCACCTCCAGTTTGGTCCTTAAGGTTCTGTCTTTCTACTCCCAAAGAATGGCCACTTTATTTTTTAGTGTCAAAGTGATGAATCTCTATAACAACTTTACTATCTCTAATATAGCTCACTAGTCATTCAGAAATAAGTAATGTTTTGCCCTAGTTTATCCTTTTCATTTGTGCTATGAGAATATATAAAAAATATATTAATATAATCTAAGATAACATTTCAGGACCTCAGGCTAACAGGACAAAACTTGAGTACTCTGAGAGAGACATTTTATCACAACCTCATTTATTGCACATGACAAATATAGAGTCCTGATGCCTCACATGATTATGTCCTTGTTTTTGGATTAACAATGGTTTATGCGTAATGTGAGGTATAATGTGAGGTTTTACATACGTAAGAAGTTATAGTTTGTGTTGTTTTGCGAGCTGTTTCACAAACCTTAGGGAGCTCCTGTTTCTCACTAATAATTATAAAGAGACAGACTGTGCAGTAAATAAACAACATGAACATATATAGCCAAGCATTTGCAGACTGGTGCTCTGCTCATTTACAAACTTATCACAAGATTGCCTATAATACCGCTGAAATCTAACGTAAAGCATGTAATCTAACAAGATTGAAAAAGATATTCTCCTACTTGTTCAATTTGTACTTTAGGACACCTGCTGCCCTCACCCGCTCACATGGCCTTCCATTATACACCCATGCTGAAGATACTCAACTTTTATTTGATTGAAATTCCATCCTACAAATGATTTTCCCCTCCAGTGTTTTCCATCAGAACTAAACGTATGGATGGGCTAACACTGGTTAAAACGTATTATGAATAAAACTAAGATTTTCATCAGTGGGGGTGAAGGGGAATGCTAATCTCTGGCATCCCTCCCTATGGCTCTTGATTTTGGCCTATTCTCTAAACGGTCTTTTTTCCATTAAATCATAGGTGTAAAACTTGATTCTTCTCTTAAAATGGACTACTGTGTTGCATCCGTCATTACCACTTGTACCTTTTACATGAGAGAAAATAAGCCAAACCTTTTATACCTCACTGATGGTAGCTACTGTAACTGGGGGTGAGTGTCTGAAAAGTTTCAGCGCTCCGTCCATCATCTCCTTGTGTGTGCTTTGTTCGCCCTAAGCTGCTGTGCTACTGTCATAAAACGGATTTGATCTAGACTTGACCATTGCAACAGCACCTATTTATACATCATAAATACTCGTCCATGTACTCTGTCTACTCAATTCCTGGTTCCCCGCATTGTCATCTCTGTTCCTCGGTCTTGCAGAACTGTATACTTTTACAGGACTTCTGATTACCATTCTACTCCGTTTGAGACATAGTCAAACACTTTATTTATGGACAGCCAAACACTTTTCTCTGTCTCATCTGTATAAGTTCAGCAAATCAGCTTTCAGACTCCAAATATATATATATTTTTTTTTTTTTTTAGTCCTCGTGTATCAATTATGCTTTAAGTTCAAAGAAGAAAGGCCATCGACCAAACCAAGATAAGATAACTTACTACCCGGTCACTCCACAAGGGAGGAAAGATACAATTTATCTTCGGGTCATACCAGTAATTATCCTCTTGGGTAGAAAATAGCACCTAATCTTCTATAGGCAGGAGCTATAACTGGGGTGACCACACCACCAGAGCAACCTATGACGCATAGTCTTAATCATCAGACCATAAAGCACAAGTATTCAAAATGAATCCTAACTACCAGAAAAAATGATATTCAGTGAAGAAGACAAGAAAAAGTAGAAAGAATCGCGAAAAGCCAGGAAAATAGGTAACGAGGTATCATAGATAGATAAAACACCCAACCAAGAAACAATAAAAAAGTGAACCGGCAAGAGAGTGAGAATAACACTTATTATAATGCATTTGAGACCTGTGTCTTGGCCCAGTCATCCCATATTTTCCAGTATTTCATTTTCTTGATCTGCTTACTTGCACGGTCAAGTCAGGAAATCCTCTGAATGGAATAAATCCATTCATCCTCCGTAGGGGGCAGGGGAGAATCCATTTTATACATATTTCCCTCTGTGCAAGAAGGATCAGAACAAAAAAAAGAGCTTTATGGTTTTTAGTTAAACTTCGATTATCTATTCCCCCTGGAAACACTCCAAAAATTACAGAGGACGTAGCCAGCTCACTCCTTTGCCCAAGAGTGCCGGAGATCATCTTCTCCACTTTCTGCCAAAATGGTTGGATGGTTGGGCACAGCCAGAACATGTGGACCTCGTTGGCATTAATCTCTCCACATTTCGGTCATTTCTTGGTCTCTCGGCTCCCCATCTTTGATAATTTTGATGGAGTCCAATATGCCTTATGAACTGTAAAACTGATTATTTTTTAATGGTGCAGATTTCACATAAGACCATAAAAGAGACTTGCCCCAAATTTTCGAGATCTTCATCTGGTAAATCTTTCTTCCAGGACTCTGTAAACATGTATTTCATCTCTTCACCATTTTTAATTAGCATCCAATACCAAGCTGCGACTTCTTTTCGGCCTGTGGCTTGCTTGCAAAATTTAGAGACCTAATCCCTTTTCCCTTCAAGCTCCTTCCCTAAGGATTTACCCAGCTTGACAGTTGGTAATATTTAAACTTGGAGACCAAGTTCTCACAAATCGCAGAAAGATGTTGCCAAGAAATGATTTCTGTATCTATGATGAGTTGCCCCCATCTTCAAATACCATACGATCCAAGCCGGACAGCGAGAGTATTTTCCAAGCAGGCCGGTGCACCAGAAGAGTCTCATATTGGCGCTGCATCACTGTAGTAAGGTATTTTCAAAAACCATCTCACTCGAGACCAAAGTTTTATGGCTGCTTTGAGTACTTTTAGTCGCACCTTCTTGAAAAACTTGGGATGACCACATTTTAGAAGAAAGAAATCCGCCTGATGAGAGACACTACTCGTAAGAGCCTTAAAGAGTGGGAAAAAAAACGAGCTATCAATCAACAACTGCCGAAAGTTCTTTATATGGAATGCGTGGTAGTACAAATATAGCTCAGGGGAAGCAATACTTCCCTGTGTCTTCCTCTTTCTAAGTTTCTTTAGGGATATTCTTTTTTTTCCCATATAAAACTGGAAAACTGGAAAACATCCCCTGTATTTTTGGGAATTCTAACGGGATAGTGTTAAATAAAAAAGTGTATTTGGGGAGGGCAGACATTTTTAGAAGGTATGACCTACCCAGATGGGAAAGTGGGAAAGCCCCCCATGCGTTCAGCTGTTTTTTTACTGTTGTGGTGACTTTATCAAAATTAACTTGTGCTAAATTCTCCAAGTGCTCCCAGATCGCAGGGAGTGACTGCTCTAGGTCCCCTGTCAGGATCATAAGATCATCGGCATATAACCCGATTTTTTTTTCTCAACCGTTTGATATTCTGACAAGATCTTAATTTGCAAGCTAATGGTTCTATATATATGTTGAAAAGGAGAGGAGAAAGTGGGCAGCCCTGTCCTGTTCCCCTACCTAGTTTTAGTGACCTTGTGAGATTTCCATTGACAAGGACCCTGGCAGATGGACTTTTTTATACAAGGCCTTGACTGCTGCTAGGAAGGTTTCTCCCAAGGTAAATCGCTGGATCATTTTATATAACAAGCATTTACAATGCAATAGGTCTCACAGTTACGCGAGTTTGAGCTATTGACATTGCAAATAACAATGCTTTTTATTTTTGTTTTCGTTTTTAAAACATAAATAAAAGGCATTGTCATTTGCAATGCCAATAGCTTAAACTTGCGTAAATGCGAGACCTATTGCATTGCAAATGCTTGTTGCATTTGCTAATGAAAAAGTCATCTTAGGTCAATTGCTTTTAATGAAATATTGGCATGCAGCAGTGGCTGCTGCAGAAGAGGGGAAGCCTGTCCTTGGACACAGACAGTGTACCTCGTCCTCTCAGCGGTCAGCTCCCACTGAAACCAGAAAGTTGACTTGTTGGAAGGTGTAGTAATCAGGCCCACATCCAGGAAGTAGTTTCAAGTAGATTTATTCAAGTTGGTTACAAGATGTAGGTTGGTTGTAAATAAGCCCCACCAGGAGCAGCCAGCCAGGCGCCCAGCCCATCTCCAACTGTGAGTTCCCACTCCCAACATTCCATCTTGCATCATTCAGGCAGCATTCCACTGGCACATCATGAACCATAACAAACCAGGGTACTACATATCCTCCTTTCTTCCAAAGAAAAACAGAAAAGAAAACTGCAACAGGTGAAGGAAAAAGGAGAAAAGCAGAAACAAGATGGAGAAACTAGATGCACGAAATAGAGAACCAAAAGGAAACCAGAAAGGGCAGAGAGAGAGACACAAAGATAACGTGGTTGGCAAAGTAAACTTAAGACCATTACCCATCCTCCTTTCCATACACAAAAAGAAGAATGAAACAGAAAAAGAGACGAATGAAGAATAGAAGAAGAAACCATTAATGACTGTCCTCTGCATACCCACTGGCCAGGTAGAGATACAAGAAGGCAGCTCACATCAGGAGGAAACAAGTCGACAGAGGAGAAAGGAATGCAAATACTCATTCTTCCCTGTCACAAGCATGAAGAAAGAAATTACAAATAGAAAAATACAACTGGGCTACAAAACTAGAACAATTGAAACGCCCAACATAAAGTAACCCATGCACTATGGCGACAAAAACCAAACACCCGCCAAAGGTAAAGACATTTGCTTCTGCATGGGCAACCTCTAGCGGAGGTATAGATATGTGCACTGTTGAAAACAAAACATGACCAAGACTAAACACCTAAGGAAAGGTAAAATGTGCACTGCAGTGAAAGCATAAGACATATAATGTGATGTCCACCAACGGACGCACCTCAACTGGAGGTAAAAATGTTATACACAAAAGAACAAATGAAGCGCAGGGCGACTTATACATAAATATAACGTGAGGCGCAGGGTGGCTTACACACAGAAACGCGTGAGGCGCAGGGCGACTTATACACAAAGGAACAAATGAAGCGCAGGGCGACATATACATAAATATAACGTGAGGCGCAGGCGGCTTACACACAGAAACGCGTGAGGCGCAGGGCGACTTATACACAAAGGAACAAATGAAGCGCAGGGCGACTTATACATAAATATAATGTGAGGCGCAGGGCGGCTTACACACAGGACGCAAGACACACGAAGCGTAGGCCGACTTAAAACATGTTGCGAGAGGTCAAACAAAAATGTGCATGTGAACAGTGTACACTGAAACAAAAGATACATACCTCACAGAGAAGTCAATGATGTGCAGAGAAATAGAGAGAATACAGCCCACGTAACACACCTCAAGAAGAGGTAAAAACATAGTGCACTATACAACACAAAACATTAGATATTGTGCACCGTAAGAATGGGGTAGACCCATCCTTATCTTTGAAGACTGTAGTGATACACCCCGAGTTAGGGTAAAACCCCTGTGTAGGGTAAGATGTAAACGTGAAATATATTGTGTACCATAGTGACGGGATTAAACCCTTTCGAAACACCTCATGTAGAGGTACATGGTGCAATGTGTGTCAGAACACAGCCGACATAAACTGCGAAAATGAAGACATGTGGCTGAAACCCACTCCCATTCCTTGTGCAGAGATAAAAGAACTGCGACGAAAACATGGATGAAAAACACAACAATATTGCAGTCAATACTGTAAATGAAGACAAAGTCAAAGGTGTGCCTGTCACCGGGATGATGAAGAACAGGCTACCAAAACAGTGAAATGATGAAGATGGAACACCCAGTATCTGGAAGACACCAAAATCAGCAAAAAATACAAAGACGAAGTACTACCTGTATTCGAGTCCATGAAAACGCAGCTGACCATTTACTTCATGTTATTTTGACTGAAACTGGGGAGTCCGTGCACCCGAAGTCACGCTTCACAAAGATGTCGTTGACTCGCCTCAGCAGAACAATAAGTCCGGTGCTGTCTCCCCATTTCCCTTTGTGATGAGAGGCTTGTCAATTAACGCTGCCAGTCAGCCAAAAAAAAAACTTTATTCGATGAACAGGATGGTTGGCAGAGAATCCATGCAAAGCAGCAAAACACAGTCCATCGCAAGCTACATTGAATCCCAGCATCCGGAAATCACCAAACAAAAGATGGCGGCACGCACAGGAGACGCATGCCGAGTGGCTCACGGCGCGCTCCTGCTTCAAAACGTCCTTTGTCAAACTTGACGATCGTGACGTAAGAAGACGTCATGGAAGGCTCAGGAGAAAGTCCGTGCGGCATCGTGGTCAAGGTAAGCAGCGCGAGGCATATTTAAAATTTAAAATACAGCGCAACTGCCATGTTTTACAGGCCTCAGAGAAGAAGAAAAAAAAAAAAATGCCTTTAAAAAAAGATAATACTTTACCAAGCCAAAGATGTCATTTCTTTCTTCAGCAGCAGGCAGGGGACTTTAAAATGACAATGAAAACCAGCCGCAAACAGTTAAAGGATGTCGCACATCCAATTCAGCACTAAAATAACGCAGCACATGTAAATTTTGGGACACCTCCAGGCTTACAGAGACCCCAGTGTTCACGAGGGGTGCCGATTTTCTCATAATGCCCTTCACTGTTGCCTGCCATTCACTGTTGCCAAATCCGAAATCATGACGCTGGTTAATGTGGAGATAACGCAAATGCAGCACTAATAAAATGTCAACTATCCAAATAAAGCTTAACTCCATGTTGACAGTCTTATGTAACAGCGCACTTTGCTCTGGAGATAAAAAGCACTGATAGCCTTAGATTACCTTCATACTTGTTGCGCGAAAAACAAACGTTTTTGATGTATTTCAGACAGTTGTATATGTAGGTAGGCTTACCCTCTGAAGGCACAGCACAGGAAAAAGGCGTTGTAGAGTGTCAGGCTTACCCTCTCCTGAGGGCACAGCACAGGCTTACCCTCTCTTGAGGGCACAGCACCTGACACAGGCGTTGTAGAGTGTCAGGCTTGGGCTGCAACTGAACAGACGCTGTAGGTACAGCAAACAGAGACTTGAGCTGCAGTTGAGACAGGAGCTGGCACTGTAGCGTAAAGGGCGACCGTTGTAGAGGTCACTGGTGGGGCTGATGTTTGCCAGTAGTTGAGTAACCGCAGCTGTAGTTACAAGAGTTGCAGTAGCTTGAGAGTAGGTACTCCAGACTTGAAGATGAAGGTTTCAGAGGTAGCAGACGCAGGTTCCTTAGTTCAACTCGTCGCCAATAAAATTGTAGTAATCAGGCCCACATCCAGGAAGTAGTTTCAAGTAGATTTATTCAAGTTGGTTACAAGATGTAGGTTAGTTGTAAATAAGCCCCACCAGGAGCAGCCAGCCAGGCGCTCAGCCCATCTCCAACTGTGAGTTCCCACTCCCAACATTCCATCTTGCATCATTCAGGCAGCATTCCACTGGCACATCATGAACCATAACAAACCAGGGTACTACAGAAGGCAACAAAGACAGCAGCGAATTAGGTGGTGTAAGAGAGTCGGGTGCTCAAATATAGTGGGATTTTTAATATGAGTTTCTATTGCGTCTGGGGCACGGCTGACTTACAACAAACCATAGGTTTATACCCATGAAAGCTTGTATGCTTCCAGATGTATATTAGAGAAGACTGGAGGGAGCCAGGGAAATGGAAATACCAGTTTGTCGTCACCACAGTGACTTCTCTTCACTGTCTCCTGAAGTCTCTCATGATAATGGGGCTCAGCTGCATCAAACCGTGGACTGGAAGCACTCAATCCAAGAAAGGTAAGTTGCTTGCAAGTGGTGTACCGTAACAGTAAACATAGGCATTACTCAAGAATACGTGAAGAACAAACACCTTTCCAAGACGGGAAGAGGTTGTGAACAACATTAAGTAAGACTTCACGTGCACGCAGTGCATTGTAGGGCCTAGTTGTTGAGTGATGTTGCTTTCCCTGGTGGCCATGGTAATGTCGGGCTTTGCTAGTCTACCGTAGGTTTTATTTCCGTATCAACAGCATCTCTTTTCACCCAACCCAGTGCTACAGCGATTACTGTGGGAATTGAACAAATAACCTACATTTGAAGAATGCATCGTTTTAAATATGTTAAAATCATAAGCATTTATCGCCAACAGCGCTCCCTCGGTCTGGCAGCCTCCACTGACCTGACCCGTGTTATCTATGCAAGGTGCCCTCAATTGTAGATTTATTCACGTCATGCTCATTAGCTGTAAAACCACGAACACATTTTGTAGCTGGAAATGATTTTACTAAGAACGCAAAGTTGCTTCGCTATTAAAAGGTGGAGCAGCATGATACACCGAGGTATATGTGCTTACAACTTGCTTTCGGGTAGATTTACGAACTGTGCCGACATGCACCGTTGCTCACTTATAAACGGTAGGACTTTTTCTCATCTTGGCCATGAAAAATGTACGACACACAAAATGCGTAGTTTTTCAGCTGAGGAAATTCAGAGGTGTACTAAAAGCACATTTAAGGATGCACACAGTTCAACATGTTAGTAACTGCTCAAACGTGGAAAAGAGGGAGACTGCTTGGATCTACATTTGTGCAAATGCAATTTAGGTAATTTCGAACATCTAGAAAAACAAGCCTGCGAGTGGTGCGCGCAACACAGCGAGACATCTGGTTTCAATTCTTGCACCCGCGTTTGGGCACGATAATTCAAACCAGATGGTGCCTGTGCGGGTAACCACACGCAATAGGGCGTGGGCAGAGCAAAGGCGGGACATGCGCCCGCCTTTGCCCAATTGTGTGCTGTCTTTGTTAAAAAGACACACGCAAAGGCCAATAGCCTGGGACAAAACCAAAAGCACATGCACGAGCAAGTGCGAGCGTGTGGTGAGATTTTTAAAGCCCTTACATAAAGTCTCGCAGAGCAGCGCATGCGTGTTGCGCTAGGCTCGACCTAAAAAGGGACAGCTAAACCTATCAAACGCTTTAGCAGCGTCAAAAGCCATTATTGCTAGAGGGATCTCATTAGTCCGTGCCATGTCAATTGCCTCTATTGATTCATGGTTTAATTCAGAAAGCTGCCTTCTTTTCATAAAACCCTTCTGGTCATGGTGTATCAGAGGACCCATCACCTTGTCCAAGTGTTTAGTTAAAATCTGGGTATAATGCTTATGATCGCTATTTAACGAGGAGATAGGCCTGTAAGACTCACATACTCTTGGGTTCTTTTCTGGTTTTAAAAGAATCGTTATCGTAGCCTCATCCCAAGATTTCGGAAGGTTTTGACCAGATATAAAAGCAGAATTGAATAATTGGAGCAAATTAGTGACTAACTCCTCTTTTAAGATGACATAAATCTCATTTGGTATGGAGTCAGGGCTTGCAGCTTTCCCCTTTTTCAACATACGTATTACTTGGAGGACTTCTTCATTAGTTATGGGACAACTCAGATTTATTTTTTCTTTGAGCTGGAGAAAGGGAAAATCTAAATCTTGGAGGAACTCCTCCATAGAGTTTTCACTTAATGTTAAATCGTCTGTATAGAGGTCTTGGAAAAATTGGACAAACGCTTCTTCAATCGCAATATCATCAGTGATAATATCTCCCGAGTTCGCACAACTGAGGTCTTTTATCAGATTTCTTGATTGGTCCGTCTTGACCTTCCACGCAAGCAATTTGACGCATCCCTCCCCTTATTCGTGGTTAGATAGTCTGCTGGCTTCCCACTTTCTTTTGATTATTAATTTGAGATAATCCATCAGCCTATGTGTTTCTGAATTTAAATTTTGTGAGATGTTTAAATTGCCTGGTATTTGTGCTAACGCTGTTTGATTGGTACATATTGCTGCCTCTAGGCCTTTAATTTCCTCTCTCACTTTCTTTAACTCCGTGAAAGATAAAGTTCTTAAAATCCCTCTTATATAGGACTTATATGAATCCCAGACCACATGGGGAGGAGCAGAGTTGAGATTGAATTAAAAAAACTCTTTAGTTGTATCCTTTAGTTTTTCAATTACTGAGGACTCCTGAAGTAGGGAACGTTTGAGTGTCCATCTACGGGAAGGCGGTCTTTGAGTGATGACAATTTCCAAGACCACTGCAGAGTGATCAGACAAATGCTTTGGAGCATGTCTAACCTTAAGAAAATTTTTACATGTGAGAGTATCGACCAGAAAAAAATTAATTCTGGAGCGATGCCCGCACTTTTTATTATGGAAGGTATAGTTTCCTCCCGCTGTACCTGCTCTACGACTCATCTCTCTCCAAATATCCAGGAGCCCCATATCTGTCTTTGGCTGTTTCAGGGCCATTCTCACATTATGGGTAGCTGTCGCAGCTCTCACTGAGGTTGAGTCTTGGGTAGCATCTAAAACTAGGTTAAAGTCCCCTCCCAATATAATAGGGTCATTTATATTGATTAATTGTAGAAATAGGGTATGTATTGGAGCGGGATCGTCTAGATTTGGTCCATATTAACTCATAAAAGTCAACCAAGAACCACTGATTTTTGCTCTAGCGATTGCCCACCTGCCTAGAGGGTCAAGAAAACAGTCCCCAAGTATGGCTTGGGTGTTTTTTTTAAACAAGAGGGCTATCCCTTTTATTGTGAATGACTGGGTTGTGCAGATACAATGCTCCAACCATTATTGGTTTTTTAAAATTGATGCCAATTCTTCTTTCAACAGATGTGACTCTTGGGTAAAAATCACATCATTATCTGAAAGTCTTAAACATTCCAAGATATTCCTCCTCCTGGAAAGAACTCTAAGTCCATTCACATTCACATTCCGTGATATGATTTTTAGGGTTTTTAATTTGTCTGGCTTACCCATGTCTATCACAAAGAAAGTAAAGAGCCACAAGCCCACTTAAATATAGAACACTTATACTACCTCCATTTGGAGAGCTGGAAAATTATTCAGGCTATATTGAACTTTTTGAACATTGTTTGTACATGAGGACAATTTTTCTTTTTTTCCCCACATGCTCCCCACCCTGTGCTTAAACACAAAACCAATATTTTCTGAGATGTTCCTACATTTGTGACCCACCCCATCCTTCCCACCCCACCCTGGGGAACCCACCCTTACAATACTAGGGGTATACCTAGCTACCTCTATTTCGGACTCTCGCTCTACCTAGGCAGAGATTTTAAGATTTGTCTTTGGATGTGTTTTTAGTTTAATGTGGTCAATCAGGGAACTAACTTCATATGGGTCCTTGAAATTGTGCATCTTATTGTCCCACATCACCCTTAGAGAGGCAGGGAAGCGTAGGTTTGCTGTAGCACCCAAACTCCTCAACTCAGGGATATACTTCCCCAACTCCCACTGCCTATCTGGTGTGGTGTGGGAAATGTCTGATCTCACCCGGAAGGACCAGTCTCCCTTATTATGCGACCCTGCTTTTAAACCCCCTGACAGGATCTTTTCTTTTATTGAGTAGGTTTTAAAGTTAACCAGGATCCTTCTTGGGTTTTTCTTCCCAGGTCTTCTAGAGTAGGGGTCGCAATGCACTCTCTGTATGTCACCTTCCAGGGTCTGTCTTTCTATGTCAGGATAGCATGCTCTGAAGAGATCAATGACAAAGGACCTTATGTCTCTTCCTTCTGCCTCTTCCGGAACATTCAGGACCCTAATATTGTTCCTTCTAGCATTCTTCTCTAGAATCTCGAGTCTATCTCTCAGATCTTTATCATTTTCTTTAAGTCTTGATATTTCAGAAAAGTTTTTTCCCACTTGTTTGAAGAGATCTTCCAGAGCTGACTCTACTGCTTCAACTCGTTCCATCATATCATTTATTTTTCCTTCCAATGTTTCACAGACTGCTTGGATTTTTGTTTGATTGCTCTCAGAGACTGCAAATGTTTCCCTCAATTCGGAGAGTAAAGTTGCTAGAAGGCCCTCTGTAGTCGATTGAGCCTCTGAATTAGCGGCTGTTTCTGGTCTCTCTTGCTCATTCTTTTGTTGAACAGTGTGGTAAGGTGAGGTCTCAACCCTACAATCTGGTAAAGGACAGACATTATCACTTTCTACTACTACTAAAGAGGACAAGGGGGTAAATCTATTTGTGAGAGAAACAGAGTTTGTCTCTACTTACAGTTCCTCCATGTTTGCTGTCTTTTGCGGCTCTCGGAAATTCGATTGCGCAAAAATAGAGCCACTATTCATAATTACCACACTTTCTCTAAATGAACAAACAAGATCGGTACCACCAACCTGGCCACGCTGAATTAACTGGGTAGATTGATTAGGCATGGAGAGTTGGGCCTGGACCTTAAAGTAAGAACAGAGAGATGGGGTGACTCGAATATTAGCAGGGTTGCTTTTAGTTGATTTATTCCTGCCTTTAAGCGAGGGAATACTCTCTGCAGACCCTCTTTTATCTTGTCAAAGGCAGGAGTTAGGGGGAGCTTCCAGTTTTTTTTGTGGATTGACTTTCACTGTTAGAGGTGTTATTTCCTTTGTTTTGAAGTTCTGAAAGGAGCTGATTCTTGCCCCAGATATCCCTACTCCTAAGAGTATATTTATTTAAATTATTTGGACCAACTTGTAATTCTGTCGGCTCCTTTTTCCTAGCTAGTTGCTGCTCTTTGACTATGCCGCCCTCCCCTGCATTTCATATTGTTCCCCGATCCCCCTTCTTTACTCTCCTTACCGGGCTCATTTGTTGATGATGTAAGCCATTTCCAAAATCTACCCGGTGCACCGTCCAGCTACTGAGACTGCACAAGCCATCCTCTGGAAGATTCAAACCGGCAGTGTCTACCTCCGAGAGGTGCCTCGCAAAAACACCCGGCGTCGTCAGTGCCGTAGTCTGAGACCCATTGCCCCGGAAGCTGACCCTGGCCGCTGCGCGCCTGCTGCTTGCAATCCGCGCTGCTGCCAGTGCCCACCGGCTCCTCCGTTGCATCTCCAGCACTCCCAGCACACACACCGCCACCGTCGTCACACAATATGAACAGCGAGTCTTGGAGCAAATCAACCAAAATAAGTGAAGAGATTTCCCCCGCTATCGTGACCGACCTCCGGCTGCTTCATGTACCTCCACATCCAGGTAAATGCTTTTTAAATGCTTAACTCTGCCAGGATCAAGCGAAAGTCCACTAGCGCACTATCTGACGGCCGCCATGTTCCCCTCCAGACTCCAAATATTCTTAGGGGCAGATTTATGAGGCCCGTTGCGCCATCGGAACGTCACTTTCTGTGACGTTCCGTGGTGCAGAAACCTGCGTGATATTTATCAGGCAGCACTGAGCCACTTTTTTTGGCTTAATGCTGCCTCATAAATATCAGTCCCTTTAACGCAGTGTTCTGCGTTAAAGGGGCGTGCAATGGGTGTTGCTGGGGGCGTTCCCAGCAACATCCATGGCCTTTTGACACTGCCCCAGATTTACGAGAAATCGTAAATCTGAGGCAGCGCCAAAAGCTTACGCCTCCCCAGGGGAGGCGTAAGGGAGGCGCAACGGGGAGAAATATCTTTATTTCTCCTCGGTTTTCCTTTTTCTGTGGGTGCTGCATTCTGCAGCACCCATACAAAGAGGAAAAACCTCTTGTGATTATTTTTGTACAGAAAGGTTTCCCTTCCTGTACAAAAATATTCATCCCCGCAACGCAGGCACCCTTGCACCATGGTGCAGAGGGGCCTGCATTGGCGCAGGCAGCCCATTGTGTGCCGGCGCAGGTGAAAAGGACACGAATGCGCCGCATTTCATAGATACGGCGCATCCCTGCCCTTTTCTTTTGCCGTAGGGAAGCACAGCAGGAAGGCCTGCTGCGCTTTCCTACGGCAAAACCTCATAAATCTGCCCCTTAGTCCTGAATTCCCATACTTCATTCTGCTTCTGATCCAGCATGAGGTCTCAGTTTGCCTAGGCTATGGGAACATGCTTCGAGTTCATGTAACTATGTTATGTCTCACAGATATGTTCAGAATGTTAGCCTGCGTGGCAAGGTTTGATGGAGAATGTTCATGGTGTTGCTGGGTGATGGGGTCAGAAGATTCTATGTTTTTGAATAGTGCGGAGACGTTTTATGAGGGTGGATGTTTCCTGTCTCGTCTGTTGCCTCCGCTGTGTAGATTTGCCTAATAAACTACTTCCAGTGATCCCCGGCTCCCAGGCTGATTACTACAATTTGATTGGCGACGATCTACTGTCTACACGGCTGCTTCACAAACTTCACGCAAGATTCCTCGTCAAGCCACAATCGTTCAGATTGAACAGAGGTGGTGACTGTGAGCTTCAGCTTATCAAGACTTTACCCCAAAGGTACACCCTTACATTGAAAACAGCTTTAAGGTAAGGGTGTCTAAAAAATTTATAAGCTGAACGCCAACCGTTTGGAAGTTGGATTTAAACTTACCCCGCTTTGCATAGCTTCGTCTCACACCGGTCCCTGCTGCTGTCGTCTGCCGCGGTGTGCCATCTCGAAGTCTGATATCTTTTCCGTGCGTTTTTGGGGCATTATCGTTGTTTTCAAGTCTGGTGCGCATGCGCGAAGTGAGTGCTGTGTCCGCTTTCCACTGCGCATGTGTGAACCAGCAACGTATCTTTCATCCACGCTACGGTGACGTTCATCTCCATCTGCATTTCAGGTTGCCAAGCAACACAGAGGTTTCAAGTCATCGCACGAGTGAATTGCTTCTGTGATTCACACACACGCTACACTCCGTTTGTCTCCCTCTGCATTGCATGTTGCCAAGCAACACAGAACTTTCAAGTCTTCGCATCAGTGGATTGCCTCTGTGATCCACACACACGCTATATTCGCTTCTGTGATCCACACACAATTCGACAATTACATTTTTATTTTATTCAAATTTGCCATATTTCCTACATATTTTGATATTTTTTTTTCTTTTTGTGTGGAAAAATATTCAAAGGGTTGTGTCACATTCGCGTGCATATTTTTTTTTGCTCCTTTTGTGTTGTTATCAATATGCAATCCGTCAGTCCACCTCCTGCCTTTTTGGAATCTGCTGGTGATCCACCAGTCAGGTGGGAACTATGGTTTGATGCCTTCCAAACCTATTTAGGTGCCATTGGAGCATCTAGATTCAGTGATGAACGTAAAAGGTTTTTACTTCTTCATTCCCTTGGTTTTGAAGGGAGATCTATTTTCAAACATCTTCCCGAAATCACTCATGTTCCGGGGGAAGATATCGATTTGTTTCAAGATGCGGTGACTAAACTTAGAACAAGGTTTCACAAGCAACCTAGTTTAATGGTCCTTCGACATAAGTTTTTCAAGAAGCAACAGAAAGACGGAGAAGATGTTAACACTTATATTTCTGCATTAAGAAAGCTTGCTTCGGAATGTCAGTTTGAGACATTTTTAGAGCAACTGATCAGGGATCAATTCGTCTGTCATTGCAGTGACAAGCAGATACGTCAAAAACTTCTTTCTCTTTTAAATCCAGATTTGGATGAAACCATAAAAATCGCCAAAAGTATCGAAACGTCTCAGATATCTTTAAAAGAATTGGAAGATAAACTTCCAGACTCGGTGAATTCCGTTTCGTCCAGCTCAAGACTTAAGCGCAATCAATCTAAACCTGAAGTCAGAGATAGTGAGACTAAGAAAATTATCTCAAAGAAAAATGTTTTTCTCTCACAAGACCCTAAACACATGTGTAACAGATGTGGAAACAAACAACATCAGAAGGGAGCTAGATGTCCAGGAACAAATGTTGTGTGTGGTTATTGCAAAAAAACAGGACATTTTGCGAAAGTTTGTTTAAAAAAAAAATATCATGAGCAAAAAAGGTCTGTTGCGTGTGTGCAAGAGTCAGACTGTGAATCAGATTCCGAAACAGTTGCTGTGGTGCTAGATAATCCAGATCATGTTTTGCAAATTTCTGATGAAATGGACTGCGTAGATCGCATTGTTGAGATTTTGGTGGGGGACAAGGTATTCAATTTACTTGTGGATTCTGGAGCTAGAATAACAATGTTAACCAAGGAACTGTTTGAGGAAACTTGGGGAGGTAGGAGTTTGTTACCTCCCGATCGCTCACCAGTATCTTACGAGGGTCGTAAGATAGAACTGTTGGGATATTTTGAGGATGATCTCGAATTCAATGGAAGGGTGATCAGGGGGAAAGTATATGTGGCTGTTAAAGGGTTGAATATCCTAGGATGGTATCACCAGGGATTATTTGGGATGATCCTCAAACCGGGTTGCCGGGTGCAAGTCTTAACTGTTTCAGATGCTGGCTTTGATAGTAGTGTTAAATGGGAGCAGCTTTTTCCCACTGTCTTTTCAAGGGAATTAGGAACTATTCGAGGGTTCAAACACCGGATCATTGTGAAAGAAGGTTCGTTACCGGTGAAGCACAAATTAAGGGGTGTCCCTTTCAGTGTTAGGGAAGACCTTGAAGTGGAAATAAAGCGTCTGTGCCGAGAGGGAATTATTGAAACAACAGAGTCTTCCTTGTGGCTTTCTCCTCTGGTCGTAGCACGCAAGAGGTGTGGTAAATTGCGTGTCTGTGTGGACCTCAGGTCACTCAATAAGGAAATCTGGGTGGACTCGCATCCTCTGCCAAAAATTGATGATCTGTTTGCATGTGTCAGGGGTTCGAGATATTTTTCAAAGTTAGATTTGGCGAGTGCGAATCACCAGATTGAATTGGAAGAGGAGTCTCGCCACTTTACGTCGTTTATCTCACCTCTGGGCACTTTCCGTTATAAACGTATGCCGTTTGGTTTGGCCTCGGCGGCGTCAGTATTCCAACGTGTGATGCAGAGTATGTTGGGTGAGATCAAAGGCGTACTTGTATTCCAAGATGATGTCCTTGTTCATTCCAGAGACATAAGTTGACATAATATTTTGCTGAGAAGAGTTTTTGAGACGTTCAGAGATTATGGTGTTGTTGTGAAACCTGAAAAATGTAAATTCCTATGTGATGAAGTCGAGTACTTAGGACACCACATTTCGGGCGAAGGGATTCAACCTAGACAGAGTCTGCTAGATGCCATTGTCAATGCTCCTATTCCGGTGGACAAAACAGGGATTAAATCACTGTTAGGTTTGCTGGAATACTATTCTAAATTCATTCCCAACTATGCCTCTGTAGTTAGACCAATCAGTTATTTGTTGAGAAAGGGTGTTTCGTTCAATTGGTCGGGTCAGTGTGACGCAGGTTTGGGAACTGTGAAGGTTCTACTCAAGAACAGTGAGGCGCTTAAGCCGTATGATCCTACCCTTTCCACTTGCATCACGGTGGATGCAAGTCAGGTGGGTTTGGGGTGTGTGGTTACGCAGGATGCCCGAGGAGGTGAAAATACCATTGCGTTTGCATCCAGAGTTTTAAGGGATGCAGAAATACAATACTCGGTGATCGAAAAGGAGTTGTTGTCTTGTCTTTGGGCGGTTAATAAGTTTCGTTCGTATGTCTGGGGCAGACGTTTCATTTTGAGGACTGATCATAAACCATTGGTCAACATTCTTAGTGCAGGGACTAGCAAATGTTGTTCACCAAGGATTGTGAGGATGGTTTCGAGACTTATGCAATATCAGTTTGATGTGGTCCATGTTTCTGGTGGAAAGAATACGAGAGCAGATTTTTTATCTAGATTTCCTGTTGGCACAGACCAAAAGGTCTGTTCAGATGACAATGATGGTGATGATGATTCAGATGATTGTTTCATTGCTGCGGTTGATATTTCTCAGTTTAGTGTTGGGGATGAGGGAAGTTGGTTGGAAGCCATTGCTCAAGATGAGGTTCTCCAACAAGTGAGTCAATATGTGATGAATGGTTGGCCAAGAGAGAGTACTTTGCCGCATTATCTACAACCTTACTGGAAAGTACAGTCGGAAATTTCCATTGAAGGGGGAGTGTTGGTTCGTGGAGAAAGGCTTATTCCTCCTCTTGGTGTGAGGAAAAATATTATTCTCAGAATCATGAAGGTCATCTGGGTTCAACTCTTACTAAACGAAGAGTTCGTGATGGTTTCTGGTGGCCATCTATGGATGCTGATGTCACGGAGATAGTTGATGTGTGCTCCATATGTAGTAACGCAGATAAAGGCTTGAAAGTAAAGACTCCACCACTATTGCCAGTTGACTGTCCGTCAGCTCCTTGGAGTAAGCTGGGTCTAGATATCATGGGTCCTATAGAAGGTTTGCAGAATGGAGGTCGTTTTGTTTTGGTGTTAATTGATTATGTTTCAAAATGGCCTGAGGTGAGAGTTGTTAGGGACATCTCTTCTTCTACTGTGATAACGTTTTTAAGAGAGGTGTTTATTCGAGAGGGGTTTCCTGAGACATTGGTCACAGATAACGGTACCCAATTTGTCAGTGTTGAATTCGAGTCATTTCTGAGTTCTTGCAATGTCAAGCATGCACGTAGTTCACTGTATCACCCACAGTCTAATGGTCAAGTGGAGCGTATGAACAGGGTGGTGGGAGACTGTGTTAGATGGGCAAAAGGTTCGAAGGTTAATATACAAGGTTCCATCGATAGTATGCTTTGGTTTTATAGAACGACTCCCCACTCCACTACTAAGATTTCTCCTTTTGAGCTATTAAGGGGACGTAAGGCCAATACTTGCTTTAGACCAGGGTGGATGAACAAATGGATCAAGTCGTTACATGACATGAATAGTCTTATGGAAATAGTGAAGAGAAATGTTCAAAGTGCTCAAGTTAGACAAAAGCAGTGGTATGATGAAAAGAATTCCACTAAGTTGGTTGAAGTGCATGTGGGGGATCTCGTTAGGATCAAATCTTCCATACATGTCAAAAAAGGGGAGAGTAAGTTTGGATTACCTATCCGTGTCACACAAATAGGTAGGAATGCGGTTAAGGTTGAAGGGGGAAGTTGGTGGAATGTAGGTAAGATTGTTAAAGTTAGGGAAACTGGTGACACAGGGTAGCTGCTTTGAGCCTTCCTCTTCCAAAACTGTGGATGCTGATTTTACTGGTTATAGAACTGGTGATGTTGGTTCTCCTGTGAGAAGGAGTAGTAGGACGAGCAGAATTCCCAAACGTTTTTGTGACTGAATTTCTTTACAGTGTTTATGTTTAACTTCATTTATTTTTGTTTTAGTTTATTATTTTTTACAACTTGTTTGTGTTCAGGTTTTTTAAAAAAATGAGAAAGGGGGATATATTATGTCTCACAGATATGTTCAGAATGTTAGCCTGCGTGGCAAGGTTTGATGGAGAATGTTCATGGTGTTGCTGGGTGATGGGGTCAGAAGATTCTATGTTTTTGAATAGTGCGGAGACGTTTCATGAGGGTGGATGTTTCCTGTCTCGTCTGTTGCCTCCGCTGTGTAGATTTGCCTAATAAACTACTTCCAGTGATCCCCGGCTCCCAGGCTGATTACTACAAACTCCTTTATGTTAAACGATTTAGTAATAGATTCAAGACCTAGCTAACTTTAAAAGTCATATGAAACCGAAGGTCTAAACATTTGCAAGTATTCAAAAAAGCACTCCACCACAATTTTGAGATTTTATTATTGACCTTCCAAAATATTCTGGCAAAATGACGACTACCACAGTATTGTAAAAGTATAGTTTTACTATTCTTAACTCTACACATATGTACCTTGATGATGTGTCGAAAAAAGGGAGGTATTTTTCTTTTTTTTAATGAAAAAAACATTTTGATCTTCCACAACAATAACCAAGCAGACATAGCAGAGGTGGAAGAAAGCCCAACAATCTTGGATAGGTATACTACCTCTGGACATTTAGGTATTAGTGCTGTACTATGTGAAAGTAAATTATTCATAAAGATGAACACTTTTTTATGTACACTGAAACCTTTTAGTTGGAGGCTAAACGAGAAGCCCTGGTCGCTCGACTCACCAGCTGCCTAAAGAGCAATATGTTAGACATCATAGCATGGTTTACGCATGAGAATTATGTTAGGTATGGCATGGGTTACCCATGGGCATTATGTTAGATATGGCATGGTGTACCCATGAGCATTATGTTAGGTATGGCATGGGTTACCCTTGGGCATTATGTTAGATATGGCATGGTTTACCCATGAGCATTATGTAAGGTATGACATGTTTTACCCTTGGGCATTATGTTAGACATGGCATGGTTTATTCATTGGCATTATTTTAGATATGGCATGGTTTACCATTGGGCATTATTTTAGATATGGCATGTTTTCCCCATGGGCATTATGTTATGTATGGCCTGGGTTAACCTTGGGCATTATGTTAGATGTGGCATGGTTTACCCTTGGTCCATTTTTGCCAGTTTCTTACGAGTTTTGAGGTCTGACTAACCCTGATGGCCTGCTAATGTAAGTGTGAGATCGAGAAGGTCAGCCAAGTCCTTTATTTTATTTTATGGAGGAACTGTGGCAGGTAGACGGGTGTGGAGACATTTTCTCCCATCACATTAACTACATAAATAATACATGATGGACACTAATAATGCTGCAGATGTCTGTGCTTTATGAATACTTTAGCATTGTTTAGGCCATTTTGTCTGCAGCGTCTTCAGAACTTTGACGAGCTCAACAGGTGGCATGTTTACACTTCACAAAACACCTACAGCAAACAAGAGAGCAAATAAATGAATTGATTAAAAACCACAGTAAAAACATATATTTTTAAAGTTCCTTCCTGTGGCAAGATGCCATTGGCTTAGCACGGGTCCCATGGTGTCCACTGTAAGCAAGTAAATTATGCCTTCATTCATCTAGCTGGGGAGTGAAACAGAGCCACAACAGGACTGCAGCAGGGCCCTCAAGCCACCAGTCCCTGGTGCCACTGTACCTGTTGCACACATGATTGCTTCCTTTACCTAATGCCTTACACATTCGTGGACGATATGCCAACATTTCTGTCACGAAAGTGTAGAATTAAACAGGGCAGGTAACCGTTCTGTTGGTTAAATAAGGGTTTTGTTATGCTTTAAACACCTTGGCTTGAGGCGGAAATGTTGTTTTGGAGTCACAGGACGATGGTTTCCATCCCCCTGGAAAACATCCAAGAGATGCTTAGTGTGAGCTAGAAACCGTAACACGCTTCTCTTTAGCATGTCTCTGTTTCCTGCTTCGTCCTATACCATTACACGCCCCCCCCTCCTTTGAAATAATATTTCTGACAGCCCTGGACGGGTGAGAAAGACAGGAATTACCAGTGAAGCTAGCCCTAGTCGCCTGTCCAACACTGCCTGAGGGAGCCACTGCCGGCAGAACTGTTGTGCAGCCTGTATTCAGTAGAAACGAGATACTTTATTTATGCGCTGCCGTGTGTTTTTTTGGATGCTTTTCTGGCACACTTTGCCGGTTTAAGTGTGCGATTATGTTCCAGATTTTCCGATATGGCTTTTCAATGTGTTCAAGCTTTCGTGGACGGGGTGCCTAGTCAATGTGAGAACGGGATAGACGATGTTTACATATGGCTCCTATTTTATGTGTGCTATCTGCAAAACACGTGTATGACAAATACACGTAAGCATTAATAGTTCACGTCCACTTTAAAGGTGCCCTTTAGTACATTATAATGTGACATTCTCCCGGAATTCCTGAACATAGAACTGCAGAAGGGGGCGGGAGCTGCTCTCCCGCGGTATGTTTACCTCTGTACAATTCGCTAAATAAATGAGTACATTTGAGTGAGATCCAAAAATGTGCAGCTTTAGTAAAGAAAAATACTCTTTTCATCTTATTAATAGCACGTGTTATAACGCTTAATACAGCAATTTTGCTGAATTTAGAGTTGTAAAAACAGTTATATTATCAAATTGAGGTTATAATGATAGGGTGAGCAGACTTTTTTCTCTGTGGCATCACAACAACACCTGGAAGAGGAAACAGTAATACCAGAGACATGGATACAACTGGCTACGTCTTGAGAAACCCTTTGCTGAAGGAGGAGACACGCAACAAGCACTGGTGGAAATCGTATTTACCCCAGGTGCTCTCCAAATTACTTCCTGCGCTGGTTCACTTTTGGCTGCCATGTGCCATCACAGACACCTTTGTGACATAATGCGAGGGAGTGTGGGAAGCATAGGTTTTGGAAGGAGTTCCTTCCAGTACAAATACTACGCTTTAAGGTGTACTTTGTATGTGTGTTATACAATGCAGCACAAATGCAAAGTGGAAACACTCTTACACCTGCCTCAAAGAGGTACAAGATTTTGGCGCACATCCATGTGTATAGTTCTTTGTAGATAGGAATTTGACTCAAAACCCAGGGTTGGTTGCATGGGAATGCCCATGCTCCAGCCATGGAATGCCCGCTTGAGGCAAATTAACATAAGGCAGCAAATTGTGCAGCTTGTCGTTACTATGGGTAACAATCAAACGCAAATTGTGATTTGCGTTGGATTGTAAATCCCACCACAACGCTTTGCATTGGGTTTACATTAAAAAAAGTAACTCAAACAGATGGAAAGTGTTTGTAAATATGGGCATTTGTTTTAGCTTGTTGGCACATGAACCTTATGCAAATCAGTTCAACCCAAGCTTCGAAACATTATGCAACATTCCTTCTGCAAATCGGTTCACTGTCCACACAATAGCTAATGCCTTTTCGCAATGACTTAGTGGCGTCCAACTTATTGTGATGCCTTCCAGTGAGGGATGCAATTTCACTTGATGGTATGCATATGAAAAATCCAAAGTAAGTAAAGTCTAGGATTGCATTACAAGACTGGAGGCTAGCATTATTTGTGCATAATCTCCGTTAATATGCCACTCCTGCAGCACTTGAATGATTCTTACAACCAAAAGAGGAAAAAATAGATTTAAAATATCCGCTGCAGGGTAAACAGTCATAATATCGAGAAAAAAAATATCAACTGGACAGAATATCGAGTTTTAAATATAGAATGGACAGAATATCGAATTGCCAAAATATAGTGGTGAAGAATATCGAAAATCAGGTAAGAAATATCGATTTACATAATATAGAAGTAAGTAATATCGACAGTCATAATATAGTTGTTAAAAATATCGATTTTTTTTATAGTGTTTTAAGTGTTAGTATATGTGTTAAAAGTATGTATCAATTTTGGAATGTATGTTTGAATATTTTAAAAGTAATTAATTTTATGTCATTTAATTTTTGTGTAATATAATTCCGTAGCGGGTTGTGGGTTTATAGGGGATTAGGGTGGGAAGTAATTTAATTATAGTACATTGAATAATAATTTTTAGGAATTATTAAATATTTTTAATTTAATTTTGCGTTTTACTTCTGTAGCGGATTGTGGGTTTATAGGGGAATAGGGTGGGAAGTAATTTAATTGTTATTAAGTAATTATTGATTGGTATTGAAAATTAATTGGTTATTGATTAATTATTAATTGGTAAATAATTTGTATTAATTGGTAATTAATTTGTATTAATTGTTTAATTGATAATTATGTTAATTGTATTAATTTATTATTTGTAGCGGGTTGTGGGTTTATAGGGGAATATAGTGGGAAGTAATTTAATTGTAAATAATTAATTATTGAAATAATTTTTGTATATTGATAATTAATTTATTATTCATGAATTATTAATAGGTATTTTTTGTATAGTTCTTTGTAGATAGGAAGTTGACTCAAAACCCAGGGTTGGTTGCATGGCAATGCCCATGCTCCACCCATGGAATGCCCGCTTGAGGCAAATTAACATAAGGCAGCAAATTGTGCAGCTTGTCGTTACAATGGGTAACAATCAAACGCAAATTGTGATTTGCGTTGGATTGTAAATCCCACCACAACGCTTTGCATTGGGTTTACATTAAAAAAAGTAACTCAAACAGATGGAAAGTGTTTGTAAATATGGGCATTTGTTTTAGCTTGTTGGCACATGAACCTTATGCAAATCAGTTCAACCCAAGCTTCGAAACATTATGCAACATTCCTTCTGCAAATCGGTTCACTGTCCACACAATAGCTAATGCCTTTTCGCAATGACTTATTGGCGTCCAACTTATTGTGATGCCTTCCAGTGAGGGATGCAATTTCACTTGATGGTATGCATATGAAAAATCCAAAGTAAGTAAAGTCTAGGATTGCATTGCAAGACTGGAGGCTAGCATTATTTGTGCATAATCTCCGTTAATATGCCACTCCTGCAGCACTTGAATGATTCTTACAACCAAAAGAGGAAAAAATAGATTTAAAATATCCGCTGCAGGGTAAACAGTCATAATATCGAAAAAAAAATATCAACTGGACAGAATATCGAGTTTTAAATATAGAATGGACAGAATATCGAATTGCCAAAATATAGTGGTGAAGAATATCGAAAATCAGGTAAGAAATATCGATTTACATAATATAGAAGTAAGTAATATCGACAGTCATAATATAGTTGTTAAAAATATCGATTTTTTTATAGTGTTTTAAGTGTTAGTATATGTGTTAAAAGTATGTATCAATTTTGGAATGTATGTTTGAATATTTTAAAAGTAATTAATTTTATGTTATTTAATTTTTGTGTAATATAATTCCGTAGCGGGTTGTGGGTTTATAGGGGATTAGGGTGGGAAGTAATTTAATTATAGCACATTGAATAATAATTTTTAGGAATTATTAAATATTTTTAATTTAATTTTGCGTTTTACTTCTGTAGCGGATTGTGGGTTTATAGGGGAATAGGGTGGGAAGTAATTTAATTGTTATTAAGTAATTATTGATTGGTATTGAAAATTAATTGGTTATTGATTAATTATTAATTGGTAAATAATTTGTATTAATTGGTAATTAATTTGTATTAATTGTTTAATTGATAATTATGTTAATTGTATTAATTTATTATTTGTAGCGGGTTGTGGGTTTATAGGGGAATATAGTGGGAAGTAATTTAATTGTAAATAATTAATTATTGAAATAATTTTTGTATATTGATAATTAATTTATTATTAATGAATTATTAATAGGTATTTTTGTATTCATTAATTTTTGGTATTGAAAATTAATTGGTTGGTAATTAATTATTAATATGTAATTAATTAAAAAAAATATTGGCATTCATAATTAATTAATTATTAAATATGGTGTGATTGGTAATTAATTTTAATACTTTTTTAGTATTAGTAATTCATTTATTTTTAATAAAATATTAAATTATTCTTTTCCCTACTATTGCACTCACTGGAGTGGGAATAGTAATTTTTACCCCTACGCTATCCAACGCTTTCCCTACTATTGCTCTCACTGGAGTAGGAATAATAATTTTTACCCCTACGCTATCCAACGCTTTCCCTACTGTTGCACTCTCTGGAGTGGGAATTGTAATTTTTACCCCTACGCTATCCAACGCTTTCCCTACTGTTGCACTCTTTGGAGTGGGAATAGTAATTTTTACCCCTACGCTATCCAACGCTTTCCCTACTGTTGCACTCTCTGGAGTGGGAATAGTAATTTTTACCCCTATGCTATCCAACGCTTTCCCTACTGTTGCACTCTCTGGAGTGGGAATAGTAGTTTTTACCCCTACTCTATCCAATGCTTTCCCTACTGTTGCACTCTTTGGAGTGGGAATAGTAATTTTTACCCCTACGCTATCCAACGCTTTCCCTACTGTTGCACTCACTGGAGTGGGAATAGTAAATGTTACCCTCCCGCTATCCAACGCTTTCCCTACTGTTGCACTCTCTGGAGTGGGAATAGTAATTTTTACCCCTACGCTATCCAATGCTTTCCCTATTATTGCACTCTCTGGAGTGGGAATAGTAAATGTTACCCTCCCGCTATCCAACACTTTCCCTACTGTTGCACTCTCTGGAGTGGGAATTGTAATTTTTACCCCTACGCTATCCAACGCTTTCCCTACTGTTGCACTCTTTGGAGTGGGAATAGTAATTTTTACCCCTACGCTATCCAACACTTTCCCTACTGTTGCACTCTCTGGAGTGGGAATAGTAATTTTTACCCTCCCGCTATCCAACGCTTTCCCTACTATTGCACTTACTGGAGTGGTAATAGTAAATATTACCCGCCCGCTATCCTACGCAAAAAATATTGAATATTGTTAATTATTGTTACGTTAATATGTATGTATGATTATTTTTTTTTAACTTACATTAATTATTTATTAATTTTAAAGTTATTTAAGTATTTTTAAGTATGTTTTAGTTAATTATATGTATTATTTCATTAATATTACATTACTTTTAAGACATTTAAAAAAATTCGATATTTTGACCAACTATGGTGCCGATCACGATCCGGTAAAAAAATTCCCGTACGACTCGTATCCGGTCTTTTTACCGTACGAATCGTACAAGTGCCGTACAAACTGGCAATCACGATTCGCATGGGAAAAAGTCCATACGAATCGCATTGGGAATCATTCCCCACACGTCCTTGGGTCGGAAAATGTGTCCGACACGTCCCCGGACGATTTACCGTACAAATGTGAAAAGTGAAGTCCGACCGCGGAATTACGATCCATCCCGTGCGTCCGATGTTACAACCGTATGGAAAAAACACCGTCCGCACCGAACTCCCATAGCAACCAGGGAGACATGTGCCCGCATACGTGCCAAACACCCCCCCAGCCCTCCTATGTACGAGTCGAATCCCCACCCGTGTATGTACACCCGTGTATGTACGAGACGTACCCCCACCATTGAATGTATGGAGCGTACCCCCACCCCAACCATGAATGTACAACCCGTACCCTCACCCGCGTATGCATGGAGCGTACCCCCACCCCAACCGTGTATGTACGACCCGTACACTCACCCGCGTACGTATGGAGCATACCCCCACCCCAACAGTGTATGTATGGACCGTACCCCCACCCGCGTATGTATGGAGCGTACCCCCACCCCAACCATGTATGTACGACCCGTACCCTCACCCGCGTATGCATGGAGCGTACCCCCACCCCAACAGTGTATGTACGACCCGTACCCTCACCCGCGTACATATGGAGCGTACCCCCACCCCAACAGTGTATATACGGACCGTACCCCCAGCCCAACCGTGTATGTACGGACCGTACCCTCACCCGCGTACGTATGGAGCGTACCCCCACCCCAACAGTGTATGTACGACCCGTACCCCCACCCGCGTATGCATGGAGCGTACCCCCACCCCAACCGTGTATGTACGGACCGTACCCTCACCCGCGTACGTATGGAGCGTACCCCCACCCCAACCGTGTATGTACGACCCGTACCCTCACCCGCATACGTATGGAGCGTACCCCCACCCCAACCGTGTATGTACGGACCGTACCCTCACCCGCATACGTATGGAGCGTACCCCCACCCCAACCGTGTATGTACGACCCATACCCCCACCCGCGTATGCATGGAGCGTACCCCCACCCCAACCGTGTATGTACGGACCGTACCCTCACCCGCGTACGTATGGAGCGTACCCCCACCCCAACCGTGTATGTACGACCCGTACCCTCACCCGCGTACGTATGGAGCGTACCCCCACCCCAACCGTGTATGTACAGACCATACCCTCACCTGCGTACGTATGGAGCGTACCCCCACCCCAACCGTGTATGTACGACCCGTACCCTCACCCGCGTACGGATGGAGCGTACCCCCACCCCAACAGTGTATGTACGACCCGTACCCCCACCCGCGTATGCATGGAGCGTACCCCCACCCCAACCGTGTATGTACGGAGCGTACCCTCACCCGCGTACGTATGGAGCGTACCCCCACCCCAACAGTGTATGTACGACCCGTACCCCCACCCGCGTATGCATGGAGCGCACCCCCACCCCAACATTGTAAGTACGGAGCGCACCCCAGGCCCCAACACCAGCACCTTCACACAACATCGCGCATGTACGAGTCGTACCAAGCCAGACACAAGGACAGCACTGTACAACAAAATTCCCGAAGTACACACCGTACACACGCTAAAAACGCACGTACACAACCAGGACAAAGCAAAACAACACAAGAATACACCATTCGAATGGCACAAAGCCACAAAACATGTCCAACAAGCACAAAAACAACACATTCACTGACCTGCAACTGCCAAAATCCAAAACAGAGGCCCAAAACACAACCACTCCTTATAACACACCCACCCAAACTTCAAACACAGCCACACCCACCAATGGACCAATAAAAAGGGCCCACACACACAAACCATGAGCCTTTGCAACAGACTCACTGCTGCCAGACCCCACAGACAACCTACAGCACCATACTAGAACCTTTACTACACCTTACACTTGCACACCTTCACACACACACCTGCACAAACACCCCCTCATCACATTCACACACACACCTGCACAACCACACACACACACACCCACAACCATCCACACACACCCCCCCATCCACACCCACACCCCTCACCATGCCCACTAACAAGAATCCAAAGTTCACTAGCCGAGAGTTGGAGGTCCTTGTCGACGAAATCCTCAGAGTCGAGCCACACCTCTTTGGAACATTGGTCAGACAGACCTGCATGACCGAAAAAACAGCCATGTGGCAGAGGATTGTTGATGCTGTGAATGCTGTTGCGGCCACCAGAAGAACCAGGCATGAATGCCAAGCCAGGTGGTACGATCTGCGGAGGAGGGTCCGAGCCAAAATGACCGATGACCACAACCAGGCCAACGTCACTGGAGGAGGGCCGCCCCGCAGATCCGTACACTACCATCCCTGGGAGGAGAGGGTGATGGCCATACTGCCGGTGGTGTCAGTGGACGGATTAGACGGACTCCGAGACCCGGGTGAGTACACAAACAACTCACCTCACATGGGGGGAACGTCATCCACAACCAAACTCACAAACAGGCACGCAACCACCCCAAGCTATCGCATGACTCAACCACACTCCATGAACACGCACATGCCACTGGCGCCACCATGCCCCATGCACCCAGCTGGACAATGCAAAGTCACAGGCCACAGAAAACACCAACACAAGACACGGTAAGCCGGATGGCGGGAGTGTGGGCCACAAAAATCACATAGTGCAACTCAGAAGCAGACAACAATGCCCCCTGCCCATATGGCCTAGGTCACAGCCAGACAAACAGTGTGTCCCCACACAGGAAAGACTTGCCAGCAAATGGCGGACGCCTTGCATTAACACATGGGGGTGACGGCACGTTTTTGCACATGACAGCAGCTAATGAACAGCCAACACTGTGAAAGAGTGGCAGCACACACCACCACAGCAGCAGCAGCGCAGACACAGACACTACACCCAATGGGTGCCTGCTGATCAGAAACAAACTCACATCAACAAGCCAAGGGCCAGTCAAAGATCTGCAAAAATTGTGTGCCTAGGAAGCTGGGCTGAGGTGATAGAGGGTGACACACAGAGGGAGGGAGAGGGGGAGAGAGAGGGAGGGAGACACAGGGAGACGGACAGAGGGAGGAGGCTGACACACCGAGGGAGGGAGAGTGGGACAGAGAGGGAGTGAGAAAGGGACACACAGGGAGACCAATTCAGCCGTGGGGGGTGTGGGAATGTCTGCTCGTCAGCAGGTGGACTGCATGCATGTAGACAAGGGTGGCCAGTGCCTGAATCCTCCCTCTTCTCCATGGCAAAACACTGGGCCATGTGTCAACCTGTGCACAAGCACAACGCCAGCTACCTGCATTATCTAAGTGTGTGGAACAACTCCATGTGCCCACGTACAGTGCAACACGGAAGGCGCCAATGCATGGCTCGCCACACCTGCTCATTCCACTGCTGACTGCAGTCACAATTGACGCAGCAAGTAAGACTGTGCCACACATAGGTAAAGTCGCAAAAGCTGTGGCCAAGGGACATACCCATGCACAAGTGCACTGTGAGTGGAATGCAAGACATATCCAAATTCCCAGAGGAAATGTGCCAACTTAGAAACGAATGAAACATGGATGTTGCATGGAACAAAATTAACATTGTCTCTCTCACACACAGGTCAACGTCGTGGATCACCCCCCAACACAGGACCCGGCTCGGCGGGATGACGGACCCACCGGCAGCGACGACTCTCACCACTCTGTGGACGAACCCGACCAACCTGGCCCCTCTGGTGTCCAACCACCTGCAGCACCTGCGTCAGGTACAACTGGGCCAACCACCACCCCCACTCCTGCCACATCCCAGGAGACACCCAGGATCCCTGCCCCACCACCACAATGCAGCCAGGCTGGCCAGGAGGGACACGGTGTACCGGGCACCCAGGAGGAGGCAGGCGACAACGCCAATGCCACCCCTCAGGGGTCCCGGAGACCCGATGTGCCCACAAGGGCAGGCCAGGTGCAAGTGGGCAGGGGTGGTGGGAGTGGAGGACGGCAGAGGCGCGAGCCTGACCGGTTGGCTGCGGAACTGGTATATTCCCATGTCAGAAACATCCTGGACACATACCGGCAGGACACCACGGGCATGGCCCAGGTTGTGTCGATCCTCGAGGAGATCAAGACCCAGCAGGCCCAGCAACATGCGGAGCAACATGCCTGTCTACTGCGACACCAACGGCGGATGGAGGACAGACAGGCTGAGCTTGTGATGGTGTTCACGGGAATTCACAGTACACTCCGTCGGATAGCCGACAACATGGGCAACCCTCCCTATGCCAGCAGGCGTAGAACATCACCACCCACAGGGAGGGATGAGGAGGAGGAGGAGACATCCGACGGAGCATCCCAAACATCGTCACGGCCTGCTTCTGAGGGTCCCCGCAGGAGGGCGGGTCGTCCACGGAAAAGACCGTGAGGGTCAGCGCAACAGCACCATCTCCCAGGATACCTGGCCTGGCACCTGGCCCACTGGACCAACAGCAGCACAGCAGCAAAAGACATTCTCTGCCACATGGACTTGCTGGTCACTGTCTGACCAATGTTGACAAAGACTGTGGCATGGACTCTGAGGATTTCAAATGGCAAGGACACCAACTCCCCTAGTGAACTTTGGATTCCACACACCCGGAAAGCCCCTCATGTCATACCCCCCCCGTACCCCAACCAAAATAAAAAGTTACACCATAAAGAGAAGATGCCTGCATTTTGCATTATTACCTCACATGTGTCTTGTAAATTCTAACCATGCCTGAGTTCTCATTTGACTTCAACCATCCACACCCTGGGGCCTGAGTCTGGCACAGGACACACATGGGTCAGATTGTATTAGGCAAGACAGACATGGAGCACCATACACACCCGTGATGGGCCCAACCAGCTGAGGGGGTGGCCGCACAACCGTGCCGACAGACATATTGAGTACAGCGACAGCCATGCGCAGAGGTCAGGGATCATGTGGAGTGTCCTGTGGGGCACCCAGGTATGTGTGGACAGGTGGCAGAACCATGTCCTGCAAGCTTGAGTCAGGTGGATGCAGAGAATGGTGGCCTGGCCAATGTCGGATGCATGGGGATGGCACATGTCACAATACCCACACAGTCATGGACATCATGCACAATACACAGTCTAATCCCACACAAACAGCTTGCATTTTGCTACTCTACATATAGACACATAGCCACTATCACGGAAAACCATGCCAGACATGCCGGATGCACCGTGGCAACCCACCAGCATTGACTGAGAAGAGGCACCTTTGAGGCATAGGGACACCTTTATTAGTCATGTATTCGGGATTGCAGAGGCAACTCGGAGTACACATGAATGGGTCATGTGGAGTAACATGTGGGTCCAACACTGGAACCCTCCTTCTGCAGCACAAATGCGTGATAGCCATGGAACTGGCACACAAGTGTCGGCTAACAGCTAAACACCCCCTGCTGCTCACGGAGAGGCTGCCATACACCATTGATCTGCTGATGTGGAAGTCCCACACCATGTCAAGCCAATGCAAACCGTATGTGTCCGAGGGCAGTGTAACACACATTGATGCCATCATCACAATCCACAATCCCATCACTGATGACTGTCAACAAGTCTGACCATCTATTCAGGTGTACCCAGCTGCATGTCATGTGTCCCATGGTGATGCGACATGTCTGCAGAGGAACCAAACATCGACAGGGGCAGTGTGCACACATCGTAAACAACTGCCACACCCAATACACCCCTGATGCATCCCTTACCCTAAGGAGACTTCCAAACTTGTCCGTGCGTGTAACGCTGAGTCAGCACACGATGACGTGTCCATAAGGAATAGCAGTGCCACAACAATGCAACCAGCAGACGGCATGCGCAAGTACCTGGGGATGAGAGACACACAAGAAGTCAGCCACAAAAAGCACAGCCACTTGCATGTGCATGTACTCGACACATGTAAGGATGACAACATGCTAGGTCACAATTATGACTGGGGAAATACACCCATCACTGGCACCATCACTCCAGTGACACATCCACACACACCTCTGACTCACGTGCCATACATGCAGATGGACACACACATGGCAACACATGCCACACGGGGACCAATGCGTGCACACACAGACACTGGTACTCACCACTAAGCAAAGAAGTCGCGTATGAGCCGACTCCGGATGTCCTCTTGCGGAACCACATCCTCCACATCACTAGCCCCATTGCCAAGACCTTGGTCCTCCACGGGTGGATGGTCCTGATCATCTTGATCCAGGATGAGTGGCACAGCTTTCTCAACTGCCATGTTGTGCAGCATGCAGCACACCATGAAGATTTTGCAGACCTTCGCCGGGGCATATGGGAGGGCGCCGCCGGTCTTGTGGAGGCATCTGAATCGGCTCTTCAGGAGGCCAAATGTCCTCTCTATCACTCGCCTTGTCCGGCCATGGGCGGTGTTGTAGCGGAGCTGGGCCGGCGTGATGGGGTTGCGGAGAGGTGTGATCAGCCATGGCATGTTGGGATAGCCAGCGTCCCCTACATGGAAAGCACATGGACATAAGTAGGACAGGAGAAGCGGTCGTGCTGGAAGTCTACGCAAAATACAGGACAGACAGAGTGTACCCACCAACAACACATGCTCGTTCGTTGCGCAGCTGCGTCATCATCTCAGGCACCCTGCTATGCTTCATGATGTAGGCATCGTGTGCTGATCCTGGAAAACGAGCACAGACATGTGAAATCACCATGTTGGACAGACACACCACAAGGGAAATGGTATTTCCGTGCGAATCGTAATTCCATGTTTGTATATTTTTTCGACCGGGTACGCGTCGGACGGAGAATATGCTCCGTCCGACGGTTCGTACCCGGTTTTTACCGGATCGTGATCGGCACCTATATTTTTTACAACGATATTTTGGATTCTATATTTATGTACTTACCTGTTTGTAGATAGGGATTCAATATTTTTGCATTCTATATTTTTTCCTCTATATTTTGGCAAGTCGATATTCTCCTTCTCGATATTTCGTCAGTGATCCCCGCTGCAGTCCGCGTGAAACTCAAGGCCAACATGTCTACCTCTTTTATATGCTTCTACTCAGAAAGATTACTGCTATTTTTAGATCTTGCTTAAGAAAGAGCATGTCCTGTCTCTTGCAAGACACATTTTTTTCTAAGAGTGGGCTTAGAGGCCACCCGTTGATTACCATTGTTTGGTTTAATTCTCGCTCTCATTTGCTTGCTTCTTATTGGCCAACTGCCTTAGGCTTCCTTCATCTTCATGTGTTTGTCCCTCGCCTGGAGCAGAGACACATTACTTGTGTCTTTCCACTGCTCTTTCTTTGGTGCTACATTTTCTTTGTATTCAAGTACTCTAGCCAAGTGCATCTTTATCAGCTGTCTCCCTCGTGTACTTCTCCCCTCTGTGTTACTCCTGCCTGCTCATCCGCTGCTGTCTGTTGTGTTGCTCCCATCAGTTGTCCTTCTGTGGTCCGTATTGCCCCTTAGCCCGCCCTCCCTTCATTGTCCAAGTTGTCTCCCACAACCGTCTTCCCTCTGTTGTCCGTGTTGCCACTTTAAGTCTGACTGCCCCCACTACACACCCTCCCCCCATGGTCCGTATTGCATCCACTCACACCCTTCCTTCATTGTCCATGTTGCCCCTCGCACCATCCTTTCCCTCCATTGTCTGTTGCCTCTCGCACCCGCTTTGCCCAATCACCCTCCCTCCCTAGTAGTCCATGTTGCCTCTGCCCCGCCATCCCTCCATTTTCTATGTTGGCCCTGCTACCGACCCGTCCTCTGTTGACTGTGTTCCCCCCCCACCCGCCATAACCAAAAAAAAGTGCTGTGATGTAGCCAGCGCTGGCCAAATGATAGTGCTTTTTTCCTCCACAACTTCTATTGTCCCTGTTGCACCCCCATATGCCCTCCCTCCCTCTAGGTTGCTTTATGACCCATCCATCCTCCTGCCAGCAATAAAATAAAGTGCTGTTATGTGACCAGTGCTGGCTGCTTCATGGCGCTTTCTTTTAACTTTCAGCTGAGCTGCACAGCAGCCGCGCTTCTTTACAACATGGCTGAAAACGTTGACAAAGCCAATCCTTTACATAAGCGAGTCCCATTGGCTTTGCCAATGCTTGTTCTCCTGCTTGATTAAAAGGAATTTCTTTTTGAACAGATGGATCAGCGCTGACACAGAAGCCAAAAAGAAGGCTGACCTACTGATCTTACCACCATTTTCCTATTCACCATCATCTCCAGCCGAATAGGACACATTACAACGCAAACTTTTACAACGCATGCCTTTACAACACGGTTTTTACTTCGCAACATCCATTACAACGCATAATTTTACAACACATGCCATCGCAACGCATTTTTAGAAACTACACTTACAACGCAGACTATTACAATGTATACCATTACAACGCATAATACTTTTACAGCAACAGTAGTGTAAGTGTTGGCTAGTGTAGGGGTAAACATTACTGTTCCCACTCCAGTGAGAACAGTAGTGGGGTAAGTGCAAGATAGTGTAGGGGTAAAAATTACTATTCCCACTCCAGTAAGTGCAACAGTAGGGTAAGTGTTGGATAATGTAGGCGTAAATATTACTGTTTCCCATTACTTACCTTATAATGCGTTGTAATGGCATGCATTGTAATGGCATGCGTTGTAGTGACATGCATTGTAATGGCTGCGTTGTAATGGCATGCGATTAAAGGATGTTGCGTTGTAATGACTGCGTTGTAAAGGTAGTGCGTTGTAATGGCTGCGTTGTAATGGTTGTTTACCTCTCCAGCCTCTCTGTCTATGTTGTAATCCCTGACCCTTTATATACTTCACATTCCTGACAGCAGAGTGGGGTTTTGTTTGGCATGAGTTTTGGTGGAAGTATTGATATGCATTTGGTTTTATAAACCACACAATTACCTGTAAGGTGCCCTGGCACTGAAAAGATTGCAGAACAAAACAACCAGATAAATAAATGGAGAAACAAAGAAAAAAAACAGTCTGGACTTGAAAATAGCCAGGTTTTGAGAACTTTAGAGAAGGTTAAACAGGTATACATGGCCTAGAGATGAAATGGAAGGGAGTTCAAGTGTTTGGCAGCAAGAACAGAGAATATGTGTCCACCAACATGACAGCAGGATATTTGGGACACAACAAAGAGCTGTGAAAAAGAAGATCCCAGAGTGTAGGAGCGTAGTGAACAAACCTATGTTGTATGTAAACTGAACTGGTGCTATGAAAGGCCTTGTAGACCAAACATAAGGATTTGAAAATAATCCTCTAATCCACCAGAAGCCAGTGAAGGGAGCTCAGATGTGATGAGATGGGAAGGTGGCGAGAGACATTAACAATGAGGCAGACCGCCACATCTTGAATCCTCTGACAATGATTCAAAAGATAAAGAGGGAAGCTAGGTTACAGGGAATTGGAGTAATCCAAGCAGCTGAGTATAACTGATTTGACATCCAGGTGTCTAGATTTAAACCGGAGGGAATGGAGAATTTTCTGGGAAAGTCAAAGATGGGAAAAGCATGCTGACAATAACTAATTGACTTGAGTTGAAAGAAATAGGTCCCAGTCAAAGTGAAAGGGGGAGAAACCTTAGTTAGGTAGGCCAAAAATCATCAGGCCAAGTAAAAAGATTGTAACAACCTATTTCAAAGATAATTTCTGCCTGTTTTATCTGTATTCAGTTTGAGGAAATTATTCCCCATCCAGGTGACAACAATAAGGATTCTGGAAGATGGATTGAGATTGGTTGTCAAGGATGTTTAAGAGCTGTGTGTTGTAACTCATGAACTGAAACATAACAGATAGAATTAGATGAGGCAGGGGAAGAATGTAGATATTAAGAAGAGTAGGACTTAAAAACGAGCCCTGAGGCACACTGTGCAAAATAGGTTTTGTTGTAACTTAATGCATCATCCCCAGCATTCCAAGACCTTGCTGCGCACCCAGTGTGTGAGGTCATGTAGAATTTTGAGAGTGTTTAAGTGTGATTGAGTGTAAGTTGAAGATATGGGCTGAGCAGCAAGGATGTTGCTCCTGGTAGGAGTTAGCTATCTACCTGCTTATAACCTACACTGTAGTCACTGGACTTCTTTTTCAACACTGGCGCCAATCAAGGAAAGGTAACATGCATGAGAATTGGCGAAATGAAGCAACTACAGAAGAAATCAATATTACCAAGAAAAAGAAATTGAAGTTTTATGGAAACAGAAATGCCCCACTTTAGAGCACTACCTGTTCATCGGACAGCCCACAAAGTTGGGCATTTCATCTGATCTGGCAGGGTTTAGTGGAAGGAACTTGCAGTGGAGTCAACTTGCAGAATTACAGAGTGAACCAGCCGCGTTTATGTTAAGGAACCGGAAGCTTTTATTTCAAGGAATCAGCCGCATTCTTGTGATCAGGCAAGGAGACTTATGGGGCCATGTTACTGTCTTAGTGGTATCACCACTATGAGGATTCTTAATTACAATTTGTTTCAACAGTGCTCAATTAAGGCGGTGAGTAACTGGCAGCGCATCAGAAGAGGGTAGCAGCGTGAGACTGTGCATACAGCAAGGTTGTTTTTGGCAGCAGATGTGGTGGTGTAACAAGTCTGGTGAGCGATGCTGGGGCCTAGCCTACAGGTTAGCATGCTACTTAGGGGTGCGAAGTGCATGCTCCTGTGCTGTTGAGTTTGCGCTGCATTTTAACGGGTCGCGAGACTGTCATGCGATATCTCTGTATCTTGTGGAGCGCGTGTTCTCTTACCGTTGGTCAGTAGCCGCAGGACTATCATGCGATGTCACTGTATCTTGTGGACGCTTGTGTTATCTTACGGTTGGTCAGTGGCTGCATGCTGTGTGGCATGTGATTTCACTGCAAGGCTACCATGCGCTACTAGTGCAGCTCTTGCGGTGGAGCGTGAGGACTGGTGGAGCGTGGAGGAGTTAGCCGTACACTCGCACCGTTGGGATGTCAGCTGGAATGCTGATGATTGTGACGCACTTGCGCCAGTGCACTGGTAAAGGACAGGAATGCAGTGTATCTCATAAATGTGATGCATTCCTGCTCTTTCACATTGGCAAAGGGCAGCGCAGCAAGAAGACTTGCGGTGCTGCCCTATCCAATTCCTCATAAATGTGGTTCATAGTTTGTTTATTTTAGGAACTATACTTTTAGAAGTGTTGAAGTTTCTAGTTTACAATCACTCATTGTCTCCTTTCTTTTTTGTCTTATGGTGCTTAAATATTTGCATTAATTTTCGGGACTGGCAAATGTCAGAAGACATGCTTTCTGCTATCCATACAAACCGATTTTTGTGGTTGTTTTTTGAGCAGCAAACCTTTGCCTGCACTGGCTTACTGCAGACCCCAGTGTCTATTTTTTGTCTGAGGTGTGTAAAGACTCGCCGGAGGCAGAAAGTAAGTAAGAAAAGTCTTTATTGCATATATGCCACTGACACCAGGGAGCACGTCTTCTCAGGGACTACAGGTACTGGCAACCGCCACTCCAACTGTCGCCCATTCCCAAGATTCTACCGTGGAACAATGAGACCTCATAGAACCCTTGGGCATGGGCACGCAGCAGGAGAAGCGGCACGAGGCAGGTAGCGAGACCTAGGGATAAACACAACAGAATACAGGGCAATATATATGATGCACAACATAACACATCTCCTTCTCTTTGAAGAACAAAAACTTGAAATGGTGAGAGAGGATACCGAGTGTGAAACAGAACACGAAGGAAGGCGAGACCAGAGGCTTTAGTCACACACAAAGTCGTGTAACATAGCAGGTGATTTGACTACCCTCCCATATCTGTTCACCATTAGTTCCTTGATAACAGTGCTACTAGAGGGGGAAACATTGTCAGTATCATGACCATTATGTTCAAGGTTTACACCGCTCGTACCAGGATTTTGTGGGGCAACCTCCGATAATTCCCCACTGAAGGTACTACAACTGTCCTCCCGAGTGGCCATACCATTGGGAACGCTCACACCGTCAGGAGATGCAATATCCGTCCTCTGTGGGTAAGAATCCCTACCGTCACCAAATCGAGAATCCAATCATAGTCTGGGGAAAAGGGAGGGCCGTGGTTGTCAGAGTTAACATGAGAGGGGGAAACGATCCTGCCACTCCTACACAAAGATAATGAAGAAAAATGCCATATTTTACCATCACTTAAGAGGGCAGAGTTGCAGAAGACTTTCTTGACCTCCATGGGCTGTGAGAAGCAACTTTGTCCCTTTCTTACAAATTCAGTTCTCCTTACCTAGACTTTGTCGCCCACCTGTATGCTCGCTTTTTTGCGTGTGTGCCTCGAATCATAATATTTTTTGCTAGTCATTTGTGAGTGTAACAACTTCTCTTTCACCTTTCCAGAAGACCAACAAACTCTCTTGGGTGTGAGCCAACCCACATTGTCTTTGGTAACAGGGGTTCTACCTCTTAACAGTAAAAAGGGGCTGGTACCAGTGGACACACAAGGAGTTACACGGAAAGCCCAGAGATTGTGGATGAGTTCTTTCCTCCATGAAAGGTCGTTGTGATTGGCTAGCTGCACAATACCTTTTATGACTCAATTAAACCTTTCGACTGCCCCATTACCAGCTGGATGGTACATTGAAGTGGTTTTATGAGTGATACCATTCTCCATTACAAATGATTTGAAATTGGCAGAAATTAATTGTGGGTCATTGTCTGACACAATACATTTGGGTAGACCTTCTCTAAGAAATAACTTCTGCAAAAAACTAACAATGGTTTTTGCATCAACTTCCACTTCCGGCCATTTAGAAAAATGGTCCACTAGTACAATGAGGAACAATTGTTCACCAAGTTCCCAAATGGGACCACAAATATCAATGCCTAGTCTAACCCAAGGCATACAGGGACTAGCAAGGGGTTAGAGGAGTGGCCTGAGCATGTGTTGTGATTTGTCAGAATTCTCACAGGCTGAGCAATTTCTGACTCTTCTCTCAGATCGAAACCTGGCCACCAATATGAATTCCTCACTCTACCTTTAGTCTTCCCTATGCCAAGGTGTCCTTCATGACAGATATCAAGGAGTTTTGCACGTAAAGTGGTGGGAGGTATGACTTTACTGTTTCTAAGTATTAAGTCTCCTTCGCTGGACAATTCGTCTCTGAGTTCCCAGAAGGTGAGAAATTGTTTGGGAATAAATTCTTTTGCAGGCCAACCATTTTTTATATATTTTGTAACCCAAGTAATGTAGTGTCTCCCTCCAGGGCTGATAACCACTCGGACTGTAATATGCAGGGTACCTCCTCTAGGATGTTAGCAACACAGAACGTTTCAATATCCGAGGTATGATCTCTTGTCTCTGGCAAAGGCAAACGACTTAAACAGTCTGCCACAGAATTCTTTACTCCTGGGACGTACTGTACATTGTATTTGAAGTCCATCATCCTGACGGAAATACGTGCGAGACGGGGAGAGGCACTCTGTAGGCCCTTGGTGGAGAGTACCTTAACAAGCGGTTTATGGTCACTTCTAAGGGTGACCAGGTACCCCCATATGTAATGCCTGAAGTTCTCTAAACCCTAGGCGCATGCCAAGGCTTCGCGCTCGATCACAGAGTATCTTTCTTCAGTAGGTGTGATCGAGCATGAGGCGAACACCACAGTTACCTCATTGCCAGCATCAGTGATCTGGGTGAGGACTGCTCCTAGACCTCTACCGCTAGCATCAGTGGTGACTACACTGTGTAGGGACGGATTAAACCCTTGAAGCGGTGGAGCATTGCAAATGTCATCTTTAATTCTATTGAAGGCCTCCTCACAAGTGGTGGACCATTCAAATTTGTTTTTTAGTTTGACGAGTTCTCTCAAAGCAAATGTTTTGGAGGAGAAGTTTGGACAAACAGCATAGAATTCACAGAGGCCTAGGAAGGCTCTTACATCATCCCTGTTTTTTGGAGAGGGGGCTTCTCTAATGGCAGAGAGGCGTTCTTTTTTGGTTTTATACCATCACCATTTATCTTGTGTCCTAGGTATGTGACATTACTAGTAGCGAATTTGCATTATCGGACATCAGCGGTGAGACCCTGGTGTTCAAGGATAATTAATACCCTGTTTAATTTGTCATCATGTTCCTTCTTTTGGTGCCCATCACCATAATGTCGTCCTGAAAGATGAGGAGATCTTTTTCATTCTTGAAGAGCGTACGCATCAATTTCTGGAACATGGCCGCAGCGGAGGCCAATCCAAAGGATACTCTTCTAAATATAAAACATCCCAATGGTGTGATAAACGTTGTGAGGCTTCTACAGTTAGGGTGTAAGGCCACCTGGTGGTAGGCTGAACTTAGATCGATTGTGGAAAACCACTTTGCTCCATTAGTGTGGGAAAGCATCTCACTGATTTTCGGCAAAGGGAATTGGTCGATAAGGATGTTCTTGTTAAGATTGCGGAGATCCACACATAAGCGGAGCTTACCATTGGACTTCTTTACGACGACCAAGGGCGAAACCCACTCGGCTGACTCCACTGGTGGTAGGCTGAACTTAGATCGATTGTGGAAAACCACTTTGCTCCATTAGTGTGGGAAAGCATCTCACTGATTTTCGGCAAAGGGAATTGGTCGATAAGGATGTTCTTGTTAAGATTGCGGAGATCCACACATAAGCGGAGCTTACCATTGGACTTCTTTACGACGACCAAGGGCGAAACCCACTCGGCTGACTCCACTGGTTCAATGATACCAGACTTCTGCAGCCTAAGAAGTTCAGTTTCCACCTCGCTTATGATGGAGAAGGGGATGTTCCTAGATTTATGTATGCAAGGAACTGCATTTTCTTTGAGCTTAATTTAGTGTACGAACCCCTTAAGTTTGCCAATGTCCTCGGAGAATACATGAGGATACCTTTTGACAATCAGTTGGATCAATCTTCCATTTGCAGTGAAAGCACAGGATCATGGCTGTTGGGGTCAAGAATTACCCCTAAATTCCCTTTATCGATCCATCCAAGAACAGAAGGACCGACAGCAGATACATAAAGTTTGCCCAGCATTTTTCGAGTTTTAAATTGAAACTGCATTTCCCTGAAACCCAGGATTTCAATGGGTTCCCTAGTGAATGTTTTAGGAGATATGTCCGGGTTAAGTAAATGGGTACCAATGACAGGAACACAATGTTTAAATGACACATGGGCTTTTTACCTTTGCACAACATTTTATCCTCAACCTGTAACACAAATAAATTTATGTCATCGTCATCAGAAGAATATGCAATGTCTTGTTCCTCAGGTACTACTAGTTTTACATTGCTATTACCCCTTTGTTTTCTCTGACACATTGCAAGGTAATGACCCACAATCCCACATCTTGAACATTTCTGCTTGAGTGCGGGACACATTTTATCGTTCGCCAAGTGGTATCTGCTGCCACATCTAAAGCACTTTCTATCATCTGACAACTTTGTCTTCGAATTAGTGTCTTTTCTCTGCAGGGAGTTTGAACGCTGTTTAATATGAGAACTTTTAGATATTGTGACTTTAGCAATGGTAGACTTGTCCTCAGGAATTGCCTTTTCTTCAGACAAAACTGCCTTTGCGCATCTGCCCATTAACTCTGTGCATTTGACAATTTTGATGACCTCTTAAAGTGGCAATTCCCCTTTTGCCCATAGTTTCTCCTGGTTGTTTCTATTGCCAGCCCGCATAACGATTTGGTCGCGGATTAATTTGTCATGCAATGCACCGAACCGGCAAGTAAGTGCTAAATTCTTTAAAGCAGCAACAAAGTCTTCTACAGATTCTTCAGGACTCTGTGTACGTTGAAAAAACTTGTATCTGTTTACAGAAATGGAAATAGTGGGTTTGAAGTACAGGGATAAATCTTCCAGTACAATAATGTAGACATCTCCCTCCCTAGGCTTTTTGTTGATGCGATTGTAAATTTTAATCGCTTTTGCGCCTCAACAGTGGAGTAGGATATTTTTTTCCTCACAGGAGTAAGTTCCTCTTCCTCCTCAAATGTGGAGATATAGTTCTCAAAATATTCTCGCCATTCATCCCATTTGAGAGACGAGTCCCCTGTCGAGGGAATAAAAGGCTGTGGAGGAGAAAGGTTCCATATGTTTCCTGATGCCATAATGAGGAAAAACAATAAAGTGAAAGAAATAAAGGAGCAGTAATATGTCAAAGTAAAAACAAAGGTGCGCAAGATGTATGCGTGTCACAGATGAAGAAGAGAAATTACAACCAGAAGGTGAGCGCATCACTGGTGAGGAGAGCGCAAAAGGAGGACAATGCGGCCAAAGCAAAATGATGAAATGAGGTGTGCGTGTCATGGGTACGGAGAACGCATGTAGAAAATGCACTGTTTAAATTGGCATAGCAAAATGTTGAAGAGAGGTGTGCGTGTCACCAGTACGGAGTACGCACATATGAAATGCACAGTTCAAATTGGCCGTATTCCCAATTCAAAATGGCCGCCAAAGTGTGCGTTTCAGTGACGTCACGCCGTACTGCTAGGCAATCTGAGGAGATTTCAGTCAAGCACACCACTTGGCAGGAATGGCGCAGAAGACTATGAAAGGACTACGCCGCTCCTACCACAAGAACCGGAGACTGCAATCACCAAGAGCCAAAGAAGCAGCCGCTAACAGCGCAGATCTTACCGTGATAAATCCTCGCAGGTCCTAATCTGCTTCGGCACAGTAGAACTCGCATGCAGTTGGACTCGTTGATGTGGCAACTCTCTCAGAGAAGGAGCAGAACAGTAGCCAGGATGATGCAGTACTCGGACACACTCCGAAGTAGAAGCACTGGCAGGTCCTGCCGCACCCTCAGGACTGGAGCAGGACCGAAGTAGGCAGCATGGAAAGCAACCCCACCAAAACTGGATGGCAGGAGAAGAGAAGACGACCCTCAATGGAGTGAAGAACGAGGTGAAGAAATGCTGGATTACACTTGTGGTTCCGTTGTGGTGTCAGGGCAGCTCGTCGCCAAAATTGTAAAGACTCGCTGGAGGCAGAAAGTAAGTAAGAAAAGTCTTTATTGCATATATGCCACTGACACCAGAGAGCACGTCTTCTCAGGGGCTACAGGTACCGGCCACCGCCACTCCAACCGGCGCCCATGCCCAAGATTCTACCGTGGAACAATGAGACGTCATAGAACCTTTGGGCATGGGCACGCAGCAGGAGAAGTGGCGCGAGGCAGGTAGCGAGACCTAGGGATATAACACAACAGAATACGGGGAAATATATATAATGCACAACATAACAAGGTGTTTAAAATTCATACATGTTACTCAGAATTCCTTTGAGTTGATGACAGAACATGTCAGAAATGGTAATCAGAGATTGCATCTCTCTGTTTTCGACTTGTTCTGTTGAAAACTGATTCTATTAACTTGGAAAAATTCGGAGGTATATGTTTGAACTTTAGATGCCTCAGGTGCAAAGAGACTAGTACTTGGCTCTGTGCTGAGCCAGTGCAGCTCATCAGGATTCGGCCCCAAGTACGTAAAGAGTGCAAGTAAACGTGATTTGTGACATGGCATTTTTTTTAAAATCCTTGAAAGATTTATTTCGTAAGTTAAGGTGGTACTTTCAGGTTAAGGTTTGCGCGTTAACTTACTGGTATCGTAGCCCTTGCATGATCGCAGAGATGGGACTTCCGTTCCAACTACCACACATGATATCAGCATCATATAAGTGAACCCTAAGATTTCTTTAAAAGTTGAATTTGATAGTTTGTTAGGAAAACCTGAGCCCAAACCCACAGGGTTGGGAATCATTGGGGGAGATGGGCACAGGACTTGGCCATGGGTCGGGTCCTAAACCCAACCCCATGCTGTGCTGGGGCGAAGGGGTTGCCGCCTACTGGGGAATGGGTATGGTATTAAAATATTACTTTATGTTAAAAAAGCAGAGGAAATTCACTGAAAACATGCAAAGGTTAAAGTGACGCTACAGTTGGGTATAGTGAAAGTATCTTACATTATATATTTTTAAAACACCTCAGACGTTTACTGAGTAAATGAAAGGTTAAAGGGACATAATAGTTAGGTGAACATGCCAGTTAAAATGTAACATTTTAACAAAAAAGACTGAAATTCACCAGTTATAGTTTACTGATCCAGCTACTAATAAATGACTAGCATTTATAGTTTCAGTCAAGCATTCACACCTATTGTTTCTCTCAAATGACTTTTTCCAGTTTTATGTGCATATTTACTCATATAATTAGATGTTCTCTAAACTGATATTAACTTTTCACAAATGTCAAGCTATTTTCTAAATTATTCCTGTGACAACATTTTTCTGACTATTGTCATGAAATCGCAGTAAACCATGCAGGGAGGCTAGCAGAAGACATCATAGTGATGGCTTTGACAGGAGAAGGCACTGCAGGCATGTAGTAAAAGCATTACGAATGCATGCTGGAGGGAGGAAATAACATGCTTAACCCAGTTATAATCTGTCTCTGAACGTGGAATCAGACCACAACCTGGAGCACATTTTGAGAACAAATGATTACTTTTGTCGCTTGATACATTCAAAAGTCTGAGCCAGTTTACTTCGCCTTGAGGAAAGAGCACAGCATTCAGAGGAAACCGAGGCACAGGGCAGCTGGGAAAGCTGGGTAACATTCGGATTTGAAAATGGTGAGTTTTAAAACAATGAGACTGAGTCCTGGGGCACAGTGTCGAGATCAGGAGAAGGAGACAGTGCTCAATTTGAACCCTGGTTGCAGGTGGGGCTTTCATATTTAGAGACTGACAGTCGTGTTTCCTCGTCGTATTTTGATGCAGAGTAAGAGAGAGAAAAATACAAAAGGGGGAAAGAAAGAGGAGGAGAAGTACAGAACAACAGTGACAAAGAAAGTGAGCAGGGATGAAAAAAGAAAGTGAACGAGTGAGATAGACAAGCAGTATCTGGTGGTGGGTAAAAGAGACAGTTTAGAGGATGTGGCCAGAAATGCATCATCCAGAGAAGTCAGCATCAAGCAAGAATGCAAACTAATAAGCATGTTTCACAAGGCTCTAAAAGCTATACGTCTTTGCAGGCATGACGTTGAAGTCATAAGCTGAAGACACATAAGTGGCGGTAATCAAAAAGTGTCTACTGAACACAAACAGTACAATTACAAAGGTGACATACGACTAAACTCCCAAATACCTGTCCATACTCACGCCAATGACCCAGGCAACCACATACATTACAATCAACCTAGACCAAATGTCTGCCTGCATTCCTCATCTATTATCCACCCCAATGAATAATACTTCAACCTTTTCAAACCCTACTCCACCTCAAACCTCCAAGCCCCTCATCGGTAAACACCCAGTGACTGCAAATGGTGGACAGGTTTACACTTATACAGATTTGTTCTCAGACCTGCAATCCTAACAAGAGGTCTGTGAAGGTTAAGCTTCTAGTGCTAGCTTTGAACAGGTTAGGGTGTGACTAAACTACTCGAACATCTTAGGTGTACAAGAGGGAACAGGCATTGTAGATGAACTGCTGGGCCACAGTGAAAGGAAAGCAGGGGTGCTGGAACTAGCTGTAGCACCCTCAGACGTGGGAGCAGTTCAGAAAGATAATGTCTAGTAATCTAGTGCAGCTTTAGTTGTTTGTTCAAATACATTGAAAGGTCAGTGGTAATCAAGCAAAGTCCAGATAATAACTTTTAACAAGCCGCTGCTCAATTGCTTGTCCGGTATATCTAATTTTAAATTATGTGGCTTCAAAGAGATGGCAGTCACTAGCAAACTTTTACTACTCTTGTGAATGGGGTCTCACGGAGAATGAAAGAAGAATGGAAGTGAAAGGCACCAATGTAAAACAAGCATTGGCAACACCAAGAGGTCTCACTTTGGCTGCCACTTTTATCTTTGCCAATGCTTGATTTGTTTAGTCGTTGCTTTTACAAAACGTCATTGTTGTGGATCCTGCTGTGCCCTCGCTAATAGAATTAAAAATGTCTAAAAGCATAAATATTTTCTTGGACTCAAAAACATTAATACTACTTGGTTTCCATGGTAGCTGTGAGCCTTAAGGAAACTACTTTGTATGCGGATGCACAACTTGTGAAAAAGATAAATGCTGTCACCTGCAGTGAAGTCATCCAATGGCTGAAGTGGGCTGACCAATTGCCCCATGCTATATGCTTTAGTGGACAGAACAAAAGGAAAATGACACATCAACAGACCAATGGATAAAGAGGGCTGGCTGAAAGCCCCTATAGATAAGTATATCATATATATATAACTTTAGTCAAATCAAAAGGTCTCGGCTAATGCCAGACCTAAAAGAAATGCTAATTTTCTAAAGTTTACAAATATTAATAAAAATAAAGCTCATTTTAATTTTATTTTTGGAATGTTGTGGTATGCAATTTTAGAGGTTTGAAAACAAAAGAAATACGTATTTACTTTACCCTTTAGTGCGAACATGCCCGAACCACTTCAATTTATTAATGACCGCTTTTCAATAGCTATGTTTAAATAAAAACAAAATGGCACAATGTATCCATATGCTTAAGAATATTGCATCATAATGCACTTTTGAACCACGTTTTCGCAGAAACACTATAGTATAAAGCACATTGTTTACAGGGATTGTCCCTGTTTTTGCCACGCTTTTGAATATTTAAAGTGTATGAATTGGCGGTATATTTGAGAGGACAAGGCTGCTTCCAGGATGGTCAGCAGGGGTTGCTCGAGTAACAATGCTTCACACTCAGTGGTCCACGGTTATTTCAATAAATAAACTGGACAGGAAACATTGGTTAATAAAATATAAACCACAGTTCTAGGGTACACCAACAGGCCAACATCTGTGCGCATTTCATGTAAAAGATACGTAACGGGAGAAGGTGAAATCTTCAAAGTGTCTGTAACTTTAGACAACCTCAGTTATAGAAGCACAAAAGGCATCGAGGGATTATATTAAGTTCTGTTTGGGCTACAATATGAAGCCCCTAATCTTAAGAGCAGTTGTTTGCTGCCTTCTTCCTCCGTGCTTTTGAGAACCCTTAGAGGGTTGAGATCAAATGTGAAACATTATATAGGGAATTCTTTTGTGGCTGTGACGCCTCATTTTTTTTTTGACAAAGCCAGCACAGTACACCTGGTACATTGTGTGTGCAGCATCCTTTCCCCTGGCCCTGTTCAGTGGCGTAACTCAAAGTGATGGGCCCCCCTTCAGAATGTAAAGAGGGGCCTCTTAGTCTCCCATATCTCACAGATATGCATTGGCTGTGGCATGAATGGGGGGAAGCTTTTGGGGGCCCCTGAAGGGTTGAGGGCTCCTCTGCAGCGCAGGTGCTGCAGTGGCCTGTGTTACTCCTGTGACCCTGTGGTGTCGACATATGCACGGAAGGAGCAGTGGTAAAGCAAAATGATGGGGCCCCCCTACAGAATGTGATAAGGGGCCCGAGTCGCAATATTTCACCAATATTCATGAGCTTTGAGCTGAATGAAGCTCCCAGAAAGGATTGGGCCCCCCTTGTGTCGCAGGTGCTATAGGCCCCTGGAAAGTAACATGACATATAAGGTGTATTTGTAAAGCGCACGTTCACCCAAGGGCATCTTGGCGCTGAACAACAGATGTTTATTGGTATTCAACTCAATAGTTCTCATTTCATGGACCTCAGAAGGATGAAAGACTGAATAGATCTGCTGGGATTTGAACCTGTGACCATGAGGTCGAGCACAGGTCCCTGTGGTGGACGCATTAGACCCGGCTGGGCGTGTCCTTAAGAACACCTTAAAGCTGGCCGCCTGTCGAGTTACTAATGCTTCAGTCTCCCAAGGTATATGTGAAAAGACTTTAATAAGCAGTGTGGCTAGAACTGTAGTTGCCCCTGAGCTATCTTCAGATGTGTTTTTCGTTTTCACTTATGGCTTCGTTATGACACATTGTGTGACCTTCGGCAGGCTCTTCCTGACCCTTTAAAACCATCCATAATTAAAAGTATAGAAACTGAAGTGTCTGACTATAAATGTTTTCCTCAAGCAGTTAAACGGCTTGCATGTAAACAAAATGGATTGCAATGCAAGACTGGAAAATGTGTTACTATTCAGCCACATCAACCATTTATGATGTGAAGAAATGGAGGTCTTTGATAAGGAAACGTTTATTTTCAGACTTAATTACAGTACAAGAGCTGCAACAGTCGCTAGAATATACTCTTTGTGATAGCAGAGGCTTGAACAATGTCCTTTTATATGTGTTAGGATGAAAAGCTACTTTGTCGTCCTAGAGCCCGATTCACAGAACTAACTTAAGACAAAATCCTAAACGTACTACTTTTGGTATTCACGGAAGGCATTTAGTAGTAGTAAAGTTAGGATTTTGTCTTAAGTTTGACTTAAGACAGACTTAAGACAAACTTAAGACAGACTTAAGACAGACTTAAGTTAGGATTTTGTCTTAAATCTGTCTTAAGTCTGTCAAGTCTGTCTTAAGTTTGTCTTAAGTCTGTCTTAAGTCTGTCTTAAGTTTGTCTTAAGTCAAACTTAAGACAAAATCCTAACGTTACTACTACTAAATGCCTTCTGTGAATACAAAAAGTAGTAAGTTTAGGATTTTGTCTTAAGTTAGTTCTGTGAATCGGCTCCCTAGTCAATAACCCAGAAAGTTTACAATGTGACACTGGTGACGTGAACATATCACTTCACCTAAATGATACAAGCCATAAAGGCAGAAACGTTTCAAGGTTGAAGGTAGAAAGCATGTCAAAGCATTTATTCTACACTACGCATCGCTGTGAAACACAGTAGTGAACAAACATTGCCAAAGCCAATAGTTCTGCTTATTGTACAGCACAGACAGACTGCACAAGAGGCCATACACGGATAACCTGCATATGGGAATCAAAGCCAGCATTAGTAGCAGGGAGGAGGATTAAAGACACGCACAGATATTCACCCAGACAGCACCAGGCGCACACGTACGCAAACAGACAACCACGCCACGTGATTATTCACTTTGTGGTGAGTAATAATTTGTTATAGTGTATGCAAAGCCCTCAAGATGTAAACTTTAATATTAAGTTGACAAAACATCCATGTCTTTAAAAAAAGAGACAAGTATCCTATTGAAAAATGACTAAAATAGACTTTATATTCATAGTGAACACCAGTACTATTATCCCTTTAATTCCTAAAGTTAATTATTTTCTCAACCTGAAAAGATGGAAGGCTCAGTCAGCTTTGGCAATATTCAACTCATACAGAACACCCTCTATGTCAGTGAGAAATTACTTATGTACTGAGCACTGTTTTCAGCTAACAAAAATCCACTTTTGATGACAATGAAAGGAAACAGTTTCTAGTTTTCCAGCTCACCAAAATGTAGAACTGGTCAAGATGTAGCACACATCCCCATTGTCTATTACTACCAAATGTGTCAAATTTAAGATACCATTAATATTCATATTAAATAAAGCACAGGTTAATAGCCTGCATCACCGAATCAGCCATGCTAATTATAACTAATGATTCTCCTACTATCTAAGACAACGGTGAATCCTGCCTGCTGATTTGCCTGGACTTGTCTGCAGAGTTTAACACTGTCAACCATGTCTCTCGCCTAAAAATCTGAAGAGACGGATGGCTTAGAGGGCTCAGTTCTATCTTGGTTTAGATCATATGTCTCCAATTGCTCTTTTTTTTTTAAAATGTCTTTATTATCATTTCTGTCAAGACAGTGGTCAGTCAGGGCCGACACGCCCCACCAAGTATGCTCATGAGTTGTCAGCTATGAAAAGACTTGGAACAATGTCCACCACCAGCAGGACCTATAAAGACCAGGACAGTCCTAGCATTCAATCACTGGGTCACAAAAAGAGCAATACGATATCATTTCAGCACCAATGCGGATTGGCGACAGCATCCTAGCCCACCCCGTACAAATACAACAATAGATAAAATTCAGAGGTAAACATAAAAACCAAGACTAGTAACCTGGCAAGTATTATCAGTTCTTCTCCCTATATACGCACTCAACTCGGCAGATAAGGTGTGCATAGGCAATGAGACCCTCTCAAATAGGCCGGAGGGATGGTAATTCTGGACCATCCAATAGCTCCCCATATCGTATAATTGTTCTGGTAGTACAGGCTGCGTGCATATAATCCTAATTCACACCCCCATTACTCTTTCATGCATTATCATGTTCAGAGGTAAGGCCTCCTCCCCGTCAATGGAAAGAAATGCCTCGAAGACTTCTACCCAGAGCCCTGGAGGAAGCTCCCTCTGCACCCTCCACCTCTCTTCATCTTGCAGTGCTGCTGCTTCCACCCTGGCCCAGTGGTCCAGAGATGAGCGTCAGCGAGTGTTTGGGGAACCGTCTCACGACCTCCAATGCAGGGCGATGTCTTTTTTCACCAGAACCATTGTTAGATCAAGAAATCTGTTACCCACTTTACGCTGCCTACTGTGGGGGTAGACGCCCAGCAAACAGACGGCCATGAAGTCTACATCCCTCCTACCCAGTGTATGTTCCACGTTAGCAAGCACGTCACTCCAGAATTGCTTAATCACACAGCATTCCCATACCATATGCAAATTCCCAGCATCTGTCAGGGTTCCTCAAGAACACTACATGTGATTCGACTGCTGCACGCATGACATTGATCCTGTGGGGGGTTGGGGTCAGATAGGTGGTATGGATGTAATTGAATTGCATATATTTAAAACAAGTGTACCACGAAACCATGTGTATTTGTTTCAGCACCAGCCTCCATTTTTCTGTCCCGGAGCCTCCTACCCAGGGCAGTTTCCCAACACTCACGTCTACATGGCAAGTCATCTGTGAGTATTTCTAATGCTGATTTATACAACCATGAGGCCAACTTGCGCCCATTCCCAAAAGTTAAAATAACCTGCAGCAACTCATTCATCTGAGGCTCCATCTGGCCCACAAACTCCGCATGGCCCCTCCTACTGCCCCATATGAAAGACACTGGATGCCAGGGAGAACACTCCTCCATCCATGAGTCCAGTGTACGCATGGTGCCCTCTGCATAGCAATCCCCCACAGTCTCTCTGCCTGCCTCCAGCTACTGCTCCATTCTGCTCTGCTTAAAGTATTCCACCCTCCAGGTAGGAAGGCCCACCAGCGGGATCACCGGAGCATAGAGCCCCAAATGGTGCAGTCTAATGGACAAGGCGCCCCAACACCTCATCATGAAGGTCAAAAATTGTGAGGGTGGTGTGCCCCTAGTAACCCGTCTTAACATCCAAGCCACAAGAGCACCCCTGCTTTGGGGCTCTGCAAGCCCCCCAAGATCCTGCATATCTCTTCACTCCAACCAACGAGCCAACCACTGCAGTTGCGCCGAGAGGAAGTATAATTCCATATCAGGGACACCCAGGCTACCACTTCTGGTAGGTCTACGTAGTGTAGCAAGGGGCACATGATTTCACGTTTCATCCCAGACTAATTTACAGAGTATGTTGTCAATGGCCTTGAACCAACACAAGGGGATCTAGACCAGGAGATTGTTAATGTAGTATAAGACCTTTGGAAGGACCATCATCATTGTAAGAACAACCCTCGTCACAATTGTGAGTCTAAGGAAATGCCAGAATTTAGTCCTGCCCTTAACTGCTCGCAGTGCGGCACCTAGATTTGCTTCCTTTGTGTCTTCCTCATTGTGGAATATACGCACCCCCAAATACTTCAGCTGAGTTGGTATCCATTAAATGTGACGATCCGAGATGGCAAAATGTGTGTCAGCCCAATCAGGGTACAGGGAGAAGGAATACATCTTCTCCCAGTTAGTTATAAGGCCTGAGGTGTCACCAGGCTCTCCAAAACGGACATGCACCACAGGAAACCCAAGTCAGGGAAACACAGATAAATCAGCATGTTGTCCACGCATAAGGACACTATATGCATGTCGCTTTGTATTGGTATCCCCAGGGAACCCACTTGGTCCACATTATACTGGTAAGGGTTCCACCACCAAGGCAAAAAGCATTGGGGAGATTGGGGAATCACTGTCACATTCCCCTAAACACCCCAAAGGATTCAGCAGTACCGGCCCCCACCTTCACTCAGGCCTGCACATCTGCGGAAAGAAGGGCAACCCACCAGCACAAATGAGGTCCCAAATTCATCCTCCGCATCACCTCCTGCAAGTAGGACCAGCCTCGTGTGTCAAGGGCGTTGCGCAAGTCAATGGAAAGGGCCACGGCACCATGTGCATGCTCTCCCTGTGTCTCATCCATGAGACGAAATGATCTGCAGATATCGTATAAGGTGTTGCACTGTTAAATAAAGCCATTCTGGTCATGGCTAACCAGTGCAGAGAGGTGGCCATGCAGCCTCCCCACCAAAACTTTACTCAGTATCTTGTAGTCGATGTTTATCATTGATAAAAGTCTATATGTTCCCATGTCAGAGTGACCTCCTCCCAGCTTGGGCACCAAAATGATCAGGGCCTTTAGCGTGGTATCCAGCATGCGTCCCACTTCCAACGAGTAGGCAGCAACGTCTCCAATTGGTCATAACATATAAAACTGACAAAATATATCTCAGCCCGTTCACCCCATGAGCAAGGAGTTTTCCAAGGCTCCATCCTCTCCTTAGCCCTTTCAACATATACATGAAACCACTGACCATTCTTCTGAGTACATCAACATTTTGTTTCACTTTTAAGCCAACAACAAGCATGTGTACATAAAGGTTTCCTTCCTTGATGACACAGCAGCACTGGTAAGAACAATGAAGGAGTTACAACCAAGGATGGCACAGCAACACCTTAAACAGAACACAAAGGCTGATTCCTTTTGATCCCACCTCATCGTCGCATCAGTCCTTTGCAAACGTGGTTAAATGCATCAAACTTACATGACGGTAAGTCAATCATTGTTGATTCAGCAAAGTCCCTAGGCTTCACTCAAATCAGTGCTCTAGGAAGGAGTACACAACACCAAATCAAACTCCTCCGAAAGGTCAAATTATTGATTCCAACTGAAGATTTAAAGACTATAGTTAAATCTCTAGTTCTCACAAAACTTTAGTATGGTAATGACATTCTGACTGCCAATCCTAGTTATGCTCTTTCTATAAGTGCTGCAGAATGCAGCACACATAGAACAAGCTAAAATGAGGAGAAAGAGAAGTATTTCTCCTCGTTTCGCCATTCTAATGCCTACTATTGCACGGTGTTAGTTTTTGGCACTGCCGCAGGTTTGCACATCCTTGTAAATCAGGGGCAGTGACAAAAAGCAATGAGTGTTGGGGTGGAATGCCCACAGCAACACCTATTGCACGCCCCTTTTACAGAAAGTGATACGTGTAATGGGGCCGTAGTTAGACGGTGGCATTAAGCCACAAAAAGTGGCTTAACACCACTTTGTAAATATGGAGACAGATATAGCCGCACCATGACATCGTTAAAAGTGACGTTCTGGTGACTCAATCTCCTTGTAAATATATCCCAAAATGTTATGAACAGGTATCTAACCCGATTTAGCACTTCCCCACTGATTTACACCCGGAGACTTATTTACAATCCCCTTGCATGCCAGTGCATCACTTTTTCCTATATCAAATGTGACACACCGGCGGCGCCAGGGGCTTGTAAAGAAGCCCCCCCAGTTTCACTAAGTCTAAGAATTTGACGCAAAGCAGGGTCAAGCTTATACTACGTTTTTTAAATGTGGATGCGCACCGAAAACTATGGATGTTTGGCTCTTCTGCCCACCCGAGATGTGCTCCCTTTGCTAGAATAGACAGAGGATTAGCCCTCCATGGCGCAAAAAGGTTCAGATGCTATGTGAGGGTCAACCTTTTTCGCTAGTATACTGTGCTGGAAAGTTGATTGATTCAGCCGTTTGCACCGCCGGGCGCCCTTGCAAACCTTGAGTTGATGTATGTTTTTACGAAAAGATGGGAAACAACAATTGGTTTGTTCATTTGTCATGAGAGGAAGCTCTATGCATTACTTTCTTTGATGCTCTACACTCCTGCTCCAAGTATTCAGTCTTATTAATATATATACCTCTAACAAAACATTACTTTTTTGCATTTTTTTTCTTTCTAAGAAGATTAAATGAAAAAATGTACCATTCTATATCTGTTAGGCAAAGAGCATTCTGGCCACTGTTCACCTATAAAATCCCGTGGATTAAGGTGGCCTACTGATACCGTTCACTTGATCTGCCTTCAAACAACGTCAAATCAGAACCTTTGCCCAGGCCTAATTCCTCTGGAGATTGTATTATCCAAATTAGCTCAAGCATGTGAAGAGGATTGTGGTCCTTGAGTGTTCAGGATTGTGTCAGGGGGCACGCTGAATGAAGTTAAAATACAATGCGGCCAAGTTTTTTCTTTTACCATAGAACGTATCAAGCATCCAGTAACGATTACATTGATCTTTAAATGGAACAAGGTAATATTTAGTTGTCCTTTATATTTCCGGTCATTATCCAGTATCACCTCAAGGTTTATGACCTTTGATACCGGGGTGGCGAGTGATCCTAATTCAGGTGGCCATCAAATTGGGGACCAGAAAGATGGGTTGTCCCCGAATAAGGAGGGTTTAAGTTTTTTCTCTTTCTAAATGCGCATACTAGATCTTTCAACTGAGAAAAGGGTTTGCATCACATTATGAATACAAGAAAAGAGTAGATAACCCTGTCCTATGTACAAGTGCAATAGGAGGACTGTTGGAACTAGCTCTGGTGCCACAGGGCACACAGGTACTGCTGAACCCCCAGTTGGGTGCACTGGGTTCTTTTTAAAAATAAAATATCTTTATTGCATTTTTGAACAAGGTTTTTCTTTTACATTCTGAGGTCGTTCAAATCAGTATGCATACATACACAGACAAACATCGTGAAAGAGTACATGTAGCTGAGGATTATAGCATTAGTACATTTAAAGATCATGTATGTATGCATCTCTACATTCGTAATATTAAAAGGGGAACAGTTGTACACTACCTCTTTCTTGTTCTGTGTCACTTCATTCCATTGTCCACAAATGATAGCGTCTGTGAGATATACAGTCGCACTGCTCATGGTTGCGTTCAATTTTCACGTAGAATGTACAGTAGTTTATCACATGGGGGCTATGCATATATGATCACGTCCATATAAAACTAAAGTCTTCGAGTTATGCCAATAAGATATATATTTTTTAATCCTCTAAACTAGTAACTTGTTAAACAAATTACCATCAAGAACTTATCGCTGCTGGGCCTGGATATGTACCTCTTGTATATGCATATTATGCTAGCTCGCCAGGGTGGCACTTTAGCTCAGGTAAACAGTTAAGAGCCTGGCGCACCATGTGATCAGTTGGGGACCCGAGTAGTTCACGGCAGTAGTTTCAGGCAATAAGTGTGTTTCGTTATAGGTCCCCAGCTTAAATATTAGATGACGTGTGCCCATTGACTTGGGGCTTTGGTGTTTGTGTTAGCTGCCTTCGGGGGAGGCGCTGCCGTCGTTAGTAATGTTCCTGTGTATGAATGCCTTAAGGATGGTGTAACAGTGATGCGCTATTGGGTACTTGCGGAGTCCTACGGTTTCCTCCCTGTGCAGTGTTGTACTTTCTGCCTGTGCCCATACTGTTAGTGATTTTTCTCAGCTGACTATTTGCGGGGGGGGGGGGGCATTGTGTTTCCACCTCTTTGTGATTAATCGCTTCACCACTATCAGTCCCAGGTCTCTAAACCAGGAGGTAACTTTATTCTTTTTAGACCTGGCATATAGGCCCAGTATACAGACCTCCCACGTGTGCTGTAGGGGCACATCAGTGCAGTTTGCAAGTGCTGCCGTTACTGTGTGTCAGTAGATTTGAAGGGAGGTTCAGGACCAGAGCATGTGTAAAAGGTTTGCGTTTATCTGTTGACATCGCGGGCATGCGGAGGTGGCAATGTTGAAATACTTATTTATGTTATCGGGCGAGAGATATGCTCTCTGTATTATATATGTTTGTATGAGTTTAAATGTTGAGCTTCTCGGTATGGAGGAGGAACTAGCAAGGACAGCGCCCCATTCCTTCTCTGTCCACAGTTGCCCTCTATCTGTTTCCCATTGTGTACGAAGACTCAGCATGGGCCTCAGCGTATGTTTAAGTAGAGCTTCCACCAACCAATGTACTATGTCTGAACCCACACCCATTACGGGTAAGTACTTCAGCAGCAAGTGTGTTGTCGGTTCGGTCGTTATGTTCCCCCATGCTGCCGATAAAGATCTTGTAATCGAAGTGTGCAAAAGAAATTGTCCTGCCGGTAAGTCATGGTCTTCTGCTAGCGACTCAAAAGAGAGCAGGGAGCCGTCTGCATAAAGGTCACCCAGAGTGTCTACACCCGCTGTGTGCCAGTGTGTAAGAATCCCTTTGGAGGTGCCCGTCCTCCCTCTGGGTGTCCCCATGGGAGGCAGTATTGGGGCGTAGGGGGTTACTGCACGGGTGAGGTGCAGGCTCCTTTTGTATCATTTATGCGCCAGTTCCAGATGTATCTGGGATGGGCGCAGAAGCTTAGCGATGGGGTGGAACAAATGGTAAATCTGATATTGTGTCCATGGCTGTTGCGAGGTTGCCGTATCCTCGAATCCCCCACCGCTTAACCACCTCGTCACCCATTGTAACTGGGCCGCTAAATAGTATAACTCCATGTTTGGGACTGCCAGTCCTCCTTGGCTGGTGGGGGCGTATAACTTCCAAATGCAACCTGGGGTCTGCCTTTGTTCCAGATTAAGTCACGGAACATATACGTTCCAGCTCACGGAAGATTTTGGTCGTGACATAGATCGGGAGGTTCGAAAAATAGTATAATAATTTGGGTAGGATTATCATCTTTATCAAAGTGATGTGGCTCATGGCATTCAGTGAGAGTGACTTCCAAAATTGCACTTGGGCCATAACAGCTGAGATGGCTCTGATTAGGTTTCCTTCCAGTATATCGGCAGGCGATCGATATATGAAGACGCCAAGATATCGGAACGTGGTGGTATACCACATGAGAGTGGATCCATTTATAAGCACATCCGTCTCCACCGTATTTTCGCTAAAGGGTTAGATTCCCAATTTTGCCCAGTTCACCCAAAGCCCAGACACTTTCTCAAAGTCCCTGCGCGTGTATGCTATGGTCGTGGGAATATAATTTAGATCACGCACATACAGTACCAGATCGTCTGTATACAGAGAAACGGCATGCACCCCATCACCAAGTTGTATGCCCCACGAGTCTCCATCTCTGCGAAGCAGCATTGCTAGTGGTTCCATAGCTAGTGAGAAGAGTAACGGGGACAGGGGGCATCCCTGGCGTGTGCCTCTTCTCACATGGATAGGGCCCGAAATGAGCCGACCTGTCCTAACTCGAACAATAGGTCATTGGTAAAGCAGTTGAACCATGCTCATGTAATGGTCCCCCAGTTCATATTTGTGTAATACTGCCGCCAGATTGGGCCATTCCAGAGAGTCGAAGGCCTTCTCCTGATCTAGCACTAGGCAGCCAGAGTGTGGCCATCTATGCAATGCGTATTTCTGTACCCTGAAGAACCGGCGTATGTTAAGGGAGGTGCTTCTGGCGGGGACGAAACCATTCTGGTCAGGGTGCACCAGTGTTTTAACCAATGGTGCTAAATGCTTAGCCAGGGTTGATGCGAAGATCTTGTAGTCAGTGTTTAGGAGGGCTAGTGGACGATAAGAAGCTAAGGCTTCGGGGTTTCTGCCGGGTTTGAGGAGAGAGATCAGTAGCGCTTCATTTTGTGTGTCAGTGAGTGTGGAGTCGTCTACAGCTGTCTCATACACTTTTAACAGCTGCGGCGCTAGTATGTGTGCGTAGGCCTTGTAAACTTCTGTCAGTAGACCATCAGGGCCCGGTGACTTACCATTAGACAATGAGAATATGCTGTCCCGGACCTCCTCTAGAAGGATAGGGTCATTCAATTCCACGCTCTGATCACGCGTGGGATGGGGTAGGGTGATCCCCTCAAGATAGAGCTGTAGCTCCATTGGGGTAGCTTGTGCATGGGATTTGTATAATTCCTGATAATGCGCCACAAATTCGCAATGTATGTCTTGTTGCGTGTATACTGTAACCCCTTGAGCCATGCGTACAGGTGCCACAGGGGTCGTCTTCTCATCTTGGCGGATCAGCCATGTTAGCAGTTTACCTGCTTCATCCCCCATGTGATGTGTTTGTGCCGAATGTACTGCATAATTAAGGCATCAGAGCCGGTATAGTAACCGAGCGTGCTCCTCCCTGTGGCGTGTAAGGTGTCTGGGGGAATCCCTCAGCCGCCTCTTGCTCACTGGCTGCCAGCTTTCTCTCTATAGTAGTGAGATCTTTCTCTAGCTGTACTCGTATTCCTGCTTACGCTCCCAGATAATGCCCTCTCACGACCAGATTGAGGGCGTCCCACTCCAACAGCAGTGATGAGGCTGTGCCTGCATTCTCATCAAAGTATTGTGCTATGGTAGTGGCTGACAAGTCACGAAATGGCGCGTCAAGTAAGGTGTCTGTTTGGAGGCGCCAGACAGGGATCGGCGGCACATCACCTTCCCACTCTAGCTCCAGCACATGCAGGTTGTGGTCTGAGTGTGTCCGCCCCATGTAGTGCGACCCAGAAAAACATGGCAAGAGATCACTGGACACCATGAATTGATCCATGCGCACATGGAGACCATGTGCACCCGAATAATAGGAATACATTCTGTCTTGCGGGTTTCTATGTCTCCAGGCGTCAGTTAGGTGCCACTGTGTCACCCAGTTATTTAACGCTTTCATTGCAGTGTGTGGCTGTGCCAGGCAGGGGGGGAAAGAGCGGTCTAACGAAACATCTAAAACGCTGTTGTAGTCACCTCCCAACACCATGGAATTAGGTGCGTACAATGACCCAATAACTACTGGTGTCCCGTCCAGGGCACCCTTCACTATTACGTATCTGCCTTCCGCATCTTTTAAAGAGTCCACCTCCCGGAAGGGAGTACCCGGCCTCACCCATATCAAGACTCCCCTTGCGTATGCTGAATAGCCTGTGGCCTATAATTGCCCCTACACCTCCTGTGTAGTTGTTTTACCTCTGATTTGGGCAAGTGTGTCTCTTGGAGGATAGCTATTTGTATGTGATGTTGTTATAGATACAAATAAATGCGCGATGGGCTGTGTATACCTCTCACATTCCAGGTGCCTGTCCTAATGGGTGCCATGGTGTGCGATTATCATTATCGCTCAAGGGCCTGTCAGGCCATTGATCGTGTAGAACTGAAGCATTGTAAATGAAAACAGATGCATATTCTGTGCCCCTATTGAGCCAATACCCTGACTACCACACCTCAGAGCATACATGATGGCATAATAAACACTTAAACCGTATTTATTGGGTGCACTGGGTTCATTTTCCTCTTATGTCCTTGGGCTGACCTTTTATGTGATCCAAAAATTGAACAGCAAGTACACCTCTTTAGCACTTGACTGTCAGAGTAGTGAGGTGAGCAGTCCAAGGTTTACTTATGGAAGTAGCATTGGATTAGAGATTCAGAGCTTATTAACGCAAATTAATTGTTAATAATTTGATTTTCCAGCCAATGTGATATCCTAAATAGGAAAACAATGGCACAATGATACAAACAAAATAAGCTGAGATTTTATGAACATACTAACACCTTGTTAAAAATTTGTTTCCAGTGATGTTGCTTCTATCTATGGCTGTAACCCTAGGGTCTGTTTTTAAGTTCTCTAAGACATTTGGGTTTTTGGTTGGGGGTTGTAACCGTTTTCAAGCAACAACCACAATCTCTGTCAGAATAAACTACAAAAAGTCACTAAATTAACCTGTGCATAACCCTCTCGTATTTCGGTACAAAAGCAGTCAGACTGATCTTAGAGGCAATGTGTTAGGTATTTATGCAACACATATACAGTAATAAAGTGAAAACACAAGAACAAACCTACACCAATATAGAAAAATGGAGAACATTTTAATTAATAAAATTATGATAAAACAACACAAATCTAATCAGTGGATCCAGGGCCATGCAAAAATAGCGGCAAGAATCAGGAAGCTCTAACTGCGGGTATTTGGACATTCTAGACTGGGCCAAAGTCACAAGTTCCGGACGACTGCAATGGAGTGCGGGCCGGATACAGAGATCAGGTTAGTCCAGTGAAAACATTACCTTCTCAAAGACCAGCACGCAGAGTTCAAAACTTCAGGATTTCACAGGAGGCACTCAACTGATGCCAGCCAAGGGCCCAGAAATTCGGGAGGCATTTCTTGGACATCAGAAACCCACTCCAGCAGAGGCCAGCAGGGCTCAGGCAGCTCCAGTAGCAGGTCCAGTTGCAAGCTCAGACAGGGCTACTTACAGCACGTCAACTGGGCTGTTGCAGAGAGGCCTCTGAAGCTTGTTGTGTACCTAAAGCTCAGAACAGGAGGCCAGACAACCGACCCTCGAAGTCACTTACATTAGCCTGGGATGAAGGAAGCAGGCCCAGTCTTCCTACTCAGAGAGTAGGGCAAGCTTCATGCAGCATGGTAGTCCTTTGGGTAATAAGGCAGGCATTGAGCTGCAGGGCAGTCCTCTGGTCCAGAAGTGTACTGATGAGTGGCTCTGGAGGTCCAATATTTATACCTGGTGGCACCCTTTGAAGTGGGGAATACATTTAGTCCACCCCTCATCTGGTTCTGGAAAGTTCCTTCCCCTTTCTTCCTTTGCCCAGGCTCCAAGTGGTCTAGGGTGAGAAGAGGCTGGTGTCAAGTTCCTTTGTGAGTGTTCGAGGCACGCCTTTTGAAATGTAAGTAGGACAGGGAACACCTCCTCCCCAACCATCCTGGCAGGATGGCCCATCCTGCCCACATCTATTCTCTTTTTGCTCATTATCTGTGCCCAATACGCATTGCTGATGGGGGAGCAATTAACAGGCCCAATCAGCTGGAAACTCCCAGAAGGCCTTAGAAAGTTTAGGGCAGGAAAATGCCCTCAAATTCTCTGGGTCCACACTGGGGTGGCATGGTGAGCAAAAGAATGATGGACTTAACCCAGATATCTTGACTGGGGGCGAATGTTTGATTTGTTCAGCATTCTGTCACTCATTTGTTTGCATAGCATTTTTTGCCCTACGCGGGATGGGTATGCAAAGACATGGGTCCCCTTGCTCACTGTGCAGAGTTGATACCCTGAAACCGGTCCTAGGATGCTTGTGTCTGGTCCAGGGAGGACCTGGCTTGGCAGTTTGGGCTGGATTGTACCCATGAGGAGCAGAGTCAAGATTGATTTACATATGGCTGCGTCCAAACTAGTGTGGCATGGTGGGCAAAAGAACTATGGATTTAATCCAGATCTCTTGACTGAGGGTGAATGTTTTATTCATTGCGTCCATCATGTGTTTGCGCAACTTTCTAAAAGTTGCATTTTCAAAATTGCAAACTAAAATCTGACTTTACCATTAAAGAGGATTTTAAAATGCAATTCATTTGATACCAAACATGATATTTCTAGCTTTTCCCAATCAAAAGGTAGCTATTAAATGTAATAAGGTAAGCCAATGATATTCTAATTGAATGGTAGGCCTCACAGTAGTGAAAAACAAAGTTATATTCTATGATTCTTATAGAGCGCATGGCTACCTGTAGGGCGCCTAGTGCTAGGATAGCCAGCATAAATAGCCAGTACGTCACTGAGGGGAAAATTAGTTAGGGTTAGCCAGGTCTTCAAGGCCTTACAAAATGAGAGTCGATTGGTTAGCTGACACAATTCATGTTGGAGTGTGTTCCTGAGATCTCTTAATCTTGGGAACCTGGAGCAAATGAGCTGCGGAGGATCTTAGCAACCTCCCAGAAATGTATGGAATGGCTAGTGACCTTAGCAGAAGGGATCCTTTCTTGTGAAGTGATCTATGCAAGATTCACAGGGCCTTAGATTGCACTTGCTGCTTCACTGGGAGCCAGTGTAGGTCTTTCAAGGCCTTTTTGGATGATTGGTGCCTTGGAAGATTCATAAGGAGGAGCCGGGCTGCACCATTCTTAGTGTCCTGCAGCCTCTTGCTCCGTATTGGGGGAACCGAGGTACAAGGCATTACCATAGTCAATGTGCGAAATAATAAGTGTCTGGATGATTAATCTTCTGGCTGAAAAGGGAAGATTAAAAATCTTTCTTAACAGTCTTACGACGCCAAAGCAGTTAGCGGCAAGCTGACTGGCCTGGTGGTCCATCATGAGGCTGGAATCCAGCCACATACCAAGACTCTTTATCACACATTTAGAGTTGGGAAGACTCTCCAGACATTCGGGGACAAGAGTTGGATTTTTTTTGCGGCGATTATTGCCCAATAGCATGACCTTAGTCTCGTCTACGTTGAGCTTCAGTTTACATTTAGCCATCCAATCGGATAAATCCTGAAGACATGGGGCCAAACTAAAATGACAAGAGTTTGATTCGGGAGAAATTGAAATCAGCAGCTGAGTGTCAGTGGCATAAGAGAGCAATGTCAGTTTATATGAACGCACAATATCAGCTAAGGGGTGCATGTAAAAGTTAAAAAGGCTGGGGCTCAGGAGGGCCATTTGGCACCATGCAGCTCAAAGAGAGAGTTTCTGAGTAACATGCATGAGGAATGTTATGTCCTCCAGAAAGGAGGAAAGTAATTTCAATGCATGGCCATCAATGACCGCTTTTGATATCCGATGGATGAGTGTGGCATGATCTACCATATCGAAGGCCGCACTGAGGTATAAAAGGATGATGGGTGCCGATCCTCCTTGGTCCAGCAAACATCTTAGTTCCTCGCGCACTGTCATCAGGGCTGTTTCTGTGATGTGGTCTAAACCCCATTTGAGTGGGGGGAGGATTTTGTTGGACTCCAGGAAGGCAGACAGGTGATTGTTAACATGTTTCTTCAGGAGCTTTGAGGCTCCTGGTAACAGGGAGATTGGTCTGTAGTTTCTTTAACAAAGGGGATGAAGACAGTGCTTTCTAAGAGTGGTTTAACCACTGCGTGCTTCCATTGTGAGGGGACCTGCCCACCGAAGAGGGAGAGATTAAGCAGATACACCAAGGTGGGAGCAATGCTATCAGACCCTCGCCAGAGAATGTGAAGGGGGCAGGGTCGAGGGCAGACCCTTACATTATTGTCCTCTAGAGATCAGTTAGGAGGCTTATAGTAAGGTCAGGAACAAATTTAAGAGTCTCTTTTGGCTGTACTAAGGGACCACCAGAGGGATACTCAAGGTTTGGGCTGTCAGGGAAGGAAGAGTAAATGTCCAGAATCTTCTTTTGAAGGAAGAGGGCCAGATCATTACTGTGCTTTATTGATGCTCCTGGGGCAGGGCCGGAAAGCTTCAGCTCTGTTATGTCTTTCAGAATCTGAAAGATCTCTTTGGGGAGTTAGCAGAGAGCTCAATTTTGGGAGAGAAATAGGCTGATTGAGAGGCCTTTATTTCCACATGATAGGACCTAATAGCGTTCCTATGGATATGTTTGCTGGCTTCGTCATATGACATAAAAAACATTAATCCACATTCTCAATCGTTTAAATACAAGGTATCCTGCCCTATGGGATGTTGAGGCCCTACAATAAGGGTGACTTTTGTGTATTTAAAAGGGAGGTTTAGGCATAGCAAAAGATTAATTTCTCCAGGTCAAAATGACAGTTTAAAACTGCATTACAGGCCTGAGACATGCTTTAATGGGATACTTTAGTGAGTGACACAATATGTGCTGCAGACCCACAAGTAGCGTTTAATTTACAGGCCCTGGCTACATATAGTATCACTTTGCTTATAAGTAAATTGAATGTATCAATTGGGTGCAAGCCAATGTTACTATGTTTAAAGAAGAGAGCACAAACACTTTAGCATTGGTTACCAGTGGTACAGTGCACCGAGTGCTAATGCCAACAAAAAACAATTTCAACAAACAGGAGGGAGAGGTTTTGGGGAAGACAATACCAACGCTGTCCGGCCTAACAGTTCTCTTATGCCAGTATTGCAGTTTCTCCTATTGTGGAGTTTAAGCAGCAGATAGGTATGTGCTAGTTAAAAGTCTCAAGCCCCCATAGGCCTCAGGTAGACCACTTATCTTGGGGGGCATGACACTGCTGTGGCTTCCTGGGAGCAGCTTCTTCACCTGCCAAGCCCCACTGTCTTCCAAACATTACTAAAATCTCACCGAGCAGTCATGGTCAGATAAGGAGCAGTGATAGTCCCAGAAGAATTGGTCAGGGGCTCACGCGAACCCCCGCCTACACAAGTTGAGTGCCCACCTCTATTTCACTTGAAAAGGGGAGCAGCTCTGCAAACAACTGAAGTATGAGTCAAATGCAGATGTCCCTGGAGCGCTCAATGTTCCCACAGTTGTTCCATTGTTAAAAGGGGCAATGATCAGAGGGGTGCACTTTCATAGCACCATGCACAGTCTTTTAGGTAGAGCAGGAACATGTTTGAGTCTATCCAGTGATTAGTGCTTCAGGGATCTATGCAGCACCAATAGGCTTACAGGCACGTCCATTAGCAGCAGACCTCCCCACTCTGGGTAAATGCAGCCTCAGTTTGCTCCATCTTCCAGGACAAACTCTCCCAGGTCAGAGAGGAGGTCCAATACAATCTCTTAACGCAACAGGGGTAGCTGGATACATGAGCTCAGTGAGCAGGGGCTCCCCACAGGTCTTTGTAGCATCAATCTCTCCCTGAACTTTACAGCATAGGTGACACTTTTTTAATTTGTTCAGATGTTCTCTGATCTACTTCTCATCATCGGACATCTGGGCTAAACCTTTCCATTAGTCCACCTCCTGCAGAAATCCCCCAGTGCTTCTCCGTCAGCAGAGAGAGTGGGCTCCTCTTCTCAGGAGAGATCCTGAGCTCTTCCAGCAGGGATCCTTGGATCTCAGGTAAAGTGTTTATGGATTTTACAGGCACAGTTCTGTGGCCGGTTTCAGGTTGCCCTGCTCATTTTACTTCCTTCTCATTTGGCCAGCCATAGACTTTGTCTTTGAGTGTCAGCAGGAAGGCGGTCCTAGGAGTCTCTAGCTCAGGGAAACCCAAACTCCCAGCCTCTGAAGAGGGAGAGGACTTCACAATCTACACCCATCAACCTGATGTGGGTAACACCTAGTTAAAATGTTGGTGTATGGTTGCCGTCGGGTTTGATGGCTGCCTGCCAAAACTTTTTGTTTTTCAAAACAAACTCCCAAAAGGGGAGCCTTTACTGAAAAACAAATAACTAATGACCCCCACACCCAAGGAGTTTTTTCCCTGGGCATGAGAAGGGGCGTTTTGTATTGGTCACTGCCAAGTTTTCCCTGGCAGTGCCTGACAAATGAAAGACATCGGACCGTCGTGCCCCAAATTGTTCTGACAGCCTGATGCCATTACTCTTTCAGGCCGTCGGAGTAAGCTTTCTGTTAATGGACACTGGTGAAGGAAAGAGTTTAGTGGACACAGCACTCCATCAGGTCTGTAGAATATGGAGTTTGGTCAGAACTAGAGTATAACACCCTTGCGGTGTCACGGGGTGACTCCTGCACACACTTGCAGGACACAAAAGCTGTTTGCACAGATGCTCGATGTGATCTCATGCTTCAGTTTGTTGATGTGCCATGTCAAACCGTATAAATACACATGTATTACACTTCTTTCCCATTTCCTAATGTTTGGTTCATTTGTACAATATATATGAAACATATAAAAAGGTTCCAAAGCAAAATGTTCCTATCTTTATGGGGGAGAATTTTTGGAGTTGTCAAGAGTTAAGTGTATATTGAGGGTGTGCTTGAACTTTGGGTGGAGAGGATCTACACAGGACATTCCCTAGGGAGGGGAAAGCAAACTGAATCATCAAACGTATGCGAATATTCAGTGTGGTTTGTTTCCAGTGAGCAGGTTAAGGTGAGGTCGCATGCACAAAGACTACAAACCTGTGCTTGATAATTCGTAATCAGAACATTCTTTCACAGATAAAATAAAATAAATCAGAAATCGGTAAGATTTCTAGTGAGCTGTTTATATATCACACAACAATTGATCAGAACTGCTAGAATGTACTTCATCCCTTTTTCCCCATACCTCCCAGTTCCCTTATAATTATATAAAATAATTTAGTTGAAAGACAACGGGCCCGATTACAAGTGGTGCACCATTCCCGGGTTCAAATCGTGCACCCTTTAATTAGCATTTACACAGATGCACAATTTGCACTCAGTTCTGAGTTGCACACCTTACATGGAATTAAGCTCAAACTGTACATGTTTTCACATTATCCTGCGTGTACAAAGTGCCATCCTCCTCTTTTTGCCCCAGCGATGAGTGCAAGATTTTTCTTAGCTAAACATCATTGAGACTGCGTTAGGCATAATTTGTTGCTGATGTATAATGACTAAGCGAAGGTGTCCAAAATATTTCTTTAGAGGCTTTCACCTACTTTTACCACTGTGCTGCCACTTCCACCATAGGCTCTTTCTAAAGCTGAGTGAAGTACCTGACCTGAGTTGCCTTGAACCCCACCTTACTCAAGAGGGTTTTTATGGGGCTCACTTGGTGGGTATGTTGAATATGCATTTGCAATGCAATCGGTCTCGCTTTTGGGATCTTATAAGTATTTAGCCATGCAGCATATTATCCTGGGTGCTACAACATTTACAGTTCTTTAACATCAGTATTGGTTCCATGCCAAAGAACACATTCAATTTGGAGCATCTCCTCTGATGAATAAACTCTTTCATGCATGAGCATTGTTCCTTACCATGAGTTTCAAGCCTCTTACAGACTACTGTCAATTACAAAGAACGTTCCATTTTTGTACTGGTTTAAATACCTCTACAGGTAAATACACAAGCGCTCTCCACAGAATATTATTTTTAGCAAATGCTAAATGACATCTGGCCTCCCTATACAGTGCTTCATTGAGAAAGGTTTCACCAAAGTCAGCCCATAAAAATCGAGAATGAAGGCAAATTAATTCAGCTTGGGTACTTACAGTACTTATAGTAAAACCATTTTCGGTTTTCCATTAATAATCAGATCCGTAGCAAGTACGCCATGCCTCTCGTAACTTGCATTCTAGTACACAAACACCCACCCATACCACAGGTGGTGTCAAACACAGGTCGAGCAGCCCAAGAGAGCGAGCAAACCACTCTACCCGTTGTCCCCGCCCTTGCCCATGTGTAGCCAATGATGGACAGCGCCATGTGAGGAGGAAAGTGGGGGGAACAGGAGAGGAGGAAGCAGCTAACACACGTGGAGTAATACCCAGAGCGGCGTACCATGAAGATGGGAAACTAGGTTCGAATCTCAGCATCGGCTCTGGCTGTTAATTGTATGTTTCTGTCTGTAATGCAACTAGTGGTCATGTAAAGTTCTCTGATACATTTGGGCCCAGTTCACGCTATGTGATACTGCAAAATAATAAAACTATTATTTTTAAAAAAGCAGTGGAATGGTGTCGGGTGAGGGGGGATTAGCGGGGGTCAGCACAGGAGATTAAGTAACGACAAAGCTGAAACACAGAAGATGGGTGCAAAATTTTTTTTAAAAATCAGGGTTCTGGGGGGGTCAGCATAGAGGAGATTAAGAGGTGATGAAGATAAATAAACACGGAAGACAGGCAAACAGAACAACAAATGAAGTGGCGTTTAATTTTTAATTTTTTTAATTTTTTTATTTTTAAGAGTTTTATATAGTGCGTACTAGACCCGAGGATATCAGGTATCAGAGCACTTTACATCAGCACCAGTTTTGTTACAGATGGACACATTCATTTTTGTTAGGCACGGGGAGATTAAGTGATTTGCCCAGAATCACAGGACGTCGAGCATGTTGCCGAGACTCAAACCTGGTTCCCCAGCTTCGAGATCGACCGCTCTAGCCATAAGGATACATCCTCTCCCCATGAAGCCTGTGCACAAAGTAAACAGAGCACTTAACAGGAGCAGAGGCAGATCAATAATAAAAATAGTGCTCTCCAAGTTTCCTAAATAACGTGATGAGGAAGAGCACATAAAACCGGGGTAGTCCTCATGGGAGGATACGAAAGTCCAAAAGGAGGGACTAATAAAAAGTCAGCATTTTGAAAGGACAGTAAGAGGAGTCAGTTGAACAGATGGGTGGTGCTTAACCCCTTGCGTGCTCATGACGGAACCACTCCGTCATGAGCCACGGGCGGCGTGTGCTCATGACGGAGTGGTTCCGTCATGCTGCGGCCGCTGCGGCTGCTCCGCCCACGCGTCGCTGATTCCCCGCCTGTGCGGGCGAATTAACGAGTGGGCGGAGTTGTGACGGAACCACTCCGTCATGAGCACAGCTCGCCCGTGACTCATGACAGAGTGGTTCCGTCACGAGCATGGTGGCGCCACGCTCACCCCGCACCGCGGAATTTGCGCCGCGGCGAAGGGGTTAAAGCCCATATTCTAGGAACAGTATGTCTCGAAGAGACAGCGCATGTGCTGTCTAGGGGACGCCTAAAAAATTGTGTCAGTTAGGAAAATTGTCCCCCTGGACAGACAGGAATAGTGTACAAACTGCATCACCCACTAAGTTATACTGCAGCTGAAACTGCTGCAATAATGATTGCTATGCCCATCGTTCTATGTTAAGGAATCTTGCACTGCTATTGAAAATGATGTACCTGTTTCATGTGTAAAGAAAACATGTTCTCTTGCTGTCAGTGCTGCAGATGTTCAAAGTGCTTCAGGGAAGCCTACATAAACATTATAAAAGCATTGGCAATGCCAGTATGTCTGGCCTTAAAGGAATGTGAAGCATTACAAGTAGATAGCAGGGCAATGGATATGCATTTGTGTGGGTGCAAAGAACTGTCGAATAATATTGCTATAGGTTAAAAGGTGAGGTGACAATTGCACTGTCAAGCCAGACCTAAAACTCCATGTATGGTAATTACTGCCCTCCTTCCATCTGTGCTACTGTCAGAGAAAAACAGTATAAATTATCTAGTTATCCAAGACACTTTAAAAGCATTGCAATGTCATGTGTGTGCCCCTGAAAGTTCCAGATCAGGCAGCTGGATAAACAAATTAAATGACCACAGCTGTGTGGAAGCCAAGCACTATTTGGTGGGTGCACACACCTTCTGCCCAATCAAAACATGTACTCCTTGCTCCCATCCTGTGCTTGGAGCCAAAGTCCTTCTCCTGGAGATTATCACATAATTGTCTGACAACAGCTGCATTGTCAAGCTAGACCATAACAATGGAACATCAATATAAAGAATCCCTTCACATTGTACAAAACATGGCATTACTGATTTTTTTTCAGATAGTGAAAATTGTGATATAATTAAATGGGTTTTTACAGACAGTGCTGATGCTAAAAGTTTTAGTATGCTCCAGTGAACTTTGTCACCGTGCTCCATTTATTTCAACTATTGCTTTGCATTTTTGAAAACCACTGATGGAAATGTTACTTTAAGTAAAATATATGTGTATAGCACTCATCTCATCTGGGAGGGTATGGCGCTGGCTGGCTCTAACAGGGGTCTAGTGGAAGAGCCAGGTTTTCAGTTTCGTGCAGAATGCAAAGACTGGGCAGGTGGCTCTGATTTACTGGGGGAGATTATTCCAGTCTTTAGGAGCTAGGTACGAGAAAGCACGCTGGCCCCGGATATGGCTCTTTGGATGCATGGGACTTGGACGAGCAGGTGGCCGGCAAGCAGAGGTATTTTTGTCAGGGTATAAAAGCTGATGCGGCTTTTAATGTATGTGGGGCTTAGGTTGTGTAGGGCTTTATATGTGTTTGTGAGGAGCTTGAAGACCGTTTATTTGTGGATGGAGAGCCAGTGGAGGTCTTTGAGATGTGAGGAGATGTATGTGTGGGTGGGAGTCTGAGTGTGAGTCTGGCTGCTGCGTTTTGGATGATCTGCTGTCTCTTGATGAGCTGAGCTGTTCTGCCGACATAGAGTGTATTGCCGTAGCCCAGTTTGCTAGTAATAAGAGCCTGAGTGAAAGTTGTTGTGAGTGTTGAGCGGGAGCCATTTGAAGATTTTCCTATGGATCTTGAGGGTTTGAAGCAGGTGGAGGTGACATGCAGATTTGGCAGGTCACCAGTAGTCTCTTATCCACCACCGTCCATAAGTTACTAGCTTGATTGGCTACGATGGCTGCTGATCAGAGTTTGGCTGGACACCAGGCAGAGCTCAACAGGGAGGTGTCTTTTCTGAAAAGTGCCACCCTTGTCTTCTCTGAGTTGAGTTTCATATTGTTGGTTTTCATGCAGCGTCTGACTTCAAACATGCAAGTGTGAATATAGTTAGGGTATCAGGGTGGCATTAAAGAGGGAGGGAATGAGTTGGGTCTCATTGGCGTATGAGAAGATGCTGATTCCATATGAGATGATGCTGACTCCCTGGGTTCAAATTATGTTGGTGAGCGGTGTCATGTAGGTATTGAACAGCTTGGGGCTGAGTGATGATCCCTGGGGGACACCGCAGATTAGGTTGGCAGCAGCATTTGTGTATGGTGCGAGGCTGAACAACTGGGTGCGCCCAGTGAGGGAAGGACTGTCCCAACAGAAAATGGGACCTTGTATGCCAGCTTTGTGGAAGCGTTGGATGATGATGGGGTGTGGTAGATGGTGTCAAATGGAGCTTAGAAGTAGAGCAGGATACGTGCTATGGTATCTTCTCTATAAAGGATCAGTTGGATGTTGTCGGTTGTGGCAATGAAGGTGGTTTCAGTGCTGTGGCTGAATTTAGATTGAACGAGAAAGTGGTTGTTCTTGAGGTGGTCAGTCATTTGTTGATGATTTTTTTCAGGACTTTAGCAGGGTAAGGAAGCAAGGAGATCATCAGCATTTTGCCAAAGACTTCGGATCTGCTGAGTGTTTTTTTCTGATTGGGTAGTAGGATAACATGTTTTCAGGTGTCCAGGAAGGTGACTGTGGTGAGGGAGTCATTGATTATCAGGGTGATAGTGGTGCAGTTGGAGTCAAGTCTTTTGGTTAAGATGAAGTGTAGGCATGGATCCGATGGGGCTCCACAGTGAAATGAGTACATAGTTGATGCGGTTTCCATCTCAGTGACAGTGGACCTGCAGGTCATTACAGTGTCTGAGGTGTTTATTTTGTCAGCTGGAGGACAGCAATGGTGGATGGGTCCGATTGGGAAGCAAGGTTGTAAATGTTGCTGATTTGAAGGGAGTGACGCTCTGGGGGTGTGGAGTTATCGCATTGGGAATTGTGTGTTTTATTGCTGCCTGTTTTTAAAATTGACTCGCACTTTTTAAAATATACCTGCTACTGTTTCTTGCTCTTTTGCACAAGTTATTCCTGGTAATCTATTTACTTGCGTGACCGGAACTAGCGCGTTTTTTAGATAGGCGGTCAGCGCTCCAGTCTTTTGTGCCTGACGCCTATTTAAACGTCATCATTAAGCGACCGCGCCCTAATTGACTTGAAGGGAGTGACGCTCTGGGGGTGTGGAGTTATCGCATTGGGAATTGTGTGTTTTATTGCTGCCTGTTTTTAAAATTGACTCGCACTTTTTAAAATATACCTGCTACTGTTTCTTGCTCTTTTGCACAAGTTATTCCTGGTAATCTATTTACTTGCGTGACCGGAACTAGCGCGTTTTTTAGATAGGCGGTCAGCGCTCCAGTCTTTTGTGCCTGACGCCTATTTAAACGTCATCATTAAGCGACCGCGCAGCGGACGCGCGCAGCGGGCGCGCCGGCGGCGCGCCGAAGGCGCGCCAAAGGCAAGCCCGTCTGCGCCCGTCCGCGCCTCGGACGTGCCGGATGTGCCATACCATGCTGCCAGCAAGTCCCCACCTTGTGTGAGGCCTCTTGATGGGCGACTTTGCTACACCCGGTCACAGTTACTCCAATTGAATAATTGTGCCCTGATTCCGGAAGCGTTATCAATGGGACAAGAACCAGGGAGTCCTGGCTGCCCCGACAAAGAAGAGGGACTGAAATGTGGACTCTTAAACGTTAGGTCTCTCCCCAAGCACTCAACAGAAATCCAGATGCTTATCGATGAGCATAGCTGCGATGTTCTGTTTATGACGGAAACTTGGCTGTCGCCTGGTCTTGATGGGGAACTTGGTGCTGCCTGCCCCACTGGGTTTAAAGCCTTCCATAAACCCAGATCTAATGGCAGGGGTGGTGGTACCGGCATTATCTTTAAAGAAATCTGGGATTTTGTTCCTTTGGACATTGACGAGATCTCGCAGTGTGAAACCTTGGGCTTCTCGCTGAAGGACAAGTCTGGCAATGTCCTGACCGGAATACTTTGTTATAGACCCCCGGGAACTGTGAGCGAACAGACACAGCAGCAATTTCTGGAGGTGATTGGCAATTTGGCTCTCACTCATCATAGTCTGCTGATCTTGGGCGATTTCAATCTCTGGCCTAACGCTACGATGAAAACGGCATATAACAATATTGTTCAATCCTGCGCCAATCTCAATCTAGTACAACATGTGTTGGAGGCAACACACTCGGCAGGGCATGCCCTTGATCTTATATTTGCGGGCGAGAATGTAGTGATTCTCGACAATATCCTCCCTATGGACTGGTCTGATCATTATTTGATCAGTTTTAGTATCCCGACAATTTCCAAAGGTAAACCCCCTCTGTCCAAAGGTGCTGATAGTGTGCTGAGCAGGGATTGGAAAGCCCTACGAAGGAGAGCGTACGGTACCTCTCTGTTTAAGGCGGTTCCTCTCCCTGTTCCAGGGCAGTCGGTTGACACTAACTTCAAGGAGCTCTGCAGTTACATTAAGAATACGGTTAATCAGATCGCCCCAATGAAACAACTTAGGAAAAGAGCTACCCCTTCGGCCCCTTGGTTTTCAGAGGAACTCAGGGCTTTTAAAATTCAGTGTAAACATGCAGAGAGGCAATGGCGCTGTCACTACCTAACTAGTGATAGGATCATTTGGCGGAATCTGCTGGGCAGATATAAGTGCGCTATTGTATCTGCTAAAGCGCTATATTTTGCTGACCTCATTCAAAACTCCCCGAATAGTGCTAAGTGTGTCTTCAACATTCTGAGAGGTTTTAATAATCCTGAATGTCTGGCCAATAAGATTTCTCCCTCGCAGGATTTGTGTGACGGGCTGGCGGCCTTTTTTCACAATAAAATCAGGGGGATTCTTGAGGGCCTGCAGTATGATCCTATTTCTAGCTGTAAAGCTGATGTAGTCTTATCAACAGTGGAGCCATTGAATCACTCAATTCCTAGTCTAAATGTGGACGTAGCAGCAGGGCCTCGGTTGGATCATTGGACGTGCCCTTCTTGGGAGGAATTTTCCAATGTGGCCAAGAAAGTCTGCTCGGGGTCTCCTCTTGACCCTATTCCGCATAAATTATGGAAGGAATTGGGATCAGAAACTTTTCCGCACCTCCACCTGATTACCAATCAGTCACTAACTAGTGGTGAGGTCCCGGCCGGCTGGAAGGATGCGCTGGTTTCCCCCCTTTTGAAAAAACCATCCCTGGATCCCACTTGCTATGGGAACTACCGCCCTATCTCTTTGCTGCCTTTCCCAGCCAAGATAGCGGAACGCCTCGTTAGCCAGGAGCTATCTGGGTTTTTAGAGAGTAAAGGTATTTTGGAGGAGAATCAATTTGGTTTCCGTCCAGGGCATGGCACTGAGACTGCCTTGATCACTGCCCTGGATGACCTGCGAATGCGAGCGGATAAGGGACAGTCTGCAACGTTGATTTTACTTGACTTATCCGCTGCATTTGATACTGTTAGCCATAAGATTCTCTTACATCGGCTCGAAGAGATGGGGATCACTGGCTTGGCCCTAAAATGGCTTTGGTCCTATCTGTCGGACAGACGGCAGGCGGTCTTTCTGCCTCCATATCAGTCAGAATTTTTGCCTAACAAACAGGGTGTCCCACAGGGCTCTTCTATCAGCCCGATACTGTTTAATGTTTACATGCGACCTCTGGTACAAATCATTAAATCTTGCAACATTACGGCTGTTAATTATGCCGACGACACACAATTAATCATTTCCCTGGAAGGTGATCAGGCGGATTCTCTACCCACCTTCCATAACTGCATGCTGGAAATGACGACTTGGCTGAAAAACAATGATCTGCAATTTAACGGTGCCAAAACTGAGATCTTACATTGTTCAGTGGGCAGGGTATCGTCACCCCTGCCTCTCAATTTTTGGCCTCTTCCTTTGGACACCCCCCTGGTTCCTGTAAAGACTGTACGTAATCTGGGGGTCTGTTTCAATGAGAAGCTAAGTCTCGAGTCACATGTTAACAAGGTGGTCTCAAACTGTTACATGATCATGAGAGGTCTCCGCAGGATCTTACCTCTTCTGCCCCCTCATGTGCGAGGCACAGTAGTTCGTTGCACCATTCTTAGTCGTCTGGACTATTGTAACGCCTTGTTGCTTGCGTCCCCGGCTTATCTGATCCGGAGGCTTCAACGCATCCAGGCAGCTGCCGCAAAACTAGCCCTTCAAAGACCGCGCTATTTTTCCAGCACCAAGGCTCTGGCTGAGCTTCACTGGCTGCCTGTGCAACAGAGGATTATGTTTAAATCCCTGTGTGTAGCCTTCAAAGCTCTTCATGGCCTTGGCCCTGTACCATTACAAAGTCGTTTTAGATGGTATGTCCCCTCGCGCACTTTGCGCTCTTCCTCAGCTAGGCAGGCCTTGATTCCTAAGACAAAGAGAGCCACTTTGGGAGGCAGAGCTTTTAGCTCCGCGGCTGCTCGACTCTGGAATGGTCTTCCCTCAGAGCTACGACAGGTTCAGGATCTGACTCTTTTCCGTGGACGGCTCAAGACCTGGCTTTTTCCCAGAGTCTAATTTTCTCCTTGCTCCCCCTACTCTGTTTCTGCCCTGCATCATGTCTATAGCGCCAGGATGCCCGTAGGGTTACAGTGCGCTCTACAAATAATTATACATACATACATACATACATTTTGTCACAGAAGTACAGGGTGAGTTGGTGGCAGAGTTCTTGTGATGGTGTGATGGTTGTGAAACTGGTGACTTGGAAGATAAAATCCTTCACTATTGCAAAAAGTTTTTTGGCGCTGTTGAAACAGTTTGTGATTTGTTTGGTCAATTCTGATCGTTTGGTGGATCAGAGTCGCTGATGGTGGAGCCAGAGGGCTGATTTGGCAGAAATAAATAGAACAGGCTAGCAAAGGATATGGAACATTAAACAGTCAGCAGCAATACTGCCGTATCGAACTTTATCGTTTTTAGGTCTCGCTAGCGTAGGCTGCGCACATGCGCAGTCTCGCTGGCGAGATTTAACGACTTTGGTTATTTTCTGTAAGGGGCATTAAGCCCCGCCCCTCTTTTCCATTGGCCGGCGTCACCGTTTATGCTAAACGGTGGCCAGCCATTGGAAAAGAGGTGTTTGTGATGTTTTTGCTCGGCTTTCTGAGCGGTCCCATTTGGACGGGCTCGTTTGCCTTCCTTGCGTCGCAAAAGGTTTCTTATCTTTATGGGGCCAAACACATGGCCCCATAAAGATAAGAAACCTTTTAGCAGGCGAGGCCGTCCAAGTGGGACGGCAGAAAAAGCGAAACGAAAATGTCATGGCGAGCGCTTGTTTTTTATTTCTAGCTAGACTAGCTCCAGGTAAGAGGTAATTGATGTCTGCTAAAGCCGCGTGAGCTCTTCAGAAAGTCAGAAGTAGTGTGTTGCGGAATGAGCTTAACTCGGAGCAGAGGAAGAGTTGGTAGAAAGAAACCTGTTCCGTCTTCGAATTTTAGAGGGTGAGACAGAGGAAAGCGACCAAATCCAATTTCACGCCGGCATTTGGTGTCCAAGGGACGGACGCTTGCACTGTAAACACTTTCACTATTGCTCGATGGCACCTTGCGAACACGTTCCTCAACGTTAATTAATACCAATAGGACGAACAGCACAAGCAGACCAATAAATTACTTACCATGTGGTATACATTTAGCACTGTTAATTGATTTCTAAGTGCAGCATCGTCCATCTGCGTGGAGAAGTCATGTGAGGATTCATGTTTTTACCAACTCCAACAAGCAGCCGCGCTGGCCCTGGTGCACTCTTCCTCCAAACGCGGCACTTTCAATTTCGCTGCCGACCTGGCATGCGCTGCCGACCTGGCACGCACGGCCGCGCTTGGTATTTCCTTTTGCTGAGGCTTGTCTCGGTCTCGTCCAAACATGAACCGTCATCTGTCGAAAATGCACATCTGCACTTGAGCAGTCTCTTTCTTTCTGCTCCCCCTTTGTGCCCTTTGTGCCCTCTTATCTTGTCTCCCACCCCTCCTTGACTCGTGTTGTCTCCTCTCTCTGTATCTCTTGATCCTCATCTCTCGTTTGCTTCTGCCCGTGCCACTCACTCCTTTCCCACCGCCTTCCTTACTTTCACGCACACGTCCCCCCTTCCTGCTCGCCAGGTGGTCGAAGTTCATTAAAAAACACTAGGAGAACTGTGATCCTAAATCCAATTGGGGCGGGGTCAGCCAGTGTGGTGGGCAGGATTAAGGCGTGACTAATATAACAAAATATTCAGCAACCATTCTGTGGTCTTTCACCATCAAGTGACTGAATGTGAAATAACACAAACCTTAAATGAAGAGTAATTACAAGTTATTTTAATCAGTGAGAGATGACGTCTTCCTTCTGGCCCTCACCCCATAGCTTCTGTACTTCTGCGCCTCATTGTCTCTTGGCCCTCACCCTTTGCTCCTGCCCCTGTCCCTTTGCTTCTGCCCCCCTGTCCCTTTGCTTCTGCCATTCTTTGCCCCTGTCTCTTTGTTTCTGCCCCCGTCCCTTTGCTTCTACACCCCTGTCACTTTGCTTCTGGCCTTTGCCCTCTCCCTTTTCATCTGCACCCTGTCCCTTTCATTTTACCCCCTGTTCCTTTCATTCTTCCCCCTGTCCCTTTTCTTCTGCCCCTGTCCCTTTCCTTCTGCCCCCTGTCCCTTTGCTTCTGCCCCTTCTCCCTTTGCTTCTTACCCAGTCCCTTTGCTTCTTCCCCTTTCCCTTTGCTTCTGACCCCCTTGCCCTTTCCTTTTGCCCCTGTCGCTTTGCTTCTGCCCCGTCCCTTTGCTTCTGCCCCGTCCCTTTGCTTCTGCACCCTGTCCCTTTCCTTCTGCCCCCTGCAAATCAAAATGGATTTTAAGTTTGCTGGCAGCAAAGGGGACTCTTTAAGCGGGGAAGCATCACATAAAACCAACATGCTTGTATTCCAGCATAAGAAAAGCTAGTAATACTGCTAGGCCCCAACTGCAAGTGGGCCGTGCACCTCAAAACACATAGGTGCTGGGGGTGCGGCAGCACCCCCTAAAATAACCATGTCGGAGTTCAGAAGATGAATGAACATTAAACTTTATTAAGCGCGGCGCCGCCTTCACGGACACCGCGCTATGCAATACAATAGGTGTTGCTTTTGGTATTGTAAATAACAATGCCTTTTCATTTTTTTAAAGGCACTGCCATTTGCAATGTCAATAGCTCAAAATAATGTCATTGCGAGACCTATTGCATTGTAAATGCTTGTTCAGAGTCTGTACGTAGATGTTTTTCAAATATGTTCCTAAAAGAATCCTTGTCCTCTAAAGTAAGTTCCGTTAGTGCCCACCGGCAACTATGAAGCAAATAAAGTACTGCTGCTTGCTTAAGCAGGCCACTCAACACCATGTGTATCTGTCACTTCTCCATGACCCTTACTCCCCGTAAGATGGGTCGAAAATTCTGGTTGAGCACAGCCCATTCCCTGAAATTGAAATCTTTGGAGGGTGTTTCAATAGGACTCGTGTGAATGCAGGAGTTGGCTTGGGAGGGGAGAGCCATCCATCCAAGGAAATGTTTAATTTCTCAAAATAATTTATTATTCGAATCATAAATTTAACAGGTTTACCAACAATTTTGTTTGTGCTCCCATTCAAGTATAATAGAATAACTTTATTCCACACGATTTTATTTGAAAGTCTCTAAAAAAGTAACTTTAGTATAGGGGTTTATAAATGTTTTACACCTGGACACATTGTGTCTGTAAGTAACACATGCGACAAATCTTGCTGGGTTGTTATTCTTTTTTCAGTTGTTCATGTACTCTAACAGGTCAATTTTATGCAACCGAAGATGTGTGAATCCTCTACTTATGTATCGCTAAAGGACAAAACATAAAATATGGATGGGGGCGGGGGTAAAGGTTTACTAGTTTACCAATGTCTGGAAACATATGGGCTAATTTAGAATTCCCAGTCAAAGTCCGCTCCACTGATTTAGAGGAAGGCGGACCCGACTGTCCACCCAATTTAGACTTGGCTATGAGGAATAGTAAACAAAAACCACAAATGACACCCACACCATTGGATAAAACGCCCATGGTGAAAGGTTCATTGGTTTTCCTTTTTTCAAAAACAATCTCCCACTTTGGCCGTTTCTTTGAGGTTATGTCAGGCACAGCAAGTGAATAACTTAGAGAATGACTTGGTTCTGGCATTTCACCCGAAATAATAATTATGTCAGGTTCTCCTCTCATTCACAGATCCACTTCTGAGTTAAGGAGGTTACATCCCCAATACAATCGGACGTTTTGGGAACCCTGGGCCCCTTAGAAAAATCCTAAGAGTTACCCTGATAACTAAATAATTTGTGCCAAGGTCAATGTGCACAAAAGCTTCTGGGAGAGTTTACTGTAAAATCTGTGGCTCCTGCCCTCTGCCCTCTGTCTCTTGACCCCTTTCTCTTCAGTCGCCTCCTCTTAACTGCCTCACATTCTATTCTCCTTATTGTCAACCTTCTTTCGATAATATGAGAGGTGATTCTGTAATGGCAGACTAGAGTCTTTTGCACAACAGCTCTCCCACAGACATCCGTCATACATACAAACGCACAAAGAAATAATAAACCCTGAGACATGCAATGCCCATTTGATAAATTTAAAGAACCCAGTGCTGGAATAATTGCTTTTCAGACTAAATAACACAAACATACTATAGGTGCACCAACATTACACATAGATAAAAGGGCTGTGTATTGGAAGCGTGTATCAACTATTTTAAAAAATAAAGACAGAAACAGACCGAATTGAGAGCCTGTCATTATTCCCAGCAAATGTAAGCACAGGGAAGGTGCCATGCTGGCAAAGAAGGGGGTGGGGGCCTCAATGGAATGGAATGCGTAGTTGTTGTAGGATTAGAAAAGATACATATGGCTTCCCTCTGTGTTTTTGTAAGAGATGTTTGTATATAAGATTTTTTATGGATGCTGTACCAGAATTGAATAATAGAGCTAACTATGGATAAGTTCAAAGTTATTTCTTGGAATGTTGATGGGATGGATAACAACTACAAGAGCCAGCTGGTGCTCTCCAGAATAAAGGATGTGCGGGCCAACATTATGGTTTTGCAAGAGACACTAAATTCCAGGCTCTTTGATTTGAAAAGTATTCTCTGTATCCGGGGTTTCATACTGTGGCATATTCAGATCAAGCATCCACAAATAGAGGGGTTTGTTTCTTGATGATGATGAAAATGTTAAAGAGAAATTTAAATGAGATGATAAGGATGGACAATGGGCTATTGCCATGATCTGTGACCCATGCTCACCTGTGGATGTCGGATGGGAATGGAGAAGAGGTCCTTCAAACTTCAAAAGTGCTTGAGTCTTTCACTGCAGGAGAGGTCAGTGAAATTTACACAGTGTGAGTGCCTCTTGATAGAAGACTTCGCCTGTGCAATGCTTGCTCTACATGAAACCCGTAAGTTGAGTTAAGATAAAAAACATCTCCCACAGTGTCAGGGAACTCTTTTGAGACTTGAAGTGGTGGCAGCCATCTTGGATCCATATAGGGTATAAGTTCCTTGTGTTTCTTTAAGGTATTGTAAGGACAAGGTGCAGTTAAGCTTTAGAATCTTTGACCTGGTTTGTCTAAGATTATGGTGGCACACTCTTTTAGCCACAGTCAGTGCTCTACACAAGCTAGGCATGTGTCACATTAGGTGCCTGCATAAAGGTATTCACCAAAAATGGAGAAAAAAGCCAGCAAGGCTGAACAAACCCCACACCAGCCATGGAATGTAGAAATACAATAAGCTTGAGTTTGTGGAAAACAGTAGCTTCAACAGAATACCAGGGTTCAAAGAAATCAGACACAGCAGAACTAAAGGTAAACACAGGATTGAAGAACCCACAAAGATGGAGCACTAAAAAAAGGGACTAGAATAAAATAAGGGGGATATTAACCTGTCAAAAACAGGAAGAAGGATAGAGGAAACATGTCACGGGAAGTGTGATGGCCATCTTGGATTGGTTTCTCATCTTTATTACAAATAGACTAATCCACCATATTGATTTAGGATTTAGGGGCTCAAAAAAATAAGAAACTGGAAAAGACTTTAAACAGAGGATAATAATCTGCCCAATTCTTCGTTTGATTTCTCTGTTATGCCTTGAGAGCCTGCAACCATGTCTGTCCTCTCTGGAAATGGGTCACAAAGAGGAGTCTTAAGTGGGCTCAAGGAAACATGCCAGAGACCTTTGCCCAACTCCTGCTATGGCAAAAGAATGCAGAAGATGCCAGCTGGTAAGATAAGTGAGGTATGGAGGGCACATAATCTCTGGGATATTCCCAGATGTTGCCTTGTGGCCTCAGAAGCCCTGTATCATGCTGCGGCTTCAGCGCATAGCATCTCCATAGCAACATCAACCCAAACTCTGGTCCCACATATCAGCAGCACAACAGGTATTGCCAGTGGAGAGGAGTGAATGCATGTTGTCAGGAGTGAAAACACAATGCTAATGAGTATTCATTATGTTACAACTGGTAGCTATGTGTATTAAAAATCATTCAACATATGGACTTGATTTCTAATTCCTTGAAAGTAATCGCAGCTGTAAGAAAGTGTATTACACTTCAGTTTATTCTGTTTGTTTATTAAAAGGGGTTTATTCTTTTTTTCAACTCTAGAGTTTTCATCAACCATAGAGAGTAGGTTATATAGAAATTGTCACAAGGTATATCATATGCCATTGTAGGGATAGAGAAACATAACATGATATAGTTGAGTTATTTCTTGTTGTAGCTATCAATGCCTCTGCCTTGCAGGCAAGACCAGGCTTAGTGAAGAGATCCAGTCCCAGATTTATCAAAGGATTGTATTTCCCTTGAATCTCACAAGGTGATGCAAGGGCAGCGCAAAGCTTAATTCAGATTTACCAAGCCACGCAAAGCCACCTTGAGTGTTCCTGCGTTGCTTGGTGAATATGGAATAACGCAAGGCGCGCAAGTCGCCACCTTGTGTTACTCTGTGCTTGGGAAGGCATTACATGGGTGAAGAGTAAGTATTCCCATGCATCCACCCGTGTATTTTGTAAACCTCGGAATGCGTCAAATTTGTATGCCTTCCTGATAGAGGCGCAACAAGGAGAAATATCTTAATTTCTCCCTGTGTTTTCCTCTTTCTATGTGTACTGCATTCTGCAGCATACTTAGAAAGAGGGAAATAACTGTAAGGATTGTTTTTGTTTGCCCCTTCCTGTACAAAAAGAATCCTGCCTGCAACACATGCCCCCTTGTACCGTGGCACAAGTGTGACTGCTTTGGCATTAGTCAGCATACAGTGCACCAGTGCAGCTAGAGAGCAGGAACGCGGCATATGTTGGTGAGTATGACTCATTTCGGCTCTCTCCCTTTGACGCAGCACAGCGCAGCCCAGCAAGTTGTCTTGCTGAGCTGCATCAAATAATAATAAATCTATAAAACCCCAAGTATCTCTGTTTCTCTCTTTTTTATTTATTTTTCTTTTACTAGAAAGAGAGTCTTAAGGACAAGTACAGTTATCATTTACATTTTCTTACAATTTTCATACAATTTCTTAAAAGACAAGTTTGTTACATAATTAATTAATAGGAAAATCAAAACTACCATTCACAACAGTTCCAATAATTCCTTACTGGCTACTATCTAACCATTCTATGTTCAGTCCAGGTCCATTTTCATATGTTTTCTGCCCGTCATTTCTTTTCTATTCTATTTCTTGTAATGCAATGTTCTTTTTCAGTTTCCTAATCCAATATTCAAATGCTGGACTCTCTAAACGTCTCAATTTGTGTGCAATTAATGATCTAGCTATTAAAGAAACAAAATATAGTAACATTTTCAGTTTAAACCCAATTTTCTTGTCTTGGCTTCACATCGTCTGTCCAGCAGTCTGAGGCCCTGCTTGGTCGTCTTCAGGTGGTTCAGAATGCTGCTACATGGCTCATCCTGAATCTGCCTAGTCAGATATTCATTTCTCCTTCCCTTAGCTTTTTGCTTTGGCTGCCCATTAGGAAATGGATACTATTGACATCTCTTTTGTTGGGGGGCGTGGCTTGGACGGCAGAGCTAATGGCTGCCTGATTCCGTCGCTCCGTCGGATCGGAGGAAAGAACACTGATCCCGATTGAAGAACCAGGCTGAATTAGGCCTGGTGGCGCAGGGTACGCCTGAAATCTTCTGAGTTCGCCTTCTAAATGTACAGAGACACAGAACACTCTGTTGGCATAGGGACTTCAATTTATTAGCTGCAGCTAGGTACAGTTGTCCTAGAAGTACATCAGTGGTAGGTTCTCAGGAGACTGGCACTTCAATCCGTGGCTCACAGTCTTTTATTGCGCTTGAATCCCCTAAAGCAAAAACCCCCTCAATGTGCAATAAAACAAACAAATCATCCACTAGCAAACATTCCTTGTATTAGATACAGGATAATGGGTAATAGAAATTCCTTCCCTAGGGTCGTGTTCTCTACCTGACCCTATAGGCCAGGTGGCATGAGCATTCCTAAGTTAAATTAATTTACAACAGGACGTGTTTGCGTGTTGCAGGTGGTGATTTGTAAAACAATTGGAGAGGCAGAGAAGGATCACCAAGGGTCAATAGATGGTTATCACGGGAATTAGTTGCTTCGAGCCGGGTCTCAGAATGTACTTTGCTCAGAGAGACAGGAAAAGGTCGTTTAACATGTTACAGTACAGAGTATGAAAGAAACGCTACGAAGGTCGTTGGTGCCTGAGTGAGGGCAACATCACAATGGTGTCAATACGCAAGATGGAGCCGTAATCAAATTTTCTCAGACCCTCCTTTTGCCATTACTCAGGCAAAAACACAGAGGCTGTTGTTAATCAGAATCGACTTCAATAGCCATGAATCTACAAGCTGTTGTTGCAGCATTATCTTCGTGTTCTCTGCTTTCTGGGATACAGGATTTGGAACAGACAGGGTGGCGCAGAGCCCGCATATAGCGGGACCACATTGTAGGCAAAGGCAACATGAGAAGAGAATAGGCAAAGTCGCTCCGACAAAGGTAAGAATCTTCCATCCCCATGTAGACAGTAGTCCCCCAAACCATCCCATCAGAGACCAATTCCCTTCATCCTGGTGAACGGACTCAGCGATCTTATGTAGTTTAGAGATGGCTTGGTATACTGTAGGGGCGTTGTCGAGAATATAAATGCAACAGCTAGATCCGATCAATTTGCATACGCCCCCACGGTCAGCAAGAATAATATCTAATACCATCCTGTTCTGAAGCGTGACAAGGCGGTCAGCAACGAGTTCTGCAGTGAGATTACTCAAAGCTCCAGCTGTTTCATTGACAGTGGCTTCTACAACTCAAATTAGTTGTCTTATGTCTCTACTGTTGGCTATTGGACCCCAGAATGGAAGAAGTCCTTTCAAGACATCCCCGACTTCTTGTCCTGACGTATCCTGGTCTGACGCCACCCTTCTTTTCTGTAAATGATGCTTGGCATCTGCTATATATGTAGGGGGAAACAACCAAGCGATATAACAAGTGCCTCTCCAATTACCAGGTAGAGAAGTGTAAGCCTTATTTCCACACACGAAGTATGTATTACGTGAGGGAACCATGCGAGGCCAATCTGTCCCATTCAAGGTCACAATATGTTGGCATTTGCTTGTACCTTTATATTCTAACCCTCCTTTCCTAATACAGAATGGTGCTTGTCCAGGTACCACTAGAAAAGTTTGTCCTTTTCGTTGCGTTAAAACTGATAATGCGCAACCTTCTTTCTCATGAACATAGAGTGTGAAAGCCTTACTGTAATCAGGAGTTCCTAACACAGGAGCAGAGCACAAGGCAGTACGTAAATCAGTGAAACTTTTCTGACATTCCGCAATCCATGGGAGAGGGTGCGGTGTATCTTTAAGAGTAAGTGCCAACAAGGGTTTCGCCAGAAGGGAAAAATTGCGGATCCATTGTCTACAATAAGAGGTAATACCTAAAAAGGCACGCCCCTCTTTTTGCGTACATGGAATAGGCATTTAGGCAATTGCTTGGATATGTTCTGGGGTCAATCGCCGTCCCTCCTCTGACAAGAGATGACCTAGATAGGTAACCTCTTGGCAGCAATATTGCAATTTAGATGGTGAAACCTTGTGGTGGTGGTCAGATAAGTGGCGTAACAGTGAAATGGTAGCCTTTTTACAAGTGTCCTCATAATCTGCTGCAACCAACAGGTCATCCACATATTGAATGAGAGTGGCCCCTGGTGGTAAAGACATAGTATCGAGCTGTGATTTTAATGCTTGACTATAAATGGAGGGGCTCTCGCAATAACCTTGAGGAGCCCGCTTGAACCGGAAGCTTCGGAATGCTAAGGAGAAGCCAAAAATATCCCTACTTTCCTCAGGAATGGGAATGCTGAAGAAAGCATTTTTGAGGTCAATGACAGAAAACCAGGAACCTGAGGCGGGTATCATTGTCAACAGGGCATTAACCCCTTCGATGCTCATGACGGAACGGTTCCGTCATGAGCATCGGTTGGGCTGTGCTCATGACGGAACCGTTCCGTCATGAGGACAGCCCCCGGGGGAAGCGCTGGCGCTCCCCCCCTTGTCCCTCGATCTTGGCCCCCTTTACGGGGGTGGCAGCGGAAGAGCTTCCGCTGCCACCCCCGACCCCCCCCGAGCCCCCCCACGCTTTCTGATGACGTCAGCGCGCACAGCGCGCGCCGGCGTCATCAGGAAGCGTTGGACGCGCTGGAATCCATTTCTTCCAGCGCGTCCGAGGGGAGCAGAGGTAGGTGTTTGGCGTCTGGTGGGGGCCGCGGCGGTGAAATCTCTAGTATTGAGGCATCGGGGGAGAGGAAAGAGTATTTCCTCTCCCCCGATCTCTCAATACAGGGCATTCCTGCTCCACGATCGCGCACAGCGTCGCGATCGTGGAGTAGGGATGCCCCACTAGACACCAGGGATTTTGTATTTGGAGGTTGGGAAGCGACCCCTTAGGCAAGGGTCGCTTCCTTGGGCACGATTATTTGGCAAAGTCTTTTCTGCCCCCCCTGGGGGCAGATCGGCCCGCTTTCTGCGCGTTTCTGCCCCCAGGGGGGGCAGAAAAGCCCACTAGTCACCAGGGATGCTGTTTTTACTATGTAGGAAGCGACCCCTTGGGCAAGGGTCGCTTCCTTGGGGGCAAATTTTGTGGAAGTCTTTTCTGCCCCCCCTGGGGGCAGATCGGTCCGCTTTCTGCGCGTTTCTGCCCCCGGGGGGGGCAGAAAAGCCCACTAGACACCAGGGATATTGTTTATGCTATGTAGGAAGCGACCCCTTAGGCAAGGGTCGCTTCCTTTGGGGGCCAAATAATTTGAAGACTTTTCTGCCCCCCCTGGGGGCAGATCGGTCTTCTTTCTGCCCGTTTCTCCCCCTAGGGGGGGCAGAAAAGCCCCCTAGACACCAGGGATGTCTATTTCGTTATGTAGGAAGCGACCCCTTGGGCAAGGGTCGCTTCCTAGGGTGGTAAAGTGATTAGGAGACTTTTCTGCCCCCCCTGGGGGCAGATCGGTCGTCTTTCTGCCCGTTTCTGCCCCCAGGGGGGGCAGAAAAGCCCACTAGACACCAGGGATGTCTTTTTCTTTATGTAGGAAGCGACCCCTTGGGCAAGGGTCGCTTCCTTTGCGGCCTAATTTTTTAGAATACTTTTCTGCCCCCCCTGGGGGCAGATTGGTCGTCTTTCTGTCCGTTTCTGCTCTTTGGGGGGGGGGCAGAAAAGCCCACTAGACACCAGGGATATAAATATTATTGTAGGAAGCGACCCCTTGGGCAAGGGTCGCTTCCTTGGGCCCCTAAATGTTTTGAAGACTTTTCTGCCCCCTCTGTGGGCAGATCGGTTTTATTTTTTTGCCGTTTCTGCTCCCATTGGAGGCAGAAAAGCCCACTAGACACCAGGGAATTAGTTCAATTAGAAATAGAAGTGACCCCTCGCTTCCAGGGTGCAATTTGTTATATGTATTTGGGTCACCTGCCCCGGGACTGAATAGCCTTTTTTTCCCTGCTGTTTTCTGCCTGACCTGGCACACAAACCGATTGACCATTTGGGTAGTGACATGGCATGTTATAATGTTTATTGTTATATGTTTTGTGATTTCCAATTGTAATGTTTTTTTTGTTTACTTTTTTGTTCTAGGTGAAGGCTTTTCTTCTGTTCACGGTGACATTTTGGTTCTGGTGGTTTTGCTGTTTGTGTAGTTTGGTAAGAGACTGTTTTTTTGTACAATGCAAATGTGTTTGATTTCTCTGCCTGTTTTTTTTTGCAAATGGTGTAATAATAGCAGTATGTTTGGTTTTTGAGTTTCAAAAACTTTTTGCATTGGTGCATGATGTGTATTTTGTTGTCTTGTGAGTAATTTGTTTTTTTTTCTTCTTTCTAGTTTGATATTGTTGGTCTTTGCTGTGTCACTGCAGAGTTTGTTTCTGGTGAGTGTAGCTGTCTCTTTTGATTTTGGATTGTATAGTTTTTGAGTACATTGATCTTATTGATATAAGGTACACATTTCTTTACTTACTTGGTTTGCACATTGTTGGTTGTTGTTGACTTGTTTGTGCAGTCTTCCATCTTAGTAGGTATAATGGCTAGCCGCAGGATGACTGCTCAGCAGGTTGTTGGTTTGCTGTTTGAGTCTTCCTCTGATATTGGGTCAGAGACTGACTCTGCTTCTGAGGGAGAGGGGGCAGGGGACGATTCTGGCAGTGAGTTTTCTCTCCGTATGGGGTCATCGGATGATGAAGATACTCTTAGCGCGGATGAAGTGCCTGTGTTAGAGGAGGAGACTGATGTGCCGATAGTGCGGCAAGAGGCATCTGGGCTGCAGCCTGCGGCTGCAAGGCTTCCCGTTGGTGTAGTGCGGCAAGAGACATCTGGGCTGCAGGCTGGGACTGCAAGGCTTCCCGTTGGTGTAGTGCGGCAAGAGGCATCTGGGCTGCAGGCTGGGGCTGCAAGCCTTTCCGTTGGTGTAGTGCGGCAAGAGACATCTGGGCTGCAGGCTGGGGCTGCAAGTCTTCCCGTTGAAAGTGATGACCTCTGGGTTGCCCCTGGCATGGTGCAGCCGGAATTTCCTGAGTTTACTGGTGTTCCAGGGTCTAGAGTGAATACCGAGAACTTTTTGCCTGTAAATTTTTTTCAGTTGTTTATGGACGATGTGTTTTTGGCAGAGATTGTTGAGCAGACTAATTTGTATGCCGAACAGTTTTTGAGGGACAACAGTGCCAGTCTTAAGCCACACTCTAGAGCTACCCGGTGGACTCCCACAAATGTTGAAGAGATGAAGAAGTTCTTGGGTTTAACTTTTTTGATGGGCTTGCTAAGGAAGCCATCATTGGCTTCATATTGGTCTAGCAGTCCCTTGATGGCAACGTCTATTTTTCCGGCAGTCATGAGTCGTGACAGGTATTTGCTTCTGCTTCGGATGATGCACTTTGTAGATAATGGTTTAGCGTTGCCACGAGATCACCCTGATTGTGACCGTCTTTTTAAGATTAGGCCTGTCCTTGATCACTTTGTTGATCGATTTTCTGAGATTTATGCCCCTGGTAGAGAAATTGCAGTGGATGAGTCTTTGGTGTTGTTCAAGGGCCGCTTGGTTTTTAGGCAATACATTCCTAGTAAGAGGGCACGCTATGGAATAAAGCTGTATATGCTGTGTGACAGTAGGACTGGATATGTCTCTAATTTCAGGGTGTACACCGGTAAGGAATCTAGGTTTAACCTCCCTGGTTGTCCGTCCACTTTTGGAGTGACTGAGAAAATTGTTTGGGAACTTGGAAGAGGATTTTTTAACAAAGGCCACCATTTATATGTAGATAACTTCTACACTGGTGTACGGTTGTTCAGGGAATTGGCCAAAGTGGACACTTTTGCTTGTGGCACAGTCCGCTGTAACCGTAAAGGTTTTCCGAAAGAACTTGTTTGTCAAAAGCTTGTGCGGGGACAGTGCAGTGCGTTGCGTTGCCAGGAGCTTCTTGCTGTGAAGTTTACAGACAGGAGAGATGTCTACATGCTGACTTCCATCCATGATGAAAGCACTGCACCTGTGACTGTTTGGGGTCAGGTCGCTGAAGCGCGCAAACCTGTATGTGTTTTAGACTATAATAGGTACATGGGTGGTGTTGACAGAGTAGATCAGAGGTTGGAACCTTACACTGCTCTTCGTAAGGCTTACATTTGGTACAAGAAGTTGGCTATCCATCTTTTCCACTTGGCAATGTTTAATGCTTTTGTTGTGTTCCAGGATTCTTGCCCTGAGTCAAAGATGACTTTTGTTAAGTTTCAGGAGTCTGTAATAGGCAGCCTTGTTGTAGTGGAACAGGCAAGTGTTCCTAGAGTTGGACTGGTGGAGGATGTTGCTAGATTGAAAGAACGCCACTTTCCAGATCACATTCCTCCCACACCCGCAAAAGATTTTCCCAGTAGGAGATGTAGAGTCTGTTGGCGAAGAGGTACGCGGAAGGAGAGTCGTATGTACTGCCCCGATTGTCCCTCTCATCCTGCACTGTGTCTCTCTGCTTGTTTTAGAGCGTACCACACGCGAAAAAATTTTTGGGAGGATTCTTGAGTGGTAAAGTGAACTGGCTGGTCTGTATTCTTTGGATAATTTGATTCTGTTTCAATGTTGGTGTTAGTGCAATGTATTTAGTTGCTGATTTTCTGTTAGAAGATTTTTATCTATTTGCAATTTGTTTGTGTTTTTATTTTTTTCTAAAAAAATCCAAAATGTGATGGCGGTGTGTGTAGGCTTGCGCTTGGCTGTTGGTGTGTGTGGACTGGCACTTGGTTGGTGGTGTGTGTGGAATGGTGCTTGGCTGACGGTGTGCGTGGACTGGCGGTGTGCATGGACTGGCGGTGTGCGTGGACTGGTGCGTGGCTGGTGGTGTGCGTGGAATGGTGCTTGGCTGGCGGTGTGCGTGGCTGGTGGTGTGCGTGGAATGGTGCTTGGCTGGCGGTGTGCGTGGAATGGTGCTTGGCTGGTGGTGTGCGTGGAATGGTGCTTGGCTGGCGCTGTGCGTGGACTGGTTCTTGGCTGGCAGTGTGTGTGGACTGGTGGTGTGTGCGGACTGGTGTTTGGCTGGTGGTGTCCGTGGACTGGAGCTTGGCTGGTGGTGTCCGTGGACTGGAGCTTGTCTGGTGGTGTGTGTGGACTGGAGCTTGGCTGGCGGTGTGCGTGGAATGGTGCTTGTCTGGTGGTGTCCGTGGACTGGAGCTTGGCTGGCGGTGTAGGTGGATTGGCGATTGGCTGCCGGTGTGCCTGGACTGGCGATTGGATGGCGGTGTGCCTGGACTGGCGCTTGGCTAGCGGTGTGCGTGGACTGGCGTTTGGCTAGCGGTGTGTGTCGACCGGTGCTTGGCTGGCTGTGTGTGAGTAGTGACTTTCTGCTGGTCACTACACACACTGCTAGCTGAGTGCCACTCCACGCAATCCTTCTGCCTGTGTAGTTGCTGTGTCTGGATTGTGGGCGTGTGAAAGTGATGGGCCCTTGAATGGCGCTGTGTGCCGGTGTGAGTTTTGTTATGTGATGGGCCCGCGGCTGGCGGTGTGAATGGTTTTGTATGTCTCACACGTATGAAAGGTGTATGAATGGCCTGTAAAGAGGTTGGTGCCTTGTCGTGGCTTTACAGCTCACGAGCTGTGAGTCAATGGTTCAGTTTCTTGCCCTTTCAATTATTACCAGTGCATTTCATTTTTTGTGAAATCACTTGGTAATACAATTTTATCTACTGAACCATCACTCACCCTCGTGCCAAATCCAACCAGTATGTGCGTGTGCTTGCGGGTTAGATGACTGTGCAGTAATATTTGTTTTTTTGAAGCAGGGTGTACCTTGTCCCTTTTTGGTGATTTTTGTACTGTGTTGCTTTTGTACCTGGTGGTGCGAATGGTCTTGTTTGTATCACGTATGAAAGGTGTGTGAATGGCCTGTAAAGCGGTTGGTGCCTTGACGTGGCTTTACAGCTCACGAGCTGCAAGTCATTGGTTTGTTTTTTTGTGAATTTAATTATTGACAGTGCATTTCATATTTGTGAAATCTCTTGTTAATAAAATTTAATACACTGAACCATGACTTGCCCTCGTGCCAAATCCAACCAGTATGTGTGTGTGTTTGAGGAATAGATGGTTGTGCAGGAATCTTTTTTTTTTGTTTCTCTGCCAAGGTACACTTTCCATGTAAGAATAACCCACCAACTGTAGATATTGTCGAAAACCTTTGGGAGTTCATGGTGATGTCTCTCTAGTGATTTGAAAAATATTTTTTATCCCCATTGTCCTGTAAACCTCAAATTGTCTGCCACATTTTCTTTGCAGTATTATTCCTAAATTCTCACGCTGTAGTAACAATAGGTAATCTGGTTATGCAAGGGGGGTTACTTTTGTTTTTTGCCCAGGGCTCGGCGGCCATCTAGGGAAACCTACCAAACCCAGGCATTTTTGAAAACTAGACACCCGGCGGCTTCCAGGGAGGTATGGCTTGCATGGATCCCCCAACGTTTCCTTACCCAGAATCCCCTGCAAACCTCAATTTTTGCTCAAAAAATCACTTTTTTCACACATTTTGGGGTGGGAAAGTAGTGGCATCACCGGGCTCACACAAATTTACCACCACCCAGCGTTCCCCCAGGTCTCCCGGTAAAAATGGTGCCTCACTTGTGTGGGAGGCCCAAGTACCCGCGGCAGGCAAGGGCCCCAAAGGTAGTGAGGCCACCTCAAGATGGCCTATCGCCAAACCACCTGGTTTTGCAAGGGGGGTCACTTTGGTTTTTGGCCCGGTGCGCGGCGGCCATCTAGAGAAACCTACCAAACCCAGGCATTTTTGAAAACTAGACACCCGGCGGCTTCCAGGGAGGTATGGCTTGCGTCGATCCCCCAACGTTTCCTTACCCAGAATCCCCTGCAAACCTCAATTTTTGCTCAAAAAATCACTTTTTTCACACATTTTGGGGTGGGAAAGTAGTGGCATCACCGGGCTCACACAAATTTACCACCACCCAGCGTTCCCCCAGGTCTCCCGGTAAAAATGGTGCCTCACTTGTGTGGGAGGCCCAAGTACCCGCGGCAGGCAAGGGCCCCAAAGGTAGTGAGGCCACCTCAAGATGGCCTATCGCCAAACCACCTGGTTTTGCAAGGGGGGTCACTTTGGTTTTTGGCCCGGTGCGCGGCGGCCATCTAGGGAAACCTACCAAACCCAGGCATTTTTGAAAACTAGACACCCGGCGGCTTCCAGGGAGGTATGGCTTGCGTGGATCCCCCAACGTTTCCTTACCCAGAATCCCCTGCAAACCTCAATTTTTGCTCAAAAAATCACTTTTTTCACACATTTTGGGGTGGGAAAGTAGTGGCATCACCGGGCTCACACAAATTTACCACCACCCAGCGTTCCCCCAGGTCTCCCGGTAAAAATGGTGCCTCACTTGTGTGGGAGGCCCAAGTACCCGCGGCAGGCAAGGGCCCCAAACGTAGTGAGGCCACCTCAAGATGGCCTATCGCCAAACCACCTGGTTTTGCAAGGGGGGTCACTTTGGTTTTTGGCCCGGTGCGCGGCGGCCATCTAGGGAAACCTACCAAACCCAGGCATTTTTGAAAACTAGACACCCGGCGGCTTCCAGGGAGGTATGGCTTGCGTGGATCCCCCAACGTATCCTTACCCAGAATCCCCTGCAAACCTCAATTTTTGCTCAAAAAATCACTTTTTTCACACATTTTGGGGTGGGAAAGTAGTGGCATCACCGGGCTCACACAAATTTACCACCACCCAGCGTTCCCCCAGGTCTCCCGGTAAAAATGGTGCCTCACTTGTGTGGGAGGCCCAAGTACCCGCGGCAGGCAAGGGCCCCAAAGGTAGTGAGGCCACCTCAAGATGGCCTATCGCCAAACCACCTGGTTTTGCAAGGGGGGTCACTTTGGTTTTTGGCCCGGTGCGCGGCGGCCATCTAGGGAAACCTACCAAACCCAGGCATTTTTGAAAACTAGACACCCGGCGGCTTCCAGGGAGGTATGGCTTGCGTGGATCCACCAACGTTTCCTTACCCAGAATCCCCTGCAAACCTCAATTTTTGCTCAAAAAATCACTTTTTTCACACATTTTGGGGTGGGAAAGTAGTGGCATCACCGGGCTCACACAAATTTACCACCACCCAGCGTTCCCCCAGGTCTCCCGGTAAAAATGGTGCCTCACTTGTGTGGGAGGCCCAAGTACCCGCGGCAGGCAAGGGCCCCAAAGGTAGTGAGGCTACCTCAAGATGGCCTATCGCCAAACCACCTGGTTTTGCAAGGGGGGTCACTTTGGTTTTTGGCCCGGTGCGCGGCGGCCATCTAGGGAAACCTACCAAACCCAGGCATTTTTGAAAACTAGACACCCGGCGGCTTCCAGGGAGGTATGGCTTGCGTGGATCCCCCAACGTTTCCTTACCCAGAATCCCCTGCAAACCTCAATTTTTGCTCAAAAAATCACTTTTTTCACACATTTTGGGGTGGGAAAGTAGTGGCATCACCGGGCTCACACAAATTTACCACCACCCAGCGTTCCCCCAGGTCTCCCGGTAAAAATGGTGCCTCACTTGTGTGGGAGGCCCAAGTACCCGCGGCAGGCAAGGGCCCCAAAGGTAGTGAGGCCACCTCAAGATGGCCTATCGCCAAACCACCTGGTTTTGCAAGGGGGGTCACTTTGGTTTTTGGCCCGGTGCGCGGCGGCCATCTAGGGAATCCTACCAAACCCAGGCATTTTTGAAAACTAGACACCCGGCGGCTTCCAGGGAGGTATGGCTTGCGTGGATCCCCCAACGTTTCCTTACCCAGAATCCCCTGCAAACCTCAATTTTTGCTCAAAAAATCACTTTTTTCACACATTTTGGGGTGGGAAAGTAGTGGCATCACCGGGCTCACACAAATTTACCACCACCCAGCGTTCCCCCAGGTCTCCCGGTAAAAATGGTGCCTCACTTGTGTGGGAGGCCCAAGTACCCGCGGCAGGCAAGGGCCCCAAAGGTAGTGAGGCCACCTCAAGATGGCCTATCGCCAAACCACCTGGTTTTGCAAGGGGGGTCACTTTGGTTTTTGGCCCGGTGCGCGGCGGCCATCTAGGGAAACCTACCAAACCCAGGCATTTTTGAAAACTAGACACCCGGCGGCTTCCAGGGAGGTATGGCTTGCGTGGATCCCCCAACGTTTCCTTACCCAGAATCCCCTGCAAACCTCAATTTTTGCTCAAAAAATCACTTTTTTCACACATTTTGGGGTGGGAAAGTAGTGGCATCACCGGGCTCACACAAATTTACCACCACCCAGCGTTCCCCCAGGTCTCCCGGTAAAAATGGTGCCTCACTTGTGTGGGAGGCCCAAGTACCCGCGGCAGGCAAGGGCCCCAAAGGTAGTGAGGCCACCTCAAGATGGCCTATCGCCAAACCACCTGGTTTTGCAAGGGGGGTCACTTTGGTTTTTGGCCCGGTGCGCGGCGGCCATCTAGGGAAACCTACCAAACCCAGGCATTTTTGAAAACTAGACACCCGGCGGCTTCCAGGGAGGTATGGCTTGCGTGGATCCCCCAACGTTTCCTTACCCAGAATCCCCTGCAAACCTCAATTTTTGCTCAAAAAATCACTTTTTTCACACATTTTGGGGTGGGAAAGTAGTGGCATCACCGGGCTCACACAAATTTACCACCACCCAGCGTTCCCCCAGGTCTCCCGGTAAAAATGGTGCCTCACTTGTGTGGGAGGCCCAAGTACCCGCGGCAGGCAAGGGCCCCAAAGGTAGTGAGGCCACCTCAAGATGGCCTATCGCCAAACCACCTGGTTTTGCAAGGGGGGTCACTTTGGTTTTTGGCCCGGTGCGCGGCGGCCATCTAGGGAAACCTACCAAACCCAGGCATTTTTGAAAACTAGACACCCGGCGGCTTCCAGGGAGGTATGGCTTGCGTGGATCCCCCAACGTTTCCTTACCCAGAATCCCCTGCAAACCTCAATTTTTGCTCAAAAAATCACTTTTTTCACACATTTTGGGGTGGGAAAGTAGTGGCATCACCGGGCTCACACAAATTTACCACCACCCAGCGTTCCCCCAGGTCTCCCGGTAAAAATGGTGCCTCACTTGTGTGGGAGGCCCAAGTACCCGCGGCAGGCAAGGGCCCCAAACGTAGTGAGGCCACCTCAAGATGGCCTATCGCCAAACCACCTGGTTTTGCAAGGGGGGTCACTTTGGTTTTTGGCCCGGTGCGCGGCGGCCATCTAGGGAAACCTACCAAACCCAGGCATTTTTGAAAACTAGACACCCGGCGGCTTCCAGGGAGGTATGGCTTGCGTGGATCCCCCAACGTTTCCTTACCCAGAATCCCCTGCAAACCTCAATTTTTGCTCAAAAAATCACTTTTTTCACACATTTTGGGGTGGGAAAGTAGTGGCATCACCGGGCTCACACAAATTTACCACCACCCAGCGTTCCCCCAGGTCTCCCGGTAAAAATGGTGCCTCACTTGTGTGGGAGGTCTAAGTACCCGCGGCAGGCAAGGACAACAAACGTAGTGAGGCGACATTTGGGATAGGCAATGTTGATGTTGCCTCACTACCTTTGGGGCCCTTGCCTGCCGCGGGTACTTGGGCCTCCCACACAAGTGAGGCACCATTTTTACCGGGAGACCTGGGGGAACGCTGGGTGGTGGTAAATTTGTGTGAGCCCGGTGATGCCACTACTTTCCCACCCCAAAATGTGTGAAAAAAGTGATTTTTTGAGCAAAAATTGAGGTTTGCAGGGGATTCTGGGTAAGGAAACGTTGGGGGATCCACGCAAGCCATACCTCCCTGGAAGCCGCCGGGTGTCTAGTTTTCAAAAATGCCTGGGTTTGGTAGGTTTCCCTAGATGGCCGCCGCGCACCGGGCCAAAAACCAAAGTGACCCCCCTTGCAAAACCAGGTGGTTTGGCGATAGGCCATCTTGAGGTGGCCTCACTACCTTTGGGGCCCTTGCCTGCCGCGGGTACTTGGGCCTCCCACACAAGTGAGGCACCATTTTTACCGGGAGACCTGGGGGAACGCTGGGTGGTGGTAAATTTGTGTGAGCCCGGTGATGCCACTACTTTCCCACCCCAAAATGTGTGAAAAAAGTGATTTTTTGAGCAAAAATTGAGGTTTGCAGGGGATTCTGGGTAAGGAAACGTTGGGGGATCCATGCACGCCATACCTCCCTGGAAGCCGCCGGGTGTCTAGTTTTCAAAAATGCCTGGGTTTGGTAGGTTTCCCTAGATGGCCGCCGCGCACCGGGCCAAAAACCAAAGTGACCCCCCTTGCAAAACCAGGTGGTTTGGCGATAGGCCATCTTGAGGTGGCCTCACTACCTTTGGGGCCCTTGCCTGCCGCGGGTACTTGGGCCTCCCACACAAGTGAGGCACCATTTTTACCGGGAGACCTGGGGGAACGCTGGGTGGTGGTAAATTTGTGTGAGCCCGGTGATGCCACTACTTTCCCACCCCAAAATGTGTGAAAAAAGTGATTTTTTGAGCAAAAATTGAGGTTTGCAGGGGATTCTGGGTAAGGAAACGTTGGGGGATCCACGCAAGCCATACCTCCCTGGAAGCCGCCGGGTGTCTAGTTTTCAAAAATGCCTGGGTTTGGTAGGTTTCCCTAGATGGCCGCCGCGCACCGGGCCAAAAACCAAAGTGACCCCCCTTGCAAAACCAGGTGGTTTGGCGATAGGCCATCTTGAGGTGGCCTCACTACCTTTGGGGCCCTTGCCTGCCGCGGGTACTTGGGCCTCCCACACAAGTGAGGCACCATTTTTACCGGGAGACCTGGGGGAACGCTGGGTGGTGGTAAATTTGTGTGAGCCCGGTGATGCCACTACTTTCCTACCCCAAAATGTGTGAAAAAAGTGATTTTTTGGGCAAAAATTGAGGTTTGCAGGGGATTCTGGGTAAGGAAACGTTGGGGGATCCACGCAAGCCATACCTCCCTGGAAGCCGCCGGGTGTCTAGTTTTCAAAAATGCCTGGGTTTGGTAGGTTTCCCTAGATGCCGCCGCGCACCGGGCCAAAAACCAAAGTGACCCCCCTTGCAAAACCAGGTGGTTTGGCGATAGGCCATCTTGAGGTACCTCACTACCTTTGGGGCCCTTGCCTGCCGCGGGTACTTGGGCCTCCCACACAAGTGAGGCACCATTTTTACCGGGAGACCTGGGGGAACGCTGGGTGGTGGTAAATTTGTGTGAGCCCGGTGATGCCACTACTTTCCCACCCCAAAATGTGTGAAAAAAGTGATTTTTTGAGCAAAAATTGAGGTTTGCAGGGGATTCTGGGTAAGGAAACGTTGGGGGATCCACGCAAGCCATACCTCCCTGGAAGCCGCCGGGTGTCTAGTTTTCAAAAATGCCTGGGTTTGGTAGGTTTCCCTAGATGGCCGCCGCGCACCGGGCCAAAAACCAAAGTGACCCCCCTTGCAAAACCAGGTGGTTTTGCGATAGGCCATCTTGAGGTGGCCTCACTACCTTTGGGGCCCTTGCCTGCCGCGGGTACTTGGGCCTCCCACACAAGTGAGGCACCATTTTTACCGGGAGACCTGGGGGAACGCTGGGTGGTGGTAAATTTGTGTGAGCCCGGTGATGCCACTACTTTCCCACCCCAAAATGTGTGAAAAAAGTGATTTTTTGAGCAAAAATTGAGGTTTGCAGGGGATTCTGGGTAAGGAAACGTTGGGGGATCCACGCAAGCCATACCTCCCTGGAAGCCGCCGGGTGTCTAGTTTTCAAAAATGCCTGGGTTTGGTAGGTTTCCCTAGATGGCCGCCGCGCACCGGGCCAAAAACCAAAGTGACCCCCCTTGCAAAACCAGGTGGTTTGGCGATAGGCCATCTTGAGGTGGCCTCACTACCTTTGGGGCCCTTGCCTGCCGCGGGTACTTGGGCCTCCCACACAAGTGAGGCACCATTTTTACCGGGAGACCTGGGGGAACGCTGGGTGGTGGTAAATTTGTGTGAGCCCGGTGATGCCACTACTTTCCCACCCCAAAATGTGTGAAAAAAGTGATTTTTTGAGCAAAAATTGAGGTTTGCAGGGGATTCTGGGTAAGGAAACGTTGGGGGATCCACGCAAGCCATACCTCCCTGGAAGCCGCCGGGTGTCTAGTTTTCAAAAATGCCTGGGTTTGGTAGGTTTCCCTAGATGGCCGCCGCGCACCGGGCCAAAAACCAAAGTGACCCCCCTTGCAAAACCAGGTGGTTTGGCGATAGGCCATCTTGAGGTGGCCTCACTACCTTTGGGGCCCTTGCCTGCCGCGGGTACTTGGGCCTCCCACACAAGTGAGGCACCATTTTTACCGGGAGACCTGGGGGAACGCTGGGTGGTGGTAAATTTGTGTGAGCCCGGTGATGCCACTACTTTCCCACCCCAAAATGTGTGAAAAAAGTGATTTTTTGAGCAAAAATTGAGGTTTGCAGGGGATTCTGGGTAAGGAAACGTTGGGGGATCCACGCAAGCCATACCTCCCTGGAAGCCGCCGGGTGTCTAGTTTTCAAAAATGCCTGGGTTTGGTAGGTTTCCCTAGATGGCCGCCGCGCACCGGGCCAAAAACCAAAGTGACCCCCCTTGCAAAACCAGGTGGTTTGGCGATAGGCCATCTTGAGGTGGCCTCACTACCTTTGGGGCCCTTGCCTGCCGCGGGTACTTGGGCCTCCCACACAAGTGAGGCACCATTTTTACCGGGAGACCTGGGGGAACGCTGGGTGGTGGTAAATTTGTGTGAGCCCGGTGATGCCACTACTTTCCCACCCCAAAATGTGTGAAAAAAGTGATTTTTTGAGCAAAAATTGAGGTTTGCAGGGGATTCTGGGTAAGGAAACGTTGGGGGATCCACGCAAGCCATACCTCCCTGGAAGCCGCCGGGTGTCTAGTTTTCAAAAATGCCTGGGTTTGGTAGGTTTCCCTAGATGGCCGCCGCGCACCGGGCCAAAAACCAAAGTGACCCCCCTTGCAAAACCAGGTGGTTTGGCGATAGGCCATCTTGAGGTGGCCTCACTACCTTTGGGGCCCTTGCCTGCCGCGGGTACTTGGGCCTCCCACACAAGTGAGGCACCATTTTTACCGGGAGACCTGGGGGAACGCTGGGTGGTGGTAAATTGGTGTGAGCCCGGTGATGCCACTACTTTCCCACCCCAAAATGTGTGAAAAAAGTGATTTTTTGAGCAAAAATTGAGGTTTGCAGGGGATTCTGGGTAAGGAAACATTGGGGGATCCACGCAAGCCATACCTCCCTGGAAGCCGCCGGGTGTCTAGTTTTCAAAAATGCCTGGGTTTGGTAGGTTTCCCTAGATGGCCGCCGCGCACCGGGCCAAAAACCAAAGTGACCCCCCTTGCAAAACCAGGTGGTTTGGCGATAGGCCATCTTGAGGTGGCCTCACTACCTTTGGGGCCCTTGCCTGCCGCGGGTACTTGGGCCTCCCACACAAGTGAGGCACCATTTTTACCGGGAGACCTGGGGGAACGCTGGGTGGTGGTAAATTTGTGTGAGCCCGGTGATGCCACTACTTTCCCACCCCAAAATGTGTGAAAAAAGTGATTTTTTGAGCAAAAATTGAGGTTTGCAGGGGATTCTGGGTAAGGAAACGTTGGGGGATCCACGCAAGCCATACCTCCCTGGAAGCCGCCGGGTGTCTAGTTTTCAAAAATGCCTGGGTTTGGTAGGTTTCCCTAGATGGCCGCCGCGCACCGGGCCAAAAACCAAAGTGACCCCCCTTGCAAAACCAGGTGGTTTGGCGATAGGCCATCTTGAGGTGGCCTCACTACCTTTGGGGCCCTTGCCTGCCGCGGGTACTTGGACATCCCACACAAGTGAGGCACCATTTTTACCGGGAGACCTGGGGGAACGCTGGGTGGTGGTAAATTTGTGTGAGCCCGGTGATGCCACTACTTTCCCACCCCAAAATGTGTGAAAAAAGTGATTTTTTGAGCAAAAATTGAGGTTTGCAGGGGATTCTGGGTAAGGAAACGTTGGGGGATCCACGCAAGCCATACCTCCCTGGAAGCCGCCGGGTGTCTAGTTTTCAAAAATGCCTGGGTTTGGTAGGTTTCCCTAGATGGCCGCCGCGCACCGGGCCAAAAACCAAAGTGACCCCCCTTGCAAAACCAGGTGGTTTGGCGATAGGCCATCTTGAGGTGGCCTCACTACCTTTGGGGCCCTTGCCTGCCGCGGGTACTTGGGCCTCCCACACAAGTGAGGCACCATTTTTACCGGGAGACCTGGGGGAACGCTGGGTGGTGGTAAATTTGTGTGAGCCCGGTGATGCCACTACTTTCCCACCCCAAAATGTGTGAAAAAAGTGATTTTTTGGGCAAAAATTGAGGTTTGCAGGGGATTCTGGGTAAGGAAACGTTGGGGGATCCACGCAAGCCATACCTCCCTGGAAGCCGCCGGGTGTCTAGTTTTCAAAAATGCCTGGGTTTGGTAGGTTTCCCTAGATGGCCGCCGCGCACCGGGCCAAAAACCAAAGTGACCCCCCTTGCAAAACCAGGTGGTTTGGCGATAGGCCATCTTGAGGTGGCCTCACTACGTTTGGGGCCCTTGCCTGCCGCGGGTACTTGGGCCTCCCACACAAGTGAGGCACCATTTTTACCGGGAGACCTGGGGGAACGCTGGGTGGTGGTAAATTTGTGTGAGCCCGGTGATGCCACTACTTTCCCACCCCAAAATGTGTGAAAAAAGTGATTTTTTGAGCAAAAATTGAGGTTTGCAGGGGATTCTGGGTAAGGAAACGTTGGGGGATCCACGCAAGCCATACCTCCCTGGAAGCCGCCGGGTGTCTAGTTTTCAAAAATGCCTGGGTTTGGTAGGTTTCCCTAGATGGCCGCCGCGCACCGGGCCAAAAACCAAAGTGACCCCCCTTGCAAAACCAGGTGGTTTGGCGATAGGCCATCTTGAGGTGGCCTCACTACCTTTGGGGCCCTTGCCTGCCGCGGGTACTTGGGCCTCCCACACAAGTGAGGCACCATTTTTACCGGGAGACCTGGGGGAACGCTGGGTGGTGGTAAATTTGTGTGAGCCCGGTGATGCCACTACTTTCCCACCCCAAAATGTGTGAAAAAAGTGATTTTTTGGGCAAAAATTGAGGTTTGCAGGGGATTCTGGGTAAGGAAACGTTGGGGGATCCACGCAAGCCATACCTCCCTGGAAGCCGCCGGGTGTCTAGTTTTCAAAAATGCCTGGGTTTGGTAGGTTTCCCTAGATGGCCGCCGCGCACCGGGCCAAAAACCAAAGTGACCCCCCTTGCAAAACCAGGTGGTTTGGCGATAGGCCATCTTGAGGTGGCCTCACTACCTTTGGGGCCCTTGCCTGCCGCGGGTACTTGGACATCCCACACAAGTGAGGCACCATTTTTACCGGGAGACCTGGGGGAACGCTGGGTGGTGGTAAATTTGTGTGAGCCCGGTGATGCCACTACTTTCCCACCCCAAAATGTGTGAAAAAAGTGATTTTTTGAGCAAAAATTGAGGTTTGCAGGGGATTCTGGGTAAGGAAACGTTGGGGGATCCACGCAAGCCATACCTCCCTGGAAGCCGCCGGGTGTCTAGTTTTCAAAAATGCCTGGGTTTGGTAGGTTTCCCTAGATGGCCGCCGCGCACCGGGCCAAAAACCAAAGTGACCCCCCTTGCAAAACCAGGTGGTTTGGCGATAGGCCATCTTGAGGTGGCCTCACTACCTTTGGGGCCCTTGCCTGCCGCGGGTACTTGGGCCTCCCACACAAGTGAGGCACCATTTTTACCGGGAGACCTGGGGGAACGCTGGGTGGTGGTAAATTTGTGTGAGCCCGGTGATGCCACTACTTTCCCACCCCAAAATGTGTGAAAAAAGTGATTTTTTGGGCAAAAATTGAGGTTTGCAGGGGATTCTGGGTAAGGAAACGTTGGGGGATCCACGCAAGCCATACCTCCCTGGAAGCCGCCGGGTGTCTAGTTTTCAAAAATGCCTGGGTTTGGTAGGTTTCCCTAGATGGCCGCCGCGCACCGGGCCAAAAACCAAAGTGACCCCCCTTGCAAAACCAGGTGGTTTGGCGATAGGCCATCTTGAGGTGGCCTCACTACGTTTGGGGCCCTTGCCTGCCGCGGGTACTTGGGCCTCCCACACAAGTGAGGCACCATTTTTACCGGGAGACCTGGGGGAACGCTGGGTGGTGGTAAATTTGTGTGAGCCCGGTGATGCCACTACTTTCCCACCCCAAAATGTGTGAAAAAAGTGATTTTTTGAGCAAAAATTGAGGTTTGCAGGGGATTCTGGGTAAGGAAACGTTGGGGGATCCACGCAAGCCATACCTCCCTGGAAGCCGCCGGGTGTCTAGTTTTCAAAAATGCCTGGGTTTGGTAGGTTTCCCTAGATGGCCGCCGCGCACCGGGCCAAAAACCAAAGTGACCCCCCTTGCAAAACCAGGTGGTTTGGCGATAGGCCATCTTGAGGTGGCCTCACTACCTTTGGGGCCCTTGCCTGCCGCGGGTACTTGGGCCTCCCACACAAGTGAGGCACCATTTTTACCGGGAGACCTGGGGGAACGCTGGGTGGTGGTAAATTTGTGTGAGCCCGGTGATGCCACTACTTTCCCACCCCAAAATGTGTGAAAAAAGTGATTTTTTGGGCAAAAATTGAGGTTTGCAGGGGATTCTGGGTAAGGAAACGTTGGGGGATCCACGCAAGCCATACCTCCCTGGAAGCCGCCGGGTGTCTAGTTTTCAAAAATGCCTGGGTTTGGTAGGTTTCCCTAGATGGCCGCCGCGCACCGGGCCAAAAACCAAAGTGACCCCCCTTGCAAAACCAGGTGGTTTGGCGATAGGCCATCTTGAGGTGGCCTCACTACGTTTGGGGCCCTTGCCTGCCGCGGGTACTTGGGCCTCCCACACAAGTGAGGCACCATTTTTACCGGGAGACCTGGGGGAACGCTGGGTGGTGGTAAATTTGTGTGAGCCCGGTGATGCCACTACTTTCCCACCCCAAAATGTGTGAAAAAAGTGATTTTTTGAGCAAAAATTGAGGTTTGCAGGGGATTCTGGGTAAGGAAACGTTGGGGGATCCACGCAAGCCATACCTCCCTGGAAGCCGCCGGGTGTCTAGTTTTCAAAAATGCCTGGGTTTGGTAGGTTTCCCTAGATGGCCGCCGCGCACCGGGCCAAAAACCAAAGTGACCCCCCTTGCAAAACCAGGTGGTTTGGCGATAGGCCATCTTGAGGTGGCCTCACTACCTTTGGGGCCCTTGCCTGCCGCGGGTACTTGGGCCTCCCACACAAGTGAGGCACCATTTTTACCGGGAGACCTGGGGGAACGCTGGGTGGTGGTAAATTTGTGTGAGCCCGGTGATGCCACTACTTTCCCACCCCAAAATGTGTGAAAAAAGTGATTTTTTGGGCAAAAATTGAGGTTTGCAGGGGATTCTGGGTAAGGAAACGTTGGGGGATCCACGCAAGCCATACCTCCCTGGAAGCCGCCGGGTGTCTAGTTTTCAGAAATGTATAGGTTTGCTAGGTTTCCCTAGGTGCCGGCAGGGCTAGGGTACAAAATCTACAGCTAGTCACTTTGCCAAAAAAAGGGTCATTTTTCACTCCAAAACCACGTTGCGTTTTGCGCCGTTTCCTGTCGCGGGCACTAGGCCAACCCGCACAAGTGAGGTACCATTTTTCTCGTAGGACTTTGGGGAACGCGGGGTGGGTGGAAATTTGTGGATCCACGCAGATTCCAGAACTTTCCATCACAGAAATGTGGGGAAAATGTGTTTTTTTTGTCAATTTTTTACGTTTGCAAGGGATTCTGGGTAACAGACCATGGTGGGAGGCAGTCAAGTCACCCCATCCTGGATTCCCCTGGGTGTCTAGTTTTCAGAAATGTATAGGTTTGCTAGGTTTCCCTAGGTGCCGGCAGGGCTAGGGTACAAAATCTACAGCTAGTCACTTTGCCAAAAAAAGGGTCATTTTTCACTCCAAAACCACGTTGCGTTTTGCGCCGTTTCCTGTCGCGGGCACTAGGCCAACCCGCACAAGTGAGGTACCATTTTTCTCGTAGGACTTTGGGGAACGCGGGGTGGGTGGAAATTTGTGGATCCACGCAGATTCCAGAACTTTCCATCACAGAAATGTGGGGAAAATGTGTTTTTTTTGTCAATTTTTTACGTTTGCAAGGGATTCTGGGTAACAGACCATGGTGGGAGGCAGTCAAGTCACCCCATCCTGGATTCCCCTGGGTGTCTAGTTTTCAGAAATGTATAGGTTTGCTAGGTTTCCCTAGGTGCCGGCAGGGCTAGGGTACAAAATGTACAGCTAGTCACTTTGCCAAAAAAAGGGTCATTTTTCACTCCAAAACCACGTTGCGTTTTGCGCCGTTTCCTGTCGCGGGCACTAGGCCAACCCGCACAAGTGAGGTACCATTTTTGTCGTAGGACTTTGGGGAACGCGGGGTGGGTGGAAATTTGTGGATCCACGCAGATTCCAGAACTTTCCATCACAGAAATGTGGGGAAAATGTGTTTTTTTTGTCAATATTTTACGTTTGCAAGGGATTCTGGGTAACAGACCATGGTGGGAGGCAGTCAAGTCACCCCATCCTGGATTCCCCTGGGTGTCTAGTTTTCAGAAATGTATAGGTTTGCTAGGTTTCCCTAGGTGCCGGCAGGGCTAGGGTACAAAATCTACAGCTAGTCACTTTGCCAAAAAAAGGGTCATTTTTCACTCCAAAACCACGTTGCGTTTTGCGCCGTTTCCTGTCGCGGGCACTAGGCCGACCCGCACAAGTGAGGTACCATTTTTCTCGTAGGACTTTGGGGAACGCGCGGTGGGTGGAAATTTGTGGATCCACGCAGATTCCAGAACTTTCCATCACAGAAATGTGGGGAAAATGTGGTTTTTTTTTCAATTTTTTACGTTTGCAAGGGATTCTGGGTAACAGACCATGGTGGGAGGCAGTCAAGTCACCCCATCCTGGATTCCCCTGGGTGTCTAGTTTTCAAAAATGTATAGGTTTGCTAGGTTTCCCTAGGTGCCGGCAGGGCTAGGGTACAAAATCTACAGCTAGTCACTTTGCCAAAAAAAGGGTCATTTTTCACTCCAAAACCACGTTGCGTTTTGCGCCGTTTCCTGTCGCGGGCACTAGGCCGACCCGCACAAGTGAGGTACCATTTTTCTCGTAGGACTTTGGGGAACGCGGGGTGGGTGGAAATTTGTGGATCCACGCAGATTCCAGAACTTTCCATCACAGAAATGTGGGGAAAATGTGGGTTTTTTTTCAATTTTTTACGTTTGCAAGGGATTCTGGGTAACAGACCATGGTGGGAGGCAGTCAAGTCACCCCATCCTGGATTCCCCTGGGTGTCTAGTTTTCAAAAATGTATAGGTTTGCTAGGTTTCCCTAGGTGCCGGCAGGGCTAGGGTACAAAATCTACAGCTAGTCACTTTGCCAAAAAAAGGGTCATTTTTCACTCCAAAACCACGTTGCGTTTTGCGCCGTTTCCTGTCGCGGGCACTAGGCCGACCCGCACAAGTGAGGTACCATTTTTCTCGTAGGACTTTGGGGAACGCGGGGTGGGTGGAAATTTGTGGATCCACGCAGATTCCAGAACTTTCCATCACAGAAATGTGGGGAAAATGTGTTTTTTTTGTCAATTTTTTACGTTTGCAAGGGATTCTGGGTAACAGACCATGGTGGGAGGCAGTCAAGTCACCCCATCCTGGATTCCCCTGGGTGTCTAGTTTTCAGAAATGTATAGGTTTGCTAGGTTTCCCTAGGTGCCGGCAGGGCTAGGGTACAAAATCTACAGCTAGTCACTTTGCCAAAAAAAGGGTCATTTTTCACTCCAAAACCACGTTGCGTTTTGCGCCGTTTCCTGTCGCGGCCACTAGGCCAACCCGCACAAGTGAGGTACCATTTTTCTCGTAGGACTTTGGGGAACGCGGGGTGGGTGGAAATTTGTGGATCCACGCAGATTCCAGAACTTTCCATCACAGAAATGTGGGGAAAATGTGTTTTTTTTGTCAATTTTTTACGTTTGCAAGGGATTCTGGGTAACAGACCATGGTGGGAGGCAGTCAAGTCACCCCATCCTGGATTCCCCTGGGTGTCTAGTTTTCAGAAATGTATAGGTTTGCTAGGTTTCCCTAGGTGCCGGCAGGGCTAGGGTACAAAATGTACAGCTAGTCACTTTGCCAAAAAAAGGGTCATTTTTCACTCCAAAACCACGTTGCGTTTTGCGCCGTTTCCTGTCGCGGGCACTAGGCCAACCCGCACAAGTGAGGTACCATTTTTCTCGTAGGACTTTGGGGAACGCGGGGTGGGTGGAAATTTGTGGATCCACGCAGATTCCAGAACTTTCCATCACAGAAATGTGGGGAAAATGTGTTTTTTTTGTCAATTTTTTACGTTTGCAAGGGATTCTGGGTAACAGACCATGGTGGGAGGCAGTCAAGTCACCCCATCCTGGATTCCCCTGGGTGTCTAGTTTTCAGAAATGTATAGGTTTGCTAGGTTTCCCTAGGTGCCGGCAGGGCTAGGGTACAAAATCTACAGCTAGTCACTTTGCCAAAAAAAGGGTCATTTTTCACTCCAAAACCACGTTGCGTTTTGCGCCGTTTCCTGTCGCGGGCACTAGGCCAACCCGCACAAGTGAGGTACCATTTTTCTCGTAGGACTTTGGGGAACGCGGGGTGGGTGGAAATTTGTGGATCCACGCAGATTCCAGAACTTTCCATCACAGAAATGTGGGGAAAATGTGTTTTTTTTGTCAATTTTTTACGTTTGCAAGGGATTCTGGGTAACAGACCATGGTGGGAGGCAGTCAAGTCACCCCATCCTGGATTCCCCTGGGTGTCTAGTTTTCAGAAATGTATAGGTTTGCTAGGTTTCCCTAGGTGCCGGCAGGGCTAGGGTACAAAATCTACAGCTAGTCACTTTGCCAAAAAAAGGGTCATTTTTCACTCCAAAACCACGTTGCGTTTTGCGCCGTTTCCTGTCGCGGGCACTAGGCCGACCCGCACAAGTGAGGTACCATTTTTCTCGTAGGACTTTGGGGAACACGGGGTGGGTGGAAATTTGTGGATCCACGCAGATTCCAGAACTTTCCATCACAGAAATGTGGGGAAAATGTGGGTTTTTTTTCAATTTTTTACGTTTGCAAGGGATTCTGGGTAACAGACCATGGTGGGAGGCAGTCAAGTCACCCCATCCTGGATTCCCCTGGGTGTCTAGATTTCAAAAATGTATAGGTTTGCTAGGTTTCCCTAGGTGCCGGCAGGGCTAGGGTACAAAATCTACAGCTAGTCACTTTGCCAAAAAAAGGGTCATTTTTCACTCCAAAACCACGTTGCGTTTTGCGCCGTTTCCTGTCGCGGGCACTAGGCCGACCCGCACAAGTGAGGTACCATTTTTCTCGTAGGACTTTGGGGAACGCGGGGTGGGTGGAAATTTGTGGATCCACGCAAATTCCAGAACTTTCCATCACAGAAATGTGGGGAAAATGTGGTTTTTTTTTCAATTTTTTACGTTTGCAAGGGATTCTGGGTAACAGACCATGGTGGGAGGCAGTCAAGTCACCCCATCCTGGATTCCCCTGGGTGTCTAGTTTTCAGAAATGTATAGGTTTGCTAGGTTTCCCTAGGTGCCGGCAGGGCTAGGGTACAAAATCTACAGCTAGTCACTTTGCCAAAAAAAGGGTCATTTTTCACTCCAAAACCACGTTGCGTTTTGCGCCGTTTCCTGTCGCGGGCACTAGGCCGACCCGCACAAGTGAGGTACCATTTTTCTCGTAGGACTTTGGGGAACGCGGGGTGGGTGGAAATTTGTGGATCCACGCAGATTCCAGAACTTTCCATCACAGAAATGTGGGGAAAATGTGGTTTTTTTTTCAATTTTTTACGTTTGCAAGGGATTCTGGGTAACAGACCATGGTGGGAGGCAGTCAAGTCACCCCATCCTGGATTCCCCTGGGTGTCTAGTTTTCAGAAATGTATAGGTTTGCTAGGTTTCCCTAGGTGCCGGCAGGGCTAAGGTACAAAATCTACAGCTAGTCACTTTGCCAAAAAAAGGGTCATTTTTCACTCCAAAACCACGTTGCGTTTTGCGCCGTTTCCTGTCGCGGGCACTAGGCCGACCCGCACAAGTGAGGTACCATTTTTCTCGTAGGACTTTGGGGAACGCGGGGTGGGTGGAAATTTGTGGATCCACGCAGATTCCAGAACTTTCCATCACAGAAATGTGGGGAAAATGTGGTTTTTTTTTCAATTTTTTACGTTTGCAAGGGATTCTGGGTAACAGACCATGGTGGGAGGCAGTCAAGTCACCCCATCCTGGATTCCCCTGGTTGTCTAGTTTTCAAAAATGTATAGGTTTGCTAGGTTTCCCTAGGTGCCGGCAGGGCTAGGGTTCAAAAACTACAGCTAGACTCTTTGCAAAAAAAGTGTAAATTTTCAGTGTGAAAATGTGGTGTGTTCACCTTAGGTTTTGAGCCACTTCCTGTCGTGGGCACTATGCCTACCCACACAAGTGAGGTACCATTTTTCTCGGGAGACTTAGGGTAGTTCAAATTTGTAAAGCAACTGTTATTACCTGTTGATTTTTGATGCATTTCTCCCTTCCAAATGAAAGACATTGTGTAAAAAAAAAGTCATTTTGAAAAATGACCAATAATTGTCATGCAAATATGAGTATTCCCAATTTCGAAAATGTGCAAATATGCACTGTTTCTGAACTCTGTAATTTGTTCCCATTTCAGAAATACATAGGTGACTTTCATACCGATTTTTCCAAGTATACATTTTCCCACAATAATTGCTATATACCCGGACCAAAAAAAAAATACATTACAAAATGCTGCTCATTTTTCTACTCTGGGTTCGTTGGGCTCTTGATGAACCTACAAGTCCTATATGTCCACACAACCAGGAAGGTCTACCGGATGTAACGGTACATTGCTTTCAAAGAGATGTCATAATTCGAAGAAGTTACAGGTAAAAACGTTGACTCAAGAGGCTGCTTTTTTCAACAAATTTTTAATTTCTCCTATATTTGCCTGTAAATTTCTATAAAGAAACCTTGATGGATCTACGCAAATGACCCCTTGCTGAATTCAGAATTTTGTCTACTTTTCAAAAATGTATAGCTTTCCAGGATCCAGTATTGTTTTGTTACCCTTTTCTACCATTAACTGGAAGGAGGTTGAAAGCACAAAAAATAGCAAAAATAGGGTATGTCCCAGAAAAATGCCAAAACTGTGTAAAAAATGTTTGTTTTCTAACAAAAGTCTGTCATTCCCTAAAAGCTGGAGAAATTGTGATTTCAGCCCCACAAACCCTTTTTTGATACCATTTGCAGAGAAAAACCCAGAAGCTTTCATTTGCAGCCCGTTTTTCACATTTTTCACAAAAAAAAAAAAAATTGCTGTATTTTGACTAATTTCTGTGACCCCTCTAGGAGAATCCACAAACCCTGGGTACCTTTAGAATCCCCAAGATGTTGGAAGAAAAGGACGCAAATTTGGCGTGGATACCTAATGTGGTCAAAAAGTTACAGGGGCCTAAGCGCGCACTACCTCAAATAGCCCAAAAAGGGCTTAGCACAGGAGGGGAAAAGGCCTAGCAGCGAAGGGGTTAATATCCGGGACAACAGGGAATTGAGGTACTACAATCTTGTTGACCTCTCTGAGATCAATCACAAAACGATAGACAGGTGGCTGAGAGGGGTCGGTTTGTTTAAAAACAGGCAGAACAGGGCTATTGCATACATTTCCCCTAGTCTCTTCAACCACACCATTTTGTACCAAATCATGAACTATAGTCAAAAGAGCTTTTTCGCCGTCACTGGAAATTTTATACTGTGGAATGCGAGGAAATTTAATATTAGGCTTGGGGGTTACAATGTAGGGCGGGATCCGCAGGAGGCCCACATCATTGGGGCCGGTGGCCCAGAGGGTGGCGGGAAGAGATTGTAATTCAGGGGGGAGCTGGTCTTTAGACAAGTACATCGGTGAGGTCAATTTCTTACCTAAGGTAAGACATACACCAGAAGGGGAACAGTGTAATGTTGCATACAATCTCTTCAATAAATCCAAGCCCAACAAATTTTCACCACAACCAGCTGTTAAAAGGAGCGGGGCCTCCAATTTGTAAGGACCTATTGAAATGGGCAAAGGGCGTGAAACTGGGTTTTGAACTGGGGCGCCAGAAAAACCTACAGAAACATTTGTACAGCCAGACAAAGGTGCCCCAGGGAGTTTAGAGTGAATCATAGAGCTCTTTGTCGCACCAGTGTCTAATAGGAATGGCTCTGTAACACCTAGTGCTACCACATCAACATAAGGCCCGCTTTGGTCCACTGGAACTGATACTACTCCCTTACTTTGTCCATGGCTGTCCTAGCTAGATTGGGAATTCTGGCTCTCATCCTCGGTATAATAATCATCATTGTAATAGTTGGTAGACTGAACATTTTGCTGATCAAAATAATTAGTGGAGTTTCCAGGGGGCATGGATCGTTGGTTATTAGGCGGCGTACCCCGTCCTCTACCTCTGGGTGCTGACTGATAACCACCCCGGCCTCGTGACCCGGGAATGCTGCTCGTACGCTGTAACAAAACCGGGAATTATACTTTAAATGGCCTTCTTCTTTACAGTAGGCGCATTGATTCTGGCCCAGTGGGGGTCGGGGAACAAAAGGCCCAGGCCTCTGGAACTGTCTCTGAAATTGTGGAGGAGGCTGATATTCACGTTGGGCAGGGCGAGGAGGATAAGCTTGTTGCAAAAGAACTTTTTTTTTCAACTCTTTAGTCTTTTTATCAAGTTTCTCTCTTTCCTCTTTATCCCTATTTTCATAATACTGAGCAGTAGCCAATATCTGGGCAGAAGAGGAGACCGCCCACGCACTTTCGGAATTCTTCAATTTATTAGATATTTCCGGAACCAAATTTGACAGAAATTTATCTACAAACAGTCGTTGGCCACCTTCCGTGCTCATATCCTGACCACTATGATCAATAAACGTCTCCTCAAAACGAGTGAAGAAATCAGAGACGTTTTCATCCGCTTTCTGCTTACAAGCTGCTAACTTATCCCAATTAACTCGCAGAGGGGGCATCATAGTTTTCAGTAAGGCAATGATCCTAGCTGGGAGTTCTGTAATTAAAGCCTCAGGTTTGGCACCACCCACTTGGAGTCTGTCCGCGGCAAGTATGGCAGCCCAATCACCCCCCAATTCCCCGGGATGGTCCTCCTTTCAAATCCTAGCCCATAATGGTTGTGGGACCACATTACCCATTAGCATGTCTATATCGGCCAAATTCATAATACATGCATCGACAGTTTGGGACAACTCTTTGTAGTACCCAGCAGGATTTTTTTATGGGGGTCCGGTAAGGACTGTTTAAGGACCAGTACCTCAGATCGTTTCCAAGGAACGTGTACCCACACACATTGAAAGTGAGCAGGTAGAAGAGGATTACCACCCTGAGCTGCAACCTCCTCTCTCCACACTGGGGGAACCTCTCTCATAGGATAGTGTTTTCATTTTCGCCTAACAGAGGAATCGCGTTTTGGCAAAGACCGGCAAGCAAACATCATTCTAAATGTGACAAGCGTCCTTACCGCATCCTCAACCTCTTCGCCCACAATCAGCCCTCTATCAAACTCGGCCTGAACATCTAGCAGGCCCTGAGGGGCTGGTCCCAATCCCATATCCTCCCATTCTTGACCTAAAATGTTACACATAGTATCAAAAACATATCTCTGTGTTGGTGCCTCCCACTGTTGAAAGGTGACCATAATGTCTTGCACACTATACTGGGGGCCATTCGTGAGCCACCTTCGGGCAAGGAGATCTAGCACTTCCCGTTCATCTGGACCTGGGAGCTGACTACGAGTTTGTCTACGAGGAGGAACAGGGGTCATTTGAAGTGTCCCAAAGAGAGGGGACAAAAGGCCAGAAACGGTATCAACCATTCGCCTCCGAGCGGAGGGAGAATTCGTCATTAGAACAGAAGACAGAATATTAAGCGGGGCAGAAGAGGGAGTAATAGGTACAAAGGGAGACGAAGGTAGGGTAGAGCTCGGTAATACCGGAAGAGGCTGTGATGGGGGTGCAGGAACCGATTGAGGAGCGACAGGTGGAACAACAGGTGGAACAGGTGGGGCAGGTGCTAATAATAAAGGTGCATTCGCTCCTGGGGCAGGCTGTAGTGCAAAAGGTACATTAGCCCCCTGCGCATAGGGCGGAGGTAATCTCAACAGATGGGACATAAAAGGATCCTTCTCAGGGTCCACATTTTTCTCTGTAGGGGAAGTTGGCAACACTGGATAAAATGTATCACCCGCCATACGATGTTGCCTATCTGAAACCTCAATCGCATGATCGGTCTCATTATTTTTAAACTGTTAGGCAGCTTGTAAAATAGACATATCCCTCCTATCTCTTTTAGCTTGTTTTATTTCTTTCTGTTTGGCCTCCTTACGCCATAAGCGAAAAGAGTCAAACATAGCCGGCCGGGCTTTTCGTTTAAACAAAGTGTCCTCCAAATTATCTAAGATATTGGGCTCAAAACTGCCATTCTGCGGCCACCGTAAAACACCATCTTTCCTAGTATAGCGAACCCACGCCTCATTAAAGGCTATGGGGCCAATACCATGTTTAGAATATACTTCATAAGTGGGAGTCCCGGCCGGAGGAATTGGACAAGAGTCCTCCAGTCGGGAATGCCTATCGCAACAACAACAAAACCATCTTCCAACCTTCTTGAAACCAGGCATCGCTATCACACTAGTTTCTTTACAAACTTCAAGGGGTTAATTAGTCACTTTATAGTACAAAAACTGCACTCACCCCTCGGTTTCGGCTTTTGCAAAAGTCGAACAAAGACAAAACAAAGACAAGGAGTGGCCACTATACTTAACTTAACCAGATGTTTTCTTACGCCAACAGAGGTCCATCTAATGTCTCGCAATACCAATCACCAAGGGAGCCAAAGCGTGGCGGCAGTCATGGCAGCAGGTCTTCGCAGCCGTTGGAAGGGAGAAGCCACACTGTAAAAACCTTCGGTCCACTTACGAAATGCAGGGGTCGATCATGTGGTGCGCGTCCTCCGGAATTTCCCTGCGGGGCTCCTCACGATCCTCGGGCTGGACCCACGACCTCTGAAGCCGCCTCACAGAGGGCACCATTTGAAGATCCAGGCTGAATTAGGCCTGGCGGCGCAGGGTACGCCTGGAATCTTCTGAGTTCGCCTTCTAAATGTACAGAGACACGGAACACTCTGTTTGCATAGGAACTTCAATTTATTAGCTGCAGCTAGGTACAGTTGTCCTAGAAGTACATCAGTGGTAGGTTCTCAGGAGACTACCACTTCAATCCGTGGCTCACAGTCTTTTATAGCGCTTGAATCCCCTAAAGCAACAACCCCCTCAATGTGCAATAAAACAAACAAATCATCCACTAGCAAACATTCTTTGTACAAGATACAGGATAATAGGTAATAGAAATTCCTTCCCTAGGGTCGTGTTCTCTACCTGACCCTATAGGCCAGGTGGCATGAGCATTCCTAAGTTAAATTAATTTACAACAGGACGTGTTTGCGTGTTGCAGGTGGTGATTCGTAAAACAATTGGAGAGGCAGAGAAGGATCACCAAGGGTCAATAGATGGTTATCACAGGAATTAGTTGCTTCGAGCCGGGTCTCAGAATGTACTTTGCTCAGAGAGACAGGAAAAGGTTGTTTAACTTGTTACAGTACAGAGTATGAAAGAAACGCTATGAAGGTCGTCGGTGCCTGAGTGAGGGCAACATCACAATGGTGTCAATACGCAAGATGAAGCCGTAATCAAATTTCCTCACGATGAGTATGCGAGAAAGAGGGACACAACAATTGGAAATTTGAACATCGGAAGAGCTACTGCCAATGAGGACGCCATCGCGACGACCTCCAGTGCCCGAGGATGGAAGAAAATCAATGTTGTTCCTCGGAAAGGAGGAACGAGACGCAAGAGCAAAATGGTGACCCAGCATTTTCAAAACCGAAACCTAAGGGGGACGCAGCTGTAAGCTCAGAGCACCACCAGTCAAAGTGCACGCTGAAGGGTGCGAGCAACTACCAGAAGGTACGCTTTATTTCTCTTGCTCGATTTCGGTGAGGGGACTTGAGAGCGCAAGTGGACGATGTGAGGAGAGCTCAGCAACAGCGGTTAATATAGCCTTCTCTCTCGCCAGAAAAAAAGTCTGGTGCCGGAAACTGTCTCTCGCTAAGGTAGCGCACACCACAGTAAAGAGCGAATTTAAATAATTGGTGCCAAGGAGATGCCGTGCGTGTCCAGCTGCCTCTACCTTGACTCTACCCAGAGCATGTAAACGGCAGGAAAAATGGCGGCTAAGATCGTTTGAGCTCTGCACTGCACTGCTACACGGCTACAAAGTGCTGATGGAAGCTGATGGGGGCTGCTGAAAGCGATTGGATGCCATACGAATACAACCAACACAGGGTGGCAAAACTGCGCTGATCGGGGGCTCAGAGGTATTTAATGTTTTTCTGTGGTCACCTATTAAAGGGAAAGTGAAATCGAAAGTGAAACTGCCGCATGCTGGGGGACTGAACCTCAAAATGGCGCCTACTACACAGCGGCACAGATAAGGACCGAGCCTCCAGCATGCCAGACCGCGCCAGACCATACAAGTGACCACTCAAAGTGACCACGCAAGGGACCTGCCAGAATATTGTCACACTGGCGAGTTAGCACCGGGTCTAACAAGTACCGCTAGCTGGTCACTCCGTGTTTTCACTGAGCAGGCGCGTCTGCTGCCTGATGCCTGCTACCAAAGGGCAGCCGCTATGACACTCTGACCACGTACCACGGATTACATGCCACAACTGGGCACCTGCATTGCGCAAGAACGTCAGCACTAAGGGCGCAAGTGAAGACGCCAAAACGGCGAGTTGGCTGGCACTACCCTGGCACTATCCCTGCTAGAAAAACTAACGCTACCTAGAGTTTTGCCAGAAGTCCCACTTTTAAGCATAACGTAGCAGAGGGTCTCTCCGCCAAGTGTACTAAACTGAAGCAGATCAAGTCGTGTAGGGTTTAAGAGGTAGCGACCCACAGAAAACCCAAAGACAAACCTGCCAGAACACAAGTATCACGAGGGAACCACGAGGACCGTCGGGAAGATATCAGCAGGAACATATCAGCAGCAGTTGTCGGGAGAGCCCAGGAGCACCAAAGTAACCCCAAAAAAGCATCAAAGAAACCCCACGGAAATCAAAAATGATGGACAGAGAATCTAGACTACATCAACAATAACAAAAAAAGAGGAAGGGGGAGCCAGCAATCTCAGACTCCCCGCTCAAAATGAAGCCGGACATTAACAGCACCCTGGACATGAAACTAAAAAAACTAGCAGATGTCCACGATTTAGCTAAATCCACAAAGCACACCACTGACGCTATTCAACTTGAAATAACGGCCGTCAGGGCTGACCTAAATACAGTGAACAACAGGCTAACAGCAGCCGAGCAAAGAATCAGTGATATTGAGGACAACGCCGTCAACTCAAGTCAGGAGGTGAAAGCCTTAACAAAACGTACCTCAACACTACAAAGACAAACAGCAGAGCTGGAAGACTGTAATCGGTGGGGAATCATCCATATACTTGGGGTCCCGGAGGGCGCGGAAGACCCAGCGGGCTCGTGCCTAGCCTTTCTTGAGGACTGGATTCCAAAACTTACCAATATAAAGTTCGACCTTCAGTTTGAACTAGACCGGTCGCACACTTTTAAACCCATGGTAAGACAAACGGCCCGCCTATTATCTGCAAACCACTGAAATCCCAACACATGGAAGCAATCCTTAACCACGTACCGAATAATCACCAGATTATCTGGAATGGTCATAAAATAATTTTCACACAAGACTACTCTAAGCCTACGGTGGACACCAGGAAGGAATTTCTTGCCCTACGCGACAAACTCAGAAGCAAGAACATGCTATGCTGTTCTCCTTCGTTGGTACCACCAAATTCAGGGTAACCGATGGCGGTAGACAGCACTACTTCAATGATGCTAAGAAGCTTGCATTGTTTCTGGAAGGCCCAACAGTTCACGACATGAGGCATCCCAACCTGCCTCTAGCAAGAGAAGATCTTCTCCAGACCCTGGCACGGGTTGAGGAGGTAAGACAGTACCTCCTTGGGCAGGCTAAGCTCTCTTAAAACCACTAATAATAACCACAACTAATAAGGAAACTTAACTAATACCTACCTCATTATCTACCTCATTATCTACCTCATGCTAACATACATCCTAGGATGCTGGCATCACGATAAGTGAAGGTATCAAATACTCTACTATCCTATCTACCTCATTAGCTACCTCATGCTAACATACATCCTAGGATGCTGGCATCACGACAAGTGAAGATATCAAATATCCTATGGTCCTATATTCGTATCCTTTTATTTTGTTACGACGTGACTCTGACTATGGACACTGTAATTGAGATGAGATGTGTCAAATAACTTTAAACTCATGGCCAGAGGGCCTACTTTTCTTTCTCATTCAGTGCCTTGCAGGTAACTAGGCCAAGTATACTCACAGGGAGATTTCCGATACAGTTCTATTGCAACAGTAGATCTTCGAGAGACTGAATGATGATCCTGCCGTCGCACCTCCTACATACGAGGTCTGCGGGGGTAGGGGGGAGAACCCCCAGAGGTTGCAGAATGCTCCCTGTAGTGACTGGATACCCGCCTCGGGGTTTCTCAGTCCTTGTTTTCTCTATTTTCTAGCTTCTTTTCCCTTTTTCACCTCTTTCTCACTGAAAAACAGTGTTTGGGACTTCCTATTACATGACCAATCAGTGAGTTTTCTCACGCAAGGGCATCCAAAAAAGCTGTGTAGAATGTATTCAAGGCCCAAGGAAAATGCAGCCGAACTATGCCTAGTGGGGGGGGGGAACGACCGGCTCCTGTCACTTTTTCCCTCCTGAGTCAGGGTCTTTGACTCCTTAAGATTAGAACTGATATATCTGTCACATAACATCCTATCTGATGGCCTGCAATAACACACTCACCCTGGCATCTGACCTCAACATAGTGTCCCTAAATGTCAAAGGTCTTAACCATCCAATCAAGCACCGGAAAATTCTGGACTACCTAGCCAAAAGTAAAGGGGATATAATCCTACTACGGGAAACAAAGCTGTCTTTGGAGTATGCCAAACTCATTAGAGGTAATTGGATCTCACAGTTGGCTTGTTCGCCTGCTGATAAAAAAAAACAGGGGGTAATTACCCTAATATCAAAAAGATCAAACATCTCGCTAGACTCCCAATTTCACGATAACGAGGGCAGACTCCTGGTCACACATCTGAGAAGGGGGGAAGAGCTAATTCACGTAGCAAACCTATACGTCCCCAACACAAATGACCCAGCCTTTTGGTCTGAGGTGTCCAGCACACTGGAAGGGTTCCCCCAAAATGACCTCATGGTAGTAGCGGGGGATTTCAACATCCCATTAGACCACATAACGGATAGACAATCCACCTGTAAATACCACCCTACGAGCTCACATACTGTATTACAAAATATCTGCTCAAAATGTAACCTTAAGGACGCATGGCACCGCCAACATCTAGACACTAGGGACTACACCTTCTACTCTAATCCCCACAACTCATACACCAGGATAGATTAAATCCTCATCTCTGGCTCCCACACATGACTAATCGAACACACAGACATAGCCCGAACGCTAGTGTCGGACCACTCGTGCATTAGCTTAAAACTGGCTGGGTGTCAAAATGAATCTGTGCCAAAGAGATGGCGCCTCAACAGCGATGTACTTTCAGACCCTGCAGATAAAAAAAAGATCGAGGAGGCTATAATAGTCTACCTTTTACATAACGACACTCCGGAGACTAGCACTAATACACTCTGGGATGCACTGAAAGCTACCATCAGGGGTACAATAATCGAAATCAAGACAAAAATCAACAAGAGTACCAATCTGAGATTAACCCAGCTTGAACAGGAGATCAACAATTTAGAACAGACCCACGCTACTTCATTACACAATAGCAAGCTCTTCCCATCACTAACACAAAAAAGTATGAATACAACAAAATCCTAAATGAGAGGGCAGGGTTATGGATTAATAAATATAAAGCGCTTAACCTATGCGAAGCTAACAAAGCAGGGAAACTTCTTGCGTCCTATCTCAAACACAAACAGAACCAGATTGTCATCTCATCCATTAGAGACTCTAACACTAAAACCCATACCAAACATAAAGACATCCTTAGGACCTTTAAGGAATTCTATCAGGAACTCTATAAAAATGATCAGACCCTAAACTTAGAAGAGTGTACCCAATATCTCGAAAAACTCAACCTGCCGCAGCTCAATATAGAAGAGAAAATTAGGTTAGGACAGGAAATTAGCTGCACAGAGATTGAAATGGCAGTCAAATCTCTAAAAGACAACAAAGCCCCGAGACCGTACGGGTTTACAGCCTCTTTCTATAAGACCTTCTTAAACCAGCTGAAACCAACCATGAAACAAGTTTTTAACCACACAGCATCTAAGGGGACCACGCCAATACACTATGTCGGAAGCTAACATAGAGGTAATTCTGAAGTTGGGGAAGGACCAACTATCACCGAAAAACTATAGGCCTATATCTCTGATTAACGTAGACTGCAAAATATACGCTAAGATCTTAGCGGTCAGACTCAACTCTGCCCTACCTAAACTAATAAGTAACTCCCAAGTTGGCTTCCTCCGTACTCGCATGTCTAACGATAACACCCACCTACTGTGCCACATTATAGAGCAGGCTGCCATTAAAGCTGAACCGGCAGTAGCTATCACCTTAGATGCCGAGAAGGCCTTTGATAGGGTCTCCTGGGCTTTTTTAGAACGATGCATGCAATCTTTCAATCTAGGTGAGGGCTATATACGCATGGTTATGAGAACCCATTAGCCCGTATTGTCGTTAATGGCTCACTCTCTCAGCCCTTCACGTTACAACAAGGTACTAGACAGAGCTGCCCACTATCTCCATCCTTATTTTTATTGGCATTGGAACCCCTTATCCGGGGCATCAAATCAAACTCTAACATTAAGAGGGTGGATATGAATGGCGCCCAAATAAATCTACCCGCCTACGTAGAAGACATACTAACTATAACAGAACAACCGAGGGCATCAATTGCTGCCATAATGGATACAATAACAAGATATTCCGGCTTTTCAGGGTATAAACTCAACAGAGAGAAATCAGAACTCAAACCATTAAACATCCATTGTACGAGGGACATCCTGGGAGAGTCGGGGCTAACAGGGCAAAAAGGCTATATCAAATACTTAGGGATCAAATTTGGTAGCATCTTAATAGATATCTTACACCAGAATAAGAAAACATTACTAGGAAAGATAAAGAAGCTCTTGGACTCTTGGTCACCAAAATTCATTACATAGTGGGGAAGAATCAAAGCTATTAAAATGATGATCACCCCAATGGTTAACTACCTCATAGGTATGCTCCCACTCCTCCTTACAGACGACTTCCACCGCAAACTAGATATCCTCATCTCTAAATTCCTCTGGTGCGGGAAGAAAGCAAGGATTAGTATAAAAAAATTAAGACTGGATAAAACGCTAGAAGGGGTGAACCTAGCGGATTTCAGACTATACCAGTTGGCTTTCCTGGCGAAACAAGGCTCATACTGGATCGCATCACCTTCCAGCTGCACCCCGGCCTGGCTAGAGGTAGAGAGGGCCACCCTTAATAACCTAAGCCCCCTTGCACTCCTAACAACAAATAGACTATATCCACATACCTCCAAGTCTATTTTTAAAAACACAAAAATTGCACTACTTAGGGTTGATAAAAAACTGAAGAATAGTATTAAAGGGTCTAAAATGGAATCAATCTGGCCCAATAGCAAGATATTGTACAAAGGCAAAAGCCTAACCATTGACACATAGATTAAGAAAGGAAATCTCTTCCCCTACCAACTAGAAAACGTCGCATATCTAGTTACATTTTCAGACCTCCAAGCGAGGTATAGCCTAGCTGACATTTAATTCTACAACTTCCTGAAAATCAGATCGGCCCTTACAAAATCCTAATTATCCACCGCCCAACCATCAATTTTTCTGTTTGTGACAAATATTAGCAAACTGTTCCTCACTATGGAGATCTGTCTCACGAAATTAGATCTCCCCTGTTCTCTCCCAAACCAAATACTGGCTACTACACAAGGCATTTTAGACCCCTGCCCGGTCATTCGCATTAGGGCTCCGGGATGACTCAACATCCTGGAACTGTAAACGAGACACGGGGGACCTAGCCCATCTTATCTTCCAGTGTACTCTGATTAAACCGTTCTGGTACAAAATCTTCGCCTTCATAACTGGGTTGTTTAAATGTACTATGTTCAGAGACTCCTTCAATCTACCCACGGCCTGTATAAGCACAAACTTGAGGTCTGATTCTGGCAAGGATCTACTAGATCTGTTACTAACCTCTGCGGGGAAATGGTTCTTGCTAACTAGAAGGACATGAGTAAGACATTTTATAAAAGCTGGATAAACTGGAACACCCATCTCAGAGGGGCAGACAACATAGCATTGCAAAACTCTCCATGGAAACCATCATCCAGGACGCTGTGGAACACTTTGGACACGTTTCTAGACTCTTACAAACCTCCATGAACAAAGTGTTTACCACGGACTCATATACTGTGAATTTACTGTCGTTCCACCTGTATATTGGGACGCTCATTGAACTTACCTGTTGCTATTTTGCCAAGGCTGTCGGTCCTGCCGTGAGGGGAACGGCGTTTTTACTGTTGATACCACGCAGGAGGGCCGCGTATCTCTCGTACAGCCGTGAGGGAAACGGCCAGCGACACTTCAAATCCCACATCCCCCGGCCCCGGGCGCCTGCCATCCACGTCATCAGGCAGCGCCGGGGGGGGATTAAAGACCGCCTTCACACCCGCAGCGCGGGACGCTCATTGAACTTACCTGTTGCTATTTTGCCAAGGCTGTCGGTCCTGCCGTGAGGGGAACGGCGTTTTTACTGTTGATACCACGCAGGAGGGCCGCGTATCTCTCGTACAGCCGTGAGGGAAACGGCCAGCGACACTTCAAATCCCACATGCCCCGGGCGTCTGCCATCCACGTCATCAGGCAGCGCCGGGGGGGATTAAGGACCGCCTTCACACCCGCAGCGCGGGACGCTCATTGAACTTACCTGTTGCTATTTTGCCAAGGCTGTCGGTCCTGACGTGAGGGGAACGGCATTTTTACTGTTGATACCACGCAGGAGGGCCGCGTATCTCTGGTACAGCTGTGAGGGAAACGGCCAGCGACACTTCAAATCCCACATCCTCCGGCCCCGGGCGCCTGCCATCCGCGTCATCAGGCAGCGCCGGGGGGGGATTAAAGACCGCCTTCACACCCGCAGCGCGGGCCGCGCGCGGGCCGCGCCCGGGCGAAGCAGGACCGTTCGAGGCCGGGCTGGGCAACCCCTCTGACATCTGCCATACAATTACAGAACTGTAAGTGTTTCAGCGCTTGCTTGTGTATTGCCCTCCTAGTTTGTGATATTGGATCTACTTAGATCGCCCATATGATTAGTATTTGACTGTTAGGACATACTCCACCATTCCCTGTGGATTGCCACGGCCTGGAGCAAGGCCTGTTGTGGGCCAGTGACTTTAATTTGGGACTTATTTGGACTATTATAGTTGTGTCATTCTCTGCCTGGGGTCATTTCTTTTCTTCTCTTCCATAGTGATTGTTGGTATATCTACCACACTATGGCTGAGAGTCAAGAGTATTTGTCTTCCATAAAGCCTGGGGGCTTGGCTAAGGGCACTTTGGATCATTACTTTAGTAAGGCTACCATGGATTTAGAGAGGGAGGACACACTAGCTGAGCGCAGGGCTGAGCGCCGCCAGTCAATTGAATGTTTGAAAAAAAGGCCACCCATTGATCCATCACAACAAGTTACCTTGTCGGTTGTAAACCTCTCTAGTGATGATTTGATTTCCTTAGATGGTGTCCCTGCACTTCTTCGGGAGTTATCCCCTTTACCTTTCCCATCTAATTCCTCGGATCCTACACATCTAAAAACTATTTCCTGCCCGTATGACTCTTCGCCAGGAACAGAAGTGATATCAATTCCTTCATTGTTAAATAAAGAGATTTCTAAAAGGAAGACTAGAAATCCATTGCTGTATAAGGTTCCTGGCCCACCACTTAAAAAAAGGAGAAAGAAGGGGGGAGATGTATGTAGACCTAGGATTAGTCATACCAACTTTGGGAAAAGTGACAAGATTATTAAATCAGTCGTTTCTATCCCCAAAGCCCCCACGTTGCTTGTACAAACCCCAAAGGTTGTTTCTAATATCGTACCAAAACCGGCGGAAGTAGGCACCCCCCAATATAATCCTCCTAAGAAAATACATCCAATTGACCCTCTGGAAAGTATTGAACACCTTATAAGGTCTTTCATATTACCAATTATTGAGAGGCTAAAGAGGGTCGAGGAAAGGCTGGGGAAGATAGAACTGGCCATTAGTAACAAAGTGGGCCAGACTACAGATAAAGTGTTGAAGGACCGCTCTCCCGCTGTATCTAAACAACCTTCATGCTCTATCGTGGGAGATGGTCCAGCTAGAGCTTGCAAGATGATTACTGGCCCTAAAGAGACGATTACTGGCCCTAAAGAGCCGATTAAACTAACCCCTAAATCTGCAAGACACTCGGCCTTGCAAATTTTAAATGAAACCCAGAGGGGTGGGGTCAAACGAGATGTAAGAAATATGGGTATTGATGAGTGCATGAGTCCTAGCATTGCCAGGGGCACAAATTGTCGGGAGCCCCAGGTTGAATTACCACCTGAAGCAGTTCCCTATGTGGTAGTGCTGGCGAGAGTTCCTAAATTGCCAGATGGCAAGAGGGAGGGGTTCTTTCAGCTTAAAAATAAGACTGTACATTGGCTGAGCCAAAATCGCCCACTCCCCCATAACGTCAATGGTGAAATCCTTCACGTTCGCCGATTAGACTGGCTGGGAGGTAGAACGAAGGACATTAATGGGGATTTAATTGTCGTTAATTTTAGGGACCCCGCGGCCGTAAGGCATATTCTTAATTGCCCTGTAGGGACTCACGGTGCTTCTATTATTCCCTTGGAGTTAACCTTTTTTTACCCTAGAAACCAAGTGAGTAGAGCTCGATACCCTGGGGCCCCTCCTTTGTCTTTGATTAACTCTCGTGCATTTCGCAATAACGAGCACAAAATGTTTGAAACTAATCCCCAATCAACGACCCTTGATAACATCCCAAGGTGGGACATTGTACTGCCAAGGAGCTATGGGAATTGCATTGGGAGGTTGGACCATTTGGTCCCATTTACGCCATTGGATGTTTCAAACCGATATGAGGCTCTTTCAAACCTTGATGGCTGCGATTGACAGATGAGGCAAATGACCAAATTACCCCCTGTTACAATCCAGTCTGACCCTTTAATAAATCTCGGGCTATTGCAAAATGATAAACTTGATTTAACGGAACGACAAAGTCCGTTGAAGGGGATTTTGATTCCAGAACCAATTGTCCCTTCCTCTATTCTACGCCCCTCCTTTAATTGTGTATCCAGCCAGGGGGCGGTTGCCGGGTTCTCCATATTGAGTAATTCCGCTGGCCTATCGGATTTTCAAACGACTAAGCAATCCCCCAACGTCGAAGGTGTTAAAATTATTTCATGGAATGTGGCAGGCCTCAAAAATAAACTCACCAATCCGGAGTGGGGTTTATTTATCACTTCCTTTGACATCTGCATGCTGCAAGAAACCTGGATGCTCAAAGAGAGTGTGGCTCCGGGCTTTGCAACATTTGATATTTTGGCATGTAAGAGTAGTAGGGGAAGGCCCTCGGGGGGGCTGTCCTTATGGGTTGGCTCCCATTTGGGAGTAAAGGCAAAGGACATCCCAACTGATTCTCGGGATGTACAACTTGTACTATTGGACGTAGAGAATGGCCCGAGTATTGCTCTGATAAATGTTTACTCAAGACCTATTAAGAGGGGCCTTGAATCAAAGGCCGTTACTGTATTGTCCAAACTCCTACAGTCACTTGACTCCTCTACTGTGCTAATTCTGGGCGGGGATTTTAACTGTCACTTCGAGCCTCTTCTGCACTCAAATACGGGAGACCGCGATGAAGTGGATTCATTATGGAATATTCCTGACCCATTGACCCCTTTGGTCAAGGTATGGACTCCCCTTGTCTTGCAATTGCAGTCACTCTCTTTAGCTGCATCATTGCGAGCATGTAATGGAAGGGTGATGCCAGATAGACCTGGGAAAGCAACGTCCAATAGAGCAATTTATACCTCAATAATTGACTACATTTTCATTGAAGCTAGACATTGGGATAGGCTTTATGAATTTGTGGTCATTGAGAGGTTGGATAGTGATCATAACGCTCTAGTTCTGACCCTTAAACCAGGGAGCTTTGGACTCAAAAATCCTGCCCCGGGTGAACATTTTGTGATTGATCCATTGACAATCAGAAATTGTAGAAGGAGAGTAAAGTGGCCAGAACTCCAAATGTCCAATAGTAAGCTGGCGGAACTGTATGGAACAATAATACCATTTATTGAAGTGATGGGGGAAGTTGGGCCTCTGGGTAGCCCCACTGATATTCACGGCAAACTGGTTATTGTATTAAGGGATATTTTGTACCCAGTAAAAAGGGTCACACAGCCAAGGGCTGTGACAGCTCGGTGGTTTAACAAAACTTGCCGTACAGCCAAAAAGGCCCTGCTGATGGTAATAAAAACTAAGGACAGAGAAGCAATTAGGGCAAATCGTTCCTTGTACAAAAAAGCAATTAGTGATGCTAAGAAGGAAGGGGAGGCTGAACTGTGGGAGCAGTTGGGCCATGCGCTTCGTTGTAAGGATGTTAAATTATTTTGAACTATTGTTGCAACTGGAGTCAGTGGGTATTCTCTTGCCCCTGCCCCTAATATCGCTGCCTCAATTTGGGAAAATCACTTTTGCGACCTGTATGGCACATGTGATTTTGATAGTTTGTCTGTTGACACCCCAGACTTTTCTCTAGTCCCAGTATGTCATGCCCCTTCTGAACTCCTTACTTTGATCGAGGTGGAAACAGCAATTGGAAAAATGCTTCCGAACAAGGCGCCGGGCTTGGAGAAACTGCCTGGGGACCTATTTAGGGCTCAACCAAAGATTTGGGCACCCTACTTGGTTGTCTTATTTAACCATATTTTACAGGGGGGTGAAGTACCCTATACTTGGCTCGGGGCCGAAATAGTACCCGTCTTTAAAAAGGGCTGTCCATTAACTCCCTCCAACTATAGGCCTATTAGTCTCATAGATACCTCACAAAAATGAATGGGGAGGGTTCTTCTGGACAGGGTCTTGGGATGGATTGAGGAGAACGGGATTTTGTCCACATTTCAGGGAGGCTTTAGGGCTGGTACTTCCACCCTAGATCAGATTTTTCGCCTGCAGGTCTTGTATTGGAAAACAGCCTTGGTTGAGGGTGGCAGCCTCTACCTGGTGTTTGTGGACCTGCGGGCAGCCTTCGATCTAGTTCCACGAACTAAATTGTGGCAAGTACTGGCAGATCTGGGTCTTCCACCTTACTTATTGGCCGTCCTATCTAGGCTTCACGACAACAATTTCGCTCAAGTAAGGTGTGGTAAACACGGTGAGCTTACTGACCGTTTTCCCGTTCAAAAAGGCATTCGCCAAGGGTGTGTCCTGGCCCCCACATTGTTCAGCCTTTATATTAATGGCCTTATTGACCATCTGAATTGTATAGTAAATAATGACGCCCCTAAATTAGCATCAGGACGTGTCCCCGCACTGATGTTCGCAGACGATACCTTGTTACTGTCTAGAACATCATCGGGCATACAAAATACACTGAATGGTTTTGCAAAGTTTTGCGAGCTAAGAGGACTAGAAATAAATCTGGGGAAAACTAAATATATGATTTTTAACCCCCCTAAGCGGGTGCGACCAAACCCAGTCTTATTTGATATTCCACTCGAGAGAGTTGAAACTTTCGTTTACTTGGGTGTTACCTTAACGGAGAATTTTAGCTGGAATTCTCAGATTGCTAAGTCAACGCTCAAGCTTGTCCAATTGGCAGGGGGTTTGAATAAAGTTTTTAAAAGATCGACTTTCAACCCAGTGTCTCCTGCCCTTGAAATTTATTGTCGACAGGCAAGAGTGGCTGCAATCTATGGGGCTGAACTCTGGGGACATAAGCAGACAGTGTCTCTCTCAAAGGCTGAGCAATCTTTTTTAAGATCTCTTCTAGGGCTTCCTTCCAGCACACCGTTGATCCCCCTTAGGTTTGATCTTGGGTTAGTCCCAATAGAGGAGATCATCGGTGCAAGACCCATTTTGTACTGGAAGAGGCTGTGGTCAGTGTCCGAACTGTCCTCGTATAAATTAGAATTTGTAGAGATCTGGCCTGCACTTAAATCTAAAAAGATCCCCTGGCTTCTGCATATTAATGCAGCTTGCACCCAACTAGGACTTCCGGAATTGTGGGCAAATCCGGAAGCAAGTTGTCCCGGGATACCAAGGAAGGAACTTCTTTCTCTGGTGTCCTTGAAAAACTTTTCTTCTCTTTCGAGCTCTTCAGCTATGGGTAGGCTGACCTCAGAATTCCTCATGGTTAAACAAGATCCTAAACTAGAGGAATTCATGGATCAAATAGAATCCCCACTTGCTCGTAAATTGTATATTCAGCTAAGGTATGGTACCTTACCGGTTAGGTCCTTTTCATCCAAGTGGCAGACACAAAATCAGGAAAGCTGTCCTGCCTGTAATTACAAAACAGAGTCTGTTGCACATGTGCTGCTTTTTTGTCCTGCTTACCATCCAATTAGGAAATGTTGGCTGATTCCCATTTGTAGGAATCTGGGATTTCGTCATTTTAAGCAGGCTTGCAGGACGTTAGTCTATGATACTCATCCCAACATTGTTTTTGCTGTATCCCGCTATCTCCACAGCATGTGGCGTAGGAGACAAACGTTTTTAACCTAACTACTTTTACATCAAAAACTTGAAGTTTAATCTTTTTCTAAATTTTTTTTAACTTTAAATGTTATTTATTGTTTTATTGTGCTATTATAATTGATGATGTACGTATGTGCACTTTTATGGTCTTATGACCGAAATAAAGTTATCAAATGAAATGGTATTTAAGTGTAATGTTCATTGTTACATGTACTAGGTTGTTATACTATGTAAACCCTGCCAATATTGGGCACCCTTGTGCCAAAATAGGCATAGAAATGCTAAAGCGAAGATACAGCTCGACTACCCATTCCTCTTCCTTCCCTTCCCTTCTCTTTTCTTAAAATGTACATGTGGGTTTGGCTGGCCATATCAGGCCGGCCAAACCTACATGCGCAGGGAAGCACTCTCCAACCCCAGCTGCATTGATAGAGTTGAAGAGAGTAGGCACAGACCCCCAGTCTGTCCTGGAGTGCAAATCATCAGCACTCAGGCCAATCCTGAGGCTGCTTTCGTGCATGACTGAAGCTTTGGGATTGGCCGCAGTGCAGGCTGGAAGCCTGTGGCAACCTGTGTCGGTGGAGAGAAGCAGAAGAGCACGATGTGATGCTGGAGGGCAGCAGGTATGTTTTTTTGTGTGTCAGTCCTGCCCCGTTCCTTCCTCTATGACCCTCCCACCTGCCTCTTTTCTCCGATATGTGCTGCTCCTGCAGAATCCACTATTCTAGATAGGAAGAGTATAATACATTTGTCAGATATCCTGTGATCACCCTCTGGTAGCTTGGCACAGAGCAGTCAGGCTTATCCTCTGGGTCAAAGTGTAAAGTATTGCCACAGCACCACCATCGCAACACACTGAGTACAGTAAAAAAAGACTCCACACCGTATGTGTAAAACCCTGGTCTTTCTATTACACACATATTGAAATCAAAATTACAAACACATTAAATATATGCTTTACAGTTATATGCAATAGTCATACTCTCCCATTAACAGCCGAACGGCACGAACAAATATATGTCCTTCATAGGAATTCACTTGCTCTGTTATCCCCTCAGCCTCGAAAGCGACATAAATCCATGCGCCTCTTTTCCCCCAGGTATTCACGATCCAAGCAATTCCTCCTACATCAACAGTGACATAAATACATATGCAAGCTGTTCACAGGTTACACTTTCCTGCTATCACATTAGCATAAACCATGACATTCCCAAATATTGCATACCTCGTACAGTTGTAAATGTCAAGAAAGCACAGTTTTCAACTACACCTCATGACCCAGCTCCTTAGCTAATCAAGCTACACCAGATAACGCTACATGTTGCACCCACTGGCACCACTTTGATTATATTGTCGGGACCACCTAAAGGGGAAGGAAACAGTTACTTGGTTTTGTCCATCCAGATTAGGCCCTCAAGGCACCCAGCAGCACCTTCACAAGTGCGGGATCACTATCCCCCCATAGGCAGAAAACTGTGACACCGGAAGCTGACGCACTTCCAATTTGGCGAAATGTTTTCTCCCAGGTGGAGGTGAGAGCCGCTGTTGCTCCAGGCAGTCAGCTGTGGGTGCACACAAGGCACAATGAGACCCCTCAGGTCCAGTCACGATGTTACCATCAAAAGAATACCCTGTGGCGTGGGTCTCAGAAGAAGGAGCTGGCGATCTTGGACTGAGGCGTGATGTCAGGCACTGTCGTCCTCCCGATCTGTAGGTCAGGGACAGTCCAGGCTTCCAGCTCGGGTCCTGTGGCCTTGGCAAACATCCACCAACACCCCTTGGACTCCACACGCTATGTAGTGTGAGCTAGCACAGGTTTCTGGTTTCAAGCTTGGGTCCCTCGGACTCGGGAAAGTTCCCCAGCAATCCTCAAACTCTTCACATTACGGCACCCAAGGTGGGCTGCTGAGGTTTACGAGCACACTCCTCTGCACAGTGTGATTACTGCGTACGTCACGATGGTCCTTGTCCCACCGAAGATAACTTCTTCCCATTTCCACCACACCCTGCGCAGTCCGTACAATCTCGTGGAAACAGGGAGATCGTATCTGTCCCTGCGATTTCGTGGACAGGAACCAACTGGCCCTTGCAAAGAGCTCAATTCAAAAAGGATCTCAATACCTGGCTCTTCGAATGACCCTACCCCCAAAGGGACCAGCAGCTCCCCCCTCCAGTGCCTTGAGACCCCCATGGATGAGTAGCCCTGCTATATGAACCCCTGATTGATTGATTGGTCGACACCAATGACCAGTATGAATATGACAAGCACAGCGCTTTGGCTCTAAATGGTAATGTCAAAGCACTCAAAATCCTAAGGCTAGCATGTAAATCAGCGGAAAACCAGGAGGGACTAAAGCAAAAGGTCAAGGGAAAGCACCCTCAAAAGGGCCATTTCCAACACCCTTGTGATATAGACTTTACTAGCAGATCAAGTAAAAGTTTCTATAAATATTGTGGTTCCTTCATAACTCTGTTTTTGTGAAAAATAAATTTTTTGAATTAGGCGTAGTTATGAAAACGCCCTCAAAATCATATATAAACTTTTTGGCTAATTTCTTCGAATCTCATTGTGGCCCCTCATCTGCCTTATTTCCTATAGTCCTTTTTCTAACCATTTGGGATGACTTCTGCCATATGGCCCTGGAGTTCTGGATTTTTCCAGGGTGGTTCACACTTTGTGAAACTGTTCACTTATGCCTTTTTTGCATCCAAAGTGACACACCCTTGACACAAATCTCTAAGAATGCGAAATTCAATAGTCATCATTCTTGTCAGATTTAAATATTTACATGGAAAACCATGTACACTCTACTTCCTGGAAATCTGAGGTTGTTTGTGTGCCCAAAAGACTGATGAAATTATGTCACCTATTTTCTTTTTTTTTTTAAAGATGCATTTGGAAAGCACAAGAGGGTTTGAAATAAAAACAAATATTGAGGTAGTATGACCATTTTAAACACATTTATCCATCAAACTATGGCTAAACCATGCATGCCTCTACAACGCTGCCCCATCAACAAATGCATCTCAACCATGTATTCCTTTACTAAGCATTCCTTTACCATGCACTTTTGTTGTAAAGGCATGATTGCTAAAGGGATATGCGTGGTAAAGCTCACACCCCAGTCCCCCCACACTGAGCCCTAAAACCCAGCCCCACGTACTAAAAACGACCCGGATGCAGACCCACCCTTGAGTCTTAAAACTGTCACTTTTAGCGACGTTGTGGTGGCAATAGGGGCTTCGCCTTATTTACAAGGCAGCATTAAACCACTTAACGTGGCTTAACGCTGCCTTGTTAATAAGGCCTCCTTTCATGCTATGGTTAGTGTGAAAGGGGTCGGCAGTGGGTGTTGCGGTGGGCGTTCCACCGCAACACTTATTGTTTTTGACACTGGCACCTATGTACAAGTGTGGCGTACTTAGGAGGCAGCGGCAAAATTAAGACCAGGAAAAACCTGATCTTAAGTTGGCAAAATGAGGAGAAATGCATTATTTCTCCTCGTTTTTGCTTTTTCCATGTGTGCTGCCTTGAACAGCACATATGGAAAACGCAAAATGCCATGGATTATATAGGGGGACCTTCCTGTACATAAACAATCTAAAAAAAAATCCATTTTGTGACTTTCATGTGTGCTGCATGAAAAGGCACAAATGAAAGTGACAAAATGACATTTCAGGATTGTTTATGTGCAGGAAGGGACACCTTCCTACACATAAACAATCCTCCCCTGCACGCAGACACCCTTGCACCATTGTGCAAGGGTGCCTGCGTTAGTGCTACACTGCTAAGTGTAGCGCCATCACAGGGGGAAACGCAAGGCTGCACCATATCGTTGTAAATATGGTGCAGCCTTGTGTTTCAGAAGTGGCGGAGAGAGGCATTAAGCCAGGAAGGCTAATGCCTCTCTCCGCCACTTCCTTGTACATATCCCCCTGAATTCCTAAATATCTAATTTCTCTCCTAGTAATCTACTACTAAATTCTTGAGGTGAATCATGGGGACTGCTCCTTAACAGTATGGCCTCAGATTTAGTCCTTTTCACTTTAAATCCCCATGCCTGTGAAATATTGTGAATAATATCATACCTTTTTAATATTTCCTCCTTCAGGTGTAGTGAAAATAGTCATATCATCTGCATATAGCCTAATCTTCGTTGCACCAGAGATTTTAGTTTCTACTTTTACCTATTTATTACAGCATATATATTGTGTTAAAGATTCAATAAATAAATCAAATAATAAGGAGGAAAGTGGGCATCCTTGATGAGTACCTCCGTCTGTTGGTATTTCCCCCATTCTCTCATTGATAAGCACAAGTTGGGATACTTGGATCCTTTATATAAACACCAGATCAACTTGGTGACCTGTGAATGTACGTTTATTGCCTCCAAGGTATTTCCTATTCACTGGGCCAAATGATTTTTCTGTGTCTAAAAACCAAATTTACAATGGTGAGTTGCAGTCCCAAACTAAATCTGTTGCCTCTCATAAATAAACCATATTAGAAGCAATTAACCTTCCTAGGTTCAATCCTGTCTGGGTCTCATTAACAAAATATTTTATCTTGTCAGGTAATCTTGTGGATAGAATGTCAATTAAAATCTTATGATCAACATTAAGTGTGTTAACAGATGGCCTGGTTTTAAAATATAGTTAAATTACCCAGCCTAAAGAACTGAGGTATATCATAATCCTAGAGCACAGCATTTTAGAGTATCATTAATGTAGGGATTAGTTCCTGTGGAAATCATGTATAAACCTCTGCAAATATTCCATCAGTTCCTGTGGTCTTAGCTGTTGCCACTAAACGTCTTGCCTTTGCTAGTTGCGGCCTACTAATTGGTCAACTCAATATCTCATGTTGTTCTTCAGCTGTCTCTACAAGACTAGCCTTTCATAAAAAAGTCCTGAACTTCTTCTGGTGTACTGGGGACAATGATTTTTTATATAATTCTATATACATATTTAAAAACACCAAGGCAATTCTATCTGAATCTTCCCATACCATCCCTTTTTCAAAGTCCCATCTTTTTCCACCATAATTTTTCTCCTGCTTGAACTTTAATCTCCATGTTAGGAATTTAGCAACGTTATTATCTTCCTCTACACTGATTGAAGCATACTGTTACTACTTACTGTCTCTTTTTCCATCCCATCCCAAAATGTGTAACTCCATTGTCATATTGAACTATATTCTCTTTGCTGAGATTATGTACTTTTTGATCTAGACATCCCAGATTTGCTTTTCTATCTCCAAGTTCTTGCTTGAATTGTTCTTGAGCCTTGTTGGTTTTCTTAATTTTTTACAGTATGAACTCCAACATTTGAGTAATATAACTAGATTGATCAGATACTACAGGTTCGTCATCTCATCTTCAGATCCACCTTCTGTTGCCTCTGAAGGTAATATAGATCCTCTTCCAATGTGTCAGTTGCCATTTGATATAGGTTATTACATTCTTTTGGTTCTATTGTTTGTTTTTCTTTTTAAGATAATTATCTATTTATCTCAGTCTTCCTTGATCTTTCCACCCCTCATATCCACCCATCCCGCTTTCTAGTAACATTTCCTTTTCACAAGCTGAAATGCATGCTGAAGATCTATGAGTGGGGGACACTATTTATAACTGTAAATCCATCATTAGGTGCTGTCCTCTCAATTTCTGGCTACCATGTTCCAGAATTGTCCTAGCTTTCTTAATATGTTCCAGCACTTTTTGTTCCAGCTCATCATTGTTCTTCTCTCTGATGCAACCAGTTCCATTTGGTTTGCCTTGTAGGCACGGCACAAGTCCTGAAAAAAGAAGTGGGGGGACTAACCAAGTTAGGCAGTATGCAAGTGAAAACATGACGCTTGCCATCACAGGGCACGATGTCACGACGCGTGACATTGCACAAGACATAACAGGAAGTGACCTCACTGGATGTGACATTTCAAGAAGTAACATCAGATATTAAGACCTCGTACATGTTTATCAGGTATATAATGAGTACATTTCAGCACATTATGAGATTTGGCATCGGGGTTGTGCGAAAAATGTGGCGTAACCCGACGCAAAATCTGGGCCTCAACTGATATATACATTTTTTAAAACCCTATCACAAAGAAATTGGCAACAAGAAGCATGGCAGTAGATCTGTTCTGCTTAATTGGTTGCAAAGTCTGCATTTTAGAATTGTTTATGGGTTAAGGCATCTGCTGTAAAGGTGCCCAGTAAACCTCAGGGAATAGTAATAATTGTTGGAGAGATCTGTGTTTTGGGAAGTCCCAGATTTAAATCAAAGTAGCATAGCGGGTTAATGAGTCTCCTACAAAGCACATCACATAAAAGGCAGATGACAGATTTGTATTTTATGTAGATAGTAAAGTGGGTTACTGCTTTTAACACACAGATCCTTTTGTTACCTGCAGTTCAAAAATTGTAATCCTTATAATATATCACAGTGAGCTATAATGGGCATGTGACTCCTACACCGTGTAACCCTTTCTCATATAACTCACCTTGACAGGCCGGCTGAAGACTCCCATGGCGAGAACACGGCCAGCCGGGACTGCGCAGCCAGAAACATAGACTTGCACGTGGTTTGCCTAAGGAGACCGGAGAAGATGGCACGCACACGAGGAGACAACTCGCCATGAGCGGCCATTGAGTGAAACCTTACCACCCAGTAGTCGACGCAGCGGATACAGCGCCAGGACAACGAGAGGAGGACGCCGTCACCCGCCACGACGCTGAGAGGGAGCCGGACCCACTCTGGTATCGCAGAGAAGCCAGCCGCGTCCCTGGAGGGACGTGGCTTAACAAGGTACGGGCTCGTATAGGGGGCTGTTACAATCCGGGTTCTGTGGTTGGCACAGGTAGGTACCTGGGACAAGCAGGGAACCTTTCCTATATTCAGGGTAAGGGGTTACACTCCTAAAATAACCCCTGCTCACCCTCTAGGTAGCTTGGCGCGAGTAGACAAGGCTTATCTCAGAGCGTTATAGGTTAAGCATTTGTGAACACATACAGTAACCGTGACAACACTACAGATGGACACCACACAGGTATTTATATTAAAAGTAAGGATTCTTTATATAGAGTTACCACAAGACCATTAAACGGCAAAAATACACAATACTGTTACTTTAGATGGTAGAAGTTTGCTGAGTTCTCTTAAGTTCTTAAATGCGACACTTTAAGTCAATGTACCTTAGATGCGACACTCAACGATGCTGATGCGATGAAGTTTTTGGTGCAAAGAAATAAAGACATGAAGATCTTCCAGATGCGTTACGCTTCTCCGATGTTGCGAGAAGACTCGACTCGATGCATCGGCTGCAGCGGCGTCACCCCTTTACGCGATGCGACGACAGCGGCCTTGGCAGCGGCACTCTTCTCCGACGTTTGCGAGACGCTTCCGCTCAATGCGATGCTGCAGCGGCGTCACCCCTTTACGCGATGCGACGACAGCAGCTCCGATGGCGGCACGCTTCTCTGTGGAAGCGAGGCGCTTTTCTTGATGTGGTGCAATGCGACAACTACGTTGGCTGCGATGGCGACACGCTTCTTCCTCGATGCGAGACTCTTCTCTTGATGCGGTGCAATGCGTCAGCTATGATGGATTCGATGGCGACACGCTTCTTCGGCGTTGCGAGACACTTCCGGAATGATGCGAGACGCTTCCGCTCGATGCGATGCTGCAGCGGCGACACCCTTTGCGAGATGCAACGACAACAGCTCTGATGGCGGCACGCTTCTCCGTTTTGAGTCGCATTTCCAGCTCCTTGCGACACGCAGTCCCTCAGAAGGCCCAACAACAGCAGCAGGCACTTCCAAAGAACTCTGGGGAGCTGGGGGGTGAAGTCCACTGGTCCTGGGACTTCGTTCAGGGGGCAAACTCAGCACAAGCCCTTGGAGATCTTTTAAGCACAAGTTGAAATAAAGTCTTTGTAGTCTTTCTCCTCTCCTTTCAGCAGCAAGGCAACCACTGCAGGCCAATCCCCCAGGTCAGGGACAGTACTCCTCCTTACAGCTTTCCCGGTTCCTTCTCCTCAGGCAGAGGTTCTTCTTGTCAAGCAGGATATAATTTCTTGGGAGCAGGGTCCCAATACTTATACCCCTAATTCCTTTGTTCCTCTGGGTTAGAGGGGCCTTTGCCCAGTCCAAACCAGTTCCTGAGCACTTTGTTGACATGACTCTGCCTTTCTATTCAGGGTGCAGGGCAGAGACATCAGTCGCTCCACAGGAGGTGGAGCCAGCATTGTGGTGGCAGAGCACAGCCCTATTCAGAGTCCAGGTGCACTCCTCCCACCCATCTGGATGTCAATCTCTCTATTCACCACCAGGCTACCTAGCCCTGCCCCTCTGGGTTTCCCAAGCCCTTTCACTCACACAAACCAGACAGGCAGATACACGTCATAGCAGAGGCGGGCTGAAATGGTTAGGCAAGCAAATACTAACTTTCTAAAAGTGATATTTGCAAACACAGAATATTAAAATAAACTTTACTAAAAGATGTATTTTATTATTCTGAGTTCAGGCATACTAAACTCGAATTTCTACCATGTTCTCTGGGTCTGTTAGGATCATAGGATGTAACAATTCTAACAGCCCATTCTGGTCTATGGCAACAGGTAGCCTTGCAATAGTGAAAAACGAAAATGGCTGTAATTCACTATTAGGACATGCCACACACATCCGGGCTTGTCCTACCTTATGCTTACAATGCACCCTGCCCTTGGACCTACCATAGGGGTGACTAATATGAAGTTAAGGGAAGGTTTAGGGACTGGGAAGTGGGTGCACTTGCCCAGTCAGCATGACAGTACCAGACTGCACGCAGGTTCTGCAATGGCAGACCTTAGACACATTTTACTAGGCCGCTTCTGTGGGTGGCACAACCAGTGCTGCGAGTCCACCAGCAGCATTTGTATTTACAAGCCCTGGGCACTCCTGGTGCACTTTACTGGGGTCTGACAGTGAACCAAATAAGCCAATCATGGAATCCAACCAACATATACATTTTAAATAGGGAGCACTTGCACTGTGGCAATGGTTGGCAGTGGCACAGTGCTCTGAGCAGCTAACACCAGCAAAACACATGAGACACAGCGACAAAAAGTAGAAGGGAGACTCACGCCAAGGTGCCAAGTCTAACAGGGGCCATGTGGGGAAGAGACGCTGGAAGCACAAATCCGGCATGGGTGGAGGGAGTTGAACGCTGAGAACTGCTGAGAACCGCTCTTGCTCTTGCTAGCGCGTACGCGATTCATGCACTGGTGCTGGACCTGGGTGAAGGCTCCCTACAATCCCTCCCCTTATCACTGTTTAAACAGACAGAACCTTTTTTTTATTGGGGCATTTCTTTTTTTCCTTATGTATGGGCCCTGACAAACCCCCGTGAGCCGAACTGACATACTGTGACCTCGGACAGTAGACGCCTGTACTCCTGTCTCCTCTCTGAGGGAAAAGGGAAGAGAGCGAGAACCAAAGCCATACACCACGTCAAGAGCCTGGGAGCCCGCCAGTTTGACATTTGCCTGCCACTTACTTGTCACAGAACGCGGGGACCTGCTGTCAACGCCACCGTTGTCATCGTTGCCACCGTTGCTGCATCCACGAAGACCGGGGCCTGGGACTACATCCCCCAGCAGCGCTAGCGTACCCAGTCACACACACCAGGAGGCGCTTAAGAGTGGGCCAGGGCTCCCGCAGCACATCTGTGCCCATCTTTGACTGAATTAGGCCGGGCTGAGCCAACTCCCTAAGTCCTGTGTTCCCGGGACAACCTACAATCTTGTTGTGAACTATTATTTTAAGTTTTCTTCCAGCTTTTGTCCTGTACTGTTATCATGAGTAAGCGCAAACTAGGTGTAGGCCAGGACGTCGCTGGGACACTTAATGCTTTTCTAATGAGGGCTGAGTCTGCACTTATCCATGAGATACAACTTACGGAACGCAGACTGTCGTTAGAGCCCTTGCCCTCACAGCCCAGACTTGTTCCTGCTGAGCCGCCCGCTCTAAATAATCATGCAATACCCTCTCCTGGAATTAGCCTGTCACCGCTCTCCGAGTCAGAGGTAGAAACAGTCTCCTCTAAATCTCCTGATGCGGAATGCAGACCTGAAAGTCTCAATGTAATCACCAGAGGACAGAAAGCCATACTGAGCCCTGAAACAATTAACGAACCACAACCCAAAACAAGCATTGGCATAGCCAATAGGTCTCGCCTTTGGGACCTTATAAGTGTTTCGCCATGCAACAGTTGCATAACTAAATACTTATAAGGTCCCAAAAGCAAGACCTATTGGCTATGCGGCAGCGAAAGTGAAAGTGATCGCAATCGCGATCAAACATCAAAGCGGCCGTGCGGCCGCAAAAGTGAAAGTAATGGCGGCAAAGAGCGGTGCGTGCGCCCGCGCACATGCACTGTAGCTCTAGGCTGGCCTGGTAGCACTTTTTGGAGCCCTCTCAATAAGTCTCGCCAGACCAGCGCATGCGCTGGGTCAGGCGAGACCTAAAAAGGAAGGGGTGAGGGCCTCAGAAACAGCCTAAATCTGGCCCAAAACCAACAGAGAGGAAGCCCAGACCCACTAATCATGATAGGGCCCCTGATAAAGGGCCCTCCACATCTGCTGCAAACACTGTAATGGAGAGGACACCTGAATGTGGACACAAGGGAGATTTCTGGGGGAGATTAGAGACTCTGGTGTCAGTACTTTAGACCCGATACTGCAAAAAATGACTTTGGTAGAATCTAGGCTAACAAAACTAGAGTAACTTGTTACCAGTAAAACCACAATCCACATGGCCTCTAGCCAAATTACAGGTCTGGATAGCATGTGTAGCAGGGTGATGGATAAGAGGGTGGATCAAACTGGGGGTGGCTCCACCAGTGGGCAGGCTTCAAACCTGACCACTGGTCTAGCCACTACCACCAATTCCATTTCCGATATGGTTAACCCTCCTGTACGGACAGGGCACACCCCCCATAAAGTAGGACCTCCCCCAGCAGACCCTTACGGCCATCCACATAGTAGAGCTGATATTAATATCACAGGATCAGATGGCCGATCGGGTCCTATAAAGAATATTACATTCGGGATGGAGGTACTGGTTCAAATACTCTACAGTATCATAAATCCACTCATGGTAACTTCAACAAATCAACACAAAATTTACATTTGCCGCCAGAGGCAACCCCTTACACGGTTGTCCTGGCAAATGTCCCATCCCTCCCATCTAATGCCTTTGAGCACTAGTCCGCCTTAAGGAACAAGTCCTTGCACTTTTTGAGTTCGAGGACTGGTATCAACAGTATTCTGTTCTCTGAATTTAAAATATCTAGGAGAAAAGGGTGGGTGGGCAACATATAAAAACTCTAGGGGGGGTCTGTGTAGTGTTAACCTTTAGTTCACCTTTTTTAGTGCAGACAATCCTTGACAAGGGAGGAGGTTTGTCAACGCTCAAGAAATAAATATTCTACCACTAGGCTTTTTCTATCAACCCCTCAGACCACACTGGCACTTACCCGAGAAGGTGAATCATCTCGGGAACAGGCTACCTAGATACCTGGCCCCAGTGAGTAATCGATTTGATATTTTTAACCCACTCGAAGCTATAGATTGACTGCTCACTGGGTCTGTTGGCTGTACCTCTTTTAATCTTGGCCTCAATGATGATGGGAGCAGTCATCCTATTTTACAGTACTTCAATCCTGGTTTTGACCATAAAGAGAGGGACAAATCCCTGGTCACCCATGCTTCAAGGAAGGTCAAGGAAACAGATTTAAGTATTAGCAATTTGAACCTGGACACTCCTATTGAACTCTCACTACACATAGACAGCGAACCCGCAAGTAATAACACAGACATGATTCCAGGCAGTAATGCAGCCTCAAGGAATGTAGCCACAATAAATGATGTACCTATTAACAATCCAACACTCTGCAACATTGTTTCATGGAACATCTCCGGTTTACACTCAAAGCTGAATAACTCCACGTGGTGGGATTTCCTATTAAAATTTGAGATAATATGCTTCCAGGAAACATGGTCCAAGGAAGTGCATCACTTGAGTGGGTTTAGGACTTATCATACGTCTGCGGTAGATGGAGTGAGCGGAAGCGCTAAGGGAGGGTTATGTACGTACATATCAAACAGGTTAAATGTAAAAAAGATAACAATGCCTATAAGTGAAGCTTATTAGTAATTGATTGTTATTCATGTAGGTGGGAAACATTGTATAGCTATGGCTAATTTTTACAATAACATTCCCCCAGAAAAAGTAGCGGTCACAGTTAAAAAACTAAGCAGAGATCTAAAATTTGTTTGTAATAATAAGTCTAAAGACACTGTGTTAGTGTTGGCAGGGTACTTTAATTGTCCACTGTGCCCTAATGCAGGTGATAACTCACGTGGTCTTTTAAATGACGAAGGAACAAGTAACACCCATTTCTAGCACTCTGTACTGGGAGAGCAGTTTCACAAATTAATTTTTAGTCTCAACTTGGGTTTTGCGAACAAACTATGCCCACTGCCTGCCACCATGCCATGGACTTTTAATGGTAGTCGGTCAGGGTGCATCCGTGGTACTCTGCAGTTGATGTTGTTTTTTGTGGCATTTTCTGTATGCTGTTCTTGTGCTTTTTCCCACATTACGCGTGGGTATTGCTGGCCTCTCGCTGGTTGTCACTGTTTTCTTATCGCGTTTGGGCACATCGTGTCTTTTTACGCATTGGGGTTTGTGTTTTCATCTCCGTCACGGTGGTTGTATCACGGACATTGGCTGCTTTTTTGGCAGACTATCGCATGGTACCGCCGGTTGTGAATTCCACGTGGACCAGGGTTATTTTCCTGTGATAGGCTGCGATGTGTAAAGTTGCGTTAACATTTTTTGGAGATGTTTAGCACATGTTCTTGTGAATATACCCCTTAGTTTGAAGGAGCCTGTGTGGGATAGCTAATGTGCTTCTTCTATTGGGTCGGCTAGTACAAGAAGGTATTCTTTACTGTGGGGTAATCCATTGCGTTCTCGTCTTTGCATTGGAAGCAAAATATGGGGCTAGATTCAGAGCCACTGCTTATTAATATATCTAACTCTTATGGTGGGGATGTGAATGTATGCAGGGGTGGCCTGACTATATTTCAGTATGTTTAGCACCATTCCATTTTTTAGCTATGGCTCTGTGACACAACAAAACAATACACAGTAAATTCTTTAATCTGGCTTTATTATTAGTGTTTGATGTCACTGTAGTATCAGCTGTTTTCTGAGAAGGATACAACCACTATTCTTAGACAGGAGATACGCCAGCCCCTATTGAGGTAGACAATGAAAAATTGTTCAACCCGATCTTGTTCCACGCAGGAGAAATTAGAGCTTCTAACATGCAAAATAAGCAGTCCTTCACAATGTTTAAACTGTATACTAAGCCATAACAACTACAAAATATAGAGTATGCGCTCCTAGGAAATGTAAAAGATGTGCTACGGTAGGAGGCAGATTTAGGCACAGGTTGGCAGTTTGGCATACATTTTGGAATTTCTGGATGGCAGTCAATAAATACTATATTATTCTATCGACATCAGAGATTTACCTACCTGCCCCTTTAACCTGTCCGGGCATAAGTGATGACAATGTTTTTTTGCGTTTTCTATCCAGATCGGCCGCTTAATGTGCAGCAGTCGACAAATGCCAAAGCTGGAAGATTTTACAAATGACCTACTGCACCTTACACTGAAAGAACAAATCTCTCCTTGTTTCAGAATCGCTCTTGTCCATGACCTAAAGTTGAGGCTACACAGGCTTACTGGGACAGGCTACTGCATCTCTTGCGAAAGAAAACTGGTTAATGTATAAAGGTAGGGAACCTAGGCTGTAATCTCTATTTTCTGTGTCTGTTTTGAGCACTAAAGTCTATTGTAAACTCATCTTTGGGTTACTGCGTTATTATTCTTTTCGTAATTATATATATTTTTAAAGAAATCCCTACTCAAATGCTCCACTGTGATAGAGGTCGTCAATTAGAGAAGCGAGACACAGCACAGGCCGTCAAACAGCGCCCCTGGCCATCACAGGCCAATGGAAAGTGTCCCCACTTACCTCCATGCACCGTGTGCCAGGAGGTGCTGCACGGCGGCGACATGTGCTGCGGCCTTTTCGATGGCCGCAGCATGCCACCGCTGTGCTACCGACATCTTTCCGACTGCCAGCCCGGCGGTTAACTCCAAATACGGCGGTCGGACTGCCACATGCTCGTCGGGTGGTCTCTTGACCACGCAATAGCGACGCAATGTAATCAGGCGGTATACCTGTGAAAATGTTACTTAACGTGCATTTTTCTGCTCGCAGTTTAACCAGAGTTACCTTAAAGCAGAATAACAAGTCAAATTACTATGTAGAGGACATTGATGGTTTTGTTTTAGTTTCCATCGATCCATCAATTGGCCTGCATTGTATTTTATACTTTGAGTCAGTTATGACCTGTAAGCTGAATTGAACATATCATTCAGGCACTTATAGAGTTTCATTTACCAATAGAAATCTAAGTACATAGATGTGGAGTTAGGTATAGAAAATCTATACATACTTATGTGTCGATATTTTTGTCCATGTTTGTGTATGATATTGAGGTATGACACTATTCTCTACTTGATATTCCGGACCTTCTCCATAGTACAACATCCTGCACTTCTGCTGCACATCACCCTATGCCCCCATAGTGCACACAGCCGTCTGGCCCTGAACGTACAAGACCCATCGCATCTCCGATGTACAACGATGTTCTCCCCTAATGCACAGGGCCCTGTGAAGCACGTCCTCCTGTGCTCTGGTGCATTAAACCTTCCACTGCTCTACACAGGGACACACCACCCAGTGGGATTCTGTGGGGCTTCACATAATGCCCTCCAGAGCTGAATGACTAGAGCCTAACTGGTGCACACCATCTTGCAAACACAGACTATGCACTTCACCGTGTGCAGCTCTTCGCTTCTTCACCTTGTGCCTGTTGCAGCACAGCATCCTGTGCTTCATTAGTGGACCCCACCCTATGCTCTGCTGCACGTGATAATGTGTGACCGTGGATATGCATTCATTGATTCCCATACGAGTGTTGGTCTGTGTGCCTGGGTCCCTGGATGTTTGTTGTAATATGTGAAAATGGATGTCTGTGGGTGTGTTGGTCTTTGTGCATGCATGCTGCATCTATGCATGTGTCCATACATTGCATGCTTGTGTCCACCCAAAGTACAAAAGCCGTACCTATATAGTCTGTCAGTGCCTGTTCGTTTTTGCTTTTGTTTATCTTTCTCTACTTGTTCTTTTTTTTTTACATGAAAAAGCATTCGTTGCAAAATATTTTGATTATGAGTAGCAAATACTAGGATTGGTGCAAATTTATAAAATTAATTTATTACAAGCTCGTGTCGATATATTTGCTCATTTCCTCATTGACTTAGAATGGACGCACATTAAGACATAATATTAAAGTATCTGGGTGCATAGGAACAATGACTAATGCTGTAAGTGCTTTGCATATTAAATATAAACAGCATTTCTGGTTTAATAATAGTGCATGTTTAGTGTCACTCGGCATCCCAGTGTTCAATGCACTTGCTCTCACTTTTATGGGGCATAAAAAAACAAATTAGCAAATAAATACAGCAGAATAAAACAAACAACGTAATTGTTAGCCAAAGGTTCTGTTCTCTGTCCAGCGAAAACTGTTGCACAGACGGCCTCCTCCAGCCTTACTTCCGATCCGCCCGGCTTGCTGCCATGGAATCTATGACGAACCAAACACATGCTGTTCTACATGGTCGTCTTTGCAGGCCCCCGATATTGTATCTTACATATGGTTGGTTTTTTAGGTCTCGCCTGACCTAGCGCATGCGCTGGTCTGGCGAGACTTATTCAGAGGGATCCAAAAAGTGCTACCAGGCCAGCCTAGAGCTACAGTGCATGTGCGCGGGCCCGTGCGCAGCGCTTTACCGCGATTACTTTCACTTTCACGGCCGCTTTGATGTTTGATGGTGATCTCGATCGCGATCACTTTCACTTTCACGGCCGCAGGGCCGCTTTGCATAACCAATAGGTCTCGCTTTTGGGACCTTATAAGTATTAAGTTATGCAACTGTTGCATGGCTAAACACTTATAAGGTCCCAAAGGCGAGACCTATTGGCTATGCCAATGCTTGTTTTCTTTTCCTTAACGGGAACTGACAGGGTCAGTGCAAGAAATGCACAATTAAAGACTGTTTTTGAACTTTCTGGCGATGAGCCACAACTCATTTAAGCCCCATTGCTTGAGGCGAGGTGGGCCTGAAGGTCACCACAAAGATGCGTGCAGTAAAATGTTGTGTATCTGCAGAGGCTGGTAATGTGTCTACTCAATGCAACCTGTGCCTACCTAGGAAGGAAAGCCGTCGCAATGCTATTCATGACGGAACCCTCCCCATGCTTGTGCCCGCAGATGGTCCCTGGAGCTAGGGCACCCTCACAAAGCCTCTATGGCTTTGGCACCGTTGAGCTAGCTTAAATGTGCTCCATCTGTTGCGGGGACACATTTGGTGCATGCTTCAAGGGCGACATGTCTTTTCTGCATGTTTCAATAATGTTATCATGCTCAGATGCGACCGAGATTCACTCCTTTGTATTGGGGCATAACCCCGTGGAAATGGGGGAAATTCTTTGGCCCGCTCCTAAATTGCATCACTTATTTAATACTGAAATGTGCCCTCTCGGAGCAAATATAATTGATAGCTTATTTTTGCTGATGTTGCTCCTTTGTTGACCTTGCCCCAGATGAGTTGAATTGACTGCCTGCACTGCGGACCTGATTTTATGAATTGTGCCAGAAATGGAAGACAATCGGTTTTGAGGTGAGCCATGCTTTTATAAAAGTAGTGTGAAGAAGCCCTGCGTTTTCATTCAGCATTACATTGAAAAAAGGCCATTTTTGAAAGATAATATGTGGTAGTTCGAGTCAGAAGTTATCACAATCTATTAAATGAGTGGTTATCCTAGTGATGAATGTGTATAGGTAATTCAGAAGTTCTGTTGTATGACTGGTGGAATCTTGGATCCAACTTGATCCAGCTGCGACATACTGTGGTCTTGCGAGGCACACTTTGGTAGCACTCTGGATGTCATTTTAAGATAACCTATTTTCATACGATCAATATTATCCTGCATTTGCTCTGGAAAGGACTCCAGGGAACAATGGTCCCTGGGGTTGGTATGTGTGCATCATTGCTTAAACCATGAAGAGATGAATCTGGTTACATAGCCTCGAATGCACAACTGACACTGGGTAACTGGTATGAAGGTGGAATGGCAATTTCACAGCTTGGGAGAACCTTCATGACAAAGAAATATGATATTCCTAATTGTCAAATATTATAGGGAAATTGGTTGTGCCCGTTTAATCCGGCTGGTTTTTTGGGAGTTTTTCCTATGGGTGAACATCACAACTAGTGACTCACCCACAGTAAATACATGGTACATGGACTGCACATGTTTACCACCAGTGTCCACCTTTTAAGATAAGGCTGCTGTGACGCAGCAAGGGTAAGGGGCACTTGGCTGGTAATACTTGCAAACGTGTACACACTTGTGTGCACATGTGTGAGTGCTGCATGTGTGAAACTACTGTTGTGTGCAGCCCAGTAACCACACATAGGTAGTCTGGGGTATGCCTTATAATATTAGTAGCCCTTCATAGGAAAAGTCAGTATGGTTTACTGTTTTGTCTGCAGTGACCACCTGGGCACCCCCAATCCCCCAAAAAATATCAAAGGAAAAAACAAGACCAATAGGAAGCCATGTGGCACAAGGCCATGCTGCAGCAACAGAAGAATGCGAACGGAGCGGCTCATTCAAATTTAAAACAAAAGCACAGGTGCACCACACCACAACAATCAGGTAAATTGGAACAATTATAGAGTCCAAATCCAGTCGATAAAAAGAAGAAAGTTCCTTGGTTTTATCTCTTTATTCCATTTTCTTGTTACGTAGAAATAGAAACACAACACTGCCGACGCGTTTCGTCCTGGTACAGGACTTCTTCAGGGCACTGGATGCGAACGTCAGAATGTCTCCATAAGTAAAGGAGGATATAAGAGAAATTATGTTCCCAAGGTCATATTCCCATCCAGAAAAATAACTAAGCAAAAGTTACGAGGCCGTCCAGTTGTAAGCCACGGGTAAATCTAAATTCTACCCTCTCGACCCACAGGTATTACTTCCAAATTCTCCACCGTCTAATTATTGATGAGGAATACATTCAAATCTTCAAGGAGTCAAATACACGTCTAGATCTCGGTGGAATCATCAAATTCATAAGATGAATGTATATATTATTAAAAGTATTATTACTGGACCTGCAATCTATGTCCAGGTGACCAGAATAAAAGGCAACAGTATTTTCCAAAAAGTCGAATAAGGTGGAACAACCAAGGTCGCAATACGATGGTCACGATCGGCAAGAGAATGCAGCAGCAGGACTTCCTCTGGCAAGACGAGAGCGGAGCGGCTCATTCAATATTCACGCTCTTGTGAGGGAGCACCCCATAATGCCCTGCGGGGCTTTTTCAGGCCCAAGTTTATACTCAAAGTGCTGGCCCCAGGATGGTAGGGGCACCACCAGTGACAAGAAGAAAGCGTAGGGGAAGTGGCGGTGCTGCAGGAATGAAGCAGCTCCACCCCAAAGCAAATTTGAAAAAGTACATGCCCTAAGTTGGTAGAATCTAAGAAATGATGTCCCTCTGACTTTCTCAGCCGAAGTTAAGCACTCCCAAGGCTGCATCTTTTGTACTATAGCCTGGGAGAGCAGCAACCTCTGTTGGCTCTAGAGCGGCTGGTTTGTGGCCTAAATTTGCTCATGAAAAACACAGATGTTTTATGTTTTTTACAACGCTTTATTTAAATGTGCTGACAGTAATGATACATGTTGAAAGGCTGCAATGCTTTATTAATTATAATGTGTGCACAAGGTTGTGCTGCTTTATGACTTATATGACTGCAGCTGGATTATGCTTACTGAAGTTAGGAATGGAGTGACATATTATGACATGTGATTCTGATCTTTAAGTGTAATAACTAGGGGTGGGCGGAATTTGCGTAATCGCGTTACGCAAATCTCCGCGAAACGGTAAAAAATCTCCGCGAACACGCAGAAATTACGCGAACACGCGGAATTGCTTGTTCGCGATACTTTTTTCCTGTTCGAGATCGCTGTTTGCGTGCTCGGGGTGAAATATCTCGCGAACACGCATATTGAGAATGCGAACAAGCAAAAAATTTCGCGAAGTCGCGGAATGCAGATTTTTGGTCAATTTCGCGTTCTCCGCGGAACGCGAAATTACCCAAATTCCGCAAATTCCGCAAATTCCGGGAACGGAGCGGAATTTACCGCCCAGGCCTAGTAATAACATGGATAAAGCCAATAGACCTGTTTGGTTTACAGTAACATCATCCTATATGGTTATGTGTTATATTGTACAGAAGCAGGGTACTTTGATCTTTGGGATCATGATCCTTTAGTGGTCAAGTTTAATGTTTTCAAAAGTATTTTAACCAGTCTTATGTATATTTGTAAATTACTGTGTAGTATTAGTGTGTGTGTAATAAATGTACTTTTCCTTTTCTTAATAGAAAGCACAGACTGAACCATCATTTATTGAGTGCTATTATTGTGTGCCAGTTAATAGTGATTACTAGCTGTTAGACCCCTGTCATCTTTAGGGTGGTCTTCCCACAAACCTTTTGCTTGCTTACCTCCTCTTTTTGATGATTCTTTTTGTTGGCCTTAGGACTCTGAGCACTTTATCACTACTGACCAGTGCTAAAGTGCATGTACTTTTCCCCTAAACATGGTAACATTGGTGTATGCACAATCTGCATATTTAATTTACTTGTAAGTCCCTTGTAAAGTGTTATACCATATACCTAGGGCCTGCAGTTTAAATGCTACTAGTGGGCCTAAAGCACTAATTGTGCCAACCACACTAGTAGCCCCTTAAACCAGTCTCAGGCCAGCATGTGAGTGCAGTTTTACTGCTAGTTGGACTTGGCATTTAAAACCCTTTGCCAAGCCAGCACTCCCATTTTGTTTACACATAAGTTACCCCTTAGGTAGGCCCTAAGTAGCACATAGGGCAGGGTGCTGTGTAACTATAATGTAAGACATGTACCCTTAATTTCTGCATGTCCTGGTAGTGCAAGACACCTAAATTTGTTTTTCAGTACTGTATGGCCTACTCCTTTCATAGGTTAACATTGGGAATACCCTAATTCCTGATTAGAAAGGAATGGCTGTGCCATGTTTTATGTCTTTGGAATGAAAATGAAAAATCATTTTTACTGGTAAAGTTGGATTTAACATTACTATTTTAGAAATGTAACTTATAGAAAGTGAACATTTCTTTGCTATTACTGCTCTGTGTGTCTGCAGGCTGTCTCCAATAAAAGTCTGGGATGGGTGACAGCTACACTTTGTGCATTCCCTCTACACAGCCACAAACGCTGCAAGGTTAGGTGTGTCTGAGTACTCATCTGCTTTTTGATGGCTCTTACTGGGCAGGAAGGGAGGGAGGGGCTGACAATTACATCTGAACAGGCAGTGCCCTGTCCTCACACAGAGTGTGACTACCCCCTACTGATATTCTAGAGCCAGGGCTAGAAAAAAAGATTTCTGTGCACTTCAAAGACCCTTCTCTGAAGTCACCCCCACTTCAAAGGTACAGCTGTGTATAAGTTCTGGGGCTCTGACTCCGCTAAATCAGACACTTCTGGACCTGTAACTGAACTCTGTCAGAGGAACTGGTTTGCTGCATCAAGGACTGAGACTCTACTGGCCTGCTGATCTGGAATATTTGCTTTTCTGCTGTGCTGCCCTGCTGCCTACTGCTCTCTGAACCTCCTAAGGGAGAGCTGGACTCTGTCTTGCAACCATAGTGATATCCAAGGGCTTGTTGACTTGCCTCCTGTTGCTTGAGACTCAGCGCAATCAAAGTATCTACCCCTGCTTCTGTGCCTGGTTCACTGGAAGTGGATCTAGATACTTGCACCTGAGAAATCAATGCATCTCCAGTGTGCATGTAGCAGAACATGTGCATCAACCCTGTTGCAGGAACAGAATTGACGCATTGCACTTGTAACTGCCGCATCGCATCCCGAACCACTGCTTTGGAACCAACGCATCTCCACTATTGGGTGGAGAAGATAGACGCATCGCCCCTCCACCATGGATTAATCTGGCTCATCACCTTCAGAACCGCTGCACTCGGATCCAGCAATTCACCTAACGGACCTGGCACATTGCCACCACTGCATGAAGAAAATTCATGCATCACCTCGACCGCAGGCTCAACATCGACGCATCGCTCATCTGAACCCCATATCTCACTGTTGCGACCCAGGTACAAGGTACTCTGTTCAGCGGGCCTGTGTGGCTCTTGTCCTCATATAGTGCTCCATAATGATCGGCTTGAACTGTTGAAGTTGTCTCGGCCCAGTGCAACCCGATAGCGACCATTGGTGCTTATTGCTTATAAGTGCTAGAACTCTTTTTATTCTTTAAAAATTCATATTGGATTTGCTGCTTATTGGATTTTTGCTGTTTTGGTCTTTATTTACTTATACAATTATTGTGTATTTGTTTTTAACCTGTGAGGATTTTTTTCTGGTGTTTTCATTGTTGCCCTGATTGTGTGTGTGTGCTGCACAAATACTTTAGATATTTCCTCTTTAGATAAGCCTGACTGCTCTGTGCCAAGCTACCAGAGAGTAAACACTGGTTATCTTTTAGTGAGTATCTGACTTACCCTGACTAGGATTGTGGCTCCAGTTTGGATAGGGTGCATAATTCTGCCAACCAGATACCCAGAGCCTCATTTATGAGGTTGTACCGTAGGGCAGCACCACAGACCTTCCTGCAGCACTGCCCTATGGTACAAGAAAAGGTCAGGAATTGCCTTTATCTATTTGATACGGCGCATTCCTGTCCTTTTTCCCTGCGCGGCGCACAATGGGCCATCGTGCGCCAATGCAAGCACCTTTGCACCATTTTGGAAGGGTGGCTGCGTTTCGGGGATGATTGTTTCTGTGCAGGAAGGGAAACCTCCATTTACAGAAACAATGAGAAGAGTCTTTTTCCTCTTTCTATTTGTGCTGCAGAATGCAGCACACATAGAAAAAGGAAAATATATTTCTCCTCGTTGTGTCCCGCTTACGCCTCCCCTGGGGAGGCATATGTTTTTGGCAGTCCCTCAGATTTACGATTTCTTTTAAATCTGGGGCAATGTCAAAAAGCCATGGATGTTGCTGGGAAGGCCCCCAGCAACACCCATTGCACGCCCTTTTAACGCAGAAAACTGCGTTAAAGGGAGCGATATTTACGAGGCAGCATCAAGCCCAAAAAAGTGGCTTAGTGCTGCCACGTAAATATGGAGCAGGCTCCTGCGCCATGGAACGTTACAAAAAGTGATATTCCGGCGGCACAAGGGGCCACATTTATTAGGCCCCAAATTTCTAGCAGTAGCCCACACCACCTTCTCTGAGTAGGATTTGGACTGCTCTGCTTTGCTACCCTGAGAGAGTCAAGCACTACATTGCAGCGTTTGGTTTCCCGTGAAGGGATCCTTGTGGACCCTTTACTTGTGCAAGCCAGACTACTAATGCCCCATTTCCTTACAAATATTGAACTGAACTGTGTACCCAAGAGATAAAGGGGCGTGATTCCCAATGCTATTTCGATCTGTAAAGTGGTTTACCCCATAGCCATTTTATGAGTGCAACTAAAGAGATCCTTCATGGCCCAAAGAGACACAAGGAGAACACTAGAGGAAGTGTCCAAAGGTGCGGTGATTGCTCATAACACGGTTAAGACCACCAAGGGGATGGAACCCTATCTCTATCTCATGCACAACGCCCAAGAGAGGTTTTTAATGTGTCGTTTTAGGCTCAATCTTTTACCACATTTACTGGCAGATCCGCCAGGTTTTACAGTGTCAATTGAGCAGAAGGGTGCCTGCGGCTGCGACAATAGGTCTCCGCAGGACACCCTTCATTTTGTATTTTTTTGTCCTTTTTATTTAATGCCACGGCGGAAGTTTTTAATAGAAATTTTAAAAAGGGCAAAGCTGACACAAGCTAAACCTGCTCTGCTCTTTTTACAACAAGCTAACCAGCCGTTGACATTATGTTGTATGATGAATTTTATTAAAGTTGCGCTGAGACTAAGAGAAACTAGAGGGGAGGTTTTAATGTGATTATTATGGTATGTGTGGTCCGCCTTTTCCTGTGTTCTAATGTAATATGATTTTTAGTTAACGGTCCGAGGGTGAGTCAACTGTATCTCCCCTTGATGAATTGTAATTCCAGCCAGGGTTCTTAAGATGATTTAAGTGTGTTTTTAAGGATAAACTAAATTGTCTGTATTTATATGACTTTTATGGTGTTTTTTAATCACCGAATAAAGAACTACTGACTGACTGACTGAGTGCAAAACCTCTTTTGTAATCACAAAATTTACTTTTGGCCTTGTAAAGGAGTTTACTCACTCAAAGACCCCTTTCCACTCCAAAATGGTGATCAGTTACTCCTAACAAGGATATGGTTAAATCCTTTCCATACTGGCAACGGGAAAGAACGTCCAGGGCTGAACGACTGTTAATCGACTAGGGTGAATGCCAACTGAGCAGAAAATGAATGCATTGGGACTACTCCCCCACTGGTTCATGTCCTGTTCAGCAAATGTTCACATTTCTCATTAGTATCTCTAAAAGTAAACATGTGTTTCCGAAGTTGCATGTTGGCAACACTCCTTTTGTGCAGCAGCTCCTCCTTCCCTGACACCTTGTAAAACAGTGTATGCCCCTCACAGGCACCTCTTCACGTCTCATGCTCACAGCATGTAGGGCCACTCACTGGACATCTGCCGTGGGCCAATCAGAGATTTTCAGTTAGCATCTGGAAACTCCTCAAAAATGGATGGAGATGTAGTGGAAGGGGGTTCCCTTCCAGAAAAACATCTTTTTCATGGGGAAAAGAAAGAAAATATTTATCAAGTAAATCTGCACTTGCCCAGCATATTTTCTCATATCCGCATATATGTTCTTAGTTCAAAAGGCAAGCCTGTATGCAATTGAGCTCGTAATTTGTTATTTTAAAAAAATCTGCTTACACGGGGTCATAATTTACTATTTCATCCTCAGTGTTCTATGGTACTTTTAAAAAGCATCAATGACTTTCCATGCTTTTGGTCTTGCATTCTACATAGTGCAAGTGCTGTATGTTGCGAGATGTATTGTCATATTACAGTGGGCTAGTTAGAGCCAGCCCATTACTTTCCATTGGTTGGCTTCATTGTCACTCTCATTTGCTTGCTTTTTCATTCTTCAATAGGTTTAGAAATGCATTACTGTGTCCTCACACTGCTCACTTTTCACCCCCTCCTTCCAGCTTTCTCTGTTGAATATTTCTCTACCTCACCCCCTCCGCCACGCTCTGCTGTTCCTCTCTCACCTCTGTGCCTCTCCTCCTCACTACTCGTGTTGCTTTCTTACAACTGTGCTTCTCACCATTATTGCCATGTTGCTCTATTCCTTCCCTGGCGCTCCTCTTTACTTTCTCTTCATATCCTTTCCCCCACCCTCACCCCATGTGTATCTCTTGCCTCCCACCCGCACCACCTGGCTTCTTCTACCCCCCCCTCCCCCACGATATCCCATGTCACTTTTACCCCGCATTGTCCACTGTGTTGCTTCAGCCTTCCGCCATTGACCCTGCCCGTGTTTTTCTCACACCTGCTTTAAAAAAAGAAATGTTTCCTCACGTTTTCTTTCTTTTTAGTTACCAATGGCACTTGGATTGGTAACCCATTTTTTTAAAACCAAACTAGCCACATCATTTTGTAGGCGCATGCATGCACGTGCGTGCTCATGCAAAATGACGTGCCCACTTATTAAAACCTTTTTTTTAAATTCTTTAGCCATGCTGTTCAGCATCAGGGATGCTGAGCAGGATGGGCAAAACCATTGATTGGCAAAGTCAATAGGTCTTTAAGGCGACACCTATTGCCTTTGCCATTGCTTGTTTCTCTGAACCAACTAGTCTTTACTGATGTTTATTCATCTTCAGACTGCTCTGGGTAGTTCTGAGATCACCTATGGGCCTTTCGCTGCATTTTAAGGCGTTTCTAGGAGCCAGTGTTAGTGACAACTCCCTTTCTGTAGGTTGTAGCTTCTTAGGCTGGGTACCCATGAAGATTTGACCCCTAGAGGATCCACAAAACTTCAAAACGACATCCGTTTCACCCCCATTTCGTTTACTTTACAGTTCTTTTACTTGCATGTATGCACCTTGCATTTAGACTGTGCAGAGTAAAAGATGTTCTTTATATTCAACAGCTTTCTCTGCCAGCTCGGAGCCGTATGATGACTGGTCGAATGGCCTAAACTGAGCATTGAAGTCCAACGTGACATGCATATACGTTTAAAAACTGGACATTGTTACATAAAAAGCGTTTTGTTGACGTGTCAAGGTATGATGGAGACAGGGGGGCAACCATGGAGGGGAGAGATGGAGCTTTTTCACTGGCTCATAAATCTGCAGCTACTGCTGTCACAGGTCAACAAAAGAAAATGAACAACGCGAGTTGTGTCTGACAGGACAGCCAGAGGCCCAGATCCCCACCAATGAGTGCAAGCAGAGGTGGCAAAGAGACTAAAGTTTGGCTGTAGGCCTAACTCAGGGTTATTGAAATTATGCGGCTAGGGCACCAAACTATGCAGCAGGGTTGACTAAATTATGCAGCAAGAAAAGGCCCCTTGTGTGGTGTAATGCAGCACATTTTCTGTTTGTATTATTTAATTAGTTTGACATTTCTACACTTCTTTAGCACTGTTTGGGTATAGGTTTCACCTCATTAGTCGGTTTTACACCTAAATATAGCAATAAGCAACAGAAGGGTGACCAGTAGGGGTGGGCGGAATTTGCGAAATCCACTTTCGCAAATTATCGCGAAAATGTTAAAAATTATCGCAAACACGCGGAAATATCGCGAAGATGCGGAAGTTTTTTTCCCGCATGTTCGCGAGATTTTCTGCATGGTTGCGGCTCGCCAACTTACCCATGCGGTTGCTCGCGGGCGCGGCCATCTTGTTTTCAGTTGTCTCGCGGTGCATGATCGCGAGAAGAAAGACGTGATCGCGCGACGCATGACGTCACTGCGGGCGCGAACTGTCGCGAGACAGCGCAAATGGCTAAAAACAATACAACATCTCATGGAGAACGCGACCGGATCAAGAAAACCTGTCGGCGAATGCAGGGATTCAGGTAAGGCGATCGCGCGCGAGAATGTATTATTTTACAGCGCGAGCAAGAACCAAATTATCGCAAAGCTGCGGAATGCGGAAATTTTGACATTTTCGCGCTTTCTGCGGAACGTGAAAATGTCAAATTATCGCAATTTCCGCGAACGGAACGAAATTTTAGCCCAGGCCTAGTGACCAGCCAACCACTGCGAAGAGTGCTCCCCTGCATGGCAACACTTATTGCTGAGTTTTAGTAACTTTTGATCTGTTTGAGCCAAAAACAATTTTATATTGTTAAAATCTGCAGATTATGCTTTCGATGATGGATGGATTACGTGGCGAATGCAGCAAATCTATAGTTATGAGAAAAACGCTGCAGCCGCAAAGTCGCATGATTCCCGGGGTCCTAACCTTACTTATCGAGATAACAGTCATTCAGCACCTAAAAGGATCAGAAGCATGTGCCCCTCTCACCTCATTGCCTACTCCCTCCTTCATAGTGAGTATAAAGGTTTGGGGGAAAGGCAGCAAAGCTTTCGTTGGTATTACCTTGGCCTACAGTACCTCGCGCTCTCTCACATATCACTCTGGTATGGTAACTTGCTCTGTAGAAAGCCGCGGGGAGCCCTCTTTACGTTTTTATAAAGGAAAAGGAATTTTAATCATAGAAAAAAGGACTTTAATGTTTTACCTTAACATATTGTTGGGATAGGATGTGAGGAAGAACATAAAATCCTATAATATCACTGTGAACTGATATATCTGCTACCAGATTTATGAGGCCTCTCTGTATTAGTTCCAGGCTGGGCTTGGAATATCCAGATGCAAACAGGCCTCTATATGAAATATGTCAGAGGGCCCATAAATCATAGAGCATGTAGTAAAGTGCGGCTTCATGGCGTGTGCTGCAGGACAAAGTGAACAGATTCTGTCTTGCCTTTCTTTCAAACCTCTCTTTTTGGCCTGCGTTCCGCTCTTGCACTCACAGTGACATTGTTAGTGTTATAAAACTCTGGAAATAAATGAATAACTAAGTTAATCAGTAAATGAAGTGTGTGAATATGCAACAATTCAGGCCATTTTTTAATAGCCACCTATTAGGACCAATGCGGGCTGATCTAAGACTGCATGCCTTTTCCGATGGGAACCATTTGTGTTGGGTTTGGCTTGGCAAGGTGCAGTCATGTTTCTGTATTCTGTGTTTTTTCATAGCCCTTACTGGCTACTGCACGGAGGGCTGTCTTCAGTGTAGTGGTATCATTGAGGGAAACCCTTGAGAATTAAAATATCCCATTAGCAGAATTCGACACGACTAGCTCCCGAAATACTTGTGTGTGGTCAAGGTTGGCGAAGAAAGGCTCAGTAGCTTGAGAAGCTGGCACACTTAGCCATGGCATTAATGTTTTGTTACAGATTTCGGGCCTTATTTATGAGAAAGTGAGCAAGGCATTTGACTGCACCGCACTGAGTCACTTTTGAAGCACAGGGATCCCTGTGCTTCCCCCTGCGCTGGCGCACAAATGTCTGCCATGCACCGACACAGACATCCTTGTACCTTGGCGCAAGCTGCTTGCGTTGTGGGGAGATTGTTTTTGTGCAGGAAGGTACACCTTCCTGAACAAAAACATCACCAGAGGTGTTTTCGTCTTTCTATGTGTGCTGCAGAATGCAGGATCTTGGTCCACTGATTGTGCTTTTGTGATTTGGTGTAAATCCGTTCAGTAGTTTTTGAGAAATTAAGGTTTTTGGCTCATGAGACTCTTGAGGGTGCCCCAATTTAAAAATAGAGCATTCTGATTGGCCCAGGGAGCTTTTTTTTCCCATGAGCCAATTTGATCCTGCGGGAGTCACTCTCCCGTGGTAGTGAGTGCTGTGATTGACTGCCATCAACATTAGAAAAATGGGGAAAGGATATGGCCTAACGGCTGGGGCAGTCGACCTCAAATCTGGGGAACCGGGTTCGAGTCTCGGCAACGACGCTCAACATCCTGTGATTCTGGGCAAATCACTTAATCTTCCTGTGCCTAACAGAAAAAAATGAATGTGTCCTTGTGTAATGCAACTGGTGCTCATGTAACGCGCTCTAATACCTGATACATTCGGGTCAAGTTTGTGCTATAAAAAACTCCGGAAACAAAAAAAAAAGTAGAATGTTGATGGAAGCCATTACAGGACTCTGGGACTTACTCCCATGTCCTGAAGTGTTAAGTAAAAAAAAAGATAAGGGGCCAGGGTAGGGATACCCTGCCCCCCTAGGCCCCACGGGGGAACCGAGAGGGGACCCCACCAGCCAAACAACCACAAAAAAGCAACAATGTTTTCCGTGATCCTGCAGTGCTCCCGTGGGATTAAAAAAAAATGGCGTCTGGGGCCGCTTTCTTTCATTATGGGGAGGAGAGCACGCAGCCCATCTCCAAGCCATTATAGGCACTGGGGAGCCCACCCCAAGTCTGAAATCATCAAAAAAGTAGAGGGGGCCACACAGGCGCCTTCCCCAAGCCATTATAGTCCCTGTGGAGTCTAACCCAGGGCCAAAATTAACAAAACAAGGAGAAGGAGCTTTGCAGCCCCCTCCCTGAGCCCATCACAGGTCCTGGGGAGTGCACTCCTGGGGTGAAAATGCCATCAGAAGGGAAGGGAGGGCCATGCAGCTTCTCTCCATGATCCTAAAATACACCCTTGGGACCCCATCCTCCAGGACAGCTACCTTTTTAAAAAGGGAGGGGACCACATGGCCCCCCTCCATGAGCCGCCCAGGGCAAAACACTTGCTGTGTCCCCGAGAGGTCACCACCGTGACACGGCAGTTTCCCTGCCCTCACAGGCGCGGGCTGGGAAACCTGTTTGTGCTCAAACCTGGCAGAAGCTTTTTTGAAACTCCCCGAATTCGAAGCAAACACTGAGTCTGCTCCTGATGGCGGGAGGTTTGAAAATGCTCCCGCCAGCTGCGAGCAGACTTTTGTATGGATTCTCGGTCCACACTGATACATATATAGCTGCTCTATCCGGGTGCTTGCTCCTATTTGACTGTAGTTTTGAAAATGATCCCACCAGGTGGTCACTAACACAAGTTTCCTGCATGTGCTGGTGTGAGCAGGGAAGCTGCTGTGTCCTGACTGTGGGCTCCCCGGTACATAGCAAGTAAGCCAGGTCCAGAGGGATAGGGTCCGCGGGGCCATTAATGGCATGGAGAGGTGTGGTCTCCCTCACTGTTTGGGAAGTTAGTGGCCCTGGTGGATGTGGTCTCCAGGGCCTTTTCAGGGCCCTGGGAGGGGGGCTCCCCCTTTTTTGGTACATTTTGGATCTGGAGCTTGGTCTCTGGGCCTATAATGGCTTGGGGAGAGGGTGTGTGCCCCATCCCCTTTTGTAAAGGATTTCGGTCCTGAGGGAGGCTTAGTAGATATGTTTCGCCCCAAGGGGTGCACTCCCCCGGAGCTCAAAGGCCAACCCTATGCTACCCACGCCAAAGGGTGTGCGCTGTGTGGGGTTAGCAGTCTGCTGGGGGTTTGTCCACAGGGCCTGGTGGCAGTCCAAGCCCTGTGGCCAACACCTCACTGTGCTTAGCCAAAAGCTCTGTGCTGAGTGAGGTTGGCTGCCTTTGGGGAGTTGGACGCAGGGCCTGGCTGCAAGTCAGGCCTGTAGCCAACCCTACGGTGCACATGGCAAAAGGACGTGGGGGGTATTTGCAGCAGTGCCTGGCCTGTGGCCAGGCCCTTTTGCCAACCCCTCGCTGCACACAGCCAAAGGCTGTGCGCTGCAGAAGGTTGGCTTTATGCATGGTAATAAAATAATACTTTATGTTAAAATAAAAAATCTAGAAATTCACTGAAAAAACAAAGGTTAAAGTAAAGTTAAAGTTAGGTCTGATAAATAGATCTGTTTTTGTTTAAAAAACACCTTAGAAATGCACTGAAAAAAACAAAGGTTAAAGTAACGTTATAGTTAGGTGAACATGGGCGTGTGCTCATGACAGCTCCCAGCCGTCGTGACACCCACCCACGGGGGAAGCGCTGGCGCTCCCCTGTGGGACACCGATCTTTGTTCCTGCACCGGGGAAGGCAGGGGAAGGGCTTCCCATGCCTCCTCCGCCCCCCACTCCACGTCATCAATGACGTCAGCACGCGAGGCGCGCTGTAGTCATTGGAGGTTTCCCTTAGTTTCCCAACGTGCTGGAAGCCATTTGCTTCCAGCGCGTTGGGAAAGTAAGAGGTGAGTTTTGCCTCGTGGAGGGTGGGGGGTGTTTTTTCAAAGGCATCGGAGGAAAGGAAAGGGTTTTCCTTTCCTCTGATGTTTTTTGAAAAATGCATTCCTGCTGCACGATCGTGCCTGGGGCGCGATCGTGCAGCAGGAATGCATTTGTTTTGTTTGCATTTGTTTTGCATTGTTTTGATGTTGTTTGGCCAAATTTGTGTCGGGAAGCGGCCCCTTGGGCAAGGGTCGCTCCCCTTGGGGGTAATATTTTGAAGTTGGGTCTGCCCCCCCTGGGGGGGGGGCAGATTCGTGTAATTTAAAAAAAAAAAAAAGGTGTGTGTGGCCCCATTGGGCCTTCTTGTATTTAAAAAAAAAAAAATGCCTAATCTGTTTTGGGGAGCGGCCCCTTGGGCAAGGGTCGCTCCCCTTGGGGGGAACATTTTGAAGTTGGGTCTGCCCCCCTTGGGGCAGGGCAAATCCTTGTAATAAAATAAAAAAAGGTGTGTGTGGCCCCACTGGGCCTGTATGTTTATATATATATATTTTTTATATGCCCAATCTGTTTTGGGGAGCGGCCCCTTGGGCAAGGGTCGCTCCCCTTTGGGGGGAAAATTGTGTAGCTGGGTCTGTCCCCCTTAGGTGGGCGCAGATCCGTGTAAAAACGGTGTGCCCTATCTGTTTTAGGTCGCTCTTCTTGGGGGAGCATTATGTTTTTGGGGAGTGGCCCCTTTGGCAAGGGTCGCTCCCCTCTGGGGTGCATTTATTTTGGCTGTTTCTGACCCCTTGGAACGGCAGATTAAACAATTAATTTTATTGTATGCCCACTAGGCCACCAGGGATTGTTTTTGTTGTTGTCGGGAGCGGCCCCTTGGGCAAGGGTCGCTCCCCTTTATGGGGTATTTATTGTGGTTGTTTCTGCCCCTTTGGGGGCCAATCGGCCATGTTTTCAGGCCCATCTGTACCCTAGGGGGGAAGAAGACAGTAGACACCAGGGCTGTTTAAATGTTGGTGTTGGGGAGTGTCCCCTTGGGCAAGGTTGCTCCCCCTTTCAGGGTGAAATTTTGGGCTGTTTCTGCTCCCTGTGGGAGCAGATCGGCCTTTTGCTTTTAGGCCCACCTACCCCTTTTGCTTGGCTGGTGGTTAGTTTGTGGACTAGTGCATTATTTGTATATGTGATTGGAATGTTTTATTTCTCCTTTTTATTCTAGTGTAAAGCTTTTGATTCCTGTTTGCGGTTTCGGCAATAGTTGTTCTGCAGTTTTGCGTAGTTTACTTTATTTGGTAAGAAAAACATTATTTGTTGTATTTACTCCAAATGAGTATTATTGTCATGCATGAATGAATTTTTTTGTAAGTGGTTTCGTAATGGCAGCATATTTTGTTAGTGTTTTGAGCATGTAATTCTTTGCGATGTGTTTTGCATTGTCTTATGTGTAATTTTCTTTTCTTTTTCTTTTTCTTTTTTAGTGGGATATTGTTGATCCTTACTGTGTCTGTGCAGAGTAGGTGGTGGTGAGTCTAGCTGCTTCTGGCAAGTGAGTGGTATCGTTTTGGAGTATATAGGTCTTTCTAATAGACGCATTTTGTCTATTACTTATTTTTCAAAGTGTTTGTTGTTGTTGACTTGTTTGACAAGTTACCTTTATTAGTAAGGATTATGGCTAGCCGTAGAATGACTGCTCAGCAGGTTGTTGGTATGCTGCTTGAATCTTCCTCTGAGCAGGATTATGAGACTGAGTTTTCTCTCCACATGGAATCATCGGATGATGAAGATACTCTCAGTGTGGATGAAGGTACTCTCAGTATGGATGAAGTGCCTGTTTTAGAGGGGGACACTGATGTGCCAATGGTGCAGCAAGAGACATCGGTACTGCAGCCTGAGGCTGCAAGGCTTCCTACTGGAAGTGCTGGACTCTGGGTTGATCCTAACATGGTGCAGCCGGCGTTGCCTGCCTTTAGTGTGGATGCAGGGTGTAGAGTGGATTGCGAAAATCTTTTGCCTATACAGTTCTTTCAGTTGTTTATGGATGATGTATTTTTGGCTGAGATTGTTGAGCAGACTCATTTAAACAGTGCCACGCTTAAACCCTACTCTAGAGCTACCCGGTGGACTCCCACAAATCTGGATGAGATTAAGAAGTTTTTGGGTTTGACTTTTTTGATGGGCTTGATAAGGAAGCCGTCCATGGCTTCATATTGGTCTACCAGTCCCTTGATGGCAACGGCCATATTTCCTGCGATTATGACCCGTGATCGGTATTTACTTTTTCTTCGGATTCTGCATTTTGTTGATAATACTTTGGCGCTGGCACGAGATCACCCTGACTGTGACCGTCTTTTTAAGATTCGGCCTGTTCTTGATCACTTTGTAGATCGATTTTCAGAGATCTATACTCCAGGGAAAGAAATATCTATTGAGGAGTCTTTAGTTCTGTTCAAGGGCCGTTTGGTTTTTAGGCAGTACATCCCTAGCAAGAGGGCACGTTATGGAATTAAGCTGTATATGTTGTCTGAGAGTAGGACAGGCTATGTTTTTAATTTCCGTGTGTACACTGGTAGGGATTCCACCATTGACCCCCCTGGTTGTCCGTCCACTTTTGGAGTTTCAGAGAAAATTGTGTAGGATCTTGCTAGTGGACTGTTTAACAGAGGCCACCATTTGTACCTTGATAACTTCTACATTGCTGTGCAATTGTTTAAGGAATTGTTCAAAGTGGACACTTTTGCTTGTGGACCAATCCGCTCTAACCATAAAGGTTATCCAAAAGAGCTTGTTTCCAAAAAACTTCAGAGGGGGCAGTGCAGTTCATTGTGTAATGATGAACTACTTGCTGTGAAATTTGTGGACAGGAGGGATGTGTACATGCTGACTACCATCCATGATGAGAGTACTTCACCTGCGGCTGTTTGGGGTCAGCTTGCTGAAGTTTGCAAACCGGTGTGCATTTTAGACTACAATAAGCACATGGGTGGTGTTGATAGAGTAGATCAGAGGTTGGAACCTTACACAGCTATTCGTAAGGCGTACATTTGGTACAAAAAGTTGGCCATCCATCTTTTCAATTTAGCAACTTTCAATGCTTTTGTTGTGTACAAGGAGTGTTCTCTCGAGTCAAAGTTGACTTTTGTTCAATTTCAGCAGTCTGTGATAGGAAGCCTTGTTGTTGTGGAACAGGCAAGTGTTCCTAGAGTTGGAGTGGTGGAGGATATGGCTAGATTGAAAGATTGCCAATTTCCTGATTTAATTCCTCCCACGCCCCAAAAAAACAATCCCTGTAAGAGATGTAGAGTCTGCTTGCGAAGAGGTGTGTGGAAGGAGAGTCGTATGCACTGTGCCGATTGTCCTTCTAATCCTGGGCTGTGTGTGCCCTAATGTTTCAGATTGTATCACACTAAAAAGAGTTTTTGGGAGCAACCGTGAGTCTAATAGTGTACTGCCTGGTCTGCATGGTTTGATATAGTTGTTCAGTTTCACGTTTGGCAATAGAATGATGTCTTTAGTTTCTGCTGTTGTTTTTGTAGTTATAGTTTGGTATCTAGTTGCAATTGGTTTGTGTTTTCTTGCTTGTTTAAAAAAATGTATGACGGTGTACGTGGCCTGGCGGTTGGCTGGCGGTGTGCGTGGACTGGCGGTTGGCTGGCGGTGTGTGTGGACTGGCACTTGGCTAGCGGTGAGTGGACTGGCGCTTGGTTGGCAGTGTGCATGGACTGGTGCTTGGCTGGCGGTGTGTGTGGATTGGCGCTTGGCTGGCAGTGTGCATGGACTGGCGCTTGGCTGGCGGTGTGTGTTGATTGGCGCTTGGCTGGCGGTGTGCGTGGACTGGCGCTTGGCTGGCGGTGTGCGTGGACAGGCACTTGGCTAGCGATGTGCATGGACTAGCGCTTGGCTGGCGGTGTGCGTGGACTGGTGCTTGGCTGGCGGTGTGCGTGGACTGGTGCTTGGCTGGTGGTGAGTGGGATGGCACTTGGCTGGCGGTGTGGGAGTAGTGACTAGCTGCTGGTCACTACACACACTGCTAGCCAAACGCCACTCTACGCAATCCGTGAGCTGGTGTGGTTGCTGTGTCAAGAATGTGAGCGTGTGAAAGTGATGGGCCCTTGAATGGCACTGTCTGCTGGTGTGAGTGTTGTAATGTGCTGGGCCCGTGGCTGGCGGTGTGAATGGTTTTGTATGTGTCACACGTATGAAAGGTGTATGAATGGCCTGTAAAGAGGTTGGTGCCTTGTCGTGGCTTTACAGCTCACGAGCTGTGAGTCAATGGTTCAGTTTCATGTACTTTCAATTATTAACAGTGCATTTCTTTTTTGTGAAATCTCTGGTTAATACAAGTATATATACTGAACCATCGCTCACCCTCGTGCCAAATCCAACCAGTATGTATGTGTGCTTCAGGAATAGATGGTTGTGTAGAAAAAAAATTATATTCTGTTTTTGTCAAACAGGGTGTACCTTGTCCCTTTTTGTGAATGTTGTAATGTGTTGGTTTTGTGCCTGGTGGTGTGAACGGTCTTGTGTGTATCATGTATGAAAGGTGTGTGAATGGCCTGTAAAGCGGTTGGTGTCTTGACGTGGCTTTACAGCTCACAAGCTGCGAGTCATTGGTTCAGTTTTTTTGTCCTTTCAATTATTGACAGTGCATTTCATTTTTGTGAAATCTCTTGTTAATAAAATGTTATATACTGGACCATCACTCACCCTCATGCCAAATCCAACCAGTATGTGTGTATGCTTGAGGAATAGATGGCTGTGCAGTAATCTTTGTCTGTTTTGTCTCTCTGCCAAGCTGTACATTTCATTTAAGAATAACCTAACAACTGTAGTTTTTGTCGTAAACTAAACACCCATGGGAGTGCATGGTGAGGTCTCTCTTGTGGATCCCAACAAGTTATCTTACCCACAATGTCCTGCAAACCTCAAAATGTGACTGTGACATTTTCCTTGCATTATTTTGCCCAAATTTTCACGCGGCGGAAAGGAACAACAAATTTCCAACCCCCCTGCATTTCCCCAAGTATCCCAATAGAAATGGAACCTCACTTATATGGGTGGGCCAAGTACCCGCAGCAGGGAAGGGCCCAAAACCTATTGATGTGACATCAAAATTACCTATCAGATACCAACCTGGTTTTGCAAGGGGGGTCCCATTAGTTTGTGGTCAGGGGCTCGGCTGCCATCTTGGGAAACCTACTAAACCCACACATTTCTGAAAACTAGACATCCGGCGGCTTCCAGGGAGGTATGGCTTGCATGGATCCCCCAACGTTTCCTTACCCGGAATCTCCTGCAAACCTCAATTGTAGCTGAAAAAGTCACTTTTTCCACACACTTTTGTGTGGGAAAGTTGTGGCATCACCGGGCTCACACAAATTTCCATCCACCCAGCGTTCCCCCAGGTCTCCCGAAAAAATTGGTGCCTCACTTGTGTGGGAGGGCCAAGTACCCGCGACAGGCAAGGGCCAAAAACGTAGTGAGGCGACATCAAAATTGCCTATCTCAAAACCACCTGGTTTTGCAAGGGGGGTCACCTGGGTTTTTGGCCCCGTACTCAGCGGCCATCTAGGGAAACCTACCAAACCCACACATTTCTGAAAACTAGACAACCGGCGGCTTCCAGGGAGGTATGGCTTGCATGGATCCCCCAACGTTTCCTTACCCAGAATCTCCTGCAAACCTCAATTGTAGCTGAAAAAGTCACTTTTTCCACACATTTTTGTGTGGGAAAGTTGTGGCATCACCGGGCTCACACAAATTTCCCACCACCCAGCGTTCCCCCAGGTCTCCCCAAAAAATTGGTGCCTCACTTGTGTGGGAGGGCCAAGTACCCGCGACAGGCAAGGGCCCAAAACGTAGTGAGGCGACATCAAAATTGCCTATCTCAAAACCACCTGGTTTTGCAAGGGGGGTCACCTGGGTTTTTGGCCCCGTACTCGGCGGCCATCTAGGGAAACCTGCCAAACCCACACATTTCTGAAAACTAGACACCCGGCGGCATCCAGGGAGGTATGGCTTGCATGGCTCCCCCAACGTTTCCTTACCCAGAATCCCCTGAACCCGGAATCACCGGGCTCACACAAATTTCCCACCACCCAGCGTTCCCAAAGGTCTCCCGATAAAAATGGTGCCTCACTTGTGTGGGAAGCCCAAGTACCCGCGACAGGCAAGGGCCCAAAACGTAGTGAGGCAACATCAACATTGCCTATCAAAAAATATTTTGGGCCCTTTCCTGTCGTGGGTACTTGGGCCTCCCACACAAGTGAGGCACCATTTTTATCGGGAGACCGGGAGACGTGTGGGTTTGGTAGGTTTCCCTAGATGGCCGCCGAGTACGGGGCCAAAAACTCAGGTGACCCCCCTTGCAAAACCAGGTGGTTTTGAGATAGGCAATTTTGATGTCGCCTCACTACGTTTTTGGCCCTTGCCTGTCACGGGTACTTGGACCTCCCACACAAGTGAGACGCCATTTTTATCGGGAGACATGGGGAACGCTGGGTGGTGGAAAATTCGTGTGAGCCCGGTCTGGATTCCCCTGGGTGCCTAGTTTTCAAAAATGTATAGGTTTGGTAGGTTTCCCAAGGTGCCGGCAGAGCTAGGGTTCAATAACTACAGCTAGGCACTTTGCCAAAAAAGGGTCATTTTTCACTGCGAAATTGAGGTATGACCACGTTGCGTTTTGCACCGTTTGCTGTCGCGGGCACTTGGCCGACCCACACAAGTGAGGTACCATTTTTTCGTAAGACTTTGGGGAACGCGGGGTGGGTGGAAATTTATGGATCCACGCAGATTCCAGAACTTTCCACCGCAGAAATGTGGGGAAAATGTGTTTTTTGGGATAATTTTTTAGGTTTGCAAGGGATTTTGGGTAACAGAACATGGTGGGAGGCAGTCAAGTCACCCCATCCTGGATTCCCTTGGGTGTCTAGTTTTCAAAATTGTATAGGTTTGCTAGGTTTCCCTAGGTGCCGGCAGAGCTAGTGTTTAAAAACTACAGCTAGACACTTCCCAAAAAAAGTGTACATTTTCATTGTGAAAATGTGGTGTGTTCAAGTTTGGTTTTGAGCCATTTCCTATCGTGGGCACTATGCCTACACACACAAGTGAGGTACCATTTTTATCGGGAGACTTAGGGTAGTTCAGATTTGTAAAGCAACTGTTATTACCTATTGATTTTGTATGCATTTCTCCCTTCCAAATGAAAGACATTGTGTAAAAAAAAAGTCATTTTGAAAAATTACCAATAATTCTCATGCTAGTATGAGTATTCCCAATTTCGAAAATGTGCAAATATGTACTGTTTCTAAACTCTATAATTTGTTCCCATTTCAGAAATACATAGGTGTCTTTCATACCGATTTTTCCATGTATACATTTTCCCACAACAATTGCTATATACCCGGAGCATAATAAAAAACCATTACAAATTGCTGCTCAGTTTTTTACTCTGGGTCCATTGGGTTCTTGGTGAACCTACAAGTCCTATATATCCCCACAACCAGGAAGGTCCAGCGGATGTAACGGTGTATTGCTTTCAAAGAGCTGTCATAATTAGTTACAGGTGAAAATGTTGACACAAAAGGCTGTTTTTTCAACTAATTTTTAATTTTTCCTATATTTAACTGTTAGTTTCTATAAAGAAACCCTGATGGATCTACACAAATGACCCCTTGCTGAATTCAGAATTTCGTCTACTTTTCTAAAATGTATAGCTTTCCAGGATCCATTATTGCTTTCACACCCATTTCTACCATTAACTGGAAGGAGGTTGAAAGCACAGAAAATAGCAAAAATAGGCTATGTCCCAGAAAAATGCCAAAACTGTATAAAAAAATATGGTTTTCTGACAAAATTCTGTCATTCCCTAAAAGCTGGGGAAATTGTGATTTCAGCCCCACAAACCCTTTTTTGATACCCTTTGCAGAGAAAAACCCAGACGCTTTCATTTGCAGCCTGTTTTTTCCATTTTTCACAAAAAAACAAAATGTTGCTGTATTTTGCCTAATTTCTGGCAACCCTCCAGGGGAATCCACAAACCCTGGGTACATTTAGAATCCCCATGATGTTGGAAGAAAAGGACGCAAATTTGGCGTGGATACCTAATGTGGTCAAAATGTTACAGGGGCCTAAGCGTGCACTACCCCAAATAGCCCAAAAAAGGCTTAGCAAAGGGGGGGGGGGGGGGGGGGGGGGGTTAACGTGTTGAACTAAAAACAAAACAGAAAATCATGATTTATAGTTAGCAGAACTAACTATAACTTGTGCCCTCAGCATGCACTGCTTATTACCTCACATATTACCTCACTCATGACATGTTCTATGACATCATTTATGACATCACTGATGGCATCTCAAATGGCATCATTGTTGACATCATCCAATAAGTATGTTAGTTTGTTTTATAGTTTACATAGTGGCGGCTAACTACATTAATACTTCTCTACCTAATTTTTTACAGCTTGTGTCCAGCTAATGGGTGTTAAGTGTTTGCAAAACAAATGTGCTCCTATTACATCAAAGCTGTGCAGAGGTGTTAAATATGTTATCAATCTTTGCATTGAAAAGTAACCCTGTGTGCATGTTACAGTTGATGACTTGTGTTCCACATGTTCCACACACATTTTATGGCTATGGAGAAAAAGGTTGCAACAAGCCAACATTTCTGCATAATACATACTAAGTATTGTAAGCAGCCTTGGGTTATTAGACAGAAACATCTCAGCATGACAATTTCTCCCCTGTAGCCAAAGGCCTATAGATAAGACTTGGCCGTTCGTGGCCGTTCGTGGACGGGCGGGGCGGGCAAAGAAGGAAAAGGACTCTGTATTTTCCTTCATTGCTCAGAGAAGCCAAGGGCAGTGTCCACTTCTCTGCCTCCCTCCCTCCCTCTCTCTCCCTCTCCCTCCCTCCCTCCCTCTCCTCGTCTCTTTCCGTCTCTACCTCAATCCTACTGACATGCTGGAAAACTTCCTCAATTCGTTCCCCAGTGAAATGGATCCAAAAACGAAGGAAACTCTGATGCTGGAAAAGCAGTCTCCTTCTGACATTTTTCTCTTCCAAAGTGCAGCGTCTGGATGGAGAAGGAAATAAAAATAAAAATAAGTTCCAGCAAACGTGAAAAATATATAAATAAATAAAGCGCGTTTGCGGCAGATCAAGGACATAAATAAATAAATAAAGCAAGACGATGGTAGTGAAGCGCTACTTTCGTTTTCTCATTATTCTTTCAACAGCATTGTTTTCCCCGGGTGGGGAAGTGTACCATTCCTGGAGGTACTGAAATACCAGGTTGATGCGTGGAGTGGACAGAGCAAGCTCCTATTCCATCTCCCTGTTCCAAAAATCAATTTAATATATGGTCCCCAGATAGAGGACGTATCAGATATTAAACTGATAAGAACAGATTGTTTTTTTTCTTTGTCAGGGCGTCATTTCTGGTTCAGATACATCAATCGTCACCTTCCACAACACCCTTTTTGCTCGTCAGTCGTTGGTAACAAACTTGGCAACAAGTGCGCAAGCTATCCCGTTGACCTTTAACCTGTGAAGGGAAAAGGTCACGTTAGTCAAATACATACAGTAAATTTTTACATTTACTCTACCTGTCTTCATCTTCCCTCTCCTCTCTCCCGTTGCCAGACTGGTTCCTGGATTGAAGGGAAGAAAAGAAGAAAAACAGTTTAGTGGCCCCTCTAGGGCCCCCCCCATTTAAGGGTTTGAGGACCCCTTCGGGTCTGCTGTCGTCGCCGTTATTGCCTGAGTCTTTCAGGGCCCCCCCCCCCGTGCAAGGGTACAAAGGGACCCCTTTGGGTCCTCAGGTTTCGTCATCGCTGTCTCCATCTGATCTGTCCAGTGCTGCGTAGTCTCGCAGGAGGCTGTGGATCTTTTTCCCTACTACCAGGCCGTTTCTGGAAAACAAGAGAACATCTTTAAAACAACACAGGAGCCTCCAGCAACCCCGGAGGTTTTCTAGTGCATGTGTCCCTGGGAACAGTCCATACATCACAGAGTCAGCAGTGATGCAGGTCGTAGGTATCCAGGCCCTAAGCTCCGTGCCTAGGGCCTTCAGAAGGTCCTGCGCGTACGTGCACTCCCAGAAGAGATGGTATGTTGTTTCGTCCATGGTGCACCCTCTCGGGCAGGACTGGTATCGGTTGAGCCCCCTTGCGTGCATGAAGGCTCTCACGGGGAGTCCCCCTTGTATGGCCATCCAGGCGATGTCCTTGTGTTGGTTTGTCAGGCGCTTGGATGCGACGTTTCCCCACACGTGGTCTGCTGTGGCTGAGGGGAGGGCGCCGATCGGCTCACTGATCTCTCTTGCACGTATCAGTCGTTGGAGAAGTTTTGGAGTCCACATGACGGGGCGAACTGCCACACAGTCATACTCTCGCACAAACTTTTCCGCTTCCTTGTAGAACCAAGGGGTCTCCCAGTTGTACGGGACGGCACTCACCCACTCTGCCCATCCAAGGCACCTCCACATTGGCAGCAGGAAGAAGCGTGCCATCAGAAAGCCGGCGTGGCTCTCATCTTTGGACCTCAGGGTGTTCCTTACGCAGTGGCACACGAAGGTCCCTCTCAGGATGGTTGCGATGTCTGGCACTCCTTTGCCTCCCTTGTCGTGGGTCTTGAACATCACCGCCCTCTTCACTCTGTCCATCTTCGAGTTCCAGATGAAGTAGAAGATCATTCTCGTGGAGACGGAGGTAGATGACTCTGCAAAGGCAAAAGGGAAGCAAGAGAGGAAAAAGAAAAAGAAGAAAACGAAGGGGAAACCCGATGACAGCAGCGGAGACGAGGACGACAGGCTCCAGGAGTCATGGAGCCAGGTCCGATCCCAGACGCTGCACCAAAAAGCCACTAAGGACAGGGAAGAGGCGAAGGAGCAGAGACGCACCAGCGCCAGAATCCACAGGGCGGCCTCGCACGGAACACCACAACCCGGACCCAAGCCGGAGACATTGGAGGAGGGGACAACACCAGAGAAAGCCCCCCAGCGAGCCAACGCTCACAAAAGGAAGATGCCGGCCAGAGAAGACTTCCTGGTCAGCAAGAAGGTGAACACAGCGGGCACCACCGAGGAAGGGGAAGACAACGCCGACGCAGTCATCCTCGTAAGCGACACCGAGAGTACCGGGAACAACACAGAAATGGAGGATGAGGATGAGGACAAGGAGTTAGTGGAAATCCATTCGGCTCTCCAACAACTCCACCATCAGCTCTCCATGGTGACACCACTACCGGAAGCAGCACAATGGACCCCAGAAGTAGGAACAGAAGTGTCCATTGAGAGCACCGAGCATGCCCCGGAGGAAAGGGGAGAGCAGAACCAACATGGGGTCCAAGACCCAAGTGAAGCACCCCAGGGCCTTCATCCCCAGTAGGTTCGAAACCAGATACTGACCGATAGCGCGGAGACAATGGCGATATCATTGTTCACCCTAAACGTCAGAAGCATGAAGGATCAGGTCAGGCGGGTCGGCACGTTGCGCTTCCTGGCCACCCAGAACCGAGATATCTGCTTTCTGCAGGAATGTGGGATTCCGTACGCCCAGTCGTACAGCCAGCTCGAACGGCAGTGGACGCATGGGCCATCTTTCTGGTCTGGAGGAAACGATTGCAAATCGTCTGGAGTGGCCATTCTAATCAGGGGAAGGCAGTTCACCGTGGACAAGGTCACCGAGCAGGTCAACGGCAGAGTGCTGGTCGTGGACGGCTCGTGGGCTGGTGAGCCCGTTAGGCTCATCAACGTCTATGCCCCCCCGGAGAAGAATGAGCGACTCGAGACGTTCAGGGTGCTCAGGATGCAACTCGTGACCTCCAGAACCCTTCTGATGGGTGGTGATTTCAACTGCATAGTAGAGCTGGATGGACGCAGTGGGTCTGGCTCTGCAGGGATGGACGTGACGTCCAGGCTGTTGGTGGAGATGATAGGCGAGGCGTCCCTCCATGATGCCATCGGGTGCATGGGACCGAACGCCAGGAATTATTCCTGGAGTAGGCCGGACGGATCCGTGCGTTCACGGATCGACTTCCTATTCACCTCCCCAACAGTAAAGCCTGGGCGAAGCTCCATGGTCGCCGTCCACTTCTCTGACCACAGAGCAGTCAGTTTCGAGGGGGAACTTACAGGGAAGTTCCCCGCCAGACCAGGATCGTGGAAACTGAACTGCTCCTTGTTGGAAAACGAGGAGTTAGTGGCGAACCTCAGAACCGCGTACATAGAGTGGAGGGACATGAAGGACCTCTTTCACTCCGCCAGCGAGTGGTGGGAATGGGTGAAGGACAGGTTCCGAAGCTTCTTCCAGGATGCAAGCAGAGCTGCCGCACGGGAAACGAAGAGGACGTTCAGGAAACTGCAGAGCAAACTGCAGCAACTGTATGAACTCGAGCTTGGGGGATGGGACGTGGGTGACGACTTGGAGGAAACCCGAAAAGAGCTCGCAGAGAACTTTAGGGTGGACTCTAAGAAAATCATCTTCCGGACCAGAACCGAGAACCTAGAGAAGGACGAGAAATGCAACTCATTCTTCTTCAAGAAACTTCACTCGACCCACACACCGCTGGTTGAGCTTCGGGACTCGGAGGGCAACCTCCAAGGGGAGAAAGAGGAAGTCATGAAAGTCGTTACAGACTTTTACGGCGAACTCTACTCACCAAAGTCGTCAGAGAGAGACCAGGCGGACAGTTTCCTAGGGGGGATCTCGAAGACACTGGGTCCGGAAGAGAGAGAGGGCCTGAACGCGCCCTTCACCCTGGAAGAGCTGCACTTGGCCGCTACGACCTCCAAGAGAGGCAAGACACCCGGAAACGACGGTCTCCCAGTGGAACTTTATGTCGAACTGTGGGATCTGATCGGACCGGACTTGCTAGACCTCTACGAGGAAGTGGTGGGCAAGGGTAGTATGCCGCAATCCCTGCGTGAGGGTATGATAACACTCTTGTACAAGCAGAAGGGAGAGAGAGAAGACCTCAAGAACTGGAGGCCCATCTCTCTCCTCAATGTGGACTACAAGATTCTCGCAAAGGTGATGGCCAACCGCCTAAAGAAAGTGATAGAGAAGATAGTCCACCCTGACCAGTCCTGTGGGATACCGGGACGGCAGATCGCGGACAGTCTGGCCCTGGTCCAGGACACGATTGAGTACATCAAGGGCCGCAAGGTCCCAACGGCCTTGGTCAGCCTGGACCAGGAAAAGGCGTTCGACCGCGTCTCCCATGAGTTCATGGACCGGACACTCAGAGCTCTGGGACTGGGTGACTTCTTCTGTGACGTGGTGAAAACAATGTATAGAGACATCTCCAGCACAGCATTGGTAAATGGCTGGAGAACCGATCCGTTCCCCATCCTGTCGGGGGTGAGGCAGGGCTGCCCGCTCTCCCCCCTCCTGTTCATCTGTGTGATCGAACTCCTCGCCGAGCGCATCCGGCAAACCAGGAACATCAGAGGAGTGAAGGTACCAGGGAGCGGAGTACGAGGAGAAGTGAAGTGCTCCCTCTACATGGACGACGTCTCCGTATTCTGCGCAGACGGACCGTCTGTGAAGGAGCTAGAGAGGACTTGTATCGAGTTTGGGAAGGCGTCTGGAGCAAAGATCAACAGCGCCAAGTCAGAAACCCTGCTCTTCGGACACTGGACCCCGACCCGAGACCCACTGCCATTCCCCATTAAGCAGGACTTCATGAAGATCCTTGGAGTCTGGTTCGGCGGAGACGGTGCAGCGGAGAAGACCTGGGAGGAAAGACTAGCAAAGACTAGGCAGAAGCTGGGACTCTGGAGCCTCCGGAAGCTGACGATCGAAGGGAAGTCTTTGGTCCTGCGGATCGAGACCCTGCCAGTGCTCCAGTACGTCGCTCAGGTATGGCCAGTGCAGACCAGAACAGCTAAGGCCATCACTGATAAGAACAGATACTACACTTGATCTTAGCCAAAAGGCCGAGAAGCGATAACCAGAATGGTGCCAGAATTCACACCTCCCGGAGCAATCTCCCTGGCTCACCCGGACCGGGGTCTTCCCTCGCACCGTCGCTTGAGGCCCTTTCGCCTCTTTTTCTGACTCCTAGCGGGAGCTCAGCATGTGCCCATAGAAAGGAGGCCCTGGCCTCGGACCTTCTCCCGGCTCCCAGAGTCCTCCGCGGCTCTCGCCTCGTTAGGCGTCACTTAGCATACCCACGTTGTCCTCTTTCTAGCATAGAGAAAACTCTACCGAAACAGGCTGACTGAACTCTATCCAACCATACTGTCATTTTATCTTTGAAAGTTATTGCACCGTGAGCTACTGACGGTAGAAATTTTGCCCCCATTACTAGGATTAAGGGGTAAGTTCTGGTGAGTTTATGGCTTTCCTTGCTCTTCAAAAAGCGCCCTCCAAAGATTGAGCCGTTCCTTGCATTGCAGTGATGTGGACAGACGGCCGTCCTTTGTGATCGATCCACACTCCTAAGTACTTGCATGCGGTGACTATCTTGGTAGGTTTACCTTTAATGTACCATGCACCTTTCCTTTTTACTTGTCGGAAAATGATCATTGTCTTTGTTTTTGCCTTCTTTATTTTTAGATTGTTTTCTCTGCAATATAACGACAATGCATTTACGAGCCTCTGTAATCCGATCGGAATTTGATCGAGCAATATTGTATCATCCGCATATTGGAGCGATTGGATTTTGGTTCCGGCTAATTTTGGAGGGAAAGGTAGGGCTTCAGCCAAACAGTCTGGTAAGTCGGCCAAATACAGATTAAAAAACATTGGGACCAATAAGCATCCTTGCTAGAAACCTTTATTGGTTTGTATTTTTTTGGTAGTAGACCAGGCTGTAGTGACTTTAATCTTGACCCAAGTTTCCGAGTATAAAGCAACCAATGCTTTTAGGAGAGTATGGTCAATGCCCCAGTTGTTTAATTTCATCCGAAATCTCAGGCGGGACACACTCTTGAAGGCAGTTTGGAAGTCAATATATGCAAGATACCAGGCCCTACCTTTTTTTGCAAGTGTTGTCTCAATCAGGTGGGACATGCAGATCAAGTTGTCTTCGATGTGCGATCCCTTTTGAAACCCTGTTTGCATGTAGGGGATCAAGTTACGCGCTGCTCCCCAAGCCATCAGTTCTTGTAACAGTATACTAGCAGAGCACTTCCCAGCCACATCTAGGAGCGTGATCATTCGATAATTTGCAGGAATGGATCTTGAGACAATTTTTGTGTATTGGGACAAGAAGGGATCCCCTCCATGACTCAGGGATACTTCTTGGCAACCTATACTCCCAGAATAAAGGCGCCATGATTATTGCAATTTTCCGTGCTGTCCCTTTATACACCATGACCGGATACCTTTGAGGCCAGGCGCCCCTCCTGAACGCATTTTTTAAATGAGGTTCATAACTTCGTCAGGTGTTATTTCTTTTCGGTCATGGGAGAGATTTTGTGACTCTATGATCCTATGTACGTTGTTAATGTTCCTCGTAAAAGTGATTGCACTATTATTACTGGATGTCTCCACATAGAGCACTTCAATGTGGTTTTCCCATGCTGTAGGCGAGTTATTTGTGGTTGTAGGTCACTGGCTGGATCTGAAACAGTTATCCATCCAATTCCAAAATCGCTTCTGGTCTCATGATTTTATATTTTCATGTACTTTACCCAATGATTTTCTTCAATTATTCTTGTATAGGAGAATCTTGCTTTCCTATTTTCACAGTGGATAGCTATAAGCTTTGCCTTTAAGGATCTATGTTCAGGCATCTCCTTGGTGGTTTTGCTCATGATATTATTTAATTTGAGTTTTATTGTCACTATTAGTTGATTTTGCTTTGTGAGGCGATCATTTTTTTGGGGAAATTGGTTGAGTCTTGGATTTGTCACAGTGGTTACATTTTCTCTTGTTTCTTCCAAGAGGAGTTCCTATGATTTTATTGAGGGCAGTTCGCCATTAACCTGGGTTACTTTGTTCAAGAGCGATTCCACTTCAGAGTTGATTTTTTCTTGATGATCTATTGCCCACCTTATTTTATTTATTGATTCTAATTTTTCCTCCTAGCCGATCAGTTTGATACTTGGCCAGTGGCATTGCAGGAATATGATATCATAGGCGATGATTGCGTGATTGCTTGCCACAGTTGATATTACCGTAAAGTCTTGAGTTGCGTGAAAATGGGCAATCGAGATACAGATGTAATCCAGTGTGGCCAATCTAAAGTTTGAAGAATGAGTGTAAGCTGCTAGCAAGTCAGCGGCTGATCTACTGTTTAGGATTCGGAGGCCCAGGTGATTAAAAAAAGCTGACAATTTGAGACCATGATTGTTTTTTCGTTGGTACTTGCAGCTTATATCTGGGATGGACCAGGTGAAGTCATCCAGAGCAACCAGAGGGGAGTTTAGATATGAGTTCATTAGGTTGACATTAAAGTCACACAATATTATCCATAGGTCTTCTGGACACTGGGAATGGAGGTCATTTATTGTTGGTAACATTCTACTTAGGGTTGCTTTTCGTTTAATCTTAGATGGATGGAGATAAATGCAACCTAGGGTCATGGATTGTTCAACCTGGGTGGGCATGTCTTGTTTTAGCCACTTTGCCTTGTCAAGAATATAATCTCCGCTTTCCTCACTTAGGAGCGATATCTGAGCTGCCAAGTTGTTTTTAACGCAGATTGCCAACCCTTCCGAGGCGTGGCCACCTACTTGAGAGGCTGTGGCGTGTGATTCATAGACATTGTAGTCCAGCCAAGGTGTTGAGTGCAAGGCCCAAGTTTCTTGTACAGCAATGATATCATAACTCTGGAGGTGTTGTATTGCATCCCTTTTATCTTCGTCGGCCGTTAAACCTCTAATATTCCAAGAACAGATTTTTAACTTGGAAACAAGATTGTGCTTGTTAGGAAGAAGCACCGGGGTGTTAGGGATGGGGGTTTAAGGCCTGTGGTAGCCACGACCAATCTTTGCTGTTCTTCCCCTTAGTCAGGCATAGGTGTTTGCCCCCATCTGAGTCCATTGTAATTTGTATTAACCCTTTGCTCCACAATTTTATTCTTGGGCCATCTTTAATGCCATACAAGATGGAGTCTGTTGCAGGTTTAATTGTGTCCTTGCTATTCTCTCTTTCTTGATATTTTCATTCATGTTTTGCATGCAATACTGTAACAGCTCCTCTTCAGGATCACTGGATATTTTATTGTTGCTGGGTTTCTGATCTACATCCCCCAGTCATCCAATCGATTTTTATTTTCCCTTAGGGCATTTACCATGGCCAGATTAGAGAAAGTTACCTCTGTTGTCTCATTTGTCTCGCTGGGCTCAGGAGCAAGAACAGCAATGCTGGCGATGTCTGAAGTTTTTATGTTTTCTAAACCCGGTATATTTGAGCAAAGCTTCAAGATGTTCCCTCTGTTGAGGGTGTCCCACTTCCCCTGCGAGATGCATTCGGGATACAGATCTTTAGATTTTCTGGGTTTTCGTGTTCATCCGAGGTAGGTGGTTTTTGTAAGGGACTTGATTCCAAAGCCTCCAAAGCCTCCATGTCATTTGAGGTTTGACTCCTCCAAATGTCCGATTCTTTCCGAGGTTGTCTAGCCCTCACTGCCTGTGGATGTACATCACTCCTGGTTTTGTGGTGAGGCAATGGTAGGTCGTCTGTGTTCATTTGGGTAGATTTCATTTCCCTGTTGTTTGTATTTGTAATTAACAAAACTCTTTGATTTTCTTGAAATGAAGGCTCCTTAGGGACTATTTTTAGTCTAGGGTTGAGTCTCTTTATTTTACTCGATTTAGATTTTCCTTGATGGGTACTGTTTTAATTTAGGTTGTCAGCTTCGATCACTGATGACCGGAGGATATTTGGATTTCCTGTTGACTTGTCTGCGATTCTTTCTAATTTGGAATTTCCCCACTCGCGAATTGCCCATAATATTAGGTGATTCTGATGGTGTTTGCCAAAATGTGTGGCACATTATGGGCAACTCCCAAATTCACAGTGGCACAATTAACCCTTATTCCTAGAGTCTGCTTCTATGGCACACATAAATGTCCCTGGCTTTCATTCATACTCCTTTCTTATTCATTATACTTTACTTATTAATTGATGCATGGTTGAAACACATTGAAACACCATATGCTGCAGCACAGTTGATGGCTCCTGTATCGTGTGTTTTTGGAAAACCAACAGGCATATATCTCTGTGACCAAAAGATTCTGATGCATTTCACAGTATAGCACTTTTGTGGATAGGCCATCAGTACAAAAATACAGATAAAACAGTATCATCCATCTTTTTGTCGTACTTAACTTTCACTTTTTTTTATTTCAACAATTAGAGCCCTATTTGTATCTCGGTGGATGTGCCCGGACTGTTAAAAATTGACATTCTGTCCATCCACCGTCAAAGCTGTCCTCTCGCCTGATTTCTTTGTAGGCGGCTTGTTGGGTGAAACTGTGCATTCTCCTCCACCTGCAGACTACTCCATTGACGGAGTATTTGGTGAAAAGCAGCTGATGGCAGTATGTCGCCTGCTCAATCAGAATGTTGTTAACACCGGCGTAACCACGGCAGTCAAACTTCCTCACCTGAGCTAGTGGTTTTCAACTATATACTGAGTAAACAGACACTACCTACCTTTCCAATTCCACTATTCACCAGGAGTTTACTGTTACAAGGTGTTGCTTACTTCCTGCTCAATATGCCTTAAGACCAGCAAAAAGGCAATAAATGTAACTGCGGCAGCAAATGCAACAATCCCTAACCTAGAAATGCACAAGACAAATATGAATATCTTTCCAGCTTCGTCTCCAAAGCTCACTTACTATCAATCTATCCATAGCAACAATACTAGAAACTGTGGGGAACAACCCAAACAACAGCCCAGTATTACAAACCCAGCTACAAGAAAAGACGTCCCTTCATTGCCAGTAAACAGTGTCAGTGAAAATAGTGATCTCTCTAAGCTCCAACTGGAGGCATCTTTCACTGAGGCCACTATACGACGCTCTCCATCCAAACCTTTTGAATTCAAGCTTCTTCTCTTATGAAAATTAAATATGGGAATTCAGCTCCCCTCCAATTGAAGAGGAAACCTGCACACCGACACAAAAATTGAGAATCGCCTCACACTGATTAACAACGCTCTGATTTCAATGGCAAATGTGGCTCTTATGCATGCCGATATGCTCGATACCCAAATAAATATACTTCAGACAGTTGCTGGCGTAATCTCAGGCCTGGATTTGAAGCTTGATCTATTAAACTCCCTGATTCATAGAGCCCAGTTAAATGCAGAGCTAAGTAGAAAACACGAGGGATGCGGATGTAGCCCTATACTACAGAACTTGGAAAAGTTGCCTGAAATAATGAGCACTTTAGTTGACGACCTCAAGAGAGAGGTAATCAGATGGCCGTAAAAAACAAATCCCACTCCCCAGCAAAACTCAAATTTAAATTCAAACCCAAATTATGCTTCACAATTAAACGTGAATAAAGACATCCATGAGCACGCCGGGAACATGGATAAACAAATAAATAGAACTAGGGGAAGAGAAACATCAATAACTTCCACCATCCTAGAGATAACGTCCAATGGCAACCAGGAGAGGTTGGAGAAACCACAGGAAATCAGCTGGAACAATATCAAGAAATAACGGTCAGGATTCAAAATCTGACATGAATGAACTGGAGCCTTGGCAATTAATGGATGATAACGCACAATGCTCACCAGTCGAAGGCATATGGCATAAGCAAAATGAACTCCCAGAAATCAATATTGATGACCACCACCAAATCGGATTTTGCGAGTGGTTAACTTCAAAATTAGAAAGGAACTCTCAGAAATCAATATTGATGGCAAAATATATTCTATGTGCCTATTGACTAGTGTCTGAAATAGATCTCAGTAGACAGGCTACTCTGTAACATCCCATTGTTCGATATATAAATCCCATTATATACTATGGGATTTATATTTTGGTGGATGGGATATCCATCACCGTTGTGACAGAGTAACCCATCCGCTGAGATCTTAATCAGGCCCTTAGATTTGGAAGCCAAAAATGTCAAGAAATTCAAGAGATAAATACAAATATTATGCTATTCTTCCTTCCCATACCCCTAGGACGAAAAACACCCAAAACTCCACCATGGAAATGGCAGCATTTTTCACTTGAGTTCCATCAATGGTTAATGCTGTGGTATTTCAGCTTGAGGACGGCCAGTCTCCAAGGTAAGCTACCAACCACAAGCATGTATGAAAAGTAGACACCTAGGGGATCCCCAGGGTGGAGATGCTTGCATGGACCCCACTACTTGTTCTTATTCATGTAAACATCAAACTTCAGCTAAAATCACACAATTTACTCATATGTCTGTGAGGGAAAATTACTGTATCTATAGAGATTGACAAAAGACCTATCATCTAGTGTTCCATATGTATTCCAATACAAATGGTACCCCATTTGTGCGGGTGGACCTATCACCCATAATAAGAAAGGCCCTCACAAACGCAAGATGGAAACATTAACATTTGGGCATCTGTGGTATATGGACCTGGGGTCAGCCAATCCCCAAAGAAGACTACCAAAACAAGGCATTACTAAACACAAGACACATGGGCCACTCTTGATCCCACTACTATGTCTTATTCAAAATGCACTGCAAATGTGAAACTTTGGATACTATCACATATGTTCATCATATTTGTGTGAGGGAAAGTTACTGAATCTGCAGAGCATTTCCACAGTTCTCATGATATAAAAGGAGTCCCACTTGTGTGAGTGGACCTTATGGCTTGTGGGCGGAAAATCCCAAAAATACAACGTGGAAGCAATAATGGTTTCCCTTGATGCTCAATATTCTGGGGATGTGGGCAGCTGTGGTATTTAGGCCTTTCGGTCAGCTGGCACCCAGGGAAATCTACCAAGCCCAGGTATTTCTGAAAACTTGACACCCAGCAGAGTCCAGGATGGTGTGGCTTGCTTGGATCCCACCACTTTTTCTTAACCAGAATGCCCTGCAAGTGTGGTAGTAAAAACTCACCTCCTATGTATGTTACATAAAACTTTGAGACTTGCAGTCAACAGCAAAGTCATCCTTTCCTGCATCCCCACAAATCTCCTAGTGAAAAGTATACTTCACATTTGTGAATGGGTCTATCATACTGGACAGGAACTAGTGCAAATTTGGACTGAATGAAGTCAAGTGTCAATGTTCAGTTTTGTTCCATTCCTATCAGTGTGTTAGGCCGCCACACATGTAGGGTAACATTTTCCTCAGGAGACATGTAGGATTGCAGGATGGCATGAATTCTTCCACTGGCTAAAAGTGCCCTAGATTTATCTCAGTCACCTACTTTGTTACATCTGCATTTTAAACAAAACACCTTCTATTCTAGCAGTAAGTTCATTAAAAACTGTAACTCATAAAAAGAAAAACTTCCCATTGCTAACAGAAAACAGCACTACTGCTAACTTATTATTTGTTTCCTACACTTTTTAATAGAAGCAACCAAATTAAACAATATTATTGCTTAAAATAACAATGTTCCTGTTTTAAACAAAATGTCTTTATATGTCTAAGTGTGGTGTTCTTGTCCTTCCCTGTCATGTATAGGCTATGCTATGTATTCCTTCCTATTCTGTATCCCAGTTCTATGTTGTTACTATGGAGATACATTTCTAGTTAGAATTTAAGAATGTTACTGCTTGAATAGATTGTCAGTTTCTTGTGTCGGTTGTAGGATGAATTCTTATGATATGGAGCTGCAATAAAGACCTTACCTAAGAGCCTACGCCTGCCTGTCATTCTTCGGTGTTGATCACCTCACTAAGCATTACATTTTCACATCAAACTGTGCTGTTGCAGGGATTCTGCACATATACAGAACTATGTGCGGGAAACCAGGACCTCGGTGTACAGTGGTGTGCCAACCACCCACCTTAGTGCCCAATCATATTTGTCCACAACATGAGTAATCAGAGACACGGTATAGTTTAAAATGTTTATTTTAACTAACGTGCTCTAAAATGCAGTACACGTACAGCAAGGAGCGTGAAAAGCAGGCAGTTCTCATGTGAATACGCACAAGCAGAGGTTTTGCGAAAACAAAGTCTTGTAGTAACGTGCGCAACAGCAGCAACATGGCAGCCAAGCTTGTGCTAACCTATGCTAACTTAGCAATGTCCGCAGTGAATCCGGCAGCCTCACTACACCCTCCCCTGGTAAGTCCATTGGATGTAGACATAGGACGAACACAGAGTTCAACAAGTGAGAGCTGAGTTCAAGAGCGTCCAGAATTTGTTGAATATTTGAAAAAAAAAATTGCAAATAGGGGCCATGCAAAAAAATATTTTGCTAAAAAATACAAAACAATCCGGCACAGAAGTGTACGGTGAGCCAGTCATCTTAATCCATCAGAGTGTATGTGCAATAAACCGCAACAGCCTCCAAAAGGAAATCATTGTCATCGGTAGCAAAAAGTGATGCCATCCAATTCAGCAAGCTGAATGAGCATTCATGTTCCTCACAATAGGGTGCGTCCAAGAGCATCGCGTGATATTCTATGAAGCTGTGTTGTAGGAGATTCTGCGCAGCCGCACACACATACCATTGTGTCAACACTCCAAGTGCAGCCGCACACGCCATTTGAGCAACTCCGGAATATTCTTGCTCAGGGGCCAATAAGGGACCCATTAACAAGTCGTAATCCAGGTCCGAACATGACATATTGGAGAGGCAGATATCCAACGCCCATGAGAAGGAGCATCGTAGACATGAGAAGACGGGTTACACGCAAGTGTAGTACGCCAAGCGGAAAGACAATCCATAAGCCACACTGAGTGTAGCCAGGGGCAGTGTGCCAAAGCATTCAAGCACACAGTTACGGAGCATTTGCAGCCGGTCTGGGCTGTGTAAGACCACAAGAGGTGCAGCCATTGCGTAGCAGGCAAATCAATAGAAGTATTCCATCTCTTGGCCACCAGCGTGTGGGAGCACACGCTGGTGGCCAAGAGTGTGAATCACATGTGTGAGAGGCAGATGTTCTTTAAGATCTGCCACTCGAACCCAAAGCTTAATTGCGCTGCCTTTGGAATCACGATAGTCATTCTGAGACCAAAAGAACAAGTTGTCATTGAAATACTGAACACAGTAATAAGAATCGCTTATAATGAGAGTAGTCACATTAGGATCTGCAAACTCGAGAGCAAGCACCAAAGCGTGCAGCTCGGCCAATTGGGCGGTACAGTCACCTAGCACCTGCGTGTGAACAACACTAGACTTGAACTCACCGTTCACCATGGTACCTGCCACAATAGCACAAGCCGCTGAATAAGCATGCTTAGACCCGGTGGCCGGTTGCACCAAACCATCGGTGTAAATGATACAATCGTACTCCTCAAGCGGGCGCAGTGACAGAGGAGGAGGATGAACAAATTCATACTGCAAGAACTCCTGAGTGTAAAGAGAGGAGTCAAAGATAAACGTGACATCCGGAGACGTCAAAGAAGTAGCCCGTTTTATCCAACGGGGATGCAAAGCCTTAGAGTTTGGTACAGTTGCCTTTGTCAGTGCCTCAAGTGCAGTATGGTGTTACCACCAAAATACGTTTCCCCTGTGCCAGTACTCGTTCCTTCAAGATCGCCATCTGTACAGCTGTCAAGACTTTTTTAATAGTGTAAAACCGCAACTCGGCAGAAGTGTATAAATATGATTTGTAAGCAATCGGTACTGTGTCACCTTCATTAAACGTCAAGTAAGTGAAACCTACTGCGCCTGGCACTATTCGTATCACCAGGTTTGAGTGGTTATCGCCTGTTAATAAGTATTTCAATTCAAGAAGATCAGACTGCAAAGATTGCAGGCTAGCTGAATGTTCCGGAAGCCAGCAGGCTTTTGAAAATGTAAGTTGTATCAAAGCATAAAGCGGCTTGATACGCTGGGCGTATTTGGGAATGTAAGAACGCCCGAAGTTCAAAAATCCCAGCAATGATTGAAGTTTTTTCAGGGTTGTTCGAGGTCGCAAACGTGCGCATTTCTCCAGGAAGTGAGGCGCCAAGCCTCTACCTTCATTATGAGCTCATAGCTCAAAAACAACACTGTGTACTCTGCAATGTGTGATTTAGCAAAGTTAAATTTGTAACCGCAGTCCGCAAAAAAAATAATGATGCGGTTGACTCGGCAAAGATGCGACCGCAACTCGTCGTCTGTGAGATAAATATCATCAACGTACGAGTACGCATCTGGGTCTATGCTGTCTAGTAAAGAGCCAACATGGGCGGCGAAAACCGCGGGGCTGTTTTTGTAGCCCATTGCTAATCGCCGAAATTGTTATTGTTTTCCGCCGGCTGTTAATGTTGGCCATTGACTGCATGCAGGGGACAGACTGTGACTGAAGAAGCCGTTGGAAATGTCTAGGGTCGTTTTATATCTTTTACGAACAAGACTGTCTACAAGAGCAGAACTATGGGTGTTTTGTACCGCAAAAGTGCGACAATGAGAGTTCAAATGCCGCTGATCCAAAACTAAGGGGTACAACCCATTGGGTTTGGTAACGGTAAAAAGAGGGTTGTTCATCAGTGACACACATGTCTCAATCACTCCTTGATGCTCTAACTGCGTTAGAGTCTCAGAAACTGGACCTTTTGCTTCCCGCCGGAGGGGATATTGGAGTTGAGGCTGTGGCATAGACCGCAATGGTATCTCATGGGTTGGAGAATCTTGATCCCAGCCCACATGAGTACGGTACAATGCCGGTGCAAGCACCAAAGCCCATTCTTCTGCAAAAGCCTCTGCATGCTCCCGGGGGACGTTACGTGAAAAACTCGGAAGTATCACCTCCTCCCCTTTTGGAGCGTTCAAAATAAAAGGTGGGGCTAATCTGCCTCCACCACCAAAATGTCATAAGAAGATGATAGATTCTCCCAAAAAATCCCTTTAATAACACGTTGAATGTCACCTTCAATTAGAAGAACTATATAATATAGTCTGTCAGGGGGAGCCACTTGAGTGTCAGCTGTTTCAACTGTAATGAAAGTTTCAGTCGCTGTCGCCTCCAGTAATGGACGTAGTGCCTGCCGTACTATGGTAACTTCCGCTGCGTTGTCGAGCAGAGTCACAGCCCATGTTAAATTCAGAAGCCGGGTTCTCACCATCTGTGGCATATCTGGATGTTAAAGCCGCAACTTTCTTTTTCTGAAACTGAGGGCACTGATGAGGGAATTCGTCTTGTTTTCCCTTTCCTTCAGTCTGCTGAGGCAGCTCACCTCCTTGTGGTGCACCCCGACCTCTGCCGCGATCCTGACGTTCCCCATCCACTGGCTTGTGAGCCTGAAGTTTCCTGCAAAGAACGATGAGAACGCTGATCAGGAACCTGAAACCTGCCAGGAGACCTAATTCTCGCGCGGTTGCGTAAATCATAAGTGCGCTCAGAAGACATGGGTGTGGGTGACGCAGCACGCGAGCCCTGTTTCTGTTGTTGCTTTCCCTGTTTTTTAGTTCTCCAATTTTTCTTAGAAAAGATTGGACGCTCTTCTTTATCAGACTGAGACTTCTGTTGTGTTTGCGTTTGAGGTGGTATTTTAGCAAAAGTCTTAACACCCAAACTATTGCGGCCAATGATTTTATAAGCCTGTGCAATAATTTTTGGCAATTCGCGTGACTTCTCACCCTCTGGGACGAGAGCCAAAGCATTAGCTACTTGAAAGTTCACTGCATATCCCTTCACGTTTGCAAGGATGAGATCAGCAACCACGTCGAACACTCCCACCAACCTCAATTCAATGCTGCTTCAGGGCCGTGCTCTTCTTGAACATGCTTAATCACGGAGGGGAGTTCGGTCATTGAGGGAGTGCCGAAACACTTCGCATATACTGCCGCGAACACCTTACCCCAATTGTTACAATCGGTTAACTCGGGATTAAGTCTTTCTGCAAACTAATAATGTGTTTCTCCACAGGAGAAGTATTCGGAAATACCGCCTCCAGCTGGTCAAATTTCTCAGCAAGCCAATAAGGTAAATCGTCCTAATTCTGAGGACGCTTGCCCATTACCGAATTAACTATGACGGGACTGATAGTCACACCACCAGGTACAGCTGGTTGCGCAGCAACTCCAGGTGGTCTCACCTGAACGTTGCGTAAGACGTATCGTACAACAGCTCTATGCACCCGTATCAAAGAGGTGTGCATCACGCGGAGCTCACCTACTTGAACTGCCAGATAACGTGGGTGTGGGGTGTACCCAGCCAAAAAGTGGCCCCATCTATTGATGAAGGGCCTAAACGGATCGGAGTCACTGGGTGGGGGGGGGGTGCCATTAAACCAAATCAGGTGTTGTCATGCCGTTAGCGGAACTTCAAGATTTCTATAGGGTCGATAAACATGAGAAAGGGCCGTGGCAGTGTAGTGATGGAACAAACTATCGTCTCCATCCACTGCCGAAAAAGTGACCCAAGAGTAAAATACTTCAAAGTGTTGAGCTGGATCAGCTTCCACCACAAAGATGAGATCTACATCCTCATCTGGCACTCCATATGCGGTCAAATGTCGATGGAGTGCTGCACGGCTATGTGCTGCAATATCTATATCAGCCATGAAGACAAAGGACGTATAACAACCTAATGCGTAAAATTAAGAGTAAACGCTTTTTAATAATGTCACGCTTGAAAAAACCTATAAAAACATCAATATAGGAGGTTACACCGTCACAGCTATTTCCAGAAACAGAAGTGAGGGTATTGTGGACAAGCACAAGCACTACTCAAGCGTCTCGAAGATAAGAACCAGACCAAAATACGTTGGTGGTGCCATGTTGCAGGGATTCTGCACATATACAGAACTATGCGCAGGAAACCAGGACCTCAGTGTATAGTGGTGTACAAACTACCCACCTTAGTGCCCAGAACCCCAATCTGACTAGCTATAGTCTCTCATTCATTCTCCATACTACAGTGAAGCTACCAATGATTAGACAACTCAGAACATGTAACTCCGACTCGCTTAGGAATCGCGGGAGCAAGAACACTCTTTTGTTCACTCACTCATACTTGTCCACAACATGAGTAATCAGAGACACGGTATAGTTTAAAATGTTTATTTTAACTAACGTGCTCTAAAATGCAGTACACGTGCCAGTACTATCAGCATAATGCATAAACACAATATAGTCAGCATTGTTACAATTCCATAGAAAATAAAATGGGATATAATTTTTTTGAGCTAGTGGAAAACGGCCTACTGTGCCTTGCCACCCTCCCAGTGCTAGAAACTAGTTTATTCTAAAAGAGAAGGCCTCTGGGCTTTGTCAGGGGGACCCCATACCTTCAAGTCTAGATGCAAAGGTTTACATCTCCGGAGAAGCACAGCTCTTCTCTCTGGAAAGGTTTTTCTCCAAGTGTGTCTAACATGCATGCATGCAAATATTAAAAGCACTCGATTTTCAGCAGTGGAGCTGTGCTTTCGTGTTATATCTAAGTGTGGGGGACTGACCAAAGCAGAGTAACAAGAGACATTGTTTTTCGACCTTGAACATCATGTGCAGACGAAAACCACAGAGTACAGCTAATAACGTGAAAAGCAGACAGTTCTCATGTGAACACGCACAAGCAGAGATTTTGCGAAAACAAAGCCATGTAGTAATGTGCACAGCAGCAGCATCATGGCAGCCAAGCTTGTGCTAACCTATGCTAACTTAGCAATGTCTGCAGTGAATCCAGCAGCCTCACTACAGTGCACATATGACACAACACCACTGTTTTCTTTAGTCCCTGAATTTCCTCTTGCATTTTTCCATGTTAATAGTTTGTGGGGCCCTGAATCCCTAGGGACCCCTCAAAGTACAGATCAGTGCCCCTTTGGACCACCCTTCTTGTTGACCTTGAGAGGTGAGGCCCTCAGTTATTCTCCCCATTCATAGTCTCAAATGTGTATCGCCCATAAATCACCTTAGTTCACTCTCTGGCTGTGACAGCATAAAGAATAGCTTTGGAGAGCCTCTTGGCACCCATGGAACTTGCCTACTAGTCTTACAGTGTAAATTAATTCCAAAGGTTCAGGGTGAGTGACAGCCTAGTATTGTTGTTCCCACAATAAGAGAGTGAGAGATCACACACCCAGTCGCGTTCTCCCAAATAATCCCTATCTCACAAACGGCAACTTGGTGAAGGAGGGAGGAAGGTGGAAGGGGCAGGGTCCAATGAGGGCACTACTTTGCTGTCCTAAGGGGGTATCCAAAGATATTGGAGTAGGCTCCTCACTCACTTAATCGTTATATGCTTCATCATCAGTGCCTATTCACACCCTGATAGGGTGATTCCACCAGGGTAGACTCACCCCCCAAAATTAGGAGTTCGTAAATAATATCTTTATGGATAATGCAGGGGTCCAGATGAAAAAGGAACAATGAAATAAAAATACCTCACAGTACACCTAAAAGGATTATTTATTAGTAGGGTACTGGGGGTATGATTAAAATATATTACAGGGTTTTGACTGAGGTTTAACTGCCCAATTTACACTGGTTTTACATTGCCAACATGTTTCGGCCCACCCAAAGAGCCCAGTTGGATCTGGGGCCTTCTTCAGGGCTGTGTGTGTATCCGTGCTTAACTAGGCATGCATTCCATTTGCACCTGGGTCGATACTCCATCAGTGGAATATACCTAGGGACAGAAAGAGGCATATTACAATGAACATAACGTCATAATGTGGCCGAACACCTGTGGTCTAGGAAGTAGTCTCTCTCTTAAATAGGAGGACCCAAAAATCTTCATTCTCCGAGAGTAATTAATGTGTCTGTTAATCTGCATAGAGCCCTCACCATACAGGTTCAGTACTGTAGGCTATCCATTTTTAATCTGTGTGCACCTCCCAAGATTCAGTGTAAAATTACATGCCAAAAATCACAAGCAAGTGAAATATTCCCTTAGAAAGTGTCTTAGCACCAGCTGGTGGCTTAACCCGCCTGTAGGCATAGTGGACCCATTATCTTACAGAAGAATGGAAAATCAACTTAACAGTTAAGTGACCAAATGAAGATTAGGTGTTGTTCTCTGTTGTCCATGCAATAATCAGTGGATCAATGGACAACTTACTCCGATATGACAGCTTCCATCTGAAAGCCGTAACGGACAACCTACCAGGGCGCCAGTTCCTTAGGCTGGGCAGAAACTGCACGGAAAAATACAACCTACGATGAACATGCAGAATTATTCTAATAAAAATTGTCTGCCAAATTCTATCCCCAACACCTGATAAAAAGAGAGCAAGGAACAATCAGAGAGATTCACTCTGGCTTGCAGCATGAGTTAAATGTGCCATCTAAATATCTGATGTGAATGTGTGGGATTTTTTATGTGATGGGTGAGTATATGTGCATAAATGTGTTTAGTCTGGGAAAAGAAGCTTACAACCACCTAATGGAGTCCAGCCATGTCTGTGTGAACCAGTGGCTGCATAAGTCCATCCTACTGGGGCTGCCAGACGAGGGTGAGAGACAGATGCCCCGCAAAACACAAGATTAAGATACCCCAGGCATAGGAGAGCAGGCAGTCAATTAATAATGCAGTTGAGAAAACAAGAGGTTGTGGGGTGGTCATGTATGGATGCCTGGGAGTGAGCAGACAGTGGATAATAAACAGGTTTCCTGGGCACTGAAAAAGAGGTGTTGAATACAATCTCATGGATGTTGAGATGCAGAAGAAGATGGCCAAGAGAACAAAGGGAAATGAGTGGCTTGAAAAAGAATGGTCTTCAAAATAACACGCACTCTCACGATACATAGTGATTTTGATTCTTATGTCTAGTGTGATCATGTCCAGGTATAACCTCTTCACAGTCTGTCTTCTTGTTCAGGCCCTTTCTCAAATCCTTTTTTAAAACATTTTCTCTTAACTGAGCCTCTCACACCATAGGTGATCTTAAACAGTTTACTCTTGCACCTCGTGATTATGCATTAAGCGTGGTATTGTCCTACTTTTGAAAATCTGATTGCCTCATACACCTTAAGGGGACTCTCCAGTCTAGAAAAGAAACACAATGCTCCTAGCCCAGGCCAGCATTTTAAAAATAAGGTATTATAGAATGTTTGATGATGTCGGCAGAGGTTTTGATATCTATTGTGACAGTGTTCACTGGATGATCTCTTTAATTTATTTGTATATTTTTCAATCAGAGCTATCAAGACACAGAGGTGAGTTTGATTGTGTTTCATATTGCAGTGAAGAAAAGCTTTCATGGCATTTAGTGAAAAGAAACACAGTCTTTGCATTTTGGGCCAGTATTACAATCAGAGTCTCTGCTGTTATCAGAGGAAGTCAGACTGCCCATTAAGTTCAGACCGTGCATACAAGTATTATGTCTGCATTCTTTTGTTGGTGGTCCATTTTTTGGAAAGAAGAGAAACAGAGGAGGAACATTCCTTGTTTTTTGCCTCTTCCATATGAAACTCTTTTCTGAAACTGAAATGTTTTTATCAACGTCTACACATGCATTACGATGAGGGATGTTTTACAGGACACCCAAATGCTGGAAATTGTACTAACATAAATTGTTCATCTCTGCAAACCCCAGGAGGCCTTCTCCACCATATAAATAAACAACTTTAAAATCCTATGATCTCCTGACCTTTGTGTGCCCACTGTACCTACAATGTGCTGGATTTATCCAGCCTGTACATACCTTGCACACCTTCTGCTCACCTTATGGAAGCTGTGCTTGCCTCTTCCACGGACCCAGATTACTTGCTTTAATCAACCTGTCATCATCTAGATCACCATGTGCTCATGTGTGCTTGACTCACCGACCCTGTATTTTCCTTGCCAACCCTTGTTTACATCATACAAGATATGCTTGGCTCTTCCACTCTGCACTGACCCGCCATGCTTGATTTACTCAACCTGCCTTAACTGACCCATCCTTCCTCACCTCACTTACTTAGTTTTCACCTGACAAGGCCAGTTCAAGGCATATTTGCCCTGTGTGTTTTGCTCACCCTGGTGTCCCTCATTGTTCATTTCATTCACTTTATGTTGACATGTGCTGCCTTAACTCATCCCATTGCGTTCATTTCAGCCATTTATTTAAGCCCCTCATCACATGTGTTAACACTCTAGTTCCCTGTAAGCTCCCTGTAAGCTCTTTACTTACCCAGTGCTCATGCCAGGTACCTAGCGCTCCCACTGCAGAAACTCTGGATGGTTTTGATTGAGTATGGTGGGGGCTTGCTGTGTAATGATGACTGAGACAATAGTGTAGTCTGCATTATGTTGAAGACCAAATTGAAAATGTTCTCTTTGTTTGGGTTGGTTCTGTGACTTCAGTTTTGATGTTCACTATGTGAAAAGTGGAGGAAGAAACAAAGAGAAAAAGGATGTAAAGAAGCAAGATGGAAGATGTACCTTAAAGAATGGAAGCCAAAAGGGATAGGCGTTGCTTTGTCCAGGTTTCTTAGTCAAATTGCCTACAATATCTGTTGTTGTTCACAATGAGAACATTCACAACTTTTATGTTTCATATCTGCATAGGTTCAGAGAAAATCTGCATTGGTATTAAATTATATTAAATTAACAAATAATAAATGCATCCTTTTGCACATGGGAGGAAAAAACAAATGCTCTGCAGATAGCAGAAATATTTATGTTTTATGATAAACAATTGGCACCAAGAAAATGCAGCTCTGAGTAAATGATTGCCTCCTAGCTCCGCCTCTAGCCCCGCCCTGCCCACAATTGCCCCTCTCCCCATTCACTGCTCATGTTGATGAGAACCTGCACTTATGTTTTCCCACTTAAAGCACTGGGCATTACATATGAGATGTGACCATCCCAGAATCTTCTGTGAGGTGGAAAAGATTGACCCACGCTGACTGGAAATTTGAACTGAAAAGTTATACTAATAAAATACACTGGATGTTAATTGACATAGCGGAGCTGCCAAATTGTCTAGTTTTTGAAAAATAAACTGAAGTGGGACCAAAGCTCCTTGATCATCTCTTGGACTTGGATCTGCACATTGCTTAAATTGGCAGGTACTATCTGGTACCTGCACTTATTTAATTTGAAAGGGAGAGAATTTGTATTTTTAAGCACTGCTGCAATACATTTAATGGGAGAGTAATGCACTTTTCAGAAGCAAACAAGTACTCTAAAGAATGATTACCTGCACTTCTGTATTACTATTGAAGGCACTAGTGTGGGCGTTGTTAGTGTGGTGTATCTTGAGTTTGGAGTAAGCATACTGCCCACTTTCTTCTGGGTATTACTAATTGTGAAGGCTCTGCTGTCTGGCTGCCAAAGAATGGACCGTGGTCAATGCTGGTGGTTGTGAACATCCAATAATCCTCTTCTGAACTCACCAGGGATGGAGAGGTGTTGCCTGGTAGTTGGTGCAGTAATACTGCATCATTCTGAACTCCTTATCCCAAAATGGGGAATGACAGAGAAATCTAGGGGCCTATTTACAAGCCCAGTGTGCCATCGTAACGTCACTTTTCCTGACATTCCTGCGGTTAACTGGGCTTACCTATATAATCATGAGGCCAAGGAAAGCTACCCTGTGCGTTTTTTCATGGCCTCATTGATATGGTGTAAGGCAGCACAGCGCAAGTCACTGCGTTGCCTCACACTGCGTAAGGGAGGCGTTCTATGGGTGTTGTGGTGAGACTTAACGCCCATGTTTTTGACACATTTCCCGATTTAAAACATAGCTTAAATGTGGGAATGCATCAAAACTGTGCACCTGCCCAGATGTCCCTTCCTGAACAAACACAATCCGATTTCAACAAAGGCACACTTGCACCATGGTGCAAGGGGTCCTGCGTTGGTGCATGGCAGCCATTTCTGCACCTGCACTGTGAAACAGGCATGCACCCTATCGCATGGATACGGCACATTCCGGCCCTTTACATTTGACTAGGGGTGGGCGGAATTTGCGAAATTCACTTTTGCAAATTATTGCGAAAATGTTAAAAATCTCTGCAAACACGCGGAAATATCGCGAAGATGTGGAAGTTTTTTTCCTGCCCGTTCGCGGTATTTTCTGCGTGGTCGCGGCTCGCCAATTTACCCATGCGGTTGCTCGCGGGTGCGGCCATCTTGTTTTCACTTATCTCGCGGTGCATGATCGCGAGAAGAAAGACGTGATCGCGCGACGAATGATGTTACTGCGGGCGTGAACTGTCGCGAGACAGCGCAAATGGCTACCAACAATCCAACATCTCGTGGAGAACGCGACCGGATCGGGAGAACTTGTCGGCGAACGCGGGGATTCAGGTAAGGCGATCGCGTGCACGCGAGAATGTATTATTTTACAGCGCGAGCAAGCAAAAAATTTCCGGTAAAATGCGGATTGTGGAAATTTTGACATTTTCGCGCTCTCCGCGGAACGCAAAAATGTCAAATTATCGCAATATCCTCGAGCGGAACGGAATTTTAGTCCAGGCCTAATTATTTTACAGTGCGAGCAAGCAAAAAAAATCCGGTAAAATGCTGATTGCGGAAATTTTGACATTTTCACGCTCTCCGCGGAACGCGAAAATGTCAAATTATCTCAATTTCCTCGAGCGGAACGGAATTTTAGCCCAGGCCTACTTTTGACACAGGGTAGCGTAGCAAGAAGCCTTGCGGCGCTGCCCTGCGCCAACATATTGTAAATGAGGCCCTGAGTGTATTCTCTTCCATTTTGAGATGCTCAAACTGGGAATGGGGTTTTGCTTGCCTAAATTATGCCAGCCTATATGTGGTGAAAACGTGGACAAAACAAGTGTGGTAATTGCAGTCCATCTTAGAATCCCGATTTGAACCCTTAGCATGTTACTCTCACTATAAAAATACAGGAATAAACATTACACAATATCAAACATACGAGGAAAAGAAGAACAATGCTTCCAGTCTGAAAACGTGAAAATAAACATTTTCTGCATAATCGATTTCGTGTGAAACGAAAATGTCCGTTCGAACTTGTGCGTACAGATTTTTGCATTAAAAAAGTTATTTTCTGCTCAATGACTTCAATAGAAGATCATTGGTTTGATTCGTTTTCTGGGGGTGGGGGAGGGAGGACGCAAAGAAATGTCTGACCTTTCTGGAAATAATGAGTGCCATTCAAGCGGAGAAACGCGTTTCTCACCTATTTATGGCCCATTAAAGAGGCTAGATTCGCCAACACCTGCATTTACTATTACCAGGGATGCCCATTAGAAGGTGTGAACCCCTCAGCATCATTCACACCTCGGATGACTCGCCGCAGAGCAGGAGAGCGGGACGCAGCTGACAACACAGTTGTGGTGAGGAAAACCACTTATGGCCGTGACTACTCATGAACAACCAAATCACCGACAAATGTGACGAGCGAAGAATAATAAAGGTGCATGGCATTTCAAAAGCCGAATAGTGGCCGCATTACGTAAACGTCTAGAGTACCAGGCAATTTTACATGCGTGACAGACTGTATTGCACACGACATTCGCAACAACAAACTGGTTGACATTTCGTATTTTACACTGTCCCAGGCGCAAATGCCATTTTGTACTGACTGTCAGTGCAAATGGTAATTTAAATTGGTCAGTCACTTGTTCAAAATTTGCAAGAACGAATGAAAAATTGCCATGCATGGTGTAATTTAAGTTAACTGGCCCTAGGTGATAGTTCTGGAAGTTTAAAGTTGACTAAAGCATCAAAGTGAAGTTGTGCATAAAACTTTAAAGCAGACCACATGGCATGGACTCCAGAGCAAAACTTAACAAATACAAATCTAAAGTATCAGTCACAACTACAACTAAAGGCAAATATCGAAGATATAAGATGTTCTAGAGATATGTATTGAGGGCACCACTTCCCATAGCTGACCATTTTTTGCAAGCTCTGCTTTCCTGGTACTATTCTCCCCATTTGTTAGGTCTCGCTGAGCCAGCGCATGCGCTGCTCCGAGACATTTAGTATCGGCGTTTTCAAAGTGCTGCCACAGCATGCTTTTGGTGGCCTAGCACTTGCGTTCACGCTAGCGTGCACGCGCGCAGCCGCCATTTGCCTCCCTTCCAGCGCTTCCCGGCTGACCGAGCTTAGCCGTGTATGATTCCCAATGAAGCTCCCACAGGTGCACATCACCGTGGTATCTCCTCAATTATAATATACGTTTTTCTGTTATGATGTCATGAATTGATGGGTCTTTCATGGTTTATGATGTCACTTAGCACATATTACCGAAAGACGTACAATCTTTAATTATTTATTCAACTTCAGTGATTGTTTTTGAGTGATTACTTGGTGGTTTTGCTAATTGAGTTCTCAATAGCAATCTTGAGCACTACCTGCTTTTGGGCATTGTCGTATTGCACTCAGGTTTTCCATCTATTACTGTTAATTAAATCCTGACCCTACTCGCCACTAAAGAGCCTCTCACAGACACTCTCTCACAAACTCACTCTCATAGACTCACTCTCTCACAGACACTCTCTCACAGACACTCTCTCACAGACTCACTCTCACAGACTCACTATCTCACAGACTCACTCTCTCACAGACTCACTCTCTCACAGACACTCTCTCTCTCTCACCGACTCACTCTCACAGACTCTCACTCTCTCACAGACTCTATCACAGACACTATCACAGACACTCTCACAGACTCTCACACTCTCACAGACTCTCTCACAGACTCTCACACAGACTCTCTCAGACACTCTCTCACAGACACACTCTCACTGACTCAATCTCACAGACACTCACACTCACACTCTCTCACAGACTCTCTCTCAGAGACTCTCTCTCAAAGACTCTCTCTCACAGACACTCTCTCAGACTCTCTCTCTCAGACTCTCTCTCACAGACTCTCTCACAGACTCTCACAGACACTCTCACAGACACTCACAGACACTCTCACAGACACTCCCTCACAGACACTCTCTCACAGACTCACAGACACTCTCTCACAGACTCTCTCTCACAGACTCTCACAGACACTCTCACAGACACTCTCTCACAGATACACTCTCACAGACTCTCAGACACTCTCTCACAGACACTCTCTCACAGACTCACAGATACTCTCTCAGACAATCTCACAGACACTGTCTCACAGACACTGTCTCACAGACACTCTCTCACAGACAATCTCTCACACTCTCTCAGACTCTCAGACTCTCACAGACTCTCTCACAGACTCTCACAGACTCACTCTCACAGACTCTCACAGACACTCTCTCACAGACTCTCTTTCACAGGCTCTCACAGACACTCTCTCACAGACTCACACTCGCTCACACTCTCTCACACTCTCACACTCTCTCACAGACTCTCTCACAGACTCTCTCACAGACTCTCTCTCAGACTCACTCACAGACAGACTCTCACAGACTCTTTCACAGGCTCTCACAGACACTCTCTCACAGACTTACTCTCACAGACACTCTCTCACAGACTCACTCTCACAGACTCACTCTCACAGACTCACTCTCACAGACTCTCTCACAGATACTCTCACACTCACTCACGCTCTCTTACACTCTCACACTCTCTCACAGACTCTCTCACAGACTCTCTCACAGACTCACTCACAGACAGACTCTCACAGACTCTCACAGACTCTCACAGACACTCTCTCACAGACTCACAAACACTCTCTCACACATTCTCTCAGACTCTCACAGACACTCTCTCAGACTCTCACAGACTCTCTCAGACTCTCACAGACACTCTCTCAGAGTCTCGCTCACAGACACTCTCTCACAGACACTCTCTCACAGACACTCACAGATGCTCGCTCACAGACATTCGCTCAGACACTCACTCACAGACACCCGCTCACAGACCTACTCTCACAGACACACTCTCCCACTCTCTCTCGCTGAGTGACTCTCACTGACTGACTCTCTCACTGACTGACTCGCTCACTGACTGACTCTCTCACTGACTGACTCTCTCACTGACTGACTCTCTCACTGACTGACTCTCTCTCACTGACCGACACTCTCTCTCACTGACTGACTCTCTGTCTCACTGACTGACTCTCTCTCTCATTGACTGACTCTCTCTCACTGACCGACACTCTCTCTCACTGACCGACACTCTCTCTCACTGACTGACTAACTCTCGCTAAAACACTGACTCTCGCTTAAAGATTGACTCTCGCTTAAAGACTGACTCACTCTCACTGACTGACTATCTCACTGACTCACTCTCTTTCACTTACTGACTGACTCACTCTCTCACTCTCATTCACTCTCACTGACTGACTCTCACTGACTGACTCTCTCACTCTCTCACTGACTCTCACTCTCTCACTGACTGACTAACTCTCTCTCTCACTGACTGACTAACTCTCTCACTCTCACTGACTGACTGACTCTCTCACTCACTCTCACTGACTGACTGACTGACCTTCACCCTCCTGTTATTTATGCCCCCATAACAAAACAAAACACAACAAGCAACCGTTGGGACAGGCATATACAAGTTGCCAGCATTGAAAGGACAAAAAAAAAACTCAATACATTATTTTTAATACTTTTTTAATATGGTCGTTTAGTTGTACATAATGCTTTTTTGGTCATACATAAGGTAACAAAAATGCTTCTGACACTTCTTTATTATAACTTTTGAGCATGCTGCAAACTTCTGTACAGCACAGCTTAAAGACATAGGTAAAGTCAATATCACTGGCTAAACACTTAAAAGTTCATAAAGACGAGACCTATTGGCTATGCCAATGCTTGTGTTATAATGTACTTAGGTGTTACGGCAGTTTTTCACTTTAAATATTGTGTTTTACTCTAAACCAAGTGCTAGAAAACTTTATATTCCTTATACATTATGCAAAACAGCAGTTACAAAACCCTGGTTAGGTTGCATGTCTTTTAATTTACACCACCACCAACACGCTATATCTGCCCACCTCTAATGCCTGTTACTCCAGGAGAGTTTACCCCCAAGGTGGCAAACCGAAGTGCTAGCCTGTGGGTTGTAGAGGAGTAGGGTATCTGATAATCTGTGACCGTAGATCTTTCCCAGCACATTGACTTGATCCCTTTGTGGGAGTGGGGCATAAGCTGATTTCGGACCAAGAAGATCATGCGCTTTAACCTTGGTGATGCCGTGACAGTTAGAAAGAGATGTTGATATTTTACCCTGGGGCAGTGTGCATGTTTGGTGTGATGGGGTGTTTGAGTTTCTCACCTTGCTTTTGCAACAATACAGCTAAGCTGCGAGGAAGAGGGTGCGGCACAACGACCTGAGCTGCCCACTTCGGAGCAGGGGTCAGGGTTCGAGTATCGGCATCGGCTCAACATCCTGCGATTCTGGGTACATCTTGTCCCCGTGCCTACATTTCAGCGCTTTTCAAATCCTTGATTTTTATTGTTCTAGAACTGCTTATTGTGATTGTCTGTTTTGGAACTCAATCTTCTATTGATGACGCGTTGAACCCTTTAAATTGCATGGATAAAGGTGGACGTTTTATGCTGTCCTTGTCTGTATCGTAGTGGGTCATCAGGGATGAATTCTTCACTTCCACAATGCTTAACAGCAAATCGATTGTAATAATTTGTCATTTTATCATTGTGTGACTTCTCTGACACAGTGATTGTAAACATGGTGATTTCAGCCTGCAATACTTTAAGATTCATATACACAAAAATATGATTAATTGAATAGCGAATATTACTGGTAGCAATTCAGGGTAGTTATTATAGGTCTGGCTGACGTTTCGTGAGGAGGCGTAGGAAGGTTGTATTAGGTTACCCTTGTGACCTTATGTAGTGTAAAGGTTTTGTTTGATAATTAAGGTTTATAAACTTTTAGTTGTTGTTCACGGCCTGCATGAGACAATCGATCAGTTGCCTCATCAGAAGCCACATTTCTTGAACATTCCAGGAGGGCTAATTCTTGATCAGTAGTTATTGATTTTATATATCGAGAACCATGCAGAATATCTGAGATTTTCTTTTGTGTGGCCAAGGGCAACATTTAAGCATCTGACCAATTTACAAAGATTAACATAGTAGAAATGAGACAGACAGGGTAATACATCCTGACAGGCTTTATTGATATGTTGGTGTATATATATGTATATTTAGTATACAGTGGCAGTCACCGCTGTTTAGTTTTAGTTGGAACCTGATTTCCATAGGAAAATGATTATTTGGTTTTTAATAACTTTGGTGGTGTTTGACGAATTTTCATAAAGCTTTCCACAGAAATGGTTCAGCCAAATAGCTCCTTCCTGCAAAGTTTCAGGGTTATTGGGCCAGCAAGGACCAAGTAAGAAAGGAGGTGGCCCACAACACATTTTCTCGAATAACAAGCATTGGCACAGCCAATAGGTCTCGCCTTTGGGACCTTATAAGTGTTTTGCCATGCAACAGTTGATGTTGTTGCACTAAGGATATTGTGCTGCCTAACTAAATACTTATAAGGTCCCAAAAGCGAGACCTATTGGCTATGCCAATGCTTGTTTTAATTAGCCTTGTTTGTTAAGCAGTCTATTAATTTATTTTAAATTATTGTTTCCCTTTTGATGTGCATGGGACTTTTGCATGAGACTAATTTGACCCCATACACAACGCACCACGAGTGCGATGAAATCCGCAGGATTAAATCCCATGCAACGACTGGAAAATAGACATTACAGGCGTGGTTAGCCCTGTAAGTTTATGAACACCCACAAACATGTATGATTGTGGACTTTCACAAATTTAAATGTGATAATTTCCCAAACTGGAAATGGTTGGAGACTTACTCCTGCTAGGGGCAGGATATCTTCCTTTCCAAGATGAGAAGGAGAATGTAAGGGTGCAGGATAGTGGCTTTTTACAAGTGTAAAAATGTTTTCCACAAAAACAAAAAGGTGTGCTTTTGCCTATATGGCTGCCCTTCCCACTGTGTGGAATTGCACGCCATGAACAATTATTCATTAGGGACCTAATCAGCCGTAAAAAAGACACATGACAGGTGCAAACACTACAACTCTTCTATGAATTGTGAAAAAGTGCAAAAGTATGTTCAGGCAGTCATAGACCTCCACCCATACTTTTACACTTATCTTTGTGAATCAAGAACTTTGGGGCATATTTACAAGGTGGCGCTATAAAATTATCGTCGCTTTTGCGGCCGTTTTTGGCCGAAAAGCGGCGATAATTTTATCGCCTTATCAGCAGACACACTATCGCGTGTTTTGCTGACTTAGCGCCCGTTTCCAGCACACCTAACTTTGCATCGCTAATGAGATGCAAAGTAGGCGTGGCTGTGAAACCAACCAGGGAAAATATCGCGAAGGCAGCTTCGCCATATTAACAAGGAAGGGTAGCGATTATTTAAATCGCGTTAAGTATGCCTTAACGCAGGAATTTAACATCTGTTAGATTCCTGACTAAGGCATACTTAACATGGGGGTGGATTGTGTGGCTAAGACCACAGGCCCTATCACCTAGGATATTGCCATTTTCCACCATGGAAAACGGCGATATCCACACTATCTCTGGAATTGTTATGCCTCGGCGATGCGCGTTGTTGATAACGCACTAACCGGGCGATAAATTCCAGAGATAGCCGGCGATAAATATGCAAGCGCTAAGCACGCTTTGTGATATTTATCGCCGGCCCTTGTTAATATGGCCCTTTGTTTGTTGCATATGATCATCAAATAACAGTTAACGGGTATATTCTTTCTTACAGTCGTCACAGTGTCTCATCGTTAATGGTGTTGTTCGCCTCCCAGAACATCTATTTAAATGTTGTGAACGTAATGTGACAAAAAAACACGCTCTCATCATTTACCCTGTTGGTTAGCGGTTGGAGTTGGAGTTTGGGTCTTGTGCAGGGATTGTGCTTCATGGTTAGGGTTAAGCTTAACCCCTTAGTTGCTGGGGCTCCCCCACACCTCTCCCCGCCAGTGCTGAGTCCTTTTTTGGCTATTTAGGGTAGGTCATGCTTGCGGCTCCAAAACATTTCTTCCATATAAGCTATCCACGCCAAATTTGTGCCATTTTTTCCCAACATCCTGGGGATTCTAAAGGTAACCAGGGTTTGTGGAGTCCCTTGGAGGAGACAGAGAAAATAGGCAAAATATAGCAAAATTGTGTGTTTTTTGGGAAAAATAGGAAAAAGTGCTCTGGATAAAAGTGTGTGTTTTTCCATAAAAGTGGCATCAACAAACGGTTTGCTGTGCTAAAGTCAACATCACGCCAGCTTTTAGGAACATGCAGAGCTGAATAAAACAAAACATTTTATACCACAGTTTTGGCATTTTTGAAAGAGGTAGCCTATTTTTGGATTCTCAACCTACTTCCAGTGTGTGGTGGAAACCTGTGTGAAACCCGTGGGTGAGCCAGAAAAGCTATAGATTTCTGCAAAGTAGTCAAAATTCCAAATTCAGCAAGGGGTTGTATGTTAGATCCCTCAAGGTTAGCCCCAAAAAACGAAAGGCCTAATTACGAGTTTCGTGGACTGCCACCAAAAGTGCAATGGTCCCAGGAACGCCATACTCATAATAAGGCCCTAACTGTTGAAATAAATAAATACTGAAAATGAGTAGTAAAAAGCTGCCATTTCTGACAAAATTTTCATCTGTTACTTTTTGTCACTATAGCAGATTTACAAAAACAATATGCCATTATGCCCACTAGACCGTTCTGGTTGCAGAGATATATAGGTTTTGTAGGTTCTCCAAGAAACCAAGGTACCCAGAGCAAACAACTGAGCTGCACCATACAATGTTTTTTCATTGTGTACTAAGTAGAGACCAATTCATATGGTGAAACATGTTGAGTGAAAAATAGGCCCTACCTATGCACATTTTTGAAAACTAGACACCTGTGAAAATCCAGGGTGGGATGACTTGCTTGTCTCTCATCAGGATTATTTTACTCAGAATTCCATACAAACCACAGACTTTGACGTAAAAAAACAAATTTCCTCATATTTCTGTGATGGAATCTGTGGGGAGCCACAAAATGTTTTCTAACCAGGATTCCCCCCAAGTCTCCTGATAAACATAGTATCTAACTTGTTTCTGTAGGCCTAGTGCCTGTGAGAGGAAATGGCCCAAAACACAACATGGATACATCACATTTTTCCACTCAAAACTGACCCTTTCTTTGGAAAGTGGGTAGCTGTGGATTTTGGGCCGAGCACAGTTGGCACTTAAGGAAACCAAGCAAACTAGCACATTTTTGAAAACTAGACACCAGGGAGAATCCAGAGTGGGGTGACTTGTGTGGCTCTCACCAGATTTTATTATCCAGAATCCCTTGCAAACCTCAAACTTTGAATGAAATACAAATGTTCCTCACAGTACTGTGATGGAATGTTCTGGAATCTGTGGGAGCCACAAACCTTCTTCCACCCAGCATCCCCCAAGAGTCCTGTTAAAAATGGTACCTCAATTCTGTGGGTGGGCTGAGTGCCTGCACAGGATACGACCCAAAACACAACATGGATAGCTGTGTATTTTGGACACTACCTCAGCTGGCACCTAGGGAAATCTTGAATCCAGGGTGGGATGACTTGCACTTGGTAATTTGACCCAGAAGCCCTTGCAAAGGTCAAACTTTGGTTAAAAAAACCCCACACATTTTCCTTAAATTGCTGTGACAGAAAGTTCTGTAATCTGTGTGAAGCCATATATTTCCTATCACTCTGAGTTCCCACTTGTCACCCAATAAGTACAATACCCCACTTGTGTAAGTGGGCCATGAGCCCACGACACAAAAAGGCCCACAAATGCTACACTAAGATCGGGGTAGCTGGGGTATTTGAGGCCGTGCTGTGGTGTCACCCATGCAAACATATAAACCACAGACATTTTTAAAAACTAGACAGCCTGGGGATTCCAGAGTGGTGTGCCTTATATGGATCGTATGAAGCTTTCTTACCCACAGTGCCCTGCAAACCTCAAACAATGCCCGAAATCACACATTACCTCACTTGTACCGATAAAAACACTGCACCACTTGTGTGCCCACGACAGGAATGGATCAAACCGAGGTCAATGGGAGTCCCCTCCCATTGACTGTAGTTTGATACAACAGTGGGAGGTATATGTCATGACCACATATATAAGGAATAAAATGTTGTTTATTGTTTGTTAAAAGTACATTGCACGGCACTTCAGGATTAATGACTAGTTCGGTTTATTGTGAGCCAATTGCATAATATGCTTTCATTCACAGATCTGGTACTAATAGCTAAAGTTGAGGTGGTAAAAGTAAACTAATGGATCTTTTATGTAATAATTTGTGCTTAAATCATTGGTCTCTTACATATGAATACGAAGTATGGTTGCAGACATGTAGAAAAAAAGCGTTATGTGTAGTGCAAAATGAAACTCACCGATATGCAGCTTGTAAAATGTAAGCAAAATATGTTAGAAGCAGTTTGATGTAAGCCATCTCCATGAATGTCTGTAGGTCAGAATGTGTGGAAACATCCGCAAGGATTCCTGCTTTTGTATAATGAATACTAGTTGTGCAAAATGTAAACACACTGCTTTAAATATTGCTTTTCTTCTAATGAAGGTTCATTTTCAGGGAACCAAAGTTCAGAAAAGCCCTAAAGCACGATCTAACTTTCACTTTTCATAGATCAGTTGTGATTCTTTTTCATGGCCTGTTTTTCAGACTGTCTGTTGACTATGGCAGCAGCCATCGTGATTCAACTGCTCAAGTGCAATAAGTTATCATAGTAGGGTTGCAGTGGCGAAACGAAACTTAAGGGGGGCCCCCTGCAAAGTTCATGGTGGGGCCACCCCACGCTGTGGACCCAGTCAAGAGCTCTCAGACCAGGGGCTTGCCGCTCGTGCACAGTGCTGGAGGGGGCCCCCTTGATCTTGGGTCTGCCGGGGCTCTTGTTACGCCACTGTATAGTTGGTGTATCTGGTGGGGGGTAGTGCATGGTTGGTGCAGGCAAGGGGTTAGTGTTGTCTGCTCCCTCTGTGGTGCTGTAGGGACTGGGTAAAGACTGTAGGAGGTGAGTTGTGCTCCGTCCACACCCCCTGCCTCTGCTCCTGCAGCGATTTCACTGGGTGACATCTGCATCCTGTGAAGCCATGTCCATTGTCTCCGTGTTTGGAAATATCAGGTCCAAAAACACCAGGCTACTTGTAAAGGTATGGGGCGTGGATTATTCTGTTCATATTTAAGAGTAGCCACACATCGGATAGTATCAAAATTCCTTCTGCCATGATCACATGATACATTGTAATTGAATAGAATGCCAATTAAGCACAATATTCTTCTCAAAAGTCATCAGCACCAGGAGATTTCCATCAATTACAAGTCCTTTATTGTAGCACATATTTCTTGTTTATTGCAAAATGTTATACTTTAACTTTCACAACTTTATCAAAGAGCATTCACACTCTGCCTTTGCACTCTTCAGTCTAATAATAGTGTGTGCAAACTTAACTCCTCCTCGTTGCATGTGACCTTTCCATCTTGTGAAATTATTTCAACACTTGTCAGTTCAAAGATCCTTTCTAACTTCCGCAGCTAGGAAATGGCCTGGCCACTTGCATTCTTTTGCAACCAGATAACTAAGGAACATATCTTCCCAACATTTTGCTCACTAAAGTCATCAAAACCAGTCCTAATATGAGGCGAACATACTTTATTAGTTTTTTGTGTGTAAATACTCATGAGCCTCAGGTTAGGGTGATAGAGCACTTCAAATAATGAGGAGCAGTACAATATTGGTAAGAGCAAACTGTTTTATAGTCATAGAAACACACTTAGCAGATCATTAGTGGTGCATAAGTGGGGTGTTGGACATATTAAAACATAAATAGACAACAAGTTATTGTTCCAGATAACAAATGGTGTTAATAATTATATACATCATTTGAGACATAATTGATTAAAATGATTGGAAAATTTTAGGCCAGCATACATATCATAGGTGCGTCAATAGTTTCCTCTTGAACATGTGAAGGAAGCGTTCTTAAGTATATGAGTTGGTAAGGAGATACAGATATTTGGGGCTTTGACTGAAAAAGCATGTTTTATCTGGTAACCCTTCTAGAACTTTGGAAAGTCATGCAGCAGAGAGGCCTTCCATTATAACTCTAGGCTTGCCCCAGTAAATTCACTTTATTTGCTAGATATTAGGAGTCTCCATGTATAAAACCTTAAAAGTGATGCAGACAGTCCTGTTGATGTTGCAGGCCTCGAGGAGCTGCCATTTTAAAGATTCTAGGATAGACATTATATGGCCATTTGTGTCCTTGCTCTTGAGATGAGTCAGACAGCAAAGGGGAAATTGCTTTTAGAAGTGAAATTCCAGTGAACAGTGTGCTGCCAAGGTAAATTCTTGGTAGAAGAATGACTTTAACTAAGTTCTTAAGATCAGCCTTGGGGAGGAAATGACTCATAATGCTTTCAGATTCTTATAAGGTGATTAGCGTGTATTGATAGTGCCTTGAGATTCAAATAAAGGTTGTTGCCCAAGGGTTTGCCCAATGTGATTATTTTTGGTATGTGACACATTTTTTTATGTTGTTTGGCCAATTCAGTTGGTAATTTGCATTTTCGTCTGGAAGTTATAAAATTGTACTCTGAATTGGGGCTCATATTTGTCAATATTTCACGCAATGCAGAAAGACACCTTGCTGCACTGTGTGAAAGGAAGAGGGCAGGAATGCACCGTATTTAACATTATATTGCCCATTCTCTGCCTGTGCTGGTATACAAGCTGCTGCCTCACACCCATGCAGGCACGCATGCAACATGGTGTAAGGGTGCCTACATGGTAGGGGCACCTTCCTGCACAAAAGCAATCCTCAGAGTCATTTTCCTCTTTCTAAGTGTGATGCATAATGCAGCACATATGGAAAGAGGAAACAACCAGGAGAAATAAAGATATTTCTCTTTGTTGCACCTCTGGTGTACAATCCTGATGCGTTCCCAGGTCTACCCGTATTGGTAAATCTGGGAAGGTGTCAGAATGCATGGGTGGATGGGTGGAACCACCCATGTTCCAACCAATGCATGCCTCTCTGCCGCAGAGAATCGAAAGGCATCGATTTGCACTGCCTTGCGTTACACTAGATCTATCAAGCCAAGCAGAGCCATGCAAGGTGGCCCTGCATGACTTGATAAATCTCATTTAGAAGGGCATTGCAAAACATTGATAAATATGTTCTTGAACTTATACTTCATTTTTTTCATCCATAACTATAATTCTGATATGCAGGTGGTTACCATGTTTGGACGGTCTATTTTCTGGTATAACTGTACTTTATTGGCGTATTGAGGGAGGGAGACATTACATTTCTTCAAGTGATTGCCTAAAGGTTAACATAAAGAGGAAGAAGACTGGAGGGCAGAAAAGCACATTGTGGGACACAAAATGGAAGGGGTTCCTTTTTTTGCTCAGGTGCCACATTTTCCTTGTTGAAATATGTTAGAGAGGCCGAAATGGAGTCAGTTAAGAAAAGTGTCTTTGAAACTCATGCACTATTTTAGAAGCGGAAAGAGGATCTTATGGTTGATTGTGTTGAACATTAAGAGAAATTAAAGTACTACTGGCAAACAGATGTTCCTTTTGTGGAGAAGTTGAAATGAGGCATCAATTATTTTCAGGAGATTGTCAAAGGTACTAAAGATACAAACACAAAACTTGCAGTGAACTCCTCTCACCCGACACTGTTTAAACGTCCTCCAGTGTTTCCTGAGAAGCATGATTACAGAAAAGGGGGAAAGGGGAATGTGACAAGAGACTAATAGATAAACATTAGACTCACGTGTCTTCTGTAATTCTGGCTCACACTTGGTTATTCCCACTCAAGAAAGAGCAGGTACTGGTAGTTGATTCGGATAATGAAAACATGTAATTACAGTGTGCTAACTACACATTATGGATTTCATATGTAGTTCCCAATTTACCCGATCACATGATTGAAGGAATAGTTTGTTTTTCTTAAATTAGTTTTACATCTAGTGAGAGACAAAAATTTAATCTATAGGGCCAAACAGTTTAGTAATGCATAAGAATAATCAAGATCCTTTCCAAAGACTACATACATTCACTCTGTAGTTGAGACAACTTAATTTTTTCCTAAAGGTTTACCAATCCTGCAAACTGCTTGTGAAATAGTTTTATAAATTTCGCTGTATATCACCGGATCACATTGCCATGTTAGCGGCATATTTGCAACGATTTGCCAACAGGCGCTGTGAAATCCAGCGTTATACGGCGATTTCCATCAATATCGCATGAAAACCAGCGATGTGAGAACTGCGCTGTAGGGAATGTTGTAAATAGGGAGAAGTGGATGTAACCTTATAATCCACCTCCCTTTATGCACATGGCTAAGTCGGGAATTTTGCAGACGTACATTATCGGCGATATCCACGGTTAGCGGGAGTTTTTATATCGCTCCTCAAGTCCAGGACCGCCTTGTAAATACAGCGCTGTTGTGGTGGCACCCTCGTCCATGTTGTATTTTCATGGGAACGCTTACTTTGCCTCCGAGAACGCCTACTTTGCATCTCATTGGAGATGCGAGGCGAGGCGTTAGGAACCCTGCTGCTAACATGCTCTAATGCATGTTAGCGCCGCCTAGTAAATAGGGCGATGTAATTTTCGCTGCTTTTTTGACTTTTAAAGCCAAAAAAGCAGCAAAATGGCCCTTGATAATATGCCCCTTCGTCTTTTTCTCATTTGCCAAGTCCTCACATCTGGGGAACTGTATGTAGCTGTCCATGTTTCACATCAAAGAAGAAAGGACTACTCCTAGCACACCAATGAACATTGGTTGTGACATACCACCAGATATAGCCACTGTGTACTGAAATGAACCGGTGCAAAAAAATGCAGTGCTGCCATTAGTTGCGCAATTAATGGAAAACATGTTGGATTTGTGTTGTGAGGCAGGAGATCAGGCTTCAACTAAGGACATAAATCAGGGAGTGTTTGCATATTCAGGTGAAACTTTTTAATTACATGCCTTTCTTCCATGTCTGTAGATCTGGAAATGGATAGTAGACTGGAGGCTGGCTTCTCCTCCCTCTCCCAAGGTACCTATGTGTGAAGTCACAACATATCAGTACAATGCTCACAGTAACATATGTGCAATTTTAATAAAAAAATCATGTGACACAACATAACTGGTGAACTATTTACGATACATATGTAACATGTTAGAAGTCTCCTACCCAACATCCCTTAATAATCCCCATTGTGCACTTTACATATGTTTGTAGCATTGATGAGCAAATATTGCCTCACAAAGGTGATATTTACACCTTTTTATTTATTTTTTGGGGCAAAATACCATCAACAGTGGTATACACTGCACCATGCTGATCTAGCGATAAAGCCCAGTGACACACAACACAGAGGCTGAGTTTTGAGAAAATTACATGGCTATGGATTACTTCCCATGTAACCTCTTCATATGAGCGGTGGTGACACATTTAACTTAAAATATCCACTACTTTCTACCGTTGACATTGCAGCTGCCTGGCATTGCTCTTGGGATAATCTGACTGTGACGCCGCCGGCAGACGTCTTACACACAATGGGTGGTTCACCCCACAATGGGCACAACCATAGGCGAACGTTGTAGATTGTGTTGATAGTGGGCCAATTCTGCGCCCATCTCAGCAGATTACAGTGTAAGTCGCGTACATGTATGCCGCAGTTTCAAAAATAGCTCACTTGCCTACAGACACTGCAGCCACCAACACCTCCTCCACTTCAGCTGCTGTTTGCCACTTCTGGGAGCACTCATGGCCACTGCCTTCTCTGCAGAAGAACTGGAAATGCTCGCAGGTGAGGTCCTCTTCCGGTATGGCCAGCTCTATGGCTCACCAGCGGAATAGATGAGTTAGTGACAACAAATATAACGCTGTGTAACTCAAACCTTGCCATGTCCACAGACTACATTCTGCACCTGAGTCACATTATACATCTATATGGTGTTGTATTATTTGTAGCCATCTATGCATTCATACATTAAATGGTACTTGCGATATTGTTACAAGTCTGATGATTCCACATATCAAAACATGTGCATATCCTTAGCAGCATGAGGACTGTATGTACTCTGGCAAGAGAAGATGAGGAAGATATCAGCAATGTGTCTAGCCACACATATCACTCTGCCTAAATTTGGGCTCTCAAAATGTTATTTGGGAGGTAGCAATATCTCACAGACCCATTCAGGTTGCCAACCAGCATTGAGTTTGTTTATTGGATGTCCACAAGCTGATCTTTGTGATCGGGATATGCTGTTAATGTGCTGGACATGGGACACCTGTATGCTCAGCCTGCAGAGAGCAAGGCTTGAAAATGAGCTGTGGCAAGTCAGAAGCGTGTCCCAGACTGGGGCAGGGTTGTCTGTGGCACTACAACTGATGTCAAGAGCTATGCTCCTGTAGTCCTCATTTAATGTGTGATGACAAATTGACTTGTGCCCACCCCAACACTACCCATGCTTGATCTAATGTGGACAAACTTTTGCATGGTGAGTGAGGTAACCCCTTGACCTATTAATCCTGTCCAGTGCAGATTGTGTTCAAAGTGTGTAATTGCACAAAACTCTGATTCATTACTACCAGAGATCTGTTAACGATATGCAACAATTGATGCTTGCACAGTACAGGCCCTATTGAAACTTTCACACACTCACAGTCCAGATCATTGCTTAGTTATGATGAGATGTTGATTAGGTGAATCAGCAGCTACCATACACTCAACCAAGCCAGGGTAGACTGACTCTGGCATGTTGATGATATCACTGTGACAGTCTCACATATTACAAAAGGTGTCTTGTGAGGCTCGTACATGGCACACATCCTCAATAAGCTGCAGTTTTGTCACACCACCCCAGTGAGCATCCTCTCACTGTCACACATGGCAGGTCAGTCATAGTGGGCTGAGTAAAAGTCTGTGGGCCATATCCCGATACCAGACTCTATGGACTGTAGGCCTAAAGTCAATGTGCCTGCCTTTTCAGATGGATATCAAATTTTATCTAAAGCTGTGCAGCCTTCTAAAGCTCACAAGGATATTTTCAGGTGTCATTGTAGCTCGCCCCTGGCGTACTTCATGTGAGTGTGGTACATTTGTGATTCTGGGACAGTAACAGGGATAATGGTATTCAGCAGATTACTACTGACGTGTGTATTGGGGTGTTTGTATATCTCAGCATGTGTAATATATACATATGTGCTCACTATCGATGTCAGCTTGTGGCAGATGCAATACACTTGTGTGACATCAAAACTGATGTACATTAGCTTTCACTTATGAAATGTTTGCTTCCTCTCCTGTATGTATGCAGTTCAATGCCCATCTGAAGCATAACATCTGAAAGGCCATCGCTACGAAGTTGTGGACCACAGGTGTCTACAGGCAGCATAGTGTCCATTTCCGCAAGAGGTGGGAGGACTTGAGACGCTGGACCCGGAAGATCGTGGAGGGCCAGCGGGGGGAGGGGGGTTCCTCACAAATTGTGTGGGGTGCATGTCACACCCTTACTCCCTAATGGCCCGCACACTTGCAGTGACTTATCCCAGGCTTGATGGGTAGTTGAGGGCCCAACAGCAGCGACAAGGGGGTAAGTCATGACCAGTGTTGTACAAGTGGCCTTAACATTTGTTTCAGGTCACAGGTATGATTTGTCACCATCTGAACTGAGGCAAACCCAAATTCAAAAGCACAAGAGGAGTACACAAATGTGTAGGTCTGGTGGTAGGTGAATAATGATGTCCTTTGCCTATTGTCTGAATCAACCTGCTACACAGCAGTGACCAGTCACCTATCCATGAAAGTGACATGGGCTGTCATCTGTCTGACTCATGTGATAAATCATCTCATGTTGTTCAATAACATGAGAAGACCATTGCTCCCAAAAGGCCAATTGTCTACATTGTGGAATGAGTGATGCTTACTCACTATTGTGTGTCTTGTCATGGTAGGCCTATCACATGTTTATAGTTCACATATATGGATACATAGCGCTAATCTAGGACGAATTATCATGGTATTATACCCTCTATGCGCTAGCACATTAATAACGATGTAACATACTTACTATGTTATGCGTAGGTCTACCCCACAGAAATACTCCCCACTTGCGAAACTTTAATCATTGTGCACTGACAACGATTATTAACTTATCAGGAGATCTACTACAAATTAAAATTACCAAACCATGACTCAGTTACCTACTGTTTTCGTTTGAATATTGTATAGTTATCATAACAATGAATTGTTTGATACTTTGGATTTAAAAAATATCTCTCTCTTCGACTACTACAGCTTATATAATGTGCGACATTTACATTTTGATGAATTTTGTAAAAAATCACGATTGACCGAGTCTGTCTTCACTATCACTTAGTGCACGCTGCGACGTGCTCAACACGTACTATATACTTCCTGGTTTACAGAGGAGGTCATGTGACCAAGGCTGCTTGACAGCCGAAACGCGTCTTTTGCCCTCTGTGTGAAATAAATCCATACTTTCCACAAAGACCGGTGTGGCTCGCCCTCTTCCCCTACGGAACCGTGGGGAGAACTTCTGTGCAAACGGTGGCGCCCGTTGACGAGCCCCAACCCGACTGGCTGGGCGTTTCACCTTAGCGCCAAAACACCCATTTGGATTTCCTTATGAGTGACGCCCGCCGATGTTGACCCTCGAGCCTCGGAACTGAGTCCGGTAATAACGGCAAGGGAAACGAGTGTTTGACTGACACCGGAGAAGCGTTGATATCCTACCTTGAACCACGAGCGGATATTTTGTCTCCAAGAAAGCACCGTACGAAAAAACAACATCAGGGTACGCCCACGCAGCAGCTGCAGCAAGGGCGCGTCTTGCTGGATTGAGCTTGCTCCACGGAACAAGCTCTGAAAAGATCACACGAGGATGGCATCTGAATATCTTAAGGGCTGAGAAGCCTCGGCGAACAGCATTTTCAAGAAGACATCAAACAATGATTCATGCCCGACAACTGAAGAAATCGGACGCCCGACAACACAAAGATCGAGCATCAGACAAAAAGGTAACATACTAGAGAAATTAAGGAAACGTGAAATTAGCAGATGGTGGGAGGCGACCTCTTTACAAAATTATGTAGAGGTGAACAGAATCCCCAGAGGGCTACGCATATTTACAATACCCACTTTAAACAGCCCAAAACCACAACTGCTTAAGGACTGGATGGCAAACTCGCATGAATGTTCTAAGAACATGTTATGCATGCTCATAAAGAATGCGTGGGAAGATCATGAAGAATTAATGGTCCAAATACAGACCATACTGGATGATCTTAACAAAGAAAACGACCAGGAGGAAGTCAACAAAACCTTGGCAATTATAGAGGAGAAGATGAAGAAATTTGAGTCTGACATTGTAAAAAGGAAACAAAATAAATTTGAATGCGATGAAAACGACTACGCTATGGGCAGAATTCTCACCTTTGCCAGGAAGTTCGACAAAGCGAGAGCTGAATTGTCGAGGGAGAAAACTATGGGGAGAGCAGAAAAGAGCACATATGCCTCAACCACAGACTTGAGCTCGGATTTGGAATCTGTGGACATCAACACGTCTAATGCACAGGAAGTGACTTCTTTTTCCGAGGAGATGCGCCTCATACAAATAAATATGGAACATTCCGACAGGGGACGACCCAGAGGAAGAGGCAGAGGAGGCGCAACCAGAGCACGAAAAGAAGACAACGCAGGAGAAAAGAGCAAACTAGTCAGTATGGGAACACGCGGACAACTGGCAAAGAAACAAACATGAACAATATGACATCATTAACGGTAATGAACCTCTCTAAAAGGGTTTTAACTAAGATTGATGAGAATGTTCTAAGTTTGGGTTTATCCTTCTGTCCAGATTGTCCTCTTGATTACTCACAAGTACACATTGACTTGTATAAGTTTGTCAGGAAGCTTAAGCTGTGTAAAATCCATACCACACACAGGAAAACTTAACAGGTTAATCCTACCACTACGACACCAAATACAAACATTATTGAACATGCAACCCTTGACACCAATGACTTAGAACTTCTGAACACTATACATGATCTAGTATATGAAGACCTAAACATATTGCATCCCACTCTTACCACCAGTAGTTCGTCAACCTCAGGTGACACACGAACTGAAAGTGACACAGACACAGATTTAGTGCATAACTCCAACCACTCTGCAAAAACGAGTTTTACAGCCAATTCCAAGTACATCCCACAAACACCAAGAGATAATATTGATGTCTTTCAAGATACTGTGATTTGTGATTTGAACAAACTAACACAGACAGACACACACAGGAGAAACATCACCAAAGAACAATCGGATGCAATAATTTCTTTACAGAAAGATGATAACATTGTAATCAAGCCATCAGACAAGGGGGGAAATGTGATAATTATGGACAGGGAATTTTATGTCAAAGAAGCAAACAGACAACTTTCGAATAGTACCTGCTATGAGAGGATAGACAAAAATTACCTTGATAAACTGCAGGATAGATATCATGATATGATTGACAAATGGGCTCAGGAGGAGCTCATTAGCTGGGATGAGAAGAAGTTCCTTACAAACACCACACCAACTACACCCACTTTCTATCTCCTGCCCAAGGTACACAAGGACCCCCTTAATCCTCCAGGGCGTCCCATTGTCTCCTCAAAAAATAGTCTATTTGAAAATACCTCCATCTATATTGATCATTTCCTGTTCCCCTTTGTCAAAGATCTAAGCTCCTACGTTAAGGACACCAAGGACTTCCTACCAAAAAATTGAGAACTTGCATTGGGGTCCTAACTGCTGGATGGTGTGCCTTGACGTAGAGAGTTTGTACACCAGTATCCGTCACTCCGACGGCATAAGAGCTTGTCAGGATTTCCTTAAAACCAGAAGTGTACACCTGCTTGGCCATACACAGATGATCCTCCAGATGATTGAAATGTGCCTAACTGAAAATGTTTTTATGTTCAATGGTAGTTGGTACAAACAAACGCAGGGTACTTCGATGGGCACTTGCTTCGCTCCCAGCTACGCGAATCTCACTGTGGGCTGGTGGGAGAAGCAAGTGCTCTGGAGCGAAGACCTGGACAGATGGACTAAAAACATTAATCTCTGGCTTAGGTACATTGACAATATTTTCTTTATTTGGGAAGGAATGGAAAGTGATCTGTTTTTGTTTTACAATGCTCTGAATGACAACTGTATGAATTTGAGATTTACTATGGCACATAGCCAACAGACTGTAAATTTTCTAGACATCAAATTGAATATCACCAATAACACCCTAGCCACAACCCTCTTCAGGAAAGAAACATCTGGGAATAGCATATTGCATGCTGCTAGCTGCCACATGCCCAGTTTTAGGTGGAGTCTCCCTTACAGAGAACTACTTAGAGCCAAACGCAACTGCAGCACAGAGGAGGCATATCAAAAGACGAAAGAGAATATGCTGACCAGATTCAGAGAGAGAGGATATACCAACAAAATGCTAGAGAAGGGGGTATGGAAAGTAGACAATATCAACAGAACTGAGGCCCTTTTCAAAACAACGAGAGCACAAAAAACTATTCCCACTGATATGACACCACTCAGATTTATAACTACCTTTTCCACCCAGGCAGATCAACTGAAAAATATTCTGAGGAAAAGGTGGGATATCCTTACGCAAGACAGTCTATTGTCAGCCAGGATTGGACCTAATCCATCCTTCTCGTACAGGAAAAATCCATCCCTGAAAGATCTACTGGTAAATAGTCATTTCAAACCTAAGAAAGGGACCTGGCTAGAACAAGGTAAGGGTTTTAAGCGATGCAGAAAATGCAAAGCATGCAGTCACTCGGATGATGTCAAAGAGGTCACCCTACAGAAGACAGGGAAATTGTGGAGGATCCCTAAATTGATCCACTGCAATACTGACTATACTGTTTATGCCATCACCTGTCCCTGCCCCAAGTGGTACGTAGGGTCCACTACGTTTCCAGTCAAGAAACGCATTCTGGAGCACTGGCGAGCAATTACTAATCAAGACCTGAGTTACAGCACTGCCAGACACTTCAGGGAACACCATTCCAGTGACTGGACCAAAGCAAAGTTCTTTGCGCTTGACAGTGTGCCCAAACATCCTAGAGGTGGCAACAGAATACAGTCCCTCAGGAGACTAGAATCCCGCTTCATACTACAGACAGGCAGCCTTTTTCCGATAGGGCTTAATAATGATGAAGAAATGTATTCACATTTATAGAATTCTTGTATGTTTTTAGCCAGGCCCGGCCCCCTCTTTTGAAACCAGTTGTTTCCTTTATAATTGATTTTAACTTCACCTTGCAAATTGTGGTCAATCGTGTTATGTTTCCTTTTTTCCTTGTTTGGTGTGTCGCATTTTATGGACTATATGTAAATCTGAGATACATATGCTATATTTTGATTACAGATGTAACATGATTGTTTTAATGTTTAAATACCTGTCCAAGCACTAATGTAATACTATCTTTTTTTGTTGTTTCTGCAGCTTGGGGGCTCACGGATAGACCAGCTCACTACAATAGTCACGGATATGACATATCGATATAGTTCCTGGTATGCGCACATCCTTCACTTGATTAAGATGCACTAATGCAAATACAAGGGTACTATACCTCCACTTTGCACCTTTAGTTCACATATATGGATACATAGCGCTAATCTAGGACAAATTATCATGGTACTATACCCTCTATGCGCTAGCACATTAATAACGATGTAACATACTTACTATGTTATGCGTAGGTCTACCCCACAGAAATACTCCGCACTTGCGAAACTTTAATCATTGTGCACTGACAACGATTATTAACTTATCAGGAGATCTACTACAAATGAAAATTACCAAACCAACTCAGTTACCTACTGTTTTCGTTTGAATATTGTATAGTTATCATAACAATGAATTGTTTGATACTTTGGATTTAAAAAATCTCTCTCTCTTCGACTACTACAGCTTATATAATGTGCGACATTTAAATTTTGATGAATTTTGTAAAAAATCACGATTGACCGAGTCTGTCTTCACTATCACTTAGTGCACGCTGCGACGTGCTCAACACGTACTATATACTTCCTGGTTTACAGAGGAGGTCATGTGACCAAGGCTGCTTGACAGCCGAAACGCGTCTTTTGCCCTCTGTGTGAAATAAATCCATACTTTCCAACAAGACCGGTGTGGCTCGCCTTCTTTCCCTACGGAAATGTGGGGAGAACTTCTGTGCAAAATATATATATATATATATATATGTATATTACCTACTGGCGGTCGCCAGTAGGTAGTTATACTTAGGACCTAGTTACCGTAGGAAAATGGCAACATTCTATTCCCAATAACTTTGGCGCCGATTGACGAATCTTCACGCAATTTGCAAAACTAATTCTTTGTTGAGATCAGCTCCTATGTTGAGCACTTGGGGGTGATTCATCAAGGGGGGGGGTGAGAAAAAAGGGGTGTCCCAAAACGTGTTTTCTCCATGTTAATTTCCATAGGAAACTTTAGACAAGGCCACAGGTCGAACGGGTGAACGGAATTACCCCAAATTTGGCAGGGAGAAGGGTATTGGTCTAGAAAGCACGCTTTTGTTTATTTGGTGTAAATTCATTCAGTAGTTTTTGAGAAATATTGATATTTGGGAATTCTGCCATCTGATTGGCTGAGGCGTTAAGAGCATGAGCTTGTTGGTGATCGGCTGCGAGTGGTGCGAGCGGTTGAAACTAGGACGTGTTGGCCGCCATTTTGTGATTCCGTTGAAGTGAGTAAGGTGAAAAAGGGGGGAAAAAAGGGGGGGGAAAGTGGGAAATAGGAGGGTAGGAGCACTGTAACCTCTGTGGGGTGTTTAGGGTGTGCTATAGAGGGGGTGTGAAGCGAAGTATTTACCCCTACCGGTGTGTAAGTGGTGGGCTATGGAAATTAAGTGAGGTATTGTGTAGAGTCTGATGCGGGTAAGGTCAGCTGGTGCGGGACTCGGGGATTAAAGTGTGAGCCCAAATTGTGTGTCTTATGCTGTGAAGTCATGTGCCGTGGCCACTGCACTACAGTTGTGGAAGTAGTGTCCGGATTTGTTTAAAACTAGTAGGAAGAACCACTGACCCGTACTGGTATGAAAGTCCTGGGGTACGGAATATATGTGAGGTATTGTCTAGAATCTCATGTTGCTAAACTGAGCTGCTGCTGGAGTCAGGGATTAAAGCGTGAGCCCAAACTGTGTGTCATATGCTGTGAAGTCATGTGCTCTGGCCGCTGTGCCACATCTGTGCAAGTAGTGTCAGCATGTAGTTATAGGTACTTGGATGAACTTTTGTTTCGAACATTGTAGCTTGCGTATGGTGCTTAGGTGGTGTTGTATAGGGAGTGCGAAGGTAAATCAATATGGTATTTGTAGAGTGTAAACTACTCACTCCTATGGGTGAGTAGAGCTGTGAATCAAAGCGAGAAGTCTGTGCTGCAAAGTGAGATGGTCTGGCCGCTGTGCCACAGCTGTGTGGAGAATACATTTTGGCAAGGGTGCAGGAGTTGGCGTTATATGGCCGTAAAATAGGGGGCCTAAGTTGTAAGTTATAGGGTGGCTCTAAAAAGAGCCCTTGTGTTCATTAGTTGAAGCTACATATAAGTGCGGATGCACAGCTTCCAGTTATTCAGGACAACTCGGTTTCCCTGATCTGTGAAGTGTACTCCATCACTTCTGTATATATCCGCCATATCAAAACGTATGTTGTTGTTGTATATGGACCCCATTTTGTGGTCTCTGATCTATGCAGAGACAGCTTTGTTGACTTTTTTCCGAGATTTTTCAATCTGAGTACAAAATTGTTTGGACCATTTCCACTTCTGTCTTTGGAATATATTGGAATATACAAAGACAGTTTGAGGCAAAAGTAACATCAATTGTCCAAAGGTGTCCTTCATAAGTATTTCCAAATCTACCCCAGTAAATGTGCCTAGGTCGTTTCCACCACAGTGCACAATCATGAGGTCAGGGTGTTGGAGATGCAAACAGGTTTTCACGAAAGGCAACAATTAGTGCCACTTCAATCCTCTCTGTCCAAACCATTTAATGTCCACATTTTGTAAACCTAGGTCTAAGTCAATATGTCTCTGTTCTGCATACCTCTTGCACCAGAAAACATAGCTATGTCCTACGATCCACACTAGCATTTTGAAGGTTGGCTGGAAGGTAAGGAAAGATGTCTGTAGCTCATGCTGTTCCTTCGTAGAATAAGAGATATGTTTAAAGATGGGTAACTAGTTTCTTTTCGCATACAAAACGGTACCTGATTGGAAGATGAAAAGCATTGTTTTTTAAAAGTAGGCTGCACATTCGTTTTGTGGAAAAGTATGTTTGCACGTACATAATATAGTACATATTATAGGATAAAATTTGCTCAACTCAACCACACCGGCTACTTGCATTTGGAAGGCACTGTTCGAACTTAAAACAATCGGGAACTTTTAACCTGCACGTGCCATTAAATGTTTGAGAAAATATTGCAAAAAAATATCGTTAGGTTTAAAAAATTTGATGAACTTTTAACATTCATGTGTTGTAGAATGTTCTAGAAAGTATGCTGATAGAATACGTTGCATTTCTGACTTCGATGTGTACTTGAATATTTAAAAAACTATTTATATGGAAAAGTAGAAAGACAGTAATAGAGAGAATTTTTGAAAGCTAAAAGAATCAAGGAACTATTGTAATTTGTTCTTGATTACCTACTGGCTGTCGCCAGTAGGTAGTTATCACTGTTAATGGTCTGAAAGTGCGGTGTTGCTCAGAGTGGCATGGTGGTGATATGATATGGTGCTACACTCGGGTATGAAACCGAGAGTCTAAATTGTGAGGTCATTGCTGTAAAGTGATGTGGTCTGGTGTTTGTAGCATACGTGTACAAGTAGTGTTAGTAGGCATTTATACCATACAGGGAGTGGGAAGCAAACTACTGACCGCTACTGTGTGTTGATAGTATACCGGAAGCGGGAAGCGAAGTAGTTACGCCTACCGGTGTGAAGACTTGGGGATGAAACCGTGCTGATTGCTGTAAAGTGATGGGCTCTGGGCGGTGTAGGATACTAGCCACTGTAGTATAAGTGTGTAAGTAGTGTTAGTATGCGTTTATAGTATATAGGGAGTGGGAAGCGAACTACTCATCCCTACTGGTGTGAAGACTAGGGAATTAAACCGTGAGCCTAAATTGTGAGCTCATTGCTGTAAAGTGATGTGCTCTGGGCGCTGTAGCATACTTGTGGAAGAAGTGTTAGTTTACATGTATACAATATAGGGAGTGGGAAGCGAAAGTCTTACCCCTACCGGTGTCAAGACTCGTGGATGAAACTATGAGCTCATTGCTGTAAAGTCATGTGCTCTGTGTAGTATTCCATTGTAAGTCATAGTAGAATTTTAGTATGTAATTCTACTAGAATCTAAGGGGCATATTATCAAGGAACGACGTTAAAATTATCACCGCTTTAGCGGCAGGAAACTGCTGCTAAAACGGCGATAATGGGCTTGATAATATACCGTAGAGAACTCCAATAGAAGCCAATGTTAACACGAGAACATGGGCTTCTATTGGAATTCTCTACACATATTATCAAGCCCATTATCGCCGTTTTAGCGGCAGTTTCCTGCCGCTAAAGAGGTGATAATTTTAACGCCGTTCCTTAATAATATTGCCCTCAGTATGTAATGTTAGAATGTAGGGCTGTCATGAGGGGAACCTTGCGGAGTTTATACACGGTGCTCGATTAGATGGTTGCTTTGCTGTCTACTCCTGTTGGTGGTTGTTTCAGGTGTCTTGTTTTCTTGTAATAAAGCTACTTATTGGATTCACTGCTGTCGGCCTCTTCACTACATAAATTTGGCGATGAGGGGGAGAAGGCAAAAAGAAGGCACCACTCAGCAATATTTCAGAATTGCTTGCGTTGTGCTGAAGACCCGTTTTGTTTGTGTAGCTGTTTCTACTCATGCCAGGGTCGTCGGCTCATTGAACTATGTCATCCGACTTCTGGTAGGATTTATATTTTTAGATTTTGTGCTTCCTCTGGTTCTTCACTACATTCTGTTCACTGTATACACGTGTGTAAGTAGTGTTAGTATGCGTTTATACTAACAATTGCATCATGGTAGTAGGGAGGGCGACCTCTCCGACACAGCTCATACAATGTCCCAGGGTGTGCATTCGCTGGACTGGACATTTGTTTTTGCTATTAGAGGGTGGTGCATGGCTTCCACTCTGTGATAGCAAATACTTGTTCGACTACTTGAAGTGAGAGGAGGAAAACCTCGTATCGCTGTAATAGAGGTGATGCGGATGGTGAAAATGGAGAGAAAAGAACAAAAAAAGAAAAAAAGTGGGGTATCACCCGTTCTTTTAAATGAGGCCCCTGGTGGGTGGGTAATGTTCCTTAGCCAATCAAATTATTATATTGTGGGGTCTCTGTAGGACTGGGGATCTTAATGTCACATGTAAATTAGGCACGGAAGGGCACAGAGGCGTTTTGCAGCTTAGGCGAGCGCCACCTTCCCGTGTATTGTTTACTAATTGTTCGGGGGGTTCGAGGCCAACTGAAGTCCGGGGATTGCCACACTCCGGGTCTTTATTTAAATATGCAGGGTGGGCCTCGGCAGTCCCTGAAGCCTCGGTGGTCCTAGGCAGTGCCTTATTTGTTCTGTAACTACACGGGCTGTACTTATGGTGTTATAAAGTGATACACTCATAGAACTCTTGCAGTTGTACAATTACCCAGGCTTCATTTGTCTAATAGCCAGTTAGATTATGTTTGGTAGGTGCACTCTAATATTAAATGATGTTGTCATTAACATCGCCTATAAACAGATGATTTTCACAATAAACAATAGACAAGTGTCGTCAGAAAAAGAAGACCTATATACTCAGTTATTTATTTGAAAAAATAAGTAACCTTTATTAAACCAGAAATAAATAGAAATGTAACTTTAATAGAACAGTATAATTAAAAAAACGTGGGTTGGACTCCAGTGGAAGCAGCGTAGGAAACCTGCAAGACAAAAATGAAACATAAGTATGTGTGCTATGTGGAAGAGGTAAAGAAAGGTAGTCCATAGTGAGAATGGAAGGAAGGCGGAGTGGGTGGAAGGGAGAAGGGGAGGGAGCGTCAAAAGAAGAGAGGGAGGAGGAGACAGAGCTTTGGCCTATTGCACCCAGCCCTTAGTGTTTACCCTCCGTCACCCATTTGTCTAGGACACAGGGGTATGTGTGAAAGAGTGTGGTTCAGCAAGTCCTTAAAATTAAATACATGAGGACAGAGATTATGGGCCATATTATGAAGGAAGGGCGATAACCCCCGATAAGGGGTTGATAATATGCCCTTGTGAATTGCCTTAGAAGCCCAGGTTCTGGTGTGAACCCGTTGTTCAGTTCCTGCCTGGCCAGGAAGTGTACTTATGTGTGTTTCTTTTGTAGTTTTGACCTCGCAGAGTGTGCAATTTAGATTAGTGTAGCATGTCGGGAGGGCGGAAACTATCGTTAATGATATGGCATGTGATCTAGGATGTGCAGTCTGCCCATGGCTGATGATGCTCCTTAGAGCCAGCAATACCCAGGCCGAAAGGCATCACAGCACAATAATGTGCAGACACACACACCAGGGGCATCGTGTAACACATATTTGTTTTTTGATGGAACGTTTGAGATGCATTTCAATCACACATGGAAGGCTAATGTACAGAGAATGAATATTGATCAAGATGATCGTTGCATGTTGTGTGTAGTATAAAATATGTGTATACAGGAAAACACTTTTCAAAAAAGCTTTTTAAGCAGAAGAGGTGTCTCTCATCAAACGCTGTAAAGAGAATGAGTAAAATGGGTGGGGTCGTTCAACTGTTACAATGGGAAATGTTATGAACCAATCAAATGCTTTCTTTTAAGGTCACATGGCAATCACACACCGAGCGCGCAAGGAGGCCGCACCCGACGCGATTTTGACAAAATATATTTATCATAATATAAGTTTATTACAGTTAGAAATATTTAAATGTTTAAAATAATTTAGATTTTTGCGTGCTCTCATATACTGTTTAAAGTTATTTAGATATACTTTTGAGACAAAAAAAAGTGAATGACGTACCCGGCGCGATACTATACATCTGTGACTTAACACAGTCGGATACCAAATTAGTACCTGGAGTGACTTCATGCGTATATAATGTTACGCGGGACGCAGTGCCACGAACTTGTCGGATACGAAATGCACATAATTTACGAGTTTAGCAATATGGCAGATAGGATTCGTGCGGTGATGGAGCTTGGTACGCTACCGGTATGGGAGTGCAGTTTTCTCCCAAATATAGGTTTTATAAACATTAAAATATGAAATTAACATTTAAAAAACCTTCAAAATTCACTGAAAAAACCATAGGTTTTACAGACATTATAGTTAGGAATTAGCATTTAAAAAACTTAGAAATTCACTAAAAAAATATAGGTTTCAGGGACGTTATAGTTAGTCGAACATTTGACTCACATATAACCAGAGAAATTCGCCTGTTATAGTTAGTTGAGCTAACTATAACTCGCGCGCCCGCAGTGCACTAATGATGATGTCACATATTACATCACTCATGACATGGTCAGTGACATCACTGATGACATCTCAAATGACATCACTCATGACATCATCCACTTGACAATCTGATGCACATACTGATGCGCTAATATAAACTTTGATACACCCATTCTAAAATGCTGACGACTATTTTTGAAACCATACACAGAAGAATAACATATACTACATAGCACTCACTATTTCCTAGGTCTACACACACATCCAGTCACTTATACATGTAGTTACTTATCAATAGAGGACTATAATATGCACTCATACATCTATACATGCAGTCACACGCTGCCACTCATCCATAGAGTTACTCACACGCCTAGTCAGTAATGCAAAGAATGAATCACATACCCACTTAATCATGTATACAGTTATACACACCAACTTCATTATTTTTAGACATACCACATCACTTATTTATACAGATACTAACACATATTTACTGTCTTATACAATCACTGATAGAAGCAGACACTTATTTATACACCCACTCTTGAAATAACTTAGTCTCACGTATACTCATTTATATACTCCAACACTCACATATAGGGGCTTAAAACATATGTAGTTAGTCACGGATATACAACTGAGACATTTATTCACTCACCAACACACCCATAGACACACTAACTCACCCATACAGCCCTTTCCAGGTGCACTTTTTAATCCATACAACCACTGAATCACCAGACATCTATGCACAGACTCATACACCCACCCACCCACACAGACACTCAGGGACCCATACATATATTTGATATTTGAGGGGGTATTTATAAAGCACAACGTTCGCTCCGGAGGGAGCATCATGGCGCTGAAAAACCTGGATGCCCGGTCAAAGGTAGGTGCGAGGGAGGCTAGATGGCGGCTTTAGTCCAGTCGTCGGGGAGGTTAAAGATCCAAGTTTTGAGAAGTTTTCTGAAACTCAGACAACAAATCAATAACCTATATCGACACTCATGTAGGTATTCAGCAACCCATGCAGTTGCTTACACACCAATGGAGAGACTAATACAGACTTTTACACAGTTTAGTCACTAACCCATGCATTCAGTAAGACACGTTCAATCACTCACTTATACAGTCAGTCACACATACGAAATAATTCCTTTAGGCACTTGTAAATGCATTCATTCTTCAATACACCTTGGCATATATATATAAAACATATTTACATTTTATAGAAACACACATTCACTGGATGATGTCATGAGTGATGTCATCAGTGATGTCATTTGAGATGTCATCCATGATGTCATCAGTGATGTCACTGACCATGTCATGAGTGATGTAATATGTGACATCATCAGCAGTGCATTGCGGGCCCGCGAGATACAGTTAGCTCAACTAACTATAACAGGCGAATTTCTCTGGTTTTATATGAGTCAAATGTTCAACTAACTACAACGTCCCTGAAACCTATGTTTTTTTGGGTGAATTTCTAAGGTTTTTTAAATGCTAATTCCTAACTATAACGTCTGTAAAACCTATGTTTTTTTCAGTGAATATATATATATATATATATATATATATATCCACTTCACCAACTCCGGTAATAAACCAAGGGCTGTCGCGGGCGGTCCGAGTCAGGATACCGGAACTCCTCGTAAATACTCCACACTGTCCCCTTAAAGCCAAGGAAACACTCGGACACTCCGTAGAAAGCAAATATTTAATCCAGCAAGCAGAACGACGCGTTTCACCTTTACGGCTTTATCACGCTCGTAAAGTCAACATTACACCATGTTTAAATACACCATGAAAGTAAGTTAACCGTAAAAATAGAAAACGGACTTCTCATATACATGTGGCTCGATCAAAGCGCTAATGCGGCGGCCATTTTACAGTGTGGTATAGCCTGAAAATAACAGTGCGATAATCACCAATTCCAAACGTAACCCCAACGTAAAAACGAACAAGAAGAAAGTCTCAGATTCATCACCACATTTTCAGGGCAGGCAACTGAAGTACGTCAGATCCTAAAAAAGCATTGGCATGTGTTGCTTACTGACGATCATCTTAAAAAGGACCTGGCTAGCAATCCCCAAATTACCTTTAAGAGAGGACGTTCATTACGAGACTTATTGAGTCATAATCACATTACTGAACGTGAGAATAACCCCGCTAAAGGAGTGTCCGAGTGTTTCCTTGGCTTTAAGGGGACAGTGTGGAGTATATATATATATATATATATTATCTACTGGCGGTCGCCAGTAGATAGTTATAGTTAGGACCCTCTTACCATAGGAAATCCGCAACATTCTATTTTGAATAACTTTGGCGCCGGTCGACGAATCCTCGCGAAATTTTCAAAATAGGTGGGGCGTTGAGCTCCGCTCCTACCCTGAAAGTCTCGGGGGGATTCGTCAAGCGGGGGCTGAGATAAAAGGGGGATCCCAAAACGCATTTTTCCCATGCATTTTTCCATAGGACCTTTAGACAGAGCTACAGCCCGAACGGCTGAACAGAATTAAATGAAATTTGGCAGAGAGGTAGTCCTCAGGTCAAGGAAGTGCCTTTTGTAGGTTTGGTGTAAATCTGTTCAGTAGATTCTGAGAAAATAGCCTTTAAATCAATATATATATCTGAGCCAGCTTACGGTGCGCTTACGGTGCGCTTACCGTACGCGTACGGTGACGTGCGCGAGCGCGATTCTGATTGGCTCTTAGATCTTAGTAAACATTCGAATCGGCCAAAACCAGGAAGCGGCGGCCGCCATTTTCTCTCTCGCACTCTGAGTGGGGCCGCATAAATGAAGCCAAACAATGTCTCAAGGGGCAATATATTGAGATCATAACCACCCAGCAGTGATATACGGGTCCCCAAACAACCCCCAAGGCAAAAAAAAAATGTTGTTTTTTTTTCGAAAAATCGCCGATTACTCTTACCGTACGCGTACGGTAAAAATTAAAAAAAAAATAATAATTATCCACACTCTCCCCACCCCGTGTGCAAATGGTGCCCGAAGGTCACCATTTGTGCATGGCATATCAAACATATGAAAATAATAAAGAATACATTGCACAACGATGCGCATAATATGTCCCCCATGTGCGCACGGTGCGCGAAGCGCATCGTGCGTACATGGCCCATCCCGCATAACGTGGGCACGCGGTGCGCGCAGCGTACCGCGTGACCACCGTGCGTGCACGGCACTAACTGCGTAAAGTGGGCACGGGGTGCGCGAAGCGCACCGCGTGCTCATTGTGCGCGCACGGAACGAACTGCGTTAACTGGGCGCGCACGCCACGAATGGCGTAAAGTAACTTAGCATTTAAAAAACCGTACAAATTCACTGAAAAAACCATAGGTTTCACACACGTTATAGTTAGGAATTAGCATTTAAAAAACCTTGCAAATTCACTGAAAAAACCATAGGTTTCACACATGTTATAGTTAGCTGTACATTTCACTCGTAAAAAACCAATGAAATTCCCCCGTTATAGTTAGTGCAGGCAACTATAACTCACGCGACCGCAATCTTCTGCTGATGACATATGTGTCTTAATGAAAAAAAAATATTTGTAATATATGTATAGCTAAAATTTAATGGAAGAAGACATGGGCAAATAAGTGTCTAAATACAGTATTAGCATCAGCAGTGGATTGCGGTCGCGTGAGTTATAGTTGCCTGCGCTAACTATAACGGGGGAATTTCATTGGTTTTTTACGAGTGAAATGTACAGCTAACTATATCATGTGTGAAACCTATGGTTTTTTCAGTGACTATATATATATATATATATATATTCACTGAAAAAATCATAGGTTTCACACATGTTATAGTTAGCTGGAAATTTCACTCGTACAAAACCATTGAAATTCCCCGTTATAGTTAGTTCAGCTAACTATAACTCGCACGCCCGCAATCCACTGCTGATGACGTCACATATTACATTACTCATGACATGGTCAGTGACATCACTCATGACATCACTGATGACATCTCAAATGACATCACTGATGACATCACTGATGACCCCATCCATGTGATAAATTACCACATCTTCTCACACCCTAATATAACGTAATATAACATAATGTAAGAAGAGTAAATGAGTAAGGGAATGGCAGTGAGTAATGGAGAGTGATGGAGGGTGAGTGAGAAAAGGGGAGTAAGGGACGGAGATAGGAAAAGGGAGTAACAGATGAAGCAGATGAAGTACAGCAGGGTAAAGGGCTTGAAAGTAAGAGAAGTGGAGTGATGGTGAGATAAGGGGTATGAGGATTAGAAAAGGGGGTAAGGGAAAGTGAGAGATGGGGAGTGAGGGGATGGATGGATTTAGGAAACTGGAGTGAGAGGAAGGGAGTCAGGATTTCAATGGGCAAAGGAGAGTGAGGGAGAGTGAAGTAAAGAATGCGAAAAGATGAAGGGGTGTGAGATTCAGACAGGAGGAAGTGAAGTAGGAGAATAGGAGTGACTATGAGTAAAGGATAGTGACAGTTAGGGAAGGTGAAGGAAGGAGAATGACGGAGAAGGTTAAAAAATTAACATAGATGGAAAATGAGTGATGGAGAGAGGAGGAGTGGTAGAAACAGAGATGTTAAGGAAATTAAGGGTAAGACAGACAAAGGGAGAGAGACAGAAACAGAGACAGAGAGCAAGGAACTGAGAAGGAGTAAGGCAGTTAGAATGACTGAGACATATGGAGACAGGGAGAGAAACATGGTTGAAAAAATAGTGATGAGGCAGTAAACCTAGGGGAGTAGTAGAGAAGGAGTGAGGGAGTTACGAAATAGCAGTAAAGTAAGAAGAGAGAGGGAAGGGGAATGAGGAAAGCAGAGTGAGGAGAAGTGAAGAAAAGGGAGCATGAAAGTGAAGGGGTGACAAATACAGATATTTTAAACTTACCTGACCAACAAAATAACTTAATTAGAAATAAATGGTTTTTTTTAATTACAAGAAAAATGGATTCAATTTCCTAAATTTTCTTTCTTGATCTGAAAAAAAGAAAAAAAGTAGTAATATTTATCAATACATTTTAGAATACAGTACACATATTTTCATATTTAACAAAGTAATTTTTTGCCCTTTTTTTGCTGTTTTCAGAATATATTGAATTTCACTGAAAATAGTGACATCAATTGCATTCATCACTTAACAGCGGGCAAAAAAATAAACAATCAGAAAGATTGTTTAAAAAAGCCCTGAATCTATCCTCAGTAAAAAATACCATGATAGAAATGTAACATATATATTAAAAATATCTTCCAAGAACAATAACTATTTACAATAAATAACGTCTGTAAATCTTGTTGCTTAAGCACATACACCAAAATAATATCTGTCAAAGAAGTCCACAATAGAAACAGTTACCTTTCCATGAGGCCAAATGGTAATTTTTAAATTCTTTTTTGGTGAAATATCCAATGGTAATTCAATAAAATCGAAATAATGGTTTCTTCAGATGCTGCAATTTGTATCTAAAATTTTGGTTTTAGAAAAATTAAGTAGGAATTTGGTAATTCTGCAGGCAAACGTTGCTTGAAAATCAATTGAGAATCATTACATAGTGTCCAGCCTTTTTCACATTTTAGATAAACTGTGTAATGACCAGAAGTTATAGAAGGTCCATCATGGAAAATTATTGCAACTGCAACAAAAGTCTTTCCTGATATTGACAATTGATTTCCTGTAAATTTCTTTATTAAAGTGTCCAATTTTGTTCCATCAGCTCTACAACGTTGCATCATTAAAATTATATACTGTCCATATTTCTTTAAAAATAACGTTGATAACATTTCTGATTTACATTGAGAACATTCCATCTTGTGATTTGCATCTTTAACTAATTTACTAAAAGTCACTGATTTACTCTCTGGTAATGTTAAATATATTAACCTTTCAGAATCAACATTAGAGCTGCATGTGTTCAAACAGTTTTCACAACAATGTTCCCATTTATAAGAGAGACCAAACATATTTTCTATTTCTACCCCTTCATCTTCCAGTACCATAAGCATATACATTAAGAATTACTGTGCATCTTGCTGGACATTTTGTGTAAACTGTGTACATCCAGAACACACATCTAAAAGATTTCTAACATCAGAAGCACTTTCTATTTTAGTTTTATCATTACTCAACTTTTCATAAAGGAAACTCAGCAGAGAACAACATCTTTTTTCATGATTTAGTATTATCTGCTCTTGCAAACTTTCAAGATAAAATACAACATTCAGCACTACATTAGCGTAGCAGTTGACACCAGAGCTATTTTCAAAATGACAACCAACAACCTCTTCAACATTGTCCTTTTTCTTTTTGCTTGCAATCACATCACTCTCCTTTTGATTTCTGTTCTGTACATCCTCATTACAGATATTCTCAATTCTCCTTTTCCGACAAACAACACGTTTTTCAAACACAGGATACTGACCTAAATGAGGAGCATAGCTTCTTCTTAATCTATTATGCTCCTTTACACAATTTGCATCAGCACTCACTTTTGAGTCATCAAAGTCTATCATGAATAAACCAGATAATGTTTTCACTCGTGACAAAGCAACATATGCCATACCTTCTTTAAACACACTAGATCCAATGTTTTCAAAAGCACTATCTACAGTTAATCCTTGAGATTTGGGAATAGTTACAGCATATGCTAGAGAAAACGGAAACTGCTTCCTACGTACATATAAGTCTTTCACAAGCAAAAAATGAACTGAACAACGACTAATGTCTTTAACCTCTTCAATCTGATCAAATTTTATTTTTAAAAATTCAATTCCATCTTTTTTCTGGTAATTAACAAAACCCACAACTTTACCCATAGCTCCATTCACTAAACCTTTTTCTACATTCAAATTACGTCTTACAATTACTCGACAGTTCATACATACATAAAGATTATTTTCTAAACCAGCTGTTTTCGATATGTTTTTCTCTAGAGAATCCAATTTAGTTTTCAATTTGCCTGTCAATGTAATAGTTATTCCTTCATGCTGTATTTTGTCCACTGCTTCCATTTTCATAATCTCTTCATTTTCCAATTTCAAAAGTTCTTCATTAAATATAGAGCATTCATGTAGTGTTGGCATTAAGCAGATTACAGTATTTTTTTCTGCAATTTTCTTGTATATTTTCTCTGGAACTATTTGTTCTGTTGGAAACAAATTACATAGCAATCGACTCTGTAAAGCTTTTCTGCCATGTTCTGTGAGTAGTCAATTTCTGATATCTTTGAGAATACTTGCTTAATCATCATCATTTGCTTGCTGCATATTGGTAATGAGTTCTTTGTACTCAAAGAATGACCAAATATTCACATTACCTATACTTCCTAATGACTTTTTTGTGTCTTCGTGTGTAACAGTATTAAATACTGGTTGTCCTTTAACTGGAGTGAGCTGCAGTAGATCCCCAAAAACTATAACATGTTTTCCTCCAAATAACACGTCATAGTCTGTCTTTAGAATTTGCTGCATTCTTAAATGCACAAAGGCAAGCATTAAGTTTGATACCATGCTTACCTCATCAATAATGAGAACTTTCATTTTCTTCAACAGTCTTGAAACTTCAAAACATGCTTCTCCTGTTAGCTTGTGGTTTTCTATTTTGTTCTCATGCTCTACTGGTAACATTAGCAAACGATGTAAGGCAATTCCTTTTATGTTATATGCTGCTAACCCAGTTGGAGCAGTAACAACACAAGACAAAGTTGAATCAGTTTTTTTCTGTAGGTAGCTTCTAATTACTTTAATCAAGAAACTTTTTCCAGTTCCAGCTTGTCCACTCACATACATTCTGATTGGTTCAAATGCTGTGCATGAGCACTCTTTATTTTCATGTAGTAATGCATGATCAATTTGTTTTGTGACTTCTTCATAAATTTGTTGTTGTTCATCATTCAGTTGTTGTTCCAAATTTGGTAAGTCTATTAAATCTTCCTGAGCTTGATTCATAGCTGTTTCCACTTCAGTCATGGCTATTGCAGCTTCATTTTCTACGATTGGTTGTCCTAGGGGATCTTGACTGAGCGTACCAGAACTTTGACTGTCTTGAGAACTGTCTCTAGCTACTTCAGCTGCAATTGTAGCTTCTTGTTCAATTTCTTCATTTAACATTTGTACATAATTTGAGAAAGTACTGCATTCTATGTTATCTTTGCATGCATTAAAGGAATCTTCATAGCTCTGAAAATCTCCAAGTAATTCATCCTCTAAACGCCATGGTTTAAACAGCTGTAAAAGTGCTAAGTAGTAAAATTCCTTTTTGTCAGTAGTGTCGCAACTCAGCTTCCTGTGATTAATCAAACTTCCTTTTGTTTGTTTCACCAAACATCCTTCCTCACCAATGACTTTATATTTTCCATTGTTGATGTCTTCTGTGGCATTCCGTTTATAAATGTAGTTCTGCAGCACTTCATAGAGACACATGTTCTCAAGATGATGACTTCTGTTTGGGTAATATGTGTCCAACATATTTGTTTTCAAAATGTCTGTACTTTCTGGTTCTTTCTCTGCTAAATATTCAATTTCTCGAATAGATTTCAGTACCCGATTTCGCATTCCTGCAAGGCCTAAACTTACCCAAATTATTCTTCTGGATTTGGAGTACAGACTTGCAGATGATAACCTATCTGAGCATTCGTAAGAGCCAATTTCTCGATGCGATAACATCTTTAAACTGAAACTGTATACCTTTTTACTGACAGTCTTCTCGTGAGAAATCTCTTCCCACATTTCTTTCAATTCCGTTTTCTCTGATTTAGTGATGTAAGATGTAACATACCGAGCAACAGCAATAGAATTGTCAGCTACATACTGAATATCCATGTTAGCATTCCACATGGATAAAATTACTGGGTTGTAGTCATTTATATATTTTGACTCTTCTTTTCTTCTTAGGTTGTACGTATTTTTCGGAGATTTTCTTGTAATGGTATGTCGCACAGCTGACATAAAACTGTTTACTCTTCCTTTTGAAAGAACAGGTCGTGGAAATCCAAATCGACATTTTGTGTAGAATTTATCTTTACTCTTGTATTTTCGTCAACAGTATTTTCCTCACCGATGACTTTGGAAACGTATGTGTAAATTTAGTTTGCGAACTGAACATTATCTGCGCCATCTTGTCTCTCCCCAGCGCGACACACAGGAAAGCGCACGGCAGTCATTTTAGGCACTTTGGTCTCTCCCTGCTCATTGCCGATCGCCAGCGCGTCCCCCTGGCGCTGCAAGTATCCCCCCCCGCGCGCCGGCCACCCCCGCTCTCTCATACACGGGCCATAAACCCTCTCCTTCTGCGCGACCCTGCCATGGAACCACATCCCACGCCTGACCGACATCCCATACATGGTCATGCATCTCTTTGATAACCCCCTTCCTCTGCGCCCCATTGTCCGAACCGATCCCAGGCCATCACCTAGCCCTGCGGATGCAGTTTATTGCCCCTACTGTAAGGGAAACACCCCACATCAAAGGGATTACAGTAGATCAAGGCCCCCCACCCCCTGAGACCCGACCGGTCGCACACACCCCCGGGAATTGGCGGAATGTCCAGCTGTGTGATAGCCATCTCCTACTGTGGGTGGGGTGGGGACTTCCACTGTAGATATGTGTGGGAACGAGCTCGAAGTGGGGATTCCGAGGATGTCCTTTCATGTATCAAGACAATCTCAAGAATGTGCCATGTATGATAAACCTGCAATAAAGTCATAAACCTGTGTATAAGAGGCCAGGCCTCAGAGATGCAGTTAGAGCACCTCGTGACGATACTTCGCTGTCTGATCTGATGTGTTCCACTCCGACGGAATAAAACTTTGTTTCCTGCTTTCCAGTCTCCGGCGCCTGCCTCTTTATTGGTTTAGCATCGAATGGTATAAGAGGCGATTACCGCCGGGCAATACTTGAAAGGTTATCGACTACGACTGCCGCTACCATTTAACAATTGGCGTCCCAAGCGTGGGGCCCATCAGCGACACGTGGATCCAGTGGGAGAGGTCCCGACGACAGAGTGAACGACTGCAACGATCGGGAGAGCTCCTGCCCGATAGACCCTCGTCTGGCAGCCGATCATCCGAACTTCACTGGTTCCGAGCAGACCTCTCTCGAGTGATCTACGGTCCTGACTGGGAACCATCAGGAGTGCCGCGGCACATACGGAGAGTAGAGGACGATCGGGCGCTGGAGGCGGAAGACGAGAAACTGTCCACGCGGTCCGGGTAAGGTCGTGAAACACGACAAATTGCGAAACGATTGATTGAAAAATACTAGTATTGCTTATTGATTGTTCTCTTTTAGATATTCGCTGTCTACAAATGGGGAGGAGTAGAAATACTCTCTCTCTCTCCCTTTGCAGATAGTGAAGGGTAGGTAACGCAGACTTTTGTCCCCGTTGTAACCCGTCGTGCCTATCTTTATCTCCCCACTGATTGATTGTCCGAACATTGATTGTTTTGAAGGATAGTGCTCTTTGAGATATTCTCTGTTTGCAAATAACGTAGAATAGAAATATTCTGTCTAGTCTTTGCAAATAGTGAAGGGTAGGTAACGCAGACTTTTGTCCCCATTGTAACCCGTCGTGCCTATCTTTATCTCCCCATTGATTGATTGATTGTCCGAACACTAGTTGTTCGATATTGGTTCTTTGGAGGTATTCTCTGCTTACAAATAACGAGGAATAGAGATATTCTGTCTAGTCTTTGCAAGCAGTGAAAAGATAGGTAGTGCTGACTTTTGTCCCCGTTGTAACCCGTCATGCCTATCTTCTCCCCACTGATTGGTAGTTGGTTCTGCCCGGACCGCTTATTAGAGGTGGACCATCCGGCTCCACTGGAAGGCACCCCTAATAAGGACATGTTCACTAAATATGGACTAGTCGCCGTAGCTTATAGCAAGCTATGGCATAAATATACAAGGAAGGACCCCGAGAGTCAGTGGCCACTGATGGGATCCTTCGACGACCATAAGATAGAAATGCTAGAAATAGCTCTGCGTAGCAATAAAACGACGCCTACTATGCTTGACAGTATCGGCATGTGGCGCAAAGAAGCAACACAACGGAAAAAGAGGGAAGAAGTAAAAGCAGAAAAGGAATTACGAAAGGCAGCTCACCTTGCCGCTAGAAAGTTAGAAGAAGAAATAAAGGAGAGAAGGGAAACTAAACTAAGACAGGAGCCCGAAACATCAGGCCAGTACCCTGTTAGGACCCCCTCTATGCTCTACCCTGAGTTGTCCTCTAAGCAACGAACGAATGACGAATTACTATTAGGTCCTCCGATCATTTACATGCTCCCTCCATACGCACCCTCCCAATCGGTAGTGCAACACCCACAACCC